>NC_090826.1:23092318-23692318 GCF_028021215.1 Eschrichtius robustus | reverse complement strand
AGAAAGATCCACGAACCAACACTATACAGACAGACACTCAGACACATACAGAGGGTCAGAGCCACAAAGAGACAGACGTGGATACTCAGACAACTCACACACAGATGATCAGAAACATCTAGTCACACGGGCATAAGCACAACACCACCTGGGCCCAGGTAAAGCCCCAGACCCAAACCTATTGACACAGACATAGATATGCACATTGATAAAAACTGGTGACAAAATATAAACACAAACACACAGACATCAGAAATAGACATAGGGCAGAAACACAAACAGACACACAAATACACACCTGTTTATAGACCCAGAAATGGATACTGAAAGAAACACAGCTCCGCAGCCACAGAGAACCCACCTATAGAACACTCAGAAACATATTCACAACAGACAGATATGGAAACACAGGCACATGGAAGAAAGTGTGAGCACAGAAAGATACACAAATGGATGAGGGTGCACGGCCACACACAAACACACATACACGTGATCACGAACACTCAGACACACCTAGGCTCAGGATCCCATGCCGCACATGCAAGTCCATGCATGTCCACACATTGGAGCAGGTGCAGAAACACACAGGTGCATGCACACGGCTCTGCCATAGGCACATAGACCATAAATTCATGCACACGCAGACATACAGACTCCAGTGCAGTTCTCCACCCAGACACAGAGACAGTCTCGGGCAGTGGAACCTCCGGGGCTGGGTAGGGATCTGGGGGAGCAGAGGCATCAGTGGGTTTAGAAGGGAGAGGGCAGCTGGCCAGCCCTGCCCTGGCCTCTGAGTGGGGCTGACCTGAGATTGAGGCCATCTCTGTTCTGGGGTTCCCCTGCCTGCACCCAGAGATCCCTGTGTGGTCTGGGCTCTCAGGGAAGAGGAAACTTCTGCCATTCAGGTGGAAGTGACCACACTCACAGCCCCATAGTTCTCGCCCTCCCACTACCCACAGGTCACACCCCCCAGCCCTGGCTCCCCAACCAGCCTTGCCACTCCGCCCACCCTGCCCTCACACCATTGTTCTCTCACCCATCACTCTGGTTGGTTTCTTCACAGCCCTTACCCATACCTGTTCATTTACTTATTGTCTCCCCGCAACTTTGACCACAGGGGCCTGTGCCCCGTGTCCACAACTATGCTTGACACCAAGTAGGGGCTCAGAATTTTTCCTAGTTGGTTGAATGAGTGAATATACAGGTCTTCGCCACAGCTGCATATTTACAGTCAGCCACATCTCACGTATCCAAAAGTTGGTTATCTGGCAGCTTCGGTGATCTGGAGCCAAACAACAAATTCAAAACACACAGAAGTTACTAAAATGCAAACCCCGGGGTCATGTTCCAGAGCACAAATAATAAGAGTAATTATTATTAATTATTGCTATTTGAATCAGAAGTGTCCCCTTCACATTCTCAGCCAGAGAGCAGAGACTCCTACTGAAGACACGCCCTGTGATCTGGTTCTTCACCCACTGAGGGGCAGGGGCAGGACGTTAGGAGGGGTGGGAGACTGCTAGAGGCAGAAACACTGACACCAGCAAGAAGAAACATGTGGAGCCTGGAAAACACTGGAAAGGAGACTGGAGAATGCAGGGGAGAGCAGGCTGGGCCTGAGTGCGAGGCAAAGGTCTCTAGGGATGTCCTGGGGTTAGAACACACAGGGGCAAGAGGAGGACTCCAGGCCACAGAGCACACCAGGTATTCTCCACAATCCACGTTGTATAATTGCAAAGGTCAGGCTTGGAGGTGCATTTTATTGATTGCTTTTTATAACCTACTTTGCTTTAGTGCAGAAAAATAGACAGAAGAAACCCGAAATCACTGGTCATTTCACCTGCAGAGATGCCTCTATGGGGAGCTTGTTGTACAGGTAGCTGTGGGTTCTCTGCTCTATTCCCATGTCATCAAATATGCTTCACAGCCATGACTGTTATTGGCTGCATAATATTCCATCATAGTTTACCCATCTATTCCCCTCTTGGACACTTGGGCTGTTTCCATTTGTCGACTATCATCTTCAACGTTGCAATAATCATCCTTACTAGTAAACCTGGATACTCAGCCTTCATTGTGTTTTCTGATGATAGAATGGCTGGGTGAAAAATGTAAGCATTGTTAAGGCTGATAAGCCATACTGTGGAATTGATATGCTCATAAGCTGAGTATCAGGGAATTTTCACATTTTAGATGTTCAATTAACCTGAGAATGGAAGGTAAATAGTTAAGGCTCTGTGATTTAGAAAACCCATCGAGTTTGAGATCTTTTTTCCTGGATGGTCATCAGTTAGTAACCAGGATCCTGGGTGGTCAAACTTCTGCATGTGAGCATGTGTGCGTGCACGTGTGTGTGTGCACATGTATGTTTGTGTCCAACACCCCTCCCACGTGCATGGTGCATTTCTCATCCATCATTTCACTAGCACTATCCAACCCTCTGTGAAGTATACAGAGTATAGTGCTCCCATTTTACAGATGACAAAACTGAAGCACAGGGGTCGTATATCATACAAGAGAGAGGAGCATGAGCTTTGGGAGCAGACACCTGGCCTTGAATCCCATCCTGCCTCTGGGTGAGCTGGACCTGTGTCTTTTCCCATATCTCTGAGCCTGCCCTCTTGTGTATAGAATGGACACAAAGACAGCTGTCTGTTGTAAAGATTAAGTGAGAGGTTGAATGGAAGCTTCTGGCACAGGTGGATATATAGTAGAGGCTCAACCAATGGGAGTTGTGGTCCTCGTTAGGAAAGCTTCTTTTCCAAAGTACCAGAGGCACGACATGGACCCCTGTCTCCCACCCCCAAGTACAGTACATGTTCTAAGCACTTAGGCCTTTGGAACACACACCTGAGGAGGAGAAACCTTAGATAATTCTAATGTGGGGTTATCTGTGCTGGGCCCCCCAGAGGCTCACCTTGCTAAATATGATAGGAGACAGCTTCCCTGCCTAAGCCAACCTTTAACATACTACAGCCCAATGAGGCCAATGATTGTCTTCTTGTGGCCCACTAGGAGTGGAAGATATTTTTCATGTTGAACTGAGCCTCAGCCTATCTCAATGTCCTCCCAGCCTGGTACCTGGTATCCTGCATTCCCCCAGTCCCTGGGCCAGGGAGACCAGGCAAAAATTGCTTATGGCAGGAAAGAGAGGACTCCTTCTCCACCCAGATCTCTGGAAAGTTATTCCAGCTGCCAGCTGGGCCGTTCTGGATAAGGGATGGCTTTTCTTTCATGCTGTCTGGAAGATGGGCTCCTCCTTAATCTGCTGCAGTGTCATTAACTCAGAAAACATTTGCTCCTTGGGGCTCCTGATGGCCTTTAGAAGCTGCAAGTTACACACCAACCAGGAAGGGCTGCTCAAGGCTTAACCCTTCCTTCCCAGCACAGACCCAGGCCTCTGCCAGTCAGGTCTACAGATCACTGGCCTCAACCCCCAAGGAGCCCCCAGATCCCATTTCCAGCACTTTTCAGCCCAGGGAACAGGTGGATGTGAGGACAGAGGGAGGACGAAGGAAGAAGAGGAACCCTTGACCCCTGAGTCACTCAGTTCAGGGGTTTGTAGACAGAGGACCCTCCCCCAGGCTGGTTACAGAGCAGAGCACCGGGGGGCCTTCTTTGGGGGCTGGGTGACTTTGGGCCACTCCCTTAACCTCTCTGTGTCAAGTTCCTACAGGGCAAAGGGGCTGCAGGGGCCTCCAAGCTCTGATGTTCTAAGGTCTGTGTTTCACAGCCTGGTTCCCTGAGAGGAGTGACGTGTCCATGCCCCCACCCAGGTCCCTGCTCCCTGCTGGGACCACATGTCACATGTGACCAGGTGGGGAGGCCACCCCTGGGGACAGCAGGTGACTTGGATGAGCTGACAGAGGGAAGGGAGCCCCTGTTACCCAGAGTCCCTTGGGAGTCCAACACTGTGCTGGGATCCCCCCACTTAAACACGCACACACACACACACACACACACAATACCCGGCGCCAGCCTCACAACAACCCTGTGAGGACAGGATGTCATTACCCCCACTTCACAGCTGGTAACGCTGAGGTGCTGAGTGCTAGAGGGACTTGTCCAAGGTCGCACCAAAAGCAAGTTATATCCAGGTCTGTCTGATTCCAAAACCCAAACTCTTACCCATCACACCACTGGCAGGAGCACACAGGAGAGAGAGGGCTCACCCTGACCCCTCCCTTCCCACCTCCCTGCCTGTGCACGTGCAGTCCCCCCTCCCAGCACGCCTTCCCTCCTCTACCCAAGTCCTACCCAGCCCAAGGCCTGCCTCTTCCAGGAAGTTCTCCTTGAAGAGTGACAGCCAAACCCCCAATGCCTCCACCCAGCTGGCTCCCTGGTTGTTCAATTTCCCAACATCATTTTAGATTTTGGTGTCATGAGGCCCAGACACAAACATTAGCTCATTTCATCATCTCACCAGGTTAATCGATATTTACTGGGCACTGACTTGTAGTCAGGCACTGCGAGGTCACAGAGGGGACGGGAACAAATGTCCACTGAGCTCCTGCAGATCCCCCCACCCTCATGCCCGGTGGGAGCCCAAGTGTGGTCCCTGCAGGCCCCTCACCCTGTTGGAGGATGAGGAACCCGAGGCCCAGAGAAGGGGGGTGGGGGTGAGGTGCCGCTCAGGTCCGGCGGTGAGTCAGGGGCTGGGGCTCAAAACCAGGCCAGACTCCAGATCCAACCCCACCCCCTTACCTGCCCCCGGAACTCCTTAAACCCCCTTGTCTGGGACAGGGTTAGTCCTGTAGCCAGGAACCTTTTGGTCACACAGCAGGGCTCAGGTGGCCACAGCTGTGCAGAGAGGGGGAGGGACAGGGGCAGCAAGGCAGGACTCTTATGTCACCCCTCAGGGACACCCAGGGCCCTGTGACCCTCAGTGACGTGCTCCCCACCTCTGTTGACTCCAGGCTGTGCCTGCACCTGGGGACTCTATCCACCCCCTTCCCCCAAATTTCCCCAGGTCCCCGCTCCAGCTGAGAAGCCTCAGGGCATAAATTAATCCATCTTCAGCCTTCGGGCTCCAGATGCTCTTTCCCCTTGCCTCCCTGGGCTGGTCCCTCTCCAGCTCGATTCTCAGAGAAATATTCAAGGAGCAGGTGGTGCCGCGGTGCCGGGCCCGGGAGGGTGAGGCCTGGCGCGGGACTGGCGCCGGCTGGGAACTCCCACCCTGGGAGCTGGTAATGACGGGGCCCAGCATGAGAGGGGGATGGCCCCTGTGCAGCACAGACGTGTCTGCTCATGGGGACAGTGAAGCCCTAGTGCCCTCCCAGCACTGGACTCGGCTCTGGGGCCACGTGGGGCAGCTGGGGTGCGTCCCTGCTTTGCTGGTGGAGGACTTGCTCGGTAAGGAGTGTCACCTCATGAACCCCCCTGGGGCGCCCCCTCCCAGGCTTTATGTTCTCAGCCAGCCTCCGTTTGAAAGAAGAAAGGAGAGGCTGAGAGAGAAAAAATCGAATTCCAAACTGCAATAGCCAGAAGGTGTCCCCCAGGTCAATTATAACTCTTATTGCTGCAGGTGGGGAAACTGAGGTCCAGAGAAAGTGGCAAAGGTTCACACAGCCAGCTAGTGGCAGAGCCAGGACTAACCCAGGGCTGCTGCCCGTCAGTGCATCCCTGTGAGATGGTGTGTGTGTGCGTGTGCATGTGTGTGTGTGTGTGTGTGTGTGTGTGTGAGGACACGGCCGTCCTAAGTTGTATACAACGATCACTGTGCAGCTTGTCGTTTGACCCTTTGTCTGAGTCAGTGCCCCCTTTTCAGGGAACTCTCTGGTCCTCAGCTGGTGTGAGGTGGGGAAAGAAGGGTAGGATGAGGGCAGAAAGGCGATTCTTTATTTGGTCTTCAGATTACGGACTGAAAATTAGGTCTAAACTCTTTGTGGGGAGGTAATTTTTCCTAATCACTCACCCTGCTGCACGGATCTCCACAACTTGATTACGTCTAATTAGATTAATTGGACGGAAAGTGATTTCTCTTATCTGAGAATATGAACTACAGAGAAGGGGGGGCCATTGGAGGCCGGTGGGGAACGGCCGTGGGGCCGGGTCCGAGGCCTCACTCTGGCCTCCCCTCTCTCTCCGCCTCTCTCTCCTTGTCACTTGCTCTGTCACTGAGTCCCTCTGTGTCTCTGGCTGCCCCTGTTCCCAACTCTCTCCTGGTCTGGGCTGCAGCGGCCCCGGGTCTGTCCTGACCGTGCTGGGGTTCACCCTCCTGCACCCCTTCTCTCTGCCAGGAGATGACCCAGGGCTTTCCCTGTGAGAGGTGTGACGAGGAGGACAGAGGCACAGCAGGACTGGCCCAAGGTCACCTTCCGCAGCAGCTGAGCGCCGCAGAGGGCGGCCTGCAGGGCCAGGCTGGACCACGCCAGCTGCGGGGCTCAGGGAGCTTCCGGCTGGAAGAACGGGGTCTGGGCGGTTCTGAGGGCGGCGGGACCGGCCATGCTGGGCAGAGGGTGGCTGAAGGGTCTGGGCATTCCTGTCCCCCCACGGCCCAGGCCGGGCACTGCCACCTGCAGGGGCGTGAGGCAGAGAGCCCCTGGCCCCAGACACTTCTCCATCCCGGGGTCCTGGCCCGAGCTCAGCACCCGCCTCCCCATCTGTTTGCAGAGTCATAAAGCTGGGCCGCCCTCGGCTGCTGCCTCCCTGGAGCCCCATCCAGGGGGACACCCTGCCCTGCCCACCTTGCTGTCTCTCCCCGCCTCTGTCCCCTGTCCACGCTGTCCCGACCTGGTCCAGGGCACCATCTTCTCTCCCCAGATGCTGTACGGCCGCCCCACTGTCCTGGACCCGGCCCCCTTCTCCAACTCCAGTGCGCAATCTACAGCTTAAATGAACATGCCACGCCCCCTCTCAAAGACCTTCCATGGCTCCCGCTTCTCTGAAGACTAAAATCCCAATTCACACAGACTGTAGGCCTCTTATAAACTGGCCACGCAGTCCTCCTCAGCCCCATCTCTCACCACCCCTGGCTCCCACTCTGACCCCACAGACCCAGCTGGGTGCAGGCCTTGGCACGTGCTCGTCTGTCTTCCCGGAACACCCTTTCCCAGGCTCTGCCTGACACCAGCTTTCTTACAGCTTTGCTCAGCGGGTGACACTAATAGCGGGTGTGTATTGAATTGGTGTGTATGCTCCAGGCAATCAGCATTGCATGATTATCTCATTTAATACAACTCCCCTGTGGAGATCATTATTATCCCCATTTTACAGAAGAGGAAACTGAATTTCAGAGACACGAAGCACCTGGCCAAGGTCACTAGGCTGGGAGCTGGGATTTGAACCCAGGTCATTTGCATGATGTCAACTCTCCCCATCCCACCCACGCTCTATAAGGTTAGGAGTCCCTCCTTCACAATCTTGTGTTTCCCCTGTAAAAGCATTTACCTGTTTCCCCATCTCCCCATTGGGCCTCAGCGGTGAGCTCCCCATGGCCACCCTGGGTCACACCTGTCTCTGATGCCCAGGGGCCAGGCATGTGGTAGACACTTGGCCAGAGTCCGCTGACTAAGGCACTCCAGTGGCAGCCTTGCTGGCTTCCGGGCCCCTCCCTCTCATAATCTTCACCACCCCCGTCCCCCCACCAAAAACATCCTGATTTCAAAGCCTTTAAGCCAAATAGAGTTTCACAGTTCATGTGAGTTAACTGCAGCTGCCCTTTCTGGAAACCTCTTCCACAAATTGCCTGCAGAGAGGCAGGCATCCTGCCGGCAGCTCTCCCACCCCAGACCTCACTCCATCCTAGTGCCCTGGACCTCCAGGACGGGGCAGCAGGGGGACATAGGACTGGCCTGAACAGCATGCTTACCCCAGGCTCAGCACTCCACTGGATCAGGAGGTTGATCAGGCTTTCCAGCCTCCTGAGTCACACAGGTGGGGTCTCTGAGGCAGAGAGGATTGTCTGGTCCCTGAGCGCACAGCGGAAGCTCTGGGATGAGCATGGTGAAGCCCCTGCTCTCACCTTCAGCCTCAGTTCCTGCCCGCATCCCCAGGCTCCAGGCACTGGGGCTCCCTGCCGCACCCCCTCCTGCACCCAGCTCCTTTTCCCCTTGCTGGCCCTTCTCCCTGGGCTCCCTTTCCTCTACCTGCCACTTGTCTAATTCCAGCTCACATTTTAAGGCTCTGCTCAGGTATTAACTCCTCCAGGAAGCACTTCCTCACCCCCGGGTGAGGTTAGGGGCTCCTCCACAGGGCCTTCACAACTTCTGGGCTTAACCTCCTCTTAGCACTTCGCAGCTGTGCTAATGCTGGTGGGGGGATGTGGTGGCGGCAGGTCTGCCTTTGTCCTCCTTCCCACTCCCAACTCCCCTAGACCAGGAGCTCCTCCAGGGCGGGGATAGCCTGACACAGCCCCAGGCTCCCAGCGCCTGGGGCCAGGATTCCCAGAGGAGGCACCTTGACACAGGATCACGGTCGCACCATCCCCAGGGTCATGTTGGTGGGTCGGGATCCAGGGAGGTGGAAGAGCCCAAACCTGGTAAGTGGAGCCATGTGTTGGCCTCCCAGATGACCACTTACTCATCTCTCTCTCTTACTGCATGCCCTAAATCACTCAGTTCCTTACATCATAAAAGGCATGACGGAGGGGAGGACAATTCCAGGAAACCTAAACTCTGGCCAAGGAATTCAGAGACTCTGGGAGGGCTTGGCGCCTGGCCCTCTGCTCGGACTCATCTGGGCATCCTTATGGATGTAGGTCACCATCAGAGCAGGTCAGACACTGCGCACGTAGCCTCAGCAGGCTGTTCTTCCCCCTTACCACCGCTAGGGTGACTTGGGCCCACCGGCAGGCTTACTGTCCAAGCCTGGATCAGCCCCGACCCACAATGTGATGGCTCCAGCCCCAACCCTTGGGACTCCTCACCAGTTTATGTACCCTAAGCTTTGTCCTCTATGCCAGACATCCTGAATTCACTAACACCAATCTCCCCACTCCAGCCCTCCCTACACTCAACAAACATTCATTAAGCCCCTGCCCTGTATCTGACACTGTCAGGGATACAGTGGTAAATGAGGCAGACAGAGTCCTTGGTTTCTTGTTGCTGGCATTTCGTTGAAAGAGACAGACAAGCAATAACATGTGGGAAAAAAACTAGGAAATTTAGAGCGTGATGGGTACTGGGAAGGAAATAGGACAGGGGCACGTGATGGAAAGCGACTTCCTCTAACCTTGGTCAGCCACCATCGTCTCTCACCTGAGTTTTCAAATAGCCTCCTGGATAGTCTCCTGGCCTCCAGCCTTGTACCCATAAATCCACAACTAGTTATGTCAATTCCTCACTTAAAACTTGTCAATAGTTTTCTATAGCTTTCAGAAGAAAAATCGAAATTCTTCAACAAGGCTCATAAGGCCCTGACGTTGTCCCTGCCCAACCCCTGTCCCCCAGACTCAGTGACAGCATTTGTTTCAACTGTACCCTCCAGCCTTAGGTCAGATGGAGCGGCACATGAGTAGTCCTGGAGGTGAGAGCTGCATCCTGTGTCCAGAGAACTGCAGGCTTGCAGGTGATGTAAGAGGCCAGAGATGTCATTAAATCCTGCAGGACCTTCTATGCTGTGTTAAGATATTTAGGCCTTATCTAGTATTTCCTTTGCCTGTCTTATGTCCCCACATTGACTGTAGCTCCTTGGGGGCAGGTACTCTGTTTTCTCCTCTCTTCTTTTTTTTTTTCTCCTCTCTTCTTTTAAGCTCAGGGATGAGAAAAGGTTTGGTTAGGAGAAAAGGCCAGTAGAGATGTGGCCTCGCAAGGGTGCTGTTGATCCAGGAACCAGCTGAGGCAGCTCATGGGAAAAGGAGTGATCTAATGTCAAGTTATAGAACAGAGGTGTTAGCAAAGTAGCCAGGACCAAGGAGGGGCAAGCTCGAGGAAGACAAGTACTGAGATGAAGGAGTTACGTGAGGTTGTGTTTCAGCACCACGGAGAGCTCTGTGGGCCAATGGAAGGCTTTCCCCTTCAGCATTCAGGAGCCACTCATTAGCTTCTGTCTTTGGGTGGAATTATCTGGCTGCTAAAGGAAATTTGCTCTTGCAAACTGTACTTTGTAATCAGAAATGAGGGCACAGACTCTGGAGTCAGGCTACATGTATTCAAATTCTTCATCTATCACTTACCAGTTGTATGAACTGGGTCTCATTTCTTAACCTCTCTACGCTTTGATTGCTGTGTCCGGTAAATGAAGATAATAAGAGTACTTACCTATAGGGCTGTGATGAAGATTAAATGAAATGATGGGAATAAAAAACTTAACATAGAGATTGATACATGGTAAATGTTTTAAAAGTTTATTATTGGGGGCTTCCCTGGTGGCGCGGTGGTTGGGAGACCGCCTGCCAATGCAGAGGACACGGGTTCAAGCCCTGGTCCGGGAGGATCCCACATGCCGCAGAGCGGCTGGGCCCGTGAGCCACAATTACTGAGCCTGCGCATCTGGAGCCTGTGCTCCGTGGCAAGAGAGGCCACGATAGTGAGAGGCCCGTGCACTGCGATGAAGAGTGGCCCCCGCTTGCCACAACTGGAGAAAGCCCTAGCACAGAAACGAAGACCCAACACAGCCATAAATAAATAAATAAATAAATAAATAAATAAAATTTTTTAAAAAAAAGTTTATTATTGGGACTTCCCTTGTGGTCCATTGGTAAATAATCTTCTTTACAATGCAGGGGAGGCGGGTTCGATCCCTGGTCAGGGAACTAAGATCCCACATGCCTCGGGACAACTAAGCCTACGTGCCACAACTACTAAGCTCGCGTGCCTCAAATAGAGCCCACGTGCCGCAAACTACAGAGCCCACGCGCCCCAGAGCGTGGGCACCACAACTAGAGAGAGAAAACCCGCATGCTACAACTAGAGAGAAGCCCACATGCCACAATGAAGAGCCCGTGCCGCAACGAAAGATCCCGCATTCCTCAACGAATATCCCACATGCCGCAACTAAGACCCAATGCAGCCAAAAATAATAAATAAAATAAATTTTTTTAAAGTTTATTATCATTATTATTATTATTATCCCCAAGAGCTTTTCTATATAATGGGAAGGGCAGTGCCTAAGAGGGTATTCATATCCTCAGGGATCTAACAACCTTACTGGGGGATGTGTTTTGCAGGGAGGGATATTGAGATATGTCTTAGTCGGCTTAGGCTGCTGTAACAAATACCATAGACTGGGTGGCTTAAACAACAAACATTATTTCTCATAGTTCTGGAGGCTAAGTCCAAGGTCAAGGCACTGGTAGATCTGGTGTCTGGTGAGAGCCTGCTTAGTGGCTTGTAGATAGCTGTCTCCTCATTGTACATTCAAGTAGCAGAGAGCAGAGAAAAAAGGAAGATCTTTACTTATAAGGGCATTAATCCCATAATGAGGGCTCCACCCTCATGACCTAATTATCTCCCAAAGGTCTCATCTCAACATACACCACAGTGAGGATTAGGGTTTCAATATATAAATGGGGAGGGGAGCAGGGAGGACACAAACATTCAGTCCATAGCAAGATATTTGATGGCGTAAGAAATGCCAAGCCAGGATCCTGATACCAACTACGTTTAATGAGCTGTCTTACTTTAGATGAGTCTTATAACCTTTCCAGACTCCATTTCCCATGTAAAGATGAGACTTCTTTTTAATCCATTTGGCTAGAATTTCCTTTTTCCTTTTCCTTTCCTTTTCATTTTCCCTTTCCTTCCCTTCTTCCTTTCTTCCTTTTCTTCTATAAGAATATAGTATTCATAGATCAAGTAACCAGAGTAGATTATGCATTTTCTTTATTTCTTAATATCAGATAATCTAGTTATTTGGTTATCCATTCAGGCATATCACTCACTTCTATTGTATTAAATACCCATGTTGTGAATAAAGATATAAATTGCATCAGAAAATAAAGACACTCATTATCAGAAAAATAAAATAAAATAAATAAAACTTACCTCTCACAAACAACAACAAAAGAATATATGCATGTACTACTTGGTCAATTAGAAACAAAATAATATAAGTGGGTATTAATGGACTGCATGTTTGTGTCCCCCTGAAATTCATATGTTGAAACCCTAATCCCCAGTGGGATAGTATTAGGAGGTAGGGCCTTTGGAGGTATTGTAATTAGAGTTAGATGATGTCATACGAGTAGAGCCCCCCACAATGGGATTAGTGTCTCCATAAGAAGAGAGACAAGAGCTCACTCACAGCCAAGTGAGGGTACAGCAAGAAGTCAGCCATCTGTAAACTCGTAAGATGGCTCTCACCAGAACCCAACCATGCTGGCACCCTGATCTTGGACTTCCAGCTCCCAGAACTGTGAGAAATAAATTTCTGTTGTCAAGCCACCCAATCTATTGTATTTTTGTTATAGCAGCTCAAGCCGACTAAGACAATGGAGATATTAGACTATGTGGCATTTAAAGGCCTTTCTCATCCTAACTGATCTTGGGTCGTTGGTTCTGCCTTTCCAAGAGCGCACAAAGTATTAGGATAAAATGATAAGTGATGTCTTTGGGAAGGCAATGGGGGCACCTATCAAAAGGAGTTGGTTGTCTTTGTTTTGGGTACAAAGAATCTCTTAATCCAACATTGGACCTCACCTCTTTTTCTGATTTATGCTCAGGTCTGTGGACCCTCTGAACTTTAACACACCGACAGTCACCACTTTCTTCTTGCTCACCAAGCTTCAGCTATATTGGCATTCTTTCATAGGCTTTGATTCTTCCCCTGGGCCTTATCATACACCCTTCCTTTTGATAGGAATGTTCATTGTCACATAGGATTCTTTCAGTTGTAAGAGACAGGAACCCAATATGATTTAAATAAAATAATACAGGTAGGAAGGGGAACAGTTTAACTGGCTCCTTCACCTGAAAAATCCAATTCAGGTGTGGCTGGATCCAGGGAGTCAAATGATACTGTCAGGACCTTCCTTTCAATCTCTTACCTGAATTTTCTTTTGTATTACCTTCATTCTCAGGTGGAAGATGGCCACTAGTACCTCCAGACTTATATCACACAGATTTATCACACTTCTTTGCTGATAATTTAAGCAAAAGTCCCTGGTATTTTCTCTTATTGGTCCAGCTTAGATCATCTGCCCACCTCTGAACCAGGAGTGACCAGGAGCAAAATTTACAGTTAACCAGGCCTGCGTCCCTAGCCCTCCTATGTGGACTGAAAGTGAAGGAGGAAATTGCTTCCCAAAAGAAAATTAAGGTGTGTTAACTGAGAAAGAGATAAAGGATGCTGGGCAGGAAAAAGGAAAAAATAGATACCCATGGCTTCTCTTCTCTGTTCCCTTGGCTGATTTCCACTCATCCCTTCAGATTTCAGTTTATATGGCACTTACTCAGGGAAGACCTCTCTGATGTACTGATCTAAACTAGGACCCTTTAATATTTTTCTTTCTCATTTTAGTTCTTAATATATTAAGAGTTAACATTTATTGAGCACTTACTATATACCAAACACTATCCTGAGTATTTTACATGTATTAACAGATTCAGTTCTCATAACAACCCTAATAAGTAGTGATTTTATGATCTCAATTTTCTAGAAGAGGATCTGAGGACTAGGAAGGTTAAGCAACTTCCTCAAGGTCTCATAGCCAGGACATGGGTTCAAACCCAGGTAGGCACTGTTCAGAGCTCACCCTCTAAGAAGTCTGTCCACCTTCTTTTTTTTAAAATTTATTTTATTTATTTTACTTTTGGCTGCATTGGGTCTTCATTGCTGCACGCGGGCTTTCTCTAGTTACGGCAAGCGGGGGCTACTCTTCGTTGCGGTGCACGGGCTTCTCACTGCAGTGGCTTCTCTTGTTGTGGAGCACAGGCTCTAGGCGTATGGGCTTCAGTAGTTGTGGCACGCGGGCTCAGTAGTTGTGGCTCGTGGGCTCTAGAGCGCAGACTCAGTAGTTGTGGCGCACAGGCTTACTTGCTCCGCAGCATGTAAGATCTTCCCAGACCAGAGCTCGAACCCGTGTCCTCTGCATTGGCAGGGGAATTCTTAACCACTGCGCCCCCAGGGAAGTCCCTGTCCACCTTCTTACAATAACCATGCAAAACTCATACCATAATCACACAGCTTACTTGTACTTGCATGTATTATTGATGTGATGACTTGCTCAATGCCTGCCTCCTCCACCAGATTGTGAACGCACAGAGGCAAGATGCTGTCTGTCTGGTCCGTTGTGGTATCCCCAGCACCCATCATGATGCACAGAGCAGGACTGGGTGTCCTCACTTCTCCAATGGGAAGAATGAGGCTGCCCAATCCTGTTTTCCATAGGAGCGGCCCTGTCTCTCCTCTTCCCCCCTTTCTTGCTCACTACCTCTGTCCTTCCCTCACTCTCTCCCCTCCTTCCTGCTCTCTCTCTCCCTCTGCCCTCACTATCTCCCATCTTTCTGTTTGTATCCCATACTATCTCCTCTTCCCCCTCCTCAACTCCCCCAGCTAATTAAATGATACCCTAGAACAGGTTTCATTTGCATTTGGCTCAGAAGCCTTAGTGCCATTGGTGGCATGTTCATTAAGTGGCTCTGTGTAGAGGGATGAGTGAACCTATTTTATTATAACTGTCATCTCTACCCATCCTAGGAGGTGATCATATATTCATCAGGAAGAAAGAGAACCACAAACCTCAGCTACTAGTGCATGGAGTTTAGGGGTGAGTAAGGGGAGGAGAGCCTATTTCTGACTCAGGGAAGGGTCTGAGCTCTGTTTGTGGTGGGGGGAGGGAAGGCTAGGTTGAGTGAAGTCATAACCCTTATGACTTCAGCATCCCCATAACTGTGAACGGCAAAAATCCCATTGGCTTTGACCAGGATCCAAAACTCCTGGGGGTGGTTTTTGCAAGGAGGTCCCCAAATTCATCTCTACCACGCACAGCGTGTAGACAAGATAATTGGCTTGGCGCACTAGGACCACTATTTTGTTATACGTGTGTGCTACTGTGATTAAGAGAAAAATTATTTGAAAAGCATCATGGGAAAGCACTGCAATGAGCATTTGTCCATTACATCTTTCTTCACTGAATCACAGATGAGCAGTGTTAGTGATAATAATAGCATCGGCCATTTTGAGCTGGGCATTGAACTGTGTGACGTACCCGGATCACCTCATTTAACCCTCACAACAGCTAGATGAGTCAGGTGTTGTTATCAACCCCATTTTATGCATGCGAAAACTGAGGCACAGAAGAGTGATATATCCAAGGTCACGTAGCCAGGATGCCGTGGATTCAGTTTGAACCCAGGTCTGCCCACACCAGAGCCCTCAGCACTGCTCTCTCCTGCCTGTAGTTTAAAAGGACAGTCCGTATCAGATAGGAGTTCCACATTTTATTTTATTAATGCTAAAAAATGGTCCTGAAAGTAAAAAAATCATAGTGGTAAGTGGTGGTTTCTGCAGAAGGCTCGCCTTCTTCTCCAGGGTTAAATTGGGTTGGGCTTTAAAAGCATCTGAGTTGAGGCACTGAGTATGTGTATGTGTATGAGGGCCACCTGGGGGCAAGGGAGCCACACACATACATGGGGGAGGGAGGGTCTGCCTTGGGATCTTAGAGCCTGAGGGAAAGAACACTGGGCTGGAATTGGTTTCACCCTGGCTCTGCCTAAAATTTGCAGAGTGACATTCAGAAATTCTAACACAGGGCTTCCCTGGTGGCGCAGTGGTTGAGAATCTGCCTGCCAATGCAGGGGACGCGGGTTCGAGCCCTGGTCTGGGAAGATCCCACATGCCGCGGAGCAACTAGGCCCGTGAGCCACAACTACTGAGCCTGCGCATCTGGAGCCCGTGCTCCGCAACGGGAGAGGCCGCGACAGTGAGAGGCCCGCGCACCGCGATGAAGAGTGGCCCCCGCTCGCCACAACTAGAGAAAGCCCTCGCACAGAAACGAAGACCCAACACAGCCAAAAATAAATACATTAATTAATTAATTTAAAAAAAAAAAAGAAATTCTAACACACAGCAAAGACTTACAGAGCGCCTACTACATGCCAGGCATTGCCCTAAGTTTTGGGGATACAGCAGTGAATAAAACAAATGACCCTTCCCTCCAATAGGTAACAATCAGGGTGGAGTGGACACATGGCATGCTATTCCTCCTTGGGTTTAGTTTACCCATCTGCACAGAGGACAGGCTGGGTCTCTGCAGCGGGGTCACAAACTCAAATAATGCCAGGGGCCAAGCAGGGAATGCAGACGACAGAGGTAAGCTAGTGGGGACCATGGAGAGCTAGGGTCCCCCTACAGGGGCTGCTGCATCTCAGCTCCAGGGACTGTTGCCAGGGGCAATGCAGACCCTGTATGTCAGCTTCTCTGATGTTTTATGTGAAATCTTCAGGTTTTTAAATTTTTACCATCTAGTTCAAAACAAACAAGAAAATAAAACCCACTGTGTAGGCAAAAATCCCACTGTCTGTGGGTGGGTCTGCCTGCAGGCCTCTATTTTGCAATAATCATCCTTCCATGAAAGAAGTGGAGGGTCCTGCAGAGAACCTGGCACAGAGCGGCGGGTAACAATCGCAAGCCCCCCTCCCTTAATTTGGCTGCAAAGTGGGATGTTATAAGGTGAGTTCCATGAACAGATGGGGCAGTTTGGGGAGGGGTTGGCGGAGGAATGTGGACCCACAAGCCCCTGTGTGATGCCCACACTGCTGAGGGCGGGGCCCCGCCACGGGCAGGGAGAGGCTTCCTGTACTTTGTCAAAAGGGACGAACCGGAGATGGTCCTGGGCCCCCTGAATCACAGGGCTGGGGGAGTGGTGTGTGTATGTGTGTGTGTGTGTGTGAAAGAGAGAGAGAGAGAGGTAGTGGGTCGGGATTTGGAGCAGAAGGAGGGCAGGGCAGACCCCAGAGGAAACCATGAGATCTTTATTAGACCATAGAGGACAGAAGGCCTGTGCAGGTCTGGAGGGGCCATTCAGGTAAAGGCTGGTCTGTGACCATTGCAACAGCAGTAGCAAACATAAGAAGAATCCACCTTTGTTAAGGCTTTCTGTGAGCCCAGGTCTGCTCTAAGCACTTTATGTGCATTATCTCATTTAATCCACAGAATGACCCTATGAGAGAGATACTATCATCATCCCATTTTATAGATGAGGAAACTGAGGTACAGAAAGCTTAGGTTGCTTCTTTAAGTCACAGTCTGGTGTCAACCAAGCAGGTATTGAGTCCAGCAGTCAGGCTCCCAAGTTCACACCTGACCGAACTCCATCCCTCATGGGGCCAGGATATGGTTCCAGGTAACCACAGCTGTCCCCTGGGGAGGACCCACTATGTGTCAGGCACTGTGCAGGGGCTTTGGTCACATTATTCAACCCATACAACCAGGTGAGGGAGGGATCACCACTCCCATTTTACAGGTGAGAAGACTGAGGTTCAGGAGACAGAGGGGCTGCTGGGATATGCCCAGAGTCAGCCCTGGGTCTCAGGTTCTGGCAGGTTCTGGAGGGTCTGACTCTGGAACCCTGCTCCTCTCCTCTGGATGCTACCCCCATAACAGTGCAGGGGCTGTTTCTGGGTTTCTGAGCAGAATCAAGACATCCCTTCAGGAGGCTGTGGACCTCTCTGGGGTCCCTTGGCCCAGTCTTGACTCTTCCCACTCATTCCCGCCAGAGTTCTGAGCCCAGTTAGCACAGGGCCCAGTGCCAGGTGAGCACTCAGTGAGGCAGCCAGTGCACAAGATGACAGTGACAATGGGCATTAAAGCTGGTGACGAGAGTGAACACTTACAGGGCACATGCAGATGAGATAGAGGACACAGGCACTTTATTCAGGGCTTGGCTCATAGGACGAGCTCAGTGAAGGCCACTGTCCCTGTCACTCCCTGGCCTCTTCCTGGGCCAGAGCACTGCCCATGACCCCAGCCCCTCCACAGGTCTCTCAACCCAGTGGTTGGAGCCCTGCCTCCCCTCCCCAGACAACCATGGAAATGAGGAGCAACTTTCAGTCTAATCTCCATCCAGACCTGGCCTGATCAGATCCCACCACCCCGAGCTATAATTACTCAGAGGCTACGGGGCCCCTGTGGACTCTATCTGCAGCATCTCTGCGCCCAGTGGCCCAGCAGCTCGTGTTTGCATTAAAAGAGGGTATAATATAATGACCAAGTTCAAATCTCCATTTTAGTGATGTGGAAACTAAAGCACAAAGAGGGCAAGGGAATGAACCAAAGTCACACTACCGACTAGTGGCAGAGCTGGAGATAAATCTCAGAAATTCTAACTCCCAGGTCAGAACTCTTTAGGCCATCCAGGGAGGGGATTTCAAAGGACTCATTTAAGAGTTTCCTGCTGGGGAGAAGAGAGGGTAGGGAAAGAAATTTGTAGCTAAAACAGAAGCCCTAAATGCCAGGGTGAGACTGTTGTACATTATTATGTTGGCAACAGGGAGCCATGGATAGTTCTTGAGCAGGAGTATGGCATGATCAGGGTGAGCTCTAGGAAGCTGTCTCTGAAGGAGCACGGGGAAGGATTGGAGCTGGTGAGCCTAGAGGCAGGGAGACTCTTGGGGAGGCTGGAGCAGTGACCTAGGGACATGGTGATGAGGACTGTATTAGAGTTCTCCAAAGAAACAGAGCCAATAGGATGTGCATATAGAGAGAAAGAGATTTATTATAGGGAACTGGCTCGTGTGATTATGGAGGCCAACAAGTCAACTCTACAGGGTGTGACAGCAGGCTCAAGAGCAGGACAGCTAATGGTGTAAATAAAGTGTAAAAGCAGTCTGCCAGAGAATTCCTCCTTGCTCGGGGAGAAATGTCTTTTTCTTCTATTCAGGCCTTCAACTGTTTGGGTAAGGCCCACCCACATTATGGAGAGCAATCTGCTTATTCAAGGTTCATCAATTTAAATATTAATCTCATCCAGAAACACCTTCCAAGTTGACATGCAAAATTAACCATCACAAAACTACCCCTCATCAAATTTGCACCGATACACATCTCCTTAAACTCATAGTTATTCTCAAAATAAAGTCAATAACGTGATCATAATTCTCCCTAACACAATCAGTACACAGCTATCCTGTGTACAACTGATTACACACTAATCCTTTCCCCAGTAAAGGATACAGATTTCTTGGATGACGTTTACTCTTAAACATGATGTAACTTAAATAATACGATGTAAAGTTGATACTACTTCAATACTACAACACAATGTCAATATATCTTATGTTCCATGGTAAAGAGATAAGAGAGGGGAGAAAACAAAAATTATACGCACACACATAAACATATTCAAAACAAAATGAGGAAACACTCATGATAATTACAGTCCTCATTTCTACAACAGGTTGTGTTGTCATAGCTGCTATGCATAACTACCTTCCTTCACCACCCATGCCCTATTCCCCTGCCTTCAGCAAGTGACTCAGATAGTCATCATTCTTTACCTTGTGGGATGACGCAAGCCTTCATTCCTGAGAGTCTTGGCCACTTATAGTCCTGCCTGGATTGTGTTGTTGTGGTTTTCCACTGGCTTTAATTACAGGGCATGATAATGCTAAGAGACGCCTGAGGGGTTCTCCTGTATTCCAGACACACTCTTCCTTACCCCCTTTGTGGAGGAGCAGTCCAATTTCCCCTCGCTAGTCAGGATCAATCACCCCAGCTAGCACAGTAACTCCCTTCACTGCCTGTTGATTCAGTCATAAGGAGCTCAAAGTGGCCAGGTAGCAGTATTAACTTCCAGTTCAATAAAATTGTTGTCACGTCTCCCAGGGGAAGCTTTCCTCCCCCGGCACTAAGACCTCCAAGCCAGTAGGGCATAAGGTTGACTTATATTCTGTGAACTTGGCACCCATACACATCTCTGTAAAACATACTTAATCTTGAAGTAAAGACATTAACAAGGTAGTAATTCCTCCTAACAGGATACAACTATTCTGTTTACAACCAAAAGCAAAAAACTTGCTAGTGGGTCAGTAGGGATGATAGTGAGTGGTGCCACTCCCATTGTCACCCCTTGATTCCTGGACCCATAAACCTGGCTTTGGGAAAAATAGCACCATATATGGAACACTGATTCAGAGCATACACAGCCTCCTGGAGAACCTGCAAGGTATTGTCACCTAGCTGGCGCTGTAACTGAGTCTTCAAAAGGCCATTCCACCATTCTATTAAACCAAGTGCTTCAGGATGGTGGGGAATTTGGTAAGATCAGTGAATTCCACGAGCATGGGCCCATTGCCACACTTCTTTTGCTGTGAAATTCCTTGATCCGAAGCAATGTTGTACTGAATACCATGACAGTAGATAGGCATTTTGTACATTCATGGATGGTAGTTTTGACAGAAGCATTGCATGCAAGGAAGGCAAATTAGTATAGAGTAAGTGTCTATTCCAGTAAGGCCAAAAAACTGCTTCTTTCATAATGGAAGTGGTCCAATGTAATCAACCCACCACCAGGTAGCTGATGATCACCCCGGGGAAGGGTGCCATATTGTTGGTCTCTACTGCTGGCAGATTAGGTTAAGCAGGGGCCATAGCCAGGTTGACCATGGTGAGTGGAAGTCCATGTTGCTCAGCCCAGGCATAACCTCCATCCCTGCCACCATGGCCACTTTGTTCGTGAGCCCATTGGATGATGTCAGGAATGCCTGGGGAAAGAGGCTGACAGGTATCCACCCAGTAGATTATCCTACCCACTTGATTATTAAAATCCTCCTCTGCTGAAGTCAGCCTTTGGTGGGCATTCACATGGGACACAAATATCTTTGCATTTTCTGCCCATTTAGAGAGGTCCATCTACACACCTCTTCCCCAGACTTCCTTATCATCAATTTTCCAATCATTTTCCTTCCAAGTAGCTGACCATCCAGCCAAACCATCGGCCACAACCCATAAATTGGTAAATGATTGCATGTCTGGCCATTTCTGCCCACTGGGAGGATTTCCCTTCACTTCTGTCCTTCAGGGATGACCCAGAAGGGGCTATAGTGCTGCAATGTCCATTCAGGTGGTGCCTATATATTATGCAGAACCATCTGTAAACCAGGCCCGAGTCTTCTCTTCCTCTGTCAGCTGATTATAGGGAACTTGCCATAAGGCTGTAAGTACAGGCTAGGAGAGAGAAGGCAGTGTAGCAGGAGTGGGGACCATGGCATCTGGGCCACTTCTTCACGTACCTTACTTTTGCCTTCAAGGCCAGTCTGGCCCGACCACACTTCAGTTTGAGTGTGGAGTGTTGCTATGCATGTCCAATATTATGGCTTGGTGGTCAGATAACCCCTCGTCCATGATGGGCAGCTCAAGTCAGATGATAATTTGGTGGTCCATGGTTAAGCGTTTAGTCTCTACTAAGGCCTAGTGGCAGGCCAAAAGCTGTTTCTCAAAAGGAGAGTATTTATCCAAAGCAGATGGCAAGGTTTTGCTCCAGAACCCTAAGGGCCTGCACTACAATTCACTTACAAGGGCCTTTTGCAGGCTCCACACAACATCCCTATATGCCACTGACACTTCATGAACCACTGGATCAGCTGGACCCAAATGTCAGCACCATTTGCACAGCAACCTGGAACTGTTGCAGAGCCTTCTTTTGTTATGAGTCCAAGACTTTCAGCTTTTCAGATCACTTGCTAAATAAGTCAGAGTAACACACCCAAAATGAGGAATATATTGCCTCCAATATCCAAAAAGCCCACTAGGCGTCATGCCTCTTTGTTCGTTGTGGGAAGGGGCAGATGCAATATCTTATCTTTCACCTTAGAAGGGATACCTCAACATGCCCCACATCCCTGGAACTCTAGAAATTTCACTGAAGTGGAAGGCTCCTGAATTTTTGTTGGATTTATTTCCCACGCCCTGGCATATAAACGTCTTAACAATAAGTCTAGAGTAGTTGCTAATTCTTGCTCACTAGGTCCAATCATTATAATGTCACCAGTGTAGCAAACAGATCAGCGTGATATCTTGTGAGAGGAAGATCAAGATTCCTGAGAACTAAATGATAACATGGGCTGGAGAGTCAGTATACTGCTGAGGTAGGACAGTGAAGGGGTCTGGCTGGCCTTGCCAGCTGAAAGCAAATTGTTTCTGGTGATCCATGTTGACAGGTATGATTTTTAAAAAGCATTTGCCAGATCAATAGCTGCATTCCAGGTACTGGGGAATATGTTAATTTGCTCAAGTTATAAAAGGACATCTGGTACAGCAGCCGCAATTGGAGTCGCCCCCTGATTAAGCTGATGATAATCCACTGTCATTCTCCAAAATCCATCTGTCTTCTGCACAGGCCAAGTAGGTGAGTTGAATGGGGATGTGGTGGGAATCACCACCCCTGCATCTTTCAAGTCTTTGATGGTGGCACTAATCTCTGCAACCCCTCTAGGAATGTGGTATTGCTTTTGGTTTACTATTTTTCTAGGTAGAGAAAGTTCTAGTAGTGTCTGCTTGGTCTTTCACATCATAATAGCCCTCACTCCACAAGTCAAGGAATCAATGTTGGGATTCTGCCAGTTGCTGAGTGTATCTGTTCCAGTTATGCATTCTGGAACTGGGGAGATTCAGGCACACACAGGGCCCACTGTGAGATAGTCCTGAGCTAAAATTCCATAAATCACCTGACCCCCATTAGCCCCTACTCTGACTGGAGGGTCACGGTGACATTTTGGGTCTCCTGGGATTAGTGTCTGATCAGAGCCAGTGTCCAGTAGTCCCCAAAAGTTCTGATTATTTCCTTCCCCACAGTACACCGTTACCCTGGTAAAAGGCCAGAGTCCCTTTAGGGAAGGCTAGGAGGAAGTTTAGCTATAAATTTTGGCAGTGTACCAGGGTCCTTTCTCAAGGGCACCCAGCCTCCTTGTAAACTAACTTAAGTCTGGGAATTGATTGAGGAGCCGTGACTCTCTGTTTTTATGATTCAGATTAGAATTTTGCTCACTTGACCTAGAACTTTTATGCTTACACAGATCAAGTAAGAATTCAGTAGGCTTTCCATGTATTTCACGTCTAGGGACACCATGGTCTGTGAGACCATTCTGATTGCTGCCTTGGCCCTGTGTCCATTACCACGACCACCTTGCCTTTGGTGGTCGAGCGCTGCCACGTGGCCTCTGCCACACCAGGACGCAATGACTTCCGTTGCATTTAAGTTTCCCAAGTCAGTGACCTCAACTCCCACTGTAAGTTCTGGCCTACAGAGAATAGCGATCACAGAGCCCTTCAAGGTGCTGGGGCTCCCCTTACAACTTTATTTCTCTCATCTGTGGTGACCGATATGTCTTCTGGACCCTCCCAGGGTGGGTGAGTAAATCTTAAATAACAAATCCACTCTAAGATTCCAATCTCCCTAAGCCTTTGAATCCCTTCCTCTGCGTCAAACCAAGGCAGGTCAGCATTTCTAACTTACTCACTGTGGGCCACCTTTTGGTCCATGTTTCAGCCAAGAAACCAAACAAACTGTTGGAGCTCTTTCTAACTCCCTGAGCTGTAACTTTAAATGCAGAATCTTTGCTTAGTGAGCCCATATCAATCAATGAAGTTGGCCTGACCCGACTTTATGTTCCTTCCGTCACTATCCCACACCCTTAATAGCCATTCCCACACATGTTCCTCAGATTTCTGTCTGTATAAATTAGAAAATTCAAGTAGTCCTTTTGGCGTGTAGCATACCTCATCATGAGTCACACTTTGTACTTCACTTTGGGGGCTTCTGGGACTTGAGTCTAGTTATAGGTCTAGAAGCAAAGAAGAATGAGGGGTACTGAGAATAATCAGTATTGTCTTCCAAAGCAATTGGAGGACATTGCAGTTTCCTCAGTGGCAATGCAGAGTTAACCCTCTCAGATGGGGATGCAGAGGCTGCTTCTCCTGGGGGTGGAGAGGCTGCTTATACTGGCAAAGAAGACTCATCAGAATTTAGTGGCTCCATGTCCCCGTCTTTATCAAGGTCTTCCCACATGTCCCCTTTCCAATTTTCAAGACCCCATTCCTCCCCAGTCAATGCTCTCACTGTAACACTAGACACTCTGGGAGGCTGGGGATTCCATCTGCTTGTAGATCAACCACTTGCAGGATGTGGTTCTGGGTTTGGTTTTTAACAATCTCAGTCCTGTGGCTACCGGAGATAAGCATCTCTTTCAGCGCAGACATAGAGGCCTTCAGATCACTTTTCCCTCGTTTAAGTTGGGAATTCCGATTCCTGACCTCATCATTTTTTTTTCCCCACTTTTCCCAGTGACATTAGGAGCAACAATCCAATCTCATTATATTCACTAGTTTGACAAAAATATTTAAATGTGTTGTATACATGGTCACTCAGATCCTTGCTTCTATAAGTGTTTGGTTAGGAGTATCCGATAGTGATATTTTCCATATTTCTATTGCCAGGACATACCATGGACTCTCAGTGCTCTTTTTACTACTGGAAATAGAGTCATTAGTCTCTTTAAATATAATCAGATTTAGAGAGCCAATTCAAAAAACCCTAGAATTATTTCAGAAAATAATTCATCCTTAAGATTCTGTACCTCTAGAACCACTCTCAGTACCAATATTCATATTAGTCAGGGTTCTCTAGAGAAACAGAACCAAAAGGACATAGACATAAATATATAGATATAGGTAGAATTATTATAAGGAATTGGTTATGGAGACTGGCAAGTCCAAATCTGTAGTGTGGGCCAGCAGGCAGAGACCCAGGATAGCTGCCGGTGCAGATGAAGCTGAAAGCAGCCTGCTGGAGAATCTCCCCTTGCTCAGGGAAGCCAGTCTTTCTGTTCTATTCAGGCCTTCAACTGATTGAATGAGGCCTACCCACATGACGGAGGACAATCTGCTTACCCAAATTTCACTGATTTAAATGTTAATTTCATTCAAAAACACTCTTCGAGTTGACACAAAAATTAACCGTCACAACGCCTGATCATAAAATAATGTGCTAACATCATGACCATATATTGAGCACTTACTGTGTGCCCAACTTTGTAATCAGCACTTCAAATACTTCACCTTATTTCACCATCATAACCTCCCTATAAGTTCTAAGAGTGGCTCCTCTTTTGTTTCCAGGAAACCAAGCCTCAGAGAGGTGAAGTTACTCATCTGAAGTCACACAACTTATAAGTGGGAGACTCTAAGCCTGAATCCAGTGCTACCTGTTCCACAGCACATGTCACCACATAAGATTGACATATCTGGGACCATGTCCATAAGGGTGGGGAAGAAGGACTGGTACAGAGATCTGAGAATCCGAGCTGACAGGAGAGGGAGAGAGCAGAGCTGGCCAAGACTCAGAGTTGAGTATGAGAAGAGGTTAGGATGGAGGTAAGTTCTGGGGGGAAAGATAGTGAGCTCATTCATGTTAAAGACAGAGAAAGGCAAGGGGCATTTCTCTCCCTACTCTCTCTCCCAGGGTCATCTAGTCTGAAACAAATGTGGCTTTCTGTCAATCCCTGATGACTTCCACACTTACATCTCCAACCCCAGACACTGTTCTTTGTATCAGTCAGCCTAGGCTATCTACATTTTGGTAACAAACAGCCCCAAATCTCAGTGGCTTAATACCACTAAGGCTTATTTTTTACTCATGCTACCTCCCCTTCCTAGTCACCTGGGGCCCTGATGCACATTATTCTCACTCCAGGCTTGCTAGTCATCAAGGCAGAGAGAAAAAGTGAATGAGAATAATTTTGCACAGGCTCTTAAGTGCTCATTAGCTCTGGGTCTGAAGAGAGACACACAATTCTTCCCTTAGGGTCTCAGAATCTGAGGAGAAAAACAGACCCATTTTCAGGAGTCCTCATATAGATGGGGAAATGGCATGCCTTTAAAAATATGCAGTGTGATGAAAGAATCTCAGTTCTCACTAGTATCAGGGGCCCCCTGGGATGAGACTTGATACCATTGAAGATAACTCAAGACTCTGAAAACTTATAGACACAAACTCACATTGTCCTGATGGAGACCATCAGCATCAGTGAGGTGGCTCCTTTCATAGATGGGTACCAGCACCATCATCTCTGGACTTGAGGCAGAGGGGCAGAGTTGGGGAAGTGTCTGGGTCCTGAGACAGAGTTGCCAAGGCCAAGAGCTTTCTCCTCCCTCCTGTGTCACCATGAATATGCCTCTGCCCCTCTCTGGGTCCATCACCTCATCTGTGACTCAGGGCTGGGGCTGGAAGATACCTAATGCTGCCTCCACCTCCACACTGGAATCTCTCTCCTCCTAACCTTGCCCAGACCTCCTTGTGCCCACCCCTCTCACCCTGTCATCCCTGAATCTTGATCTGAAATAATGGAACCAGTAACCTGATTAATTGTGTGAGTCTGAAAATCACCCAATTGGGAGGCTGTGTGGGTGGCCCCTGCTTCCACTCCATCACTCACCCTAATGCATTGTCTGACACTTTCCATTTATTTTTCAATTCCTTTACCATCAGAAATGACAATTAAATTTCCAGTGTAAATACCACTTCACCAAACTGAATTAATTATGGGTGAGGATACAGGCTCCAGCAGCTTGATCAGAGCATCTCAGGCATTAACCCTTCTGTTCTCACCTAGGCCCCACAGGGAGGGCAGGAGGCTCAGAGGTTCTCCCTGGAAGACATTGCTTAGAACCTCACTGGGGGTCCCTAACCCCTGGTCCCTATGCCTTCTTGCACCTTCTTCTATCAGAGAGAGCCTGAGGGCAGCAAACCCATTTCTCTTTGGTAGAACTTTGAAGTTGGAAGGAACTTGCTCTTTTGAAGATGAAGAAACTGAGGCCCAGAGAGTGGAGAGTCTCACTTTCTGTGGCCTATCAGAGAACTGATATCACAGTACAAACAGATAACCTGAATTTGGGAAAAGAGGGGTCTGCAAGGAGAAATAGAACCTGAGCATTCACATATCTGGGGTAGACGGAAGAATGTAAGCCTACAAAAATAAACAGATAAACTTTTAAAAAATTAGTTTAGGTTTATTTCTTCTCAAATTCCAGGAACTCGCAGGGAAGGTCAAGGAGGTTCCTGAGGCAGCATCCATGTGGTGCTAGCAAGGGAAGGGGTACTGCCCACTGCAAAACCACCCAGCCTTAAGAACTATATGACTTAATCTGCAGAGCAAAGAGAAACAAAAACTGTTACCTTAGAGACATAGTATTTGCCTAAGACTGAAAATTAATCACATCATAAGAAATATACTTTCCCACACTGGCTAGCAAGCACTGAGTAAAAATAAAAACGGATTGTGTCTGGGAGAGCTTTAAGAGTCAGGGTATCTCCAGGGGACAACACAAAGAAAAGATCCAGGGGCTTCCCTGGTGGCGCAGTGGTTGAGAAGCTGGCTGCCAATGCAGGGGACGCGGGTTCGAGCCCTGTTCTGGGAAGATCCCACATGCCGCGGAGCGGCTAGGCCCGTGAGCCACAATTACTGAGCCTGTGCGTCTGGAGCCTGTGCTCCGCAACAAGCGAGGCCACGATAATGAGAGGCGCGCGCACCGCAATGAAGAGTGGCCCCCACTTGCCACAACTAGAGAAAGCCCTCGCACAGAAACGAAGACCCAACACAGCCATAAATAAATATAAATAAAAAAATAAATAAATAAATAAATAAATAACCCCCCCCCCAAAAACAGAGTCTCCCATTTAAAAAAAAGAAAAGATCCAAAGGCAGGGAGATGGGGAACAGACATTGGAAACTAACCTCCAGAAAACCAGCCAAAATCTTAACCTTAAGTATCACTAGAAGAATTTAAACCCTGTGGTATACTGAGGATAAACATAGCAACCACAGACCTCAAACCCAGCCTGACTAGTCAACTGCTGACTAGATTAACACTACTCCCACACTAGAGGTCTAGCAAAGAAAAGGTATGCATATTTCCAAGCATAAAAAATATTTACCTCACTATCTGTCATCCTACAAAACATGTCCAGCTTTAAATAAAAAGTCATAAGGTATATGAAAAGGCAAGACAAAAAGATACTAAGCAATTATCAAAACCAAATTAGATACAACACAGCTATTGGAACTATCAGACAGGGAATTTTAAATTACTGTGATTAAGATACTAAAGATTTTAATGAAAAGGTTGACAACATGCAATATCAAATGATTAGTTTCATCAGAGAAGGAAATGCTAAGAAAGAAACAAATGGTAATATTAAAAAGCAAAAACCACTGTTACAGACATGAGACATACCTTCCATGGGCTCATCAGTAGACTTGAGATAGAGGAAAGAATCAGTGAACTTACAGATAGATCAATGAATTACCCAATCTAAAACAAAACAAAACAAAAAGAAAGATATGTGAAAAATAGTAGCACTTCCAAGAACTGTTGGGCAATGTAAAATAGTATAATATACAAGTAAGTGCAATCTCAGGAGGACAAAAGAGAGAGAAGAGAAATATTTGAAAAAATAATGTCCAAGAATTTTCTAAAATTAATGACAGACATCAACCTACAGGTTCAAGAAGCTCTGAGAACATCAAACAGGGTCAATATCAAAAAAAAATTAATGACTATATAAATAAAACAAAACAAAAAATCTATGCAAATAAATTCAAACTCAAATTGCTGAAAACCATAAACAAACAAAATCCTAAAGGGAGCCAAAGAAATAAGACATACGTACAGAGGGGCAGAGATAAGCATGTCAGCAAACTCCTTGTCAGAAAACATGCAAACAAGAAGACAATGGAATGGTAACTTAAAAGTGTTGGAAAAATAAAATATACAAAATGTGTCAACCAAATTCTATACCCAAGGAAAACGTCCTTGGAAACAATGGAGAAATAAATATTTTCCAAGACAAACAAAAACTAAAGAAATTTATTGCTGGCAGACCTACTCTGATGAAGAATTATTAAAGGAGGTTCTTCAGGCCAAAGGCCTATATCGATGCAAACTTAGAGCTACAAAAAGAAAAAGTATAAAATAAATAAATGAAGATAAAATAAAATTAATTCTTCATTATTTTTAATTTCTCTAAAAGATAAATGCCTAAAGAAAAATAGTGAAAATGTGTCCTGTGGTTATATCATGTGTGAAACTGAAATACATGACAAAAATGGTACAAAGATGGGAATCAGGAATATACTGTTGACAGGTCATTATACTACTCATGAAGTGACATATTATTATTTTAAAGTATACTCATATTAATTAAAATGTAAATTATGACCACTTTGGGAACCACTAAAATTTTTGAAAAGAGGAAAATAGGAGAGATAAAATAGAATCACAAAAAATGCTCAATTAACTTAAGAGAAGGCAGAAAAAAAGAAACATAAATGTAGCCGTTAGAAAGCAGCTAACAAGATGATAGATTTTAAATCAACCATATCAAACCGTAAATATAAATGGACTAAGACCATCAATTAACAGGCAGATATTTTTCTAGGTAAATAAAAAAGCAAGACTCAATTATATGTTGTCTACAACAACCTCTCTCTAAATATAAAAATGTCAAGTGGTCAAAAGTAAAAGGATGGAGAAACATACACCTTGCAAACACTAACAAAAGGAAGCTGGAGTGGCTATATAAATGTCAGATAAAATCTACTTCAGAACAAGAAATATCATCAGATATTAAGAAGGACATTACATAGGATAAGTGGAAGAGTTCTCCAAGAAGACGTAGAAATCTTAAATGTGGATGCACCTAACAACAGAACTTCAAAATATTTAAGAAAAAAAACCTGATAAAACTGAAAGAAGAAATTTTTAAAATTCACAGTTACAGCTGGAAATGTCAACACTACTCTCTCTGTAACTGATAGATTGAATAGGCAGAAAATCAGAAAATCAGTAAGGATATATGTGACCTGAAGAGTATTATCAACCAACTTGACCTGTCCAATATTTATAGACCACCCAACAATAGCAGAACACACATTCTCAAGTGCTCATGGAACCTTCATCAGTGTAGAGTATATTCTGGATGATAAAACAAACCTGAGCACCTTTAAAAGAACAGTAATAATACAAATTATATTCTCAAATAATAACAGAACTAAACTAGAAATCAATCACAAAAAAATACGTATCTGGGAAATAACCAAATATTTTAAAATTAAACAATAAATAGAAAAGAAATCTTAAGGGAAATAGAAAAAAAATTCTTTGAATGAAGAGAATATAAAAAATACAACATATCAAAATTTGGGGGATAGAGCAGTATGTAGAGGGAAATTTCTAGCATTAAATGCATGTATTTGTCTGCTCATGCTGCCATAACAGAGGACCACAGACTTGGTGTTGTAAACAACAGAAATTTATTTTCTCACAGTTCTGGAGGCTAGAAATTCAAGATCAAGGTATTAGCAGAGTTGGTTTCTGGTGAGCCCTTTCTTCCAGACTTGCAGATGACCACCTTCTTTCTTTGTCCTTACATGCTTTTCCTCTGTGCATGCACACACCTGGTGTCTCTTCCTATTCTTATAAGGACACCAGCTATTGGATAAAGGTCTCACCTTTGTGACTTCATTTAAACTTAATAACCCCCTTGAAGGTCCTATCTCTAAAAATAGTCCATTGAGGGTTAGAATCTCAACATATGGATTTGAGGAGGATACAATTCAGTCCATAACAATGTATATAGTAGGAAAAAATGAAAGGACTAAAATTAGTATCATAAGCTCACACCTTAAGCAAATTAAACTCAAAATAAGCAGGAGAAAAGAAATGATAAAGATAGGGCAGAAACCAATAAAATTGAAAATGGGAAAACAATAGAGACAAATTTAAAAACAAAAGCTGATTCTTAAAAAAATCAATACAACTTATATATCTAGCCAATCTCACCAAGAAAAAAAGAGAAAAAACAATTTCCCAAAATCAAAAATGAAAGAGGAGAAATCACTACTGACCCCAGAGATTTTTAAAAGACAATAGAGAAATACTACCAAAAAATCTAAGAAAAAGAGACAAATACACAATTACAGTTGTAAATTTCAATACCCCTCACTCAATAATTAACAGAATAAGTAAACATAAAATAATCAAGGATATAGAAGACTTGAACAACACCTACCAAGCAACGTGACTTAAATGACATTTATAGAACGCTCCACCCCACAACAGCAGGACACACATTATTTTCAAATGTGTATTGAATATTTACCAGTATAGGCTATATTTTACATCATAAAAATGTCTCGATAAATTTAAGAATCAAGTCATATAATGTATGTTTCCTGACTACAGTGGAATTCAATTAGAAATCGATAACGGAAAGATCTCTGGAAAATCTCCAAATATATGGAACTCAAATGACACACTTCTAAATAATCCACAAGCCAGAGAAGAAATCAAAAAAGAAATTAGAAAGTATTTTTAACTTAATGAAAATAAATATATAGCACATCATAAAAATCATGTTTTTTAATGAGCTGAAATTTTTGAAAAAAAAGAGAATGAAATATTAATACATACTACCATATGGATAAATCACAGAATAATTATGCAGATTGAAAGAAACCAGACCAAAAAGAAAACATTCTATATGGTTCCATTCATATACAATTCTATATTATCTACAATAACAGCAAGCAGACGAGAAGTTTCCTGGGGATGGTGGGTGGGGAGGTGGTGTAAAGGAGGGATTACAGAGAGGTAGGAGGAAATTTGGGGGAATGATGGTTATATTCATTATCTTGATTGTGGTGATGATTTCACAGGTATATAAATCAGTCCAAACTTATCCAATTGTATGCTTTTTATATGTGCAGTTTATTATAAATCAGTTATACCCCAATAAAAGTGTTTCTTAAAAAGCTTATCAACTTGTACACTTTAAATGAGTCATTTATTATAAGTCATTATAAGTCAATTGTTCTTCAGTAAAGCTGTTAAAAGCCGGTAAATAAAAACCTACTCAGCAGTTTGTGCCTTCTCTAAGTCCCATCCTTTCCTCCCATCAGGTGTGGTGTATTGCCATCACCTTGGAGATGTTAAAATTGGGTTTTTATGGAGATTAGCACCCTCAGTAATTTTCCAGTAAGACAGGTGTTTCCTGTGAGATGCACATATTTGCAGTCTTGCTGTTGGCTTCCTTCCAGGTAAACTCTCCCTTCACCTGTCCCAAAGACTCTGGATAGACTCAAGGTGTGGCTGCCATTGGCCACCATGGGCTCTGCCCTCTGCTGAGCCCCTACGAATGTTATCACATTTTATTCACACAACAACACTGCAACATTACTCCCAAATTACAGACGATGAAATTCAGGACCAAAGAAGTGAAGGAACACAGCTGAGGTTCACAGCCAGGACAAGGTAGAGTCAGGATTCCAACACTGATTCATGGAGAAGTGACTTTGGGGGACTTAACATATCCTATAATCTCCATCACACCCCTGCCATCTTCCATAGATGCATTATCTATGGTAAAGCGGTATTCTTGCTATAACAAGAGCGAGCCCTGGCTTCCCCCCAAATGTACCCCCCACTCCAAGCCCTCCAGTGTCAGAATCCTGGAGCCCCCTCAGTGCTCAATTTCAGGGGTGCCCTACTCCAACAACCCGGCTCCTTTCCAAGTTGTCTTGGGCTTGACCTTCATAGGTGAAGAGCTCAAGACCTGGCTCACTGAGGTTCCCTCTAGCGATGTCCCTTGATGACTTGGGAGCAGGGTTTGCTCAGCAGTGAGTGACCCTGTTGCTTCCTAGGTGCGTGAGGAACCAAGCTAAGAACCGAGGATTTGAGGGTGGTCCTTTGAGGCCATCTCTGAGCACAATTGATTGCTGAATAAACCAAGACCATATTCCAATCAAGATATCTCTGAGCTGTTCTCTCTTTGGCCTCTTGAGGACCACCTTGGGGAAACCAAGGCAGCCCACCTCAGTCATCTCTTAACAACCCAGAGAGTGGATTTGGGGTCCTGTCCTGGTACTTCTAATGAACTCCATGCCCATTCATTCTCCACAGCCCAATAAGCAGGGAATGTGGGGACACAGATCACCAGGCTCCCAGTTCTCGAGGTCTGGGGCCAGGGTCCATGTGGAGGGGAGGTGGAGGAGGCATGGGAAAGAGGAGGAACACGGTTTGCACTTCATTTTACTGTGAGACACAGGTTGAAAATGAAGCTAAGCGCAGATCATCAGACACAATTTTGTTCAGCTGTCGTTTTTACCTTGGCCGCACCTGGACACTTATTTCAACTCCTTGTCCTGCTTTCCTGCAGCTGAGAAAAAGGGAGAGATATCATCCCATTCTGATTGGACTCTAGCATCAGCCAAAACTCTGGAGGGAGAGTATCTGGTGCGAGCTGGATGCTCCTGGAAGTTATGTAAACTAGAGCAGTTAAAAAAGAATAAAAATTCAGATTCATGGAGGTTTACATCACCCTGTGCACCCATCCCAGCTACCTCCTGTAGCCTTCACATCCACAGTCACACTTCTGAGAGTTTGTCCTGCTCCCCTGCCTCCTGGCTGTGTGACCCTGGGCAAGCCCCTCCCCTTCTCTGAGCCTCAGTTCTTAATCTGCAAAATGGAGATAATAATAGCACCTCCCTCCAAGTTGCAGTGAGGATTCAGTGAGATAATCCTCATAAAGTACCTGGCCCAGGGCTGGCCCAGCAGACACACTGGATCGGAGGCAGTGGGTGTCACCCCGAGTTGGGAGTTCTGCAGGGGCCTTTCAGACAGTGAAGCACTAAAACAGAGGGCTGTTATTCCCACACTATCATTTGCTCTGGGTGTCCTTTCCAGAATCCCACATGGGGTCCGTGCCTGTCCCTTTCTTGCTGCCCTGCCATTTTGTGCTTCCCTGTCTGGCTTTGATGTGGCAGGGAGGTGGGGCGGGGCATGTGTCTGGCCTGAACTCAGTCTATGGAGACTGATTCTCTTGTGAACGTGAAGACTGACAATTCACTGCAAGAATCATAGGTAACAGTTTTCTTTTCCACTTAATGACAGGAGCCCAGACGTGTCAGGGTCCCACATTGTGCCTCTATGAACAATTCAAGGTGCACACACCCTCCCCCATTCCCTCTTCATCAGCTAGAGGCTCATCATTGACAATTTGGAAAATGCAGCCAATCCTTTTAAGACACATTATATAGAAAGCAGTTTTCACTAAACAAGCTGTTACCTTTTCTTCTTTCTTTAAATGACAATATCTCTTGTTCATTCTTCTGTCTTGAGAAAGATCTACAAAGGAGGATGAATCTATGAAATTTGTGAACTCCTGGAAGTTGTGGCTTTTAAAATCATACTCATTTGGAACATGAAATACTGCCAAGTGCAAGGGTGTAAACTCAGGCAATTTCACAGTACAGGTTGAATTGTTTTGCTGTAGATCTGTCTTTAAGTACCTGCTCCTAACTGGTGCTCACGGCTTCTGTTTCGAGCTATAATGCTCAGGGTGCAATGCAGGTCTGGCTGGGTCTGTCAGCCCTGCCTCAGCGCTGTCAGGAAGCCAGGAAAGGCCCCACCTGTACCCTCTCACCTGTCTAGGTGGACTCAGGAAGAGGCCAGTGGGAGGGGGGAGGGGCTCTGTTTTGGATGCTCTTCCTTGCGCCTTACCTCTTTTATGGCCAATACCATCAGTGAGGTTCCATGGTCCAGTACTGGTCCTGTCTATGGACCTCTGTTCATAGTTTTGGCATGGGGTCTGTGGTCTCCCTCCCCCTAATGGCTTGGTTCAGCCTCTTGGGTCCTTCTCACTGTAGAACCGGACACATGGCCTGGCAGATAGAACAGACCTGGATATCATACCATCCTCAGACCTGGGAAAAACACCCCAGAGGTCCTCTACAGGACCAAGTGCACACTCTGGTTCATAGAACCCTGGGAGAAGAGGGATTTCCTGATATGACTACAGCCCCCTTAAGCCCACAGAAGTTGAGAGTGGGGTCCCCTGTGCCGGTGGATCAGTTCAAAGGGCTCAGGAGACGGCCTCGTGGAAAACACTGTCAAGTCAGCTCCCCTGGCTCTCCACTTGTTAGTGGGAAGAGAAAACAATTCTGGAGGGACTTGAGTCCAGGACTGGATCTCCCATTGCAGTACCACTGGACCCTGGAAGAGCCAAATACCCCAGATGCTCCCAAGGGCTATGGTCTCTGCTATGCTTCCTTGTGGGCTACAGGCAGAATGAATAAACAGCAGACAGGAGGATGCCTTACAATATACCAGGACTGGGGAGACAGGTAATTATCACACAAGTGAGTCACAGGAAGAACCACTCATCAATTGCTTCCAGTTAGCTCAACCAATCAGATGAACTCATTTGTTTGACCAATCATGTGTTGAGCACTGCCATGAGCTCCTATTAAGAGACTGGTGGGCTATCATTGATGATGCCTCAAGATTCTCACTGATCTTGGGCCTCTGGGGGTCTCCCCACCTCCCTGACCCCACATCCTACCCAACATGTAAAGGACATAATGGCCTTCCATTGGATGGGAGCCTTTCAAGGCATGCAGGGAGCGGGGCTCTGCCTGACATTTCACTGGTGTATTGATACACTTGCATCTCCAGGTCCCTAATAATGTCAAATGTTATGATCTTTCTGGGAGAAGTGATGAGTGGAATCGAGTGGAATTAAATATAGTCCTGAAATGGAATGTGGATTCCTGAGCGTACAGCCATGATGACAGCATCTCTGCTGACCTGCCCACTCAACAAAGAGAAAACAAGCAGTTGGGGGAGAAGATGCTTGTCAGGCTCTCCTGGGAATGCGCTTCCATGTGTCCATGTCACTCAGGGGCCCTGAGGACCTTCTGCTTTGTGCTTTTCTGTCTTCATTCATTCAATATGTTTGCTTAGGTACTACTTTGTACTAGGCAGTGTGAAAAGCTAGATGCTCTCTTCCCTCACTGAACTTATATTCTAGGGGATAGCAGAGATAATCAGACATTCAGACGAATGAAGGTACAAATTGAAACTGGGATGCATCATGTTAAGGGAATGAACAGGACAATACGTGAGATTGAACAACGGGGCCTGAACTGGCAGGAAAGACCTCCCTGAGGAACCATTTGAACTGATACCAGAAGGGTCAGAAGAAGCCAGTAAAGCAAAAAATAAGGAGAAGAGCTTTCGTGGTGGCAGGAACTGCTTATGCAAATGTCCTGAGGCAGGAAGGAGCTTGGGGCATCCTGGTAACAAAAGGCCACCAGTGTGGTTAGAACAAGACTGGAAATTGAAAATGACCAGGTCAGGAGGGACCACGTGGGCTGTGCCATGGTCTAGTGGCTTATCCCAGGGCAGTAGGCGCCGTGGGAGAGCTTTAAGCTGGGTTGTAATGCCACCGGGCTCAAGTTTTTAAAGTTCTTTTGTCTGCACTGTGGAGAGTGGACTGAGAAAGGGTTAGGAAGGGAGAAGAGCGTTCCAGGAAGAGGGAGCAGCTCGCAGGCAGGTCAGGCCTGAAGGAGCAGGATGTGTTCCAGGAACTGCCGAGAGCGGGTGGGAGCATGGAGGGAGGGGGAGGTGCTCGAGATGGGGGAGGGGATTTGCACAGGGCCAGACTTCTGTCTCAGGCAGGCAAGAGGCAAGACACTCAGGGTGGTTGGGGAGCTGGGGTGAGGATTAAGTGACTTTAGGGGGTGAAAATACTGGGAAGATCCGTTTGAACACTCGGTCATTCACTCATTCATTCATTTATTAACGCGTGTACGTGGAATTGGGAGTTGAGCTAGTTTCTTGGCCACGTTCAGGGCAGTGGTGCAACACGAGTTGATGGAGAGGGAGTAAAAGGCAGAGATGACAGAAATGGACCTGGGGGAAATTGTCTGTCTGTCTTGGCCTCAGTTCTCCAAGATTCTTGCCTGGCAGGTTCATGGAGGACAAGAGGTGAACCCACTCAGAGTAGAACCTGGGCAGTAAGTGGGCAAGTGGCCTTCAGGTCCCTGGTGACCCAGAAGAGGAAGAGAGAGAAAGGGATCCAAAAGGGGTGAGGTTTGTCCTCAGTGCTTGGCTCAGGGACCAAGGGCCCAGGCATTCAGAGGATGGGGGACCTAAGGCAGAGGTCCAGAGAATAGGGCCTCATACTAGGGAGTGAGACTGACCCACACAGCTCATGCCCAAGCTGGCACCACTATGTGTGTCCTCCACCTGCTCAAGGGCCTAAGGCAGCTAGGGTGCTCTCTCCGCTGCACTGGAGGCTCAGAGCCTCCAGGTCAAATATCTGAATGGCATCTGTCATGTGGGGTTCATGGGCAGGGAACTGGGATTAGCTGTGCCAGGGCAATCCTGGAAGTCTACCCTAAGGAAACAGCATCTGAGTATAATCAGAGGTTAAGCAGGAAGTTTTAAGAGGTGGGAGAAGAGTCTGGATAAAAGTTAATGCCAAAACTGGACAGATTTTTATACTGTCTGCACATGTGAGCTGTGTGATCTCAGGCAAGTGATCCAGCTCCTCTGAGTCTGTTCCTTCATTCGTGAAATGAGCTTAATCATGCATAACATATAAACACCATCTACTATACCACCTGGCACTTAACTCAATATATGTGGTTCTCTTCCCTCATGACTAGACCCCTTGGGGCATCAATTCTGATCTCTGCCCCTCCCTGGGAATATACTATTAAAGTCCCCACACTTGATTCACAAAGGGTTGAACTGGATCCATGCAAGAGAAGAACTAACTAGAGAGTGGCAAAGGCCTCCATAGCAACAAACATTTAACAGGTTGCCCTGGGAACACTCACTGATGCTCTTGGGGAGGAAGGCAGTAGGCAGAGCCAAACAGAGGTAAGAGGTGCACTCCCATCTTATGAGCCAGAGGTCCCAAACAGCAACATTATTTTGAGTTGGACAGTGGTGAAGCGGGGAGAGGTCAGGGGAAGGACTGAGCTGGGAAGGACTTTAAGACCAGCACTCATTTGTTGAAATAGACAGATCCCAGTTCAGCACCATGGACAGAATCTGCCTTCCTGGAGAAGGTTCTCAGGGAACCAGCTTGAGGGAGATCAGTGTGTGTGTGGGGGGGGGGGGGAATCCGGTAACTTTCAGGTGATGGCAACAAAGTAAACCACCCCCTGCCCGGGTCACAAAGAATTCACCTGGCCCAACCCACTGCATCGAGGCAGCACTTTATCAAGACCACTACACAATTACAACCATGTAGAAAGTCATTATTAGGCTGTTGTGGGGAAAGAACTGGGGAGGGATCAGGAACCCAGGGGTCTAGTTCCACTCTGAGACCCCAGGACCACCTCATCACCTTGAGCAAGTCACTCCCTCCAGTATCAGTTTCCTCACCTTTAAAATAAGATTGCTACACCAGGTCATCCCTAAAGGCTTTTCCAACCAGGACACTCTATGTCCTAAGGATATTATAACTCATATGGAAATATGCTTTTGCATTTCTAGCTTTCTGGCCTTGCATACATGTCCCTGGTTATGCCCATCAGGACTGCAGGGAAGGTCCCCTCACCCCAGCCATCCACACCACTTGGTCCCCGGTTGCTCTGTCTCCCGATCTCCTGGGCCTGGGGGGCCTGGGAAGGTCCAACCTGAAGACATGGACCTGGCCGGTTTTAATGAGTCAGAGCCTCAGCTTCAGATAGTTGGGTTTGAATCTGGGCTCCACTCACCCACCCTGGGATTTGGGGGATATTGTTTCACCTGCTGTACCTCATTTGACATTGATGCCCACCCCAGTGAGTGCCCAGGGTGTTTGCACATGGTCAGTGCCCCTTCACCCCTCTCCCATCTCATTAACATCTTACCCACTGTTTATCCACATGACACTCATTTGCTCATGGTGGGACGTTGATCTATTAGAATGGAATTTCCCTTCAACTTCTTCTTATAATAATTATTAGGATCACCAGTAACACATGAATTCATAACTATTCTCTACACTAACATAATTGCTGTTGGGTAGATGCAAAGAATCCCTGCTCTTATTAATATAATTAAAAAGTTGTTACCTGCACTCCCTCGTGTGTATGGCCTGGGTCTCTGGGCCTGTCCCCATCTCTCTCCACCTGGGCAAATTTATCTGTTTTATCTGCAAGAAGAAGTTGTTTGTCTTCCTGTCTTCATGGTCAGCAGGATGGACATTGTAGCCTCCCCCTGAAGACACATCACTCTGTAGACTTGCAGTAATTTCTTCTGGTCTGCCACTGCCTTTGTTGGCCACCGAGTATTGAGAACTTACCCTGGACTAAGTATGGTGCTAAGTGCCTTGCAACGAGAGAGGTGACATTTTCATTCCCAACTTAACAGACGTGAAAACTGAGGATTAAAACTGAGGAAGTTTCCCCTACTCATTCAGCCAGTGAGAGGTGGAGCCAGCCTTTGGTCTCAGGTGTCTCCATATCCAGAGCCCACACTTTTGACATTTTGCACCAGAGAAAGAAGCCTGTCCTCTCCTCTCCCTCTTCCCCTCCTCCTCCTCCTCTTCTTTTTCTCTTTCCCTCCCCACCTTGATCTTTGCTCACAGCCCAAAACTGCCAAGGCCCTTAGACTAGAAGACTGAATATGAAATTCCATCTCACAGGTAGAAACAGTGAGGGGACCTGGTCTCAGAGACCCACCTGAGAGTATAGCTCACCCTGAGATCCCTTCTTAACTTAGAACTACCAGACTAGAGGCGAGTGATACATTTGTTTCTCCTTTACTCTATGTAGCAGCTCATATGTGCACCTAGCTCTACCATCAATCCACCTCGCTGCAGGTGTGTGAGTGACGGTAAGTGCTGTTCCAGGGTTTACTTCCATACAGTTGTACCAAGGAGCTTCTTCGGGACCTCACTTCATCCTCACAGCATCCTAGGAGGTAGAGCATTGTACCCACTTGAAAGATGTGAAAACTGAGACCAAGAGTGTCATAGATTTTTGGAGCTGGAAGACCCCAGTTTCCCTAGGCCAATGTCTCTAACTCCACAAACCAGCCCAGGATGTTTCGTGGATCTCAGCATGGTTCCCACCCCACCTGCTCTTCAGAGAAATCAGGGGGTGGAGTTGTCCAGATTCAGATACAGATTCCAAACTCCACCACCAACATGCAGTAGAAACTTAGGTCACTCTTATCCCTTCGAAGCCTTTTTTCTCATTGTAAAACGATTGTTTGCGGGTTGCAGCATTTGAGTGCCCCAGGCATTGGGGATATGCTCAGAGTATCCCTTCCTCCCCAGGGAATAAAAGGCTAAAAAACGCTTTTCAACCACCCTTGGCTTGGAGGCAACCGCTTCAATTCCTCGACAACAATTTTAATTGCTCCTCCTGCAAACCTCCATGGATCCGTTCCAGCCAAATAAACTGATTTGTTAAAATGATCATTCCTCAATGCTACTATTGTTGGCTGCAAATAGATGGTCCTTCTGTGTGCTTCTGGATAAGCCCCAAAGTCCAGCTGAGATAAATCCATCCCTCTAAAGTGACATCTGCTGGGAGGTGGCATTGAATTAAGTCAGATTATAATGGCATTTCACTGGATTCCTCTAACTTTTACTTAACTGGAGTCGGAACCTCCCACTGAGAGCCTCGACGCTCAGAAGACTTTTCCTGGCAGGAGAATGCCTTGGGCTATCCGGAGCAGACTATGTTGTGGAGAGAAGAATAGAGGGTTAGTGAGCAGAGTAAAAGGTCTCTGAGTTGGGCAGGGCGTGCAACAGTAGACCTTCTGCTGTTGGTGAAGGTCAGCTTTGAGAGGACCAGATGCCTTGGTGTAACTTGCCTTCTGGGTCTGGCCAGGGTGCTTATATTACTTTGAGACTCACTTTTCACATATCCGTTCAATCATTCACTCCCTCACTCTCTTGACAAACATTTAATAACCATCTATTTTCCAGGGCCCTGTGCTTGGTGACGGGGATACAGAGATGATAAGAGCCTGTCTTTACCAAGGTGCTCACAGTCTAGCCCAGGACACAGAAATGCCTAGTGGGCATCAGAGAGCAAGAGGAGGTCTCCTTGGAGGTCAAGTGGGGCAGGCATCTATCTTAGAGTGGGTGCCCCCAAGACAGACCCCCCCAAGAAAAGGACATGGGTTCTGGTAATTTATTTGGGAGGCAATTCCAGGGAGCACAGTGAGGGATTGTAAAGAATGATGCAGGGAAGGGAGCAAAGCCAACAAAGGGAGCATCCATGAGTGGGTACCTCTGTGGACCACCAGGCTCAGTCCCACTGGGGACTTCTGGGGAACTGCATGGAGACACCTCAGAACTGTCCTCCTGGTGGCTGGGGAGGCTGGTTTTTAATCCACTGACCCTCAGCCCCCACAGCGCGAGGGCCGCTCCTGGGATGTGTTAAGTCCCCTGCACTTAGATGCTGCATCACAAATGAACAAGCTTCCCAGGTGCTGGAGAAAGTGTACTTCTGAGAAGAAGAGATCAGTGGACGTTTTAGGAGGGGAGCCAACAGCAAGCCAGGAACTGACGATGTCACAGAACAACCCAGGATGGGCCAATGGGACCTGGCTGAGCTAGCAGCAACGTCTGCTGCAATGTTTTCAAAAAGGTGATATCTGAGCTGGGTCTGGAAGAATCAGTGGGCACTGGCCAGCTGAAGTGGGCATGGGCAATGGTTTATCCAGGCAGTTGGAACAGGAAGACAAAAATGGAAAAAGAGAACTGAGATAATTCCTCTAGATAATAGCTGCTGATAAGGCAAGAAGGCAGCGGCTCAAGCGGCTTGGGATTATGAAGAGAAGAGTTTACTTTCAGGCCAAGGATGGGAGAGGTTTGAGTAGCTTGTACACAGGGAATTTAAGTGGTGGGTTGAGGAAGCTCAAGAAATGGGAAGAGAGGAGATGGCCAAGAGTTTCCGCAGAGATGGAAGGAGGCGGGATCCGGTGGAAGGTACAGGGTCTGGTCTTACGTCAGCAGAGGGCCCCTGAGATTAGTGAGGATAAGTCAGTGAGGAAAGGGGGAAGGGGTATCCCATGGCCTCTTTCTCCAATACTGAAGGGGCTATAGGGAGCTGAGCCAGTGACAGGGCTGGGGTTGGAAGCAGATTTTGAGAAAGGTAGGGCCCTGGAACTATCCTAGAGGGAGAGGGAGCAGGTCACAGAAGGTCAAAGGAGGGATGGGTGATGCTGGTGATAGCTGAGGTTGGCACCTGTGCCCCGGCGGAGGTGCCAGTCCCCCCTGACACACAGATTTTTCAGCAGCTGCTCCATGGTCAGCACAGATATGTGAAAAGCAGACAGGTACATCAGTCCCTGGCCAGTTTGGTGGGGCAAGAGTGGGACGAGAACACAAGCCTAGTGCAGACACAGTAGTCCTGGGGCAGGACTGCCCTGCATGAAAATAACAAAGCCCAGGGCCTGGCACATTGTAAATGCTCAATAAACACTGGTGGTGTCATGATGGCTCTTAACCACGCTGCTCTGTGCTTGTCTGTTTCTCTGCCTCATGCGTTAGTCTGAGAGCCCCTTAAGAGCTGGGACTCCCGCCTCTGCACCGGGCTGAGTTACTCTGGTCACTTGTCAGTGCAGACCTGGCCTCCAGGGCCTTCATGACCTCACTGCTGTGTGGGCAGCGGGTTCCCAGGAACAGGTGTTTCTCCTCTGCTCACACGCGGCCATTCCGCACCTGGACTCAATAATTCCTGCTGCCCGCACAGGGTCCCCCTGCCCACACGCTCTGCAGGGGTCCCTGTGCTATGCAGTCTCCACACCTGCATGTGCCCTCCTCTCTCTACTGAGGGATCTTGTTTTTCAAAAATCCCTTGGGCATCCTAGAACCGCAAAAAGCAGTTCATTTCAATATTCATGATGTCCCGACACGTAAGTCTGTGCATATTCCCTCTCTCTCTGTCTCTCTGTCCCTCTCCCTCTGTCTCTCTCTTTCTCTCTCTCTCTCTGTCTTTCTGTCTCCGTCTTTCTCTCTCTCTTTATCTCTCTCCTTCTCCTCCCCCACCAACAATATGTTAGGACAATCTGTCCCCTCACAGAGGGACCATCAAGCAACATCAAGCAACATCTCAACACATGTTACCAGATTGCCTGGCCTGGGTACATAAACAAGGACCATCAAAAAAGCTGCGTGTGACCAAGCCCTGCCTGGTTCTACATGTGTCCAAAAGCTCTGCATTCGCTCTGCTGAAAACAAGGTCTCTTAACGATGGGCATTTTGTCTTTGCAGGAGGACGTGGCAGCGGGAGGGGGACACGCAGGCAGGGCTGCAGGAGGCTGGGCTGTGTCCCGGCCGGGCCGCTCATGGCCGTGGACTTGAGGTGAACACCTCACCCGGCAGATCCTCGGTGTCCTCGTCAGTAGAGGGGACAGTAACAGCACCTTCCTTGCGTGGAGGATTCAGAGAAAGATACGAATTATCAACACAAGAAATGATGGTTCTGTGATGGAGGCGACAGCATCTTCTTGTTCATCCTCAGGGCAGCCTAGGAGGCAGGTGTCCTGAACTCGTTTGGCAGATGGGAACTGGGGGGTCAGTGAGATTAGCTGAGGGGCCCGGGCACACTTCTTAGTGACAGGAGGCGCTGGCACTCCAATGTGCTGTGTTCACTTCCAAAGCTCAACCGAAAGCCTGGGTGTGTCCGCGGAGGGGACGCCTGGTTCCTGGAGCCAGTCAGCTGCCGGGGCCTCCTGGGCCGCCATGAAGTGAGCGCGGCTGCTCCTCTCTGCCCGAGCCCAGGGGGAGGCTGCAGACCCTGGCAGAGGGCGGCTCCCCATCCCGCATCTGAGGGGCAGAGTCAGGGGCTCACAGCCGCAGGGGGCTGGGCTACAGATCCTGGAGCTGCTCCCAACTCCAGGGGGCCTGGACACCTGCTGCCCCGGTCCAGAGCCGCCGTGCACCCCCGGATGACCGACCTCCTGCACACCACGTGGTGTGTTCGCTTCCAAAGGTGAGCCTTCCAGGCCCGCGAGCCCCTGAGTTTATCTGTCCTGGGTCTGTTTCAAGTTTCAGGGGTGGCCGTGCCTCTGCTCCACCACCTGCTTCTGAGCAGACCCTGACGCTTGGGCCTGAGCCCTGGAGTCTAACCCCGCCACCGTGGCTTCCTGACCTCCCTGCCACTTGCTGGATGTTTCCCTGTGAGAGCTCATTCCACGGTGGGTCTGGAGCCAGGATTAATTAGCCGTGTGAGTGGTCACCTCTGGATACCAAGGTCCTTGGGAAAAATCTCCATCTGGCCCCTCCTTGAACCCTCTCATGGGACAGAGCCCAGTGCAAGGCATGCGTGTTCATAGGACTTTGTGGAATGAATGGAGTATTTGAGGGGGTCAGAGGTCATGTCCTGGGCAGGAGTATGGGGAAGAAAGGAAGAGAGACAGGAGAGGAGGACTGGTTTTGAGCCAGGGCTCAAAACATGGCCTTGGGCAAGTCCCTTCCCCTCTCTGGCCTCAGTTTCCCCATATGGACCATGGGGTTGGAGAAAGATGGTCACTGATGTTGATGTGTCCAAGAGTCTGCTGAGGTCTGACTCCAGTCACACAGACAGGAGGTGACATCATGTATGGTTAAAACTATGAGCTCTGGGATCCAACAGCCCTGGATTCCTGTCCACCTGGGTGCATAACTTTGAACAAGTTTCTCTGAGCCTCAGTTTCCTTATCTACAAATTGGAGTCAGTTATAGGAGAACATCCTCAGAGGGTGATGGTGAGGACCAGTAAGTAGATGTGTTCAAATCTCTTCATGGCTGTTTCCCTCGGTGCTTGATCAAGGGTGGCTCTGCTCTTCCATGGCGATGATGATGGTGATGATGGTGGTGGTGATGTTGTTGATGATGATGGTGGTGATATTGTTGATGATGAGGATGGTGGTGTTGATACTGTTGATGATGAGGATGGTGGTGTTGATACTGTTGATGATGAGGATGGTGGTGTTGATACTGTTGATGATGACGGTGGTGGTGATATTGCTGATGATGATGATGCGGGTGGTCAGTGGGAGGTAATGGGTCCCTGATTCATGGTTCAGTTCTGCCCCAATTCTAAGCCCTGAGCAACCCCAGGTGACAGGTGGGAGAGGATCCACTAGAGCCCCAGGAAGGAAGGGACATAAGCATCGCAGACGTTCAGGCCCAACCTAGGAATTAGTCAGCGGATATTTATGTGCCCAATACTGCACCAGGTGCTGGGGATTCACCAGTGGATAAGAAAGTCCCTTGTGGAGCTTACATTCCACCGAGAGCAACAGCAAGTGAACAGGTAAACAAGAAATTTGCATCCTTTGGTGGTAAGAAGTGCTGTGGAGAAGATAAAATGGGTCTGTGTAGTGGGGGAAGGGTGGGGTCTACTCTGCCTTAGAGGGGTAGTCAGGGAAGGCCTCTCAGAGGAGGTGGCATTTGAGTTGACCCAAGGGAAGAGTGTTCTAAGCAAAAGGCCCTGAGACAGAAATCACTTAGATTTTTAAAAATTTCTCATCCAAGCTTTTGCCATCTCCTCCAACACTGGCCTGCCCTCTGCTAGCCCCTGAGACTCACCTCTACCTTTGCAGGGGGGACATAACTCATCATTTAATCACCTAACAATTTTTACTGAGCATCTACCTTGTGCCAAACACTGTGCTAATCACTCAGAATAGGACAGATGTGGTCCCTGCACACATGGAGCCGACATGTTATTAAAAGAGAAAGAGGCAGTTATGAGTAATAACAGCTAATGATTTTATTACAGCAGATTCACACATTGACAAAGTGCCAGGCACTGTACATGGCCTGAGTGATCTAAGGAGATGCTTGGCCCTCGCCCTTTGGGCATCAGTGTAGAGCCAGAGACAGGTAATGAAGACGATGAATGTAATAACAACAGCCAGTCTTACAATGTGCCAGGTGCCATTCTCAGGGTGTCAGAGACATCACCTCCCTGATCTTCACACCAACTTCCTGAGATAGATTCATTCTCAGGTGAGGAAATCAGGGCACGGAGAAAGGGTGTACCTTGCCCAAGGCGACAGCCAATACAGGGTGAGACCAACCTTCCATCTCCACAGATTCAGAAGCCTGCAGTCATGACCCCCCAACCTGCTCCCTTTCCCTAAAGACCCTGGAAACCTCTGCCCCCTCAGTTTGACTGGTTGCCAGATTCCCCACTTGATGTGGACACAGAGGGGACAGACCCACAGGGATTATCTTTTCAACTCCCTCATTTTATAGCTGGGGACACAGGCTCAGAGAGGCAGAGGGGCTGGTCCAGGATCACCTCTCTAAGCAAAGGGAGGGGAATGAGACAAAACAAGACAGCATGAATGAACTCAGAATAAACGGTTCAGTACCATCCGCAGAATAAGCCCGTGAGAGAAGGTGGATTATTACCCACATGTTACAGATGGGGAAACAGAGGCTCAGGGAGGTGAAGCTTCTTGTCTCAAAGTCACACAGTAAGTGGCTAAGCCAGGATACGTGCCCCCCAAGCCTGTGTTTGCTCTTCCTCCTGCCCCATTTGCCTCTGTCATTGTCACAGGGGGTCTCATGACTCTGCCTGGCTGGTTCCATGTGATGGTCAGGCCTGTGTGCAGCTGAGCGTGTGTGTCTCCAGGTGAGCTGGCTTAGTGGTCAGGCCTGTCTGCACGCTGAGCGTGTGTGTTCTCCAGGTGAGCTGGGTTAGTGGTCAGGCCTGTCTGCACGCTGAGCTTGTGTGTTCTCCAGGTGAGCTGGGTTAGAGGTCAGGCCTGTCTGCACGCTGACCGCGTGTGTTCTCCAGGTGAGCTGGGTTAGTGGTCAGGCCTGTCTGCACGCTGAGCGTGTGTGTTCTCCAGGTGAGCTGGGTTAGTGGTCAGGCCTGTGTGCAGCTGAGCGTGTGTGTCTCCAGGTGAGCTGGGTTAGTGGTCAGGCCTGTGTGCAGCTGAGCGTGTGTGTTCTCCAGGTGAGCTGGGTTAGTGGACAGGCCTGTGTGCAGCTGAGCGTGTGTGTCTCCAGGTGAGCTGGGTTAGTGGTCAGGCCTGTCTGCACGCTGAGCGTGTGTGTTCTCCAGGTGAGCTGGGTTAGTGGTCAGGCCTGTCTGCAGCTGAGCGTGTGTGTTCTCCAGGTGAGCTGGGTTAGTGGTCAGGCCTGTCTGCACGCTGAGCGTGTGTGTGTCTCCAGGTGAGCTGGGTTAGTGGTCAGGCCTGTGTGCACGCTGACCCTGTGTGTTCTCCAGGTGAGCTGGGTTAGTGGTCAGGCCTGTGTGCAGGCTGACCCTGTGTGTTCTCCAAGTGAGCTGGGTTAGTGGTCAGGCCTGTGTGCAGCTGAGCGTGTGTGTTTCCAGGTGAGCTGGGTTAATGGGGTGGCAGGGCCAGCACACCCCTCAACATGACTCATTAACTATTATCCTGCAGCAGAATATGGGGTCCACTGGCCCTGACCTGGGGCTGCAGGCTGCTCCCTGCGCATGGAGACTGAGCCCAGACCCCTGAGGTCTCATGTTCTATGGCAGGGGCTGGGGGTGGGAGGGACCCTGCGGTTCCAGCAGGACAGGATCTGCTGGGATCTGGGACCTGGGTCTTTTCCTGCTGGCAGGGCCAGGGAAAGTCCCCATGCACCCCCACGTCAGCCCTTCTCTCCTTTCCCCCTTCCCCTGCTCATCACCTTCTGCCTGGATCCCTTGGACCCAGGAAAGGACACCGTGGCTGCCTCCTCAGTTCTGTGTCCCAGTGCCTACAGCATCTGGCCCAGAGCCAACAGTGAATGAATGAATGAATGAATCATTGAATGAACATCTTTTCCAGGGCCCTGATATCTGAGCTTTCTGCCTGCACCTGGACTTGCGGGCATCTGGGCCTCACAGCAGAACTCCTGAGTTGCCTGGTGCAGGTGCTGACACAAAGTGAGAAGGCTGCCCTCCAAGGGGCCCGGACTGACCCTAACTGCCAGCCTGGCCACTGCCTGGGTCCCGCCTGCAACACGGACCGGTGGCCCTACTTACTCCCCCAGGGCCCTGCCCACCTGGGCGCGAGCTCTGGGAAGAGGGCTGCTGTTGTCTCCCCAGTATCTCTGTCCTTGCCTCCATTCCTTTGGGACTGGGGTCCTGCCTGCTGCTGCCACACCTCCCAGACGTGGCTGACTCGCCCACACACCCTTCACTCCTCCCTTTACTCATTCCCCAAACATCACCAAAGATCCAGATCCCCCTTCTTTCTCTCCTTCCAATCCAAACTGTCCGTGTCACTTAAAAACAATTTACAGCCACATAGCTCTCTGAGGAGAGATGGGCCCTAAGGAGGTGTGTGTGTGACAGAGCAAAACAGATAGAGAAGTTGCGGTTATAGCAGCCATCAGCAGATGGGAACCAAGCGGTCATCCCCTCGCACAGGTGGGACAAAACCCACCAAATGTCAGAGCCGGCAGGGGTCCAGGCCACCAGCCCTGCCTTTCCTGGTTCTGAGCTCTGGAGTCTAAAGTGCCCAGATGTGGGGTGAGTGCCTCAAGATCACAGGCCAGGTAGCGCCAAGCTTCAGACCAGAACCCAGGGCTCCAGACTCCCGTCCTGCGCACTTCCACCGCCCCTGCTGCCCCGCGCTCTCTGCTCTCCGGCTGCTCCGGACCCGCCCACCGTGGCATCTTCAGCACTAACTCTGCACCCCCTGGAGCCCGTCTGCATCTGATTAAATAACCACCAGGGGTGGGGGGCAAGCGACACCACAGTCCCCAAGAGGAGACCTGAGGTGAGGAGTGACAGCCCCACAATCCCGTCAGCGCTCAACCTCCACACGAGGGAAATTCAAGTTCACAGAGGTCTCTTTTTACGCTTCGAGAACGTTTTCTACGAGAACCAACTGGCATTTTCTATACTTAATGCATGATAACTGGTAGTATAAATCTAAACTGTCTCTGTAAATCTACATTAAATGCCCAGGTTTCAAAGTATTTAGGACACTTAATTAATGAAGTATTAGCACAAAACCACTACTAATCTGTTCACTTCACGTCCTCCCCCGCGCCAGCCCACCCTCCAGACAGCAGCCGCATGATCTTTCTAAAATGCACAGCCCACCAAATCTCTCCAGGGCTTCCTGTCCCCCAGGGCTCGCACTGCACTTGGGGTCAAGGTCAAGTTCCTTCTCGCGGCCCCTGAGGCCCCTTGGGACCCAGTCCCCACTGCCCCCTCCACCATCTCAATCCTTCGTCACCCCCCACGACCTGCCTCGGCCACACAGACCCACTTGCCACCCTGCTAACTTGTGTCTCTCCCCTACTCTCTCCCGGGCCTTTGCACGAGCCGGTCCCTCTGCCCTGAGAGGCCCCCTTCACTGACCACCTCCCCCGGGACCTCCAGGTCTCTGCAGCGATGGCCCTTCTCAAGGGAGGTCTGCCCTGCCTGCCCTGAGCTCCCACAGCCCCACGTGCCCGTCGTCATGCAACTGACCACCCAGAATGGAACCACCCAATTGTCCATCTGCCTCCCCCATCCAACTGGGAGCAACCTGAGGGCAGAGGCACAGCTCAAAATCACTCTGCAGCCCCAGCCCCTGGCTTCAGGCCTGGCCCAGTCCGGGGCTTCGTTGCACATTGACTGAGGGGTAAAGAATGTCAGGCTGGCAGTGTGTCCCCGCGGTTAGACTGTGTGTCTGGCCCCATTCATCACTCACCAATATACCCTCATCTGCTCAGGCTGTGGCTGGCAGTGGCAGGGATCCCTTGCAACCAGAGAGGGTGTTCCCAGCTCACCTCCGAGGAGTGGTTTTGATTGGCCTAAACCAGCTATGGAGATCTCATCTCCTTGGCCAATAATTGGTCTAGGAGTTGCTATCTTCCACCCAATGAAATAGAAGCAAATCCCTCTTAGATGAGGCTTCTAGGAAAGATTTATTTTTCTAAATAAAAGAGACAGTCTCAGCTGATACAACTCTCTTGCTCTTTGCCTGAATCCTTCCTCCTGCCTGCTATCCAGATATGATGTCTGGCTGGAGCTACAGCAGTCATTTCATGACCATGAGGCTGCCAACTGAAGGACAAGAAGCCACATTTGCTAAAGATGGCAGAGCAGAAATAACCTGAGTCCTGTGTGGCATCATGAACAGCTGAACCAGGGCCAGTGGTCGCCCACATCTGGACCTTTTTTCAGGTGAGAAAAACAAGCTGCTGTTTTTTCAAACCACTATTAGACAAAGGTTCTGTTACTTGCAGTTAAACACAGTTATAACTGATACAGGCAGACTTGGACTCAAATCCCTTCTCTGACACTGATTAGCTGTGACCTTGGGTAAGACAGTAAGACCTATCCAACCTTTCCAAGTTTCTCAAAATGTAATTTATTCATCTGTTAAAATGAAGTTCATGGTCCCTACCCCATGAGGGGAGGGACTGAGGCTGCTTTGTGCAGGGCCTGTGACAATAGGAAAAATTGCTAAATGTATCAAGAGCTCACCACGTGCAGACATGGATCTAAACAGTTTGCATGAATCGTCTCCCTCAATTCTTATCACATTCCTGTAAGAAAAGTACTAATATTAACATTACCTTTTTTTTTTTTTTTTTTTGCAAATGAGAAAACTGAGGCACAGAGAGGCTGAGTCACTTGCCCTGGGACACACAGCTGGCAAATGGCAGAGATGAGTTGTGAGCCCAGGCAGTCAGATCCCAGAGCTCACATTCTTAACCATTGTGCTATGCTGACCTGGCATATAGCAGGTGCTCAATAAATGCCTACTGGCCAGATGAATGAATACATTGAGACAGGTGCTGGAGGACACATGGGCCTCTGATTCAGTTCCTTCCACCACTGCCTCGGCTTGTGAGGGGCTCCTGAGGAGACCCTGGACCCAGTGGGCAATGGGCAGAGCCCCTGAGCCCACTCTCCACCCCACACACACCCCTACCCACACTCACACTCATCCCCACCCTGACCAACACACCCCCAAGGCTGAGTCTCCCCCAGGCTCACAGGCCCTTAGGTGTGTCACTGGCACATCTCAGTCCTCAGACACCTCCTCAATTCCTTCTGTGATTGAAACAACACACTTGCTCCCATGTTAACTTATATTTCTTATTGATTTTCTCTGCCCTGTCTCATCCGTGTCCGTTTTTATCTCCTTAAAGTAGAAGAAGCCATTCAGTGGGAGAAGCAAGAGAGTGCTCAAACAAGGACCTCTATTAATGGGGCCATCGCCCTTGATGGGGGCAGAAGGGGCCCACCCATCACTCTGGCCACACCTGCTGGGCTGGGAGAGCCCGGGGATGGGGCTGCCATCCAGTCTCCCATTGAGGTGGCGGGGTGAGCTTGGCTTCTGGCGACCCACCCGGTGAAGTCCCAGGTCTGGGATGGGGGGTGTCACCTGGGGTGACAGAGGAGAAGGCCCTGAGGGTGGCTGCAGGGGCATATCTGAGTGGAGGTCGGGGGAAGGTTGGGGTGGGAGCCTCAGCAGGGGTCAGACCGGGCGGGTAGTTACAGGGAAGGAAACAGAGGTGAAGCCAGAGGCTGGGCCCCAACGGAGGCAGAGACTCTGAGCCGCGTTCACAGGGCCCGGTGTCTTGTTCACCGCCCCCCGCACCCCTCCCCCCACCGAGGAATGTGTCGGGCTCGGCGAGGCAGGGCACATTGGGCTGCAAACCCACCGTCTGAGTCCCCGTCCCCTACACCCCTCCTGAGGTGGGGCTGTTGGGTGGTCGACCTCTGTGCACCCCCAGAGGGAGGTCCTGGGGGAGAGAGCTCTGTGCTGGAGCGTGGGGTCCTGGGCCCACCTCTGGGTCCCCCATCTCACCTCCCTGAACTGCATTTCCTCCTCTGCAAGGGGAGAATAATAATACCTGCCTTTGGGGGTGTTGGAGGAGGGCAGGTCATGAGGTCTTATCATGATGTACTTCATTGCACAACACCTGATACAACATGGGCTCAGTGGGGGAGCTGTGATGATGACGATGATGATGATGATGATGATATGGTTATGGTACTGGTGGTGATGATGGTGCTTGTGATCATAATGGTGAGGATGATGGTGGTGGTGGTGACCGTGGTAACGATAAACATGGTAGTAAAGAAAACGGTGATGACCACGACAATGGTGATGACGATGGCATTGGTGATAGTGATGGTGATGGTGGTACTACTGACGGTGGTGGCGGTAATGATAATGATGATGGTGGTAATTATGTTGGTGATGATGATAATGGTGCAGATGATGGTGAAGATAGTGATGATTATGATGATAACAAGGACAATACAAGTGATAATGGTGATAATAATGATGATGGTGTTGGTGGTGGTAATGGAGGGGAAGGATGCAGGCAGAAAACCATGCCTGACAGCTGACCCTCCATCCCTAATTATCCATCCCCATAATGCCATGACCCCCGAATCTGGAGCCCTGATCCCAACTGAGATTCCCCATGTTTTCATGTTGTGTCAGGGACATGACCCTCATGGACTATCATTTTCACAACTGCAGGGACAGGGTCTGTTTCACTCACAGCTCTATCCCCAGCACCCGGCTCAGTGCCCGGCACAGGACAGGTGCACACTAAGCATTTGCCCAGTGGCTGGAGGGGAAGGCAGAGAAGCAGAAACCAGCCCCTCCTGGTCCCCGTCCCTGCAGATCCACAGGCTGCTCTTTCACTGCCTCTACCTGGCATCCACGTTCCTGGGTCTCAGAAGACACCAAGAGGGCTTGGAAACCAGGACTCAGGAATCTCCTTCTCGGGGTTTGGTCTTCCAGCTCCTTGCCTTCCTTCGTTCATGGCAGCTCCTGTTCCAAGACCGTCAGCCACCTCATGGTGATATTGACAATTACCAGTGAAGAGGCACTATTTTCTCTGCTTCCCATAGTGCAAAGTAATGGGGAGGAAGTCAAGGGGCTTTGATGAACTTCAAGGCCCATGAGGCTCCCTCCAAGGATGCCCAGTGTGAGCTTTCACTGGGTGTCCTCCTAGAGCCCTCAGAGACTGCAGACTCCACCACCTCCCATCTTCTGGGTGACCTGGGCTTGTTAGAAGGTGGCTATACGGTGGCAGGGCTGGGAGCCTATTCCACTCTGCTCCTCCATCCAGGACTTGGTTCACCCCTCTTCTGACCTCTCCAGGGTGGTTTGCATCCTAAGTGCTCCCATCCAGGCTCTCTGCACTTGATCGCCAATCCAGGGTCAAACACTGCCCTTGGAAAGGGTCAGTAACAGTCAGGTTAGTGGAGGCCTCGGTCTCTCTGCAGGGGCTGCCTTTCTCCCCAGCCTGCAGTCATCTGGCAGCCGCAAAGCTAACATTCCCAGCTGCAGGCAGGAAACAGAAGGGATTCTTGCTCTGCCAAATGCCAGAGTCACCTAAGGGTTAACTTCCTCTGTTATAACTGATGGTTGTAATTTAGGGTGAGAGGAAGACCACTGGTCGTGTGTTGCCCGGCTCCCGGCTGAGGGAGGAGTGAGGTCAACTAGCAATGGAGGCTTAAGGAACACAAGGTCGGGGACAGGCAGGTGTATCTCAGTTCATTGATGAGGGAACTCAAGGTGAAGTGACTTGCCTAGGGTCACACAGCACATTGACAGCAGAGCCGGGATGGAAACTCAGCTCTGCCAACCCTGTGCTGTTTCCAGGACACAGCACTGTCCCCAGTGTCAATACTCTCTCAGTGGAGGGAGAGGCGGGGAGGCCAGAGTGGGGTTCACTCGGTGGGATGGGCAGTGGGAGGGAGCAGAGAATGGCTAGCCATGTGCACTCCATGAGGACAGGGCCTGGCCTCCCTGGTTTTCTGCTTCATCCACAGGACCTGGCGCACACCAGGCGCTCAGTAAATGTCTGCTTCCAGCACGAGGCCCAGGCCGTCCCCACTGGGCTGCCGGAACTGAGTGGGGCTTTTTGGACCGAGAGGTCACTGGGGCACATCCCCCCGTCCTTCCCACAGCTGGGCAGTCGCATCCGTGAAGCCCTGCCCTCACTCTACCATGTCCTTCCTGACACCAGCTGTCTCGACAAGGACTCAGAAATCCTCTGAGTTCCAATAAACAAATACATACCAAAAAAAACACTGCTGTTTTCCTCCTGCTTCTCTGTTATAGATGCAAGCACTGTTCCCATTTTTCCTGCCCCTCCAGTCTCCAGCCACCTGCGTCCTCCCTTTGTCTCCCTCAGGACAGAAAGCGCCAGCTCCTTCGGAAAGCGGAGGGATGATGATCGAAGAGCTGATCGTTGGAAAACCCCACCTGCCTCCGAGGGGGCCAGAGAGTCCAAGAGGACCAGCCCCGCTGAACCGAAGAAGGATGGATCAGCCCTCCCACCACTGAGACCCGGTGCCCGCCGGGTGCCAGGCGCTCCGCTCCCTCTCAGTGACCTGGTCCATCCTGAGTGCCACACTCACCCACAGCCATGGGTCCACGTGAGCCCAGGACTTCCTTGGGCTGCACATCGTCTATCCACCCAGCAAGCCACCTGCTGGGCCTGCACGGTTCTCATCCTGAGGACGTCGCTCCTTGCGGAGCTGGATCCCAGCGCAGGAGAAAGACTCCAAGGCCTCTCCCCGTGGCTGGTGTTATCCTGCTCAGCTGTCCTGAGGCACGGCCCCCGGCCATCACTGGAATGACCATGCTGAGCCCAGGCCCCATCCCTGGGACTTGGGCTGTGGTGAGGACCCTGAAGGGGAAACAGCACAAAGGGCTCTGCAGACCTCAAGTGGGGGCCCAGGGTCTGGTCCTGAGGACTCCACAGGGGCCCCCTCCCTGGTCCCACTGGCTGTTCCCATGTAGCAGCTCGCCCCACCACAGCTGTCTGACCAGAGCTCTCCGCGGCCGCTGGGCAGGGCATGGAGTCACCCGCTCGTTCCCAGATTCTCTGGGTGCAGAGGGGTGGTTCAGCAGTTTGCATGCCCGGGTCCAGAGCTGCCCCAGCCTGGCTTGGCTGCCCCCACTTTGCTTGAACTTGACTGTGTTTGTCACCTCACCGAGCCTCAGGTGCCCCATCTGTGAGGTGGGCTTATGGGGGTGCCTGCCTCCCGGGGCTTTTGGGAAGAGTGGAGGCAGTGATGCGAAGCAAGCGCCGGGCACGTGGGGGAGCCTCGGAGCCTTTCCTCTGTGTGTCAGGAGATGTCCAGCCGCTCTTCCTCCCATCTGAGCTCAGGCCCTCCCTCTCTCCAGCCCCCCTCCCGCGCCCACTGCCCCTGCCAGAGCGCGGCCCCCTCCATCTCTCCGAGCTGTTCCAACAGCCTCCGCACAGGTCTCCTGCCTCAGCCTCCAAACTCCAGGCTGTCGCCAGAAGTGTTTTCTTATCTGCAGAACTCATCATCTCACTCCTGGCTTAATGGTTTTCCTGATGGCTCCTGTCACCATCACCTTCCACATAAAGTCCAAACCCTTAGCCTGCAGCTGGAGCAGCTCCAGAACTACCATATGAGAGGGACCTAGGGCAGCATCTGATGGCAGGGAGGTGAGAGTGTCTCTTGCATTTCACAGATTGGTAAAAATAGTGGTTTTCTAAATAGTTTGTATTTATTCTTCAAGTAAAGATTTAGAAGACAGTGAATATCCACAGCGATGACGATGACGATGATGATGATGATTTATATTTGGAGTCACTTTGGGAAGGATGTTGATTTGCTCAACCAAAAAGTATTTACTGAGCACCTACTATGTGCCAGGCACTGCTCGAACAGACCAAGGGTGGCTAGAGGCTCCCAGGCCACCTGCCGGGCCTGCTGCTGCCTAACATTCAGCTCCTCCATCGTCCGGCCCCGGTACCTCCACGGCCGCATCTCCCACTCTCACCTCATACCGTGTTCTTCTCCCCTGCATCTCTTCTCACATGAGTATCAGGGCATCACTGCAGAATTAACAGAACTGCAAACCCTACTTGTAAGAGATATTAGATCATTCACTACATCCCCCCACCCCCTGCCATCAATCCAGCCTGGAGGCAGCTTGGGGTTTACTCTCCCCACGTTCCATAGACCCCTGACTGACCCTGGACTCCCAGGGCGATGCGGTTTCCATTAAATAAGCAAGTCCTTCATCAGGGCTGATTGATGCCACCATGAGTCACACTCTGGGGACATTGTCTGGAAGGGGAGAAGGACACATGGGTGCACCCTAAGGATGCAGGAGATTGATGGTTTCACAGAGGGACTCCGCCCCAGGTGGAGGCTCCTGGAGGGAAGATCAGGGAAGGTTTCCCAGAGCAAGTGGCACTTGATTTGGCCCTTGAATCAATAGTGTATTTTTCCCAGTGGTGTGAGGCAGGTGGAGGCTGCCCCGGGCAGAGGATGCAGTAGGTGCACTACTGAAGCTCAAGGTTAGGAGCGCAAGCTTCAGAGTGAGGTGACCAAGGTGGCACCTGGTGGTCAGTGCGGTGACGCCTCACTTCTAGGTCCTGATGGCCCCACCACAGAGGATGCAGTGAGGGCTGAAGGATTTAGCCCACGGAGCGCACTTCCAGGGGTGCCTGGAGCCAGTGCTCGGTGACACCAGTGATCCACGTGGGGACAGAGCCCAGAGGTAGCGGGTGGGATGATGGTGGACACAGGGACAGTGCAGTCTCTGAGCCCAGAAAGGAATGGTCCCGACTCTAGTCTCCCTCTCTGGGCCCCAGTTACCCATCTGTAAGGGGGGTCAGGTGCACCTTGCAGGGCTGTTGGACCCATCACCGACAAACCAGCAAAGCACCGGAGCTCAGAGCAGGTGTCCACGTGAGCATTGTTTGAGGGCCTGGCAGCAGGCAGAGCCCCTTGGGGTGGGAGGTGTGTGAGAATTATCAACAGGGAGGTGATAATTGAAATCTCAGGAGTAAAAGAGGCCCCCCGGGGAAGAGTGTGGGAGGAGAAGAGATGAAGGGGAGGCACCTCCAAGGGGAGCCCTGGAATCCCTGGCTGGATTCTGCCCGTGGACTCCTCTGAAGTCAGAAAGAAAAACTATAGATTATGGCTGCAGCAGGAGAGTGAACGGTTAGACACAGAGAAGAACTTTCTCACCATGAAGGACCCAAAGAGTGTAGAGGCTAAGAAGGTGAGCATGAAGCCCAACCCTCCCCCCATATGAAGTTGGGCAAGGCACTTGTCCTCTCCAAGACTCAGTTTTCTCATCTTTAAAAGGTGAACAACAGCTGCTGACAATCCATTTCATGGGGTTGCATGAGGATTAAATGAGATAATCCATGTAGAGGGCTGTGCTCAGCACAAACCACTGAGTTGTCATAGTGATGATGCTGGTGGTGATGGTGATGGAGGTGATGATGGTGATGGAGTCGTGATGATGCTGGTGGTGATGGTGATGGAGGTGATGATGGTGATGGAGTCGTGATGATGCTGGTGGTGATGGTGATGGAGGTGATGATGGTGATGGAGTCGTGATGATGATGGTGGTGATGGTGATGGAGGTGATGATGGTGATGGAGGTGATGACGGTGATGGAGTCGTGATGATGATGGTGGTGATGGTGATGGAGGTGATGATGGTGATGGAGGTGATGATGGTGATGGAGTCATGATGATGATGGTGGTGATGACCATTGTCTGCCTCCTGATTGCCCTGTGGAGGGTGGGATTAAACACACACACACACAAAAGTGGTTTAGATGTTGAATCTGAATCTGATGATGTCACATACACACACACACACACACACACACACACACACCAGGAGGTAAGAAAAGATTTATTACTCACATAATGAGGCCTTCTGAAGAGAGGAGGGCATGCACCCAAGCTGTCCATTTGGTTTGAGCAAAGGGAGGGGCGCTGGTTTTTATTGTGGTTAGAGATGAGGCCAGGGTAAGTGTTCCTGTGCATGGGACGTGGTTTGCTTGCTTTGAAGTTCTTGCCAGTGCCAGGGGAGGGAGCATGGGCCTTCTTATCATTTTGTCCAGATAAGGGATGAAAAGGGGAATAGGGAGCATGTGGCCTGAATGCTGTCAGTGGTCAACATAAAAAATGGTGTCAAACTCTATATTACAATGGAGGTGATGGTAACCATGATTATGATGATGATGGTGATGGTGATGATGATGGCGATGATGATGATGATGAAGGCAGATCCTGTGGCCCAGACCTCCCTGGCTGCCTCTTCTGTTTTGGCCAAAGACGCTCTCATAGCCCACCCTCCTAACCCTCCCCAGGATTTGATGCACAAACCTTTGTCCCCATCACTGTGTCATCAATGCTTATTTAGTGAACGTTCTTAGCTGAGAGCTGTAGGGGATCCAAATCATGAAATGTGGACGGGGGGAACACAGATTTGTTTCTCAAATCCAAGGGACTAAAATTTGGGGGATGTGGAGGTGGAAGGTCCAGAGAAGCTGAGGACAACACAAGTGTCCGTCTCCTTGACCCTCAGGGGAGAAACCACATGGATGGTCTGGATAAACCCCAGGCTGTCTCAGGCCATTGAGGGAAGTGGGTGGGAGTGTGGAAAGAAAGCCCTTGACCCCTTGAAGATGATGTCAAGGAAGTGGCCACGTTCTCGCAGGTGCCCCCAAAGCTTCTGTCCCATGGAAGACTGCAAATACAAATTGAAAGGCCCATGAGGGCCAGATCTCGAATTTTCACACATACACCAGCCCCTGCAAAGTGAGAGTTATTTCCGTATTTCAGACGAGCAACCTGGAGCTCAGGTGAAATGCGGCCTGCCCAAATTTGTCCCAGGTCAGTCTGAAGTCTGAAGCCACAGCCAGCACTGTCCTCTGAAGCACAATGATGCTACACGAGCAGGGTGGATTTTGTTTTTTATCTCATGGAATCTAGTCTTTTCCCAACAGCAGAACCGTTAACGGAAGGACTGGTGAGATATTGGGTGTGGGGCTCTGTGTTGGGCAGAGTTCACTGGAACATGATTATTTCCACTTTGCTCCTCTGAGTGGCCTCAAAACATGGCAATATACATCAAAATTTCCAACCTCTGTGCATCAAAGATACAATTAACAGAGTGAAAAGGCCATCTACGGAATAGGAGGAAATATTTGCAAATCATATATCCAGTAAGGGGTTAACATCCAAAATATATAAAGAACTCCTACAGCTCAACAAAAAGAGATTCTAAAATAGGCAAAGGGCTTAAATGGATGTTTCTTTAAAGATATGCAAATGGCCAATAAGAACTTGAAAAGATGCTCAACATGACTACTCATTAGGGAAATGCAAGTGAAAACCACAGTGAGAAAGCTATTAGGATGGCTACTCTCCAAAAAAAGGGAAAAGAAAAAAGAAAATAACAAATGTTGGTGAGGATACGGAGAAATCGGAAAACTTACGCACGGTTAGTAGCAATGTAAAATGGTGCAGCTGCTATGGAAAACAGTATGGTGATTCCTCAAAAAATTTAAATTAACATATGATCCAGCAATTCCACTTCTAGGTATATACCCAAAATAACTGAAAGCAAGATCTTGAAGATCTATTCATACACCCATGTTCATAGCAGCACTCTTCACAGTAGCCCAAGGATGAAAGCAACCCAAGGGCCCATTGATGGATGAATGGATAAACAAAAGGTAGCGTACCTTTACATACAATGGAATATTATTCAACCCAAAAAGGAAAGAAATTTTGGCACGTGCTGTAATATGAAAGAACTGTAAAGATATTACCCTAAGTGAAATAAGCTAGTCACAAAAGGACAAATACTGTATGATCCCACTTATGTGAGGCACCCCTGGTTGTCAGGGGTTGGGGTGGGAGGAGAATGGGGAGTTACTGTTTAATGGGTACAGAGTTTCAGTTTTGCAAGATTAATAGAGTTCTGGGGGTGGATGATTGTGATGGCTACACAACAAAGTGAATGAACGTAATGCCACAGAACTGTACACTTCAAACAGGTTAAGACGGTAACTTCTGTGGGATTTGTATTTACCACATTTAATAATTTTTTTAAATGTCAATCGGTCCACAGTCCTAAGGTCTCTAGAACCACAAGAGACGATGAGTAGTACACAACAATGGACCATCCAGGCTTGTCAAACCCTCACACACCCCGGTCCCCCTAGGTTGTAGCTCTCATCCTTTACTTGAATAAGAAAACTGAGGCTCAGAGAGGCTGAGTGAGCTCCCTGAGGTTGCACAGTGGGTTAGAAGCAGAATCAGACTCACACCTTGCCTGTTCTGGTTCCATACCCAGTCCCCCAGCCACTGTCCCAAGCTGCTTCTAGAAAACATTTACCAGGGGCCACATTTACGTCGACACTCATGACTCCTGGACCAAGACCCAGACGTCTCCATGCCAGTTGTCCTGGCTGGGCATTTGAGGCCACTTGCCCATAGTTCTCTGCACACTCCCAGCATCCCCCATGCCAGCTGGCCCCCGACCACATGGGCCCCTCATCTCCCCTCCATTTCCTACCCAGACTTTGTTTTACATCCTGGGGCTTCCTCTCCATCTGTCACATGCTGCACCTCCTTCAACACACCTTCGGCATCCCTGCAGCTGTCTGTCACCCTCCTGTGGGTGACACGCTCCTGGGCTTCCAGCCCCGTCCCCACAGTGCTCTCGGCCAGCATCAGCACGCTGCGGGCAAACACTCGGGAGCGGCCTCAGCTGCCAGGTTCCCGGGAGGAGGCCACCAGCTTGCAAGGAATCCTAACACTGTCTTCCCATCACCGGCATCTCCTTCCCAGCACAGACAGCAGCCTCCACCTGGATGACCTTGACCTGACGAGGAGAGCCTTTCCCAGTGTCTTCCTCTCTCCCCAAAAAGTTGGGAAGCAATGCTGACCTTGGGTTCAAGGTCTCGGCTCTACCGTTTGCAGGATGTGAGACCCCAGGTAATCAAGTGTCCTCTCTGAGCCTCAGTTTTCTCATCTGTAAAATGGAGATAGAAGTAATGATTCCACAGTATGTGTATCAGATGAGAACAGAGTTATGAAAGCAAAGCCCCTGACTCCTAGGGCGGGCTCAGTGAACGTTCCCAGTAAATTGTCCCTTCTTTCCTTTCAGTGAACTGGAAAGAGTGTGGGTTGACATCACAGAGCCCTGGCCTTGCATCTGTGGTCCAGCCCTTACCAGCTCTGTGAACTCGGACAAGTTGCTTAACTTCTCTGTACTTGTTTTCTCTTTTGTTATAACAAACAGACAACAATGAGTGCCCCCTCGCTGAGTTGTTTCAGTGAAGATTAGATGATTCAGTGAAGAACAGGTGCTCGATACACACCAGCTCATCCCTCCCCACAATTCCCAGCTCCGTTTCCTGGGCACAGGCAAGCTGGGTCTACATCAAGTAAAACACCAGATTGATCCCACTTGGCCTTTTCTTCTGGGCCCGCCCTCCTGGCTACTCTGAGTGGATTTCACAGCACACATGACTGTTTTACAGAAACGGACTGTGGTGCAGTCTGAAAACCTTGATTCAGAGAGCAAAGGTAGCAGCTGCCAATCAGGCACGTGCAGGAACAGTGTCTCTCTGTGGGGGGGTGGGGGTGGGCCCTCTGAGAATCCCGGGTGGGAAGGGGTCTTCCCTGTCATTGGGCTCTGATGTCCTGATCGGGCCCCTGAGCAGGGACCCTGTCAAGGGGTCGTCTCCTGGTGCTGGGTTCCCTCCAGAGATGTGGACTCAGAGAGACCTAGACTCCACGTCCAGCTCCTCAAGTCAGTCCCCTCCCAGCCCCGGGGCAGGGGACAGCATCCTTCCCTTGCAAATGTTGATACGAACGGCAGCCCCCTTCTCCCCAGGCCGTGCTGAGGACCAGACGGCTCAGCTCAGAGAAGAGGCTCCAGCTCCAATAAAGATGTTAAAAAAAAAAAAAAAGAAAATAAGAAAAGGCTCCAGGCCCAGCACCCACTGATGCTGGATAAACGGTACCAATTATTACTATCACTTACATCCAGCATTCTCCCACCCATTATGTGATGATTCTGGGTCATCCCTTATACATTCTGGGCCTCTATTTCACATTCTGTAATATGGGCATGAAAGTTCTTACCCCATAAGACAATGGGACCTTAAGTGCCTTGTACGGAGCCTGGCACATAGTAGGTGCCCAACATACACACAATCCCTCTTCCTCCTTATCTGCCTCTCCCTCTGTATGCAGCCTATTATACCCCTAGACACCTTTGACTTGTAGAAAGTTCTAGAATTTTTTCTCATTGGTCCTTGGCCTGTGAAGTAGGAAGGAAAGCAGGCAAGTGAGACTGAGTCCCAGAAGCCTAGGTGAAATGCCTTTTCCAGAAGGAGGGAGTGGTCTCTTGGGTCAAATGCCACGGAGAAGTCAAAGGCCACAAGCACAGAACCGTGTTCACAAGATGTAAGGCTATGAAGGGTATTTATAACCTTGACAAGTCAGACCAGACTGTAGTGGGTAAGAAGCAATGGAAGGGAAGTGGGAGCCAGCCCATGCAGGTAATTCGTTCAAGTGGAAGAGGGCAGAGAGAGCAGGAGACAGGTTGGAGGTAGACCAGGGTCTTTATCTCCCTTTTGAATTAAGTATGGGAGAAGCTCGCTCGCTGTGCTAGCCTCATGGAGATGATACGGTATCCAGAGGAAGATCGAGTACCCAGGGGTGTGGGTGGAGTCCAGGGTGAAAGAGCAGAAATATGTGCTCCAAGGTGTCTGGAGGGATGATGAGATCTCAGTAGGTGTAACTCAGATGCCAACAGGGGCTTCCTGTTCCCAGGAGAACCGCGTGTCACTGGCTCAAGCCCAGCTACCCAAGTCCAATGAATGGCCTGTGATACTGCCCAGTCCCAGGTCTGGATCCAGCTCTGTCCACTTGTCTGGGTCTTTCTTCCTGGACTATGCCCAGGGCAAAGCTCAGCCCCTTCTCTCTTCCCAAAACCCACCCACACCACGTATCTTGAATTTATTGGTGTTAGAGATTTGTGGGGTTCAAGGGAGGGATGCAGACTCACTGCCTCGCCAGCCGTGTTCTCTCTCTTGCTCCCCCACTTCTCAACAGGAAGTTGGGCTTGTTTCGTGCACAGCACTTTACCGGCATCCCTCCAGCCACCTTCATACCAGCTGGCTCTGTGCCCTCAAGGATGTCAGCTTTTGGTCCACATACGCACCTTCCAGACAAACACTTCACTCTCCCCACGAAGAATTGTGATGATCAAAAATGTCTTCTTCGTGTTTCAGAGATATTATCATCAGTATTTTACAAATGAAGTAATGGAGGCTCAGAGAGGTTAAGTGACTTGGCCATAGGCACACAGTGAGGGAAGGATTTTGGTAGCAGTAGCTCCATCTGGGGTGTGGCAGCTGGGACCTTGGGTTCTGTCCAGATAGCCCTGGTCGAGTTCCGGCTCCACCACTGACCAGCTGTCATAGTGCCCACATCACGGGCCATCTATGGAGCAAATAAGATGACACATCACAGGTGTTTGCAAAGCCCAGACACATAGTAGATGCTCAAGTAAATGCAACCACTGTTGTTCTCAATGATGAGCTGACCACACCTGCAGAGCCTCCCTCCAGGTCCTATGCCTGGACTTTCCTGTCTCCGTTCCATTCCCGTTCCTTCTCTCCTTCCAAAACTACTCGAAAGTTCCCTCCCTGAGGATGCCCTCCCTGACCTGCCTCATTTGACTCTTGCCTGGCACCTCAGTGAGGATGAAGAATGAGATTTGGTATTGGTCCTGGGCTCAAACATCTCTTCTTTCACTAGTCATGGAGGCTTAGGCAGGTCCCTTGACAAGCCTCAGTTTCCCCATCTGTACAGTCGGGGCAGCTCTCTGTCGTTTTCAGGCTTGTTATAAAGATCAAATGAAACAGTGGGTGTGCAAATAGCTTTGCAAATGGCAAATGTCAAGCCAGTGCTTGAAGACTGGCTTGTCATCTCCACCTGTCTTCCCTCGCTTTGTGTCCCCTCAGCAACCTGGAGGGTGATTTATGTTTTCCTTCCACATTTCATGATCTCCTCCCATGCAGAAACTGTGGCACTAAGAACAGATCAGACAGCAGGGGCGATGGAATGAGCTTGCCACGTGGAAGCGTCCAGGCCAGGCTGCTGGATAGAACACAGACCCTTTTCTCCCCGAAAGTCAGGGGGGCAAAGCTGGGATGTGCCAAAGCCAAGCCTTTTGGTACCAGGATTCTCTGTGCTAATAAGGAAGTCCAGGCACAGTTCTGGGGAGATAGAATTTCAGGCATCGAGGCAGCCAGTGGGACAGCTATTTCCTGGCACTGCCTCAGCCCCATCCACCAAGCCCATCAAAGTTACCCAAAGAACCAGCATATTTTTAGTTAAGATTCTGAGCCCAGGAGGGAAGCAGGAAATGACTCATTCTCTCGCTCAGCCAATGCACACAAAGACACATTATTAATATTTACTCAGGTGCTTCTCCAAGGACCCCAAACAGCAAATCATGGTGAGAGAAGGGAATGAAAGATGAGCTTTGCCAAGTTTGCTGGTTGCCTACAGATGGAGTGAAAAAGCCTGTTAAACATTTTTCATGGCACAAGTACCACCCATGTCAGGACTAGAGGGGGTCTGACGGCTCCTTCTTTTCTCCCCAGAGAAGGCAGAGGACCCACCCATGGTGACACAGCTAGGTCATGACAGAGGAAGAAACAGAATCTGGGAATGTGGAGGGATGGCAAGAACATGGGGCTGTGAGACTCGGGGCCCCCATCAGTAAAATGAGCAAACAAACACTGCCTGGCTAGGTGTGCAGGAAGAGACGATCTGCCCACCGCATCTGGCCAGGAGCAAGTGCTCGACAAGTAGCATCAATGGTGTGTAGTGATGAGGACAGGGTGTCAATGCCAGTCCCTGTCCCCATTGCCCAGAATGCTTTGCAGTGGCCTCAGGTGCCACTTTCAGTAGAGTAGGGTCAGGCTCCCCAGGCTGGGCTGGGCTGATGTAAACCAGGTTGAGAAAGTATCAGTTACACAGCACAGGAAATGGTCCTTCTTCAATTCCATTCACAATCTCCTTTCCCTGGGGCCGGACAACAGGACCCTGAACCCGTCTTTCCTCTGGAAGCCCTATCCTTGGCCCCTTGCCAGGCTCAGCAACCCAGCAACACCCCACCACCCCCACCTTGTGGCCCTCTCTATGTCACTGCCATGAGGAATGAGGTCCAGATGTCATTTTCTACATGGTGGGCACCTGCTGACAGCTTCTGTCGCTCGGTGGCTGTAATCGCTGCTCCTTATCTCCCCTTTATGCCCTGCTCCGCACAGACTCCCTTCTGCCTCTGCCAGGGAGTTTATTAAATAGTTTATTAAATCTCTCTGCCTTTGCTTGCAAACTGTCTCTTTTAGAGATGAAAGAAGACTGAGACCCAAAGAGGCAAAATGAACTTCCTAAAAGCCACACAGCTAGAAAATGACTGAGCTGGGAGTTTGTGAGTCTGTAACTCTGACATCTCCTGGCCCCTTTGTGACTTCCCCAGGCAAGTGAGGGGATGAGACAGAGGACAGATGCATATTACTTAAGGCAGAGGGTCAGAGCAGGGATCCAGGCTGGAGTAGGAGCAAAAAGGAGCTTCAGTGGTAGGTGGGGACATCGGAGTCACTAGGCTTATTCCTTCATTCAACAAATGCTGATTAAACACATAGCACCTGGAAGAGACCCTGAAGATTCAGCTATGATGCACAGTCCCTGCCCTCATGGGATCCATGGTCCAGTGAGAAGAGACAGACAAGCAAATACCAAACTGCGTGCCATGATAGGGGAAGCAAGGAGACTGTGGACATTCATAGAAGAGACACTTAATCAGGGCTTAGCAATCAAGGGAGCCTTCCCGGAAGAGGTGGTGTCTAATGTGAGCCGTGAAATAAGTAGGATGTAGTTCCAGCACCTTACCTCTTTGGAGAGAAGAGCTTTGCTGGTAATTAAGGTTGTTATAGGAGACAAAGACCAGGCTGGTATTGACACCAGCATCGACCAAGAGCAGCCAGATTGCCTAGAACGGGATTTGAGCTGTATCGCCAACTTCCATGTTGCTCTAAGATGCCAGTCAGTAAAATTCTTAAGATTTTGGCCTCTCTTCTCATAAAACATGTGTGTGGAGTGGGGACGTGTTTATAGATATACACACGCATACTTGGGGGATTGAAAGATGTTTGTGGGTCACTTGGTCGAGGCTGTGTAAAGTTCTGGGCTGTGGGTGAGGCTGAGAGTAGACAGGAAACCCTGTGAGGAGAGAAACAGAAAGGCACATGGGCAGAGCCTGGTCCTCAGGTCCCTCCTGAACCCCCCTGCTCTCCCTCCAATCAGCATCCAAGCTACAGAACGGGGTCGGAACACGAAGCTCTCCTTTCGCTGGGTAGCTGTACAGATTCTGCTACCTGTGACTCAAGGGGCCCTGATTCTGACCATGAAGAGCAACTGCCAGATGGTCAGAGGCGTCCAGAGCCAGGTGGCTAGCTGACCTCAGGAGGGAGAGCCCCAGCTGGCAGTGCTGAGGCCCTGGGGACGATAGGGGGGGGTCCTTCACACCTGGGGGCTGGGGTGCCCTCCTCAGTGCTCTCTCTCCTAATCCATCTCTTCTCTGCTTTGTTTTCTTCCTCCTCCTCCATGTCTCTCTCTGCCTTTTCTCCCACATTCAGCCCTTCATCGGATCATTCATTCATCCCACAGGCATGGTCTGTTGCCCACCTGTGCCTATTCAGCCCCTAGGCTGGCCACAAAGGGGACACAGAGGGGCCAAGTCCATGTCCCTGTCCTCAGGGAGCTCCTGTTCTGGCTGGGGAAACAAGATGAGTCATTCACAACCCAGAGTGGTCAGTGCTGAGATGGGGGGAGATGTGGGATGGGACGGGGAGCCCAGGAGAGGACCCTGACGCTGGACAAGCGTCAGAAAGGCCCTCCGGGAGGAGATGGTGCCCATGCTGAGACCTGGAGGAGAAATGGGGGAGCCAGCAGGAGGGGTAAATGGGGCAGAAGGTTGTTACTGGCAGCAGCAACCTGGCACCTGCAAAGGTCTGGCAGAGAGGAGAGCCGGGACCCTTGGAAGTGGCAGGCAGTGCTGCATGGCTGGGGCTGGGATGTGAGGGTGGAATGGGGGGTGGGAAGGTGGAGAAATACGGACAGGGGTCCTCCAGGGTCAGACCACAGAGGATGAGGCTGGGCTGTGCAGGCTGGGCTTCACCCTGAGGGCCCTGGGAGCCATGCAGGGATGGCGGAGGGGGTAAGGGAGGAAGTGACCCTTCTGTAGACATTGGGGGGAAGGGGATTCCAAGAGGATCGGGCTCCTCCAAGCCCCTGGGATGGGAAGAAGCCTCCTTCTCCCCCTCCTGCTCCCCTTCCCGCCCTAGCATTTTCTCTCCTCCCGCCTCTGGTCTCCCCGCTTCTCTCTCTCTGTCCTCTCCTCCAGTCCTTTATACCCCCCTTCTCCCCGCTCTCTGCCTTTCCTCCTTCCTCCGCCTCTCTTTCCCCCCATCCCCGCGCTCTGTTCTCTCCAGACCCTCCTCACCTCCAGGCACAGGGCTGCGTCCCTGGCTGAGCTGTCCTTGCGAGAGCCTGCAGCGCCACCTTCAGGCCGGATCCGGGACCGCCGCGGGGCTTCCCGCCCCAGAAGGAAGACGCTGGTCCTTCTCTGCCTCACAGATGAGGCAGAGGTTCCCGCCCACCTAGCCCCGTCCCAGTGCCCGCCTCTGCCGCCCACAGCCTCGGGTCTGGCTGCCCTAGGTCGACGCTGGCATCAATACTAGCCCCGCCTGTATCTCCCCTAACAACCCTAATTACCAGGCAAGCTCTTCTCCCCAAAGACCAGACGCTAGAATTGATGAGCTTAATAGCAGAATTCCTTCCCTTTCGCAGCCCCTGCCCCGGAGGGCCGCCTGCCTAAGGATGCCAGCATTCTTTGCTCTCCTGGGAGGGAGGGCCCCACAAGGGCTATCACAGCCATATTACAGATGGGACATCCGAGGCTCAGACAGGATGAGTCACTCAGGACCCAAGAGAACCTGACTTTATGCACTGACTATTTATGCACTGTTATGCATAACAGTGACGTTGTTATGCAGTTTATTTATTCAGTAATCATTCATGGACACCCACACTGTGCCAAGCGGGGTTCTGGGACCAGGGACACAGAGATGGAAAGACAGCGGAGGAAGTCCCTGCCCTGGGGAATGGAAGGGATGGTGCTGGTGCTGGGTGATTGGAGATGGGACCTGGAATGTGTCAATTACTGCAGGAGCCCAGAGAAGGTGCTGGCAACCCAGGGGGCTTCCAGAAGAGGTGGGGGAGGGGATCTCTGAGCTGGCTTCACGGAGGAGGTGGCATCTGAGCTGATTCACCCGGGTAGGGTAAGAGTTTTTCAGGCAAAGATGGTAGGAGAGCCTTCCAGGCAGAGGAACAGCATGTCCAAAGGCACGGAGGCCAGAAAATACTGGAGGAAGGGAAGTCTTTGTGACTGGGGGAGGGGGATTAGGTTGGAGAGAGAGACCACACCAGGAAGGGCTTTTGAGACCTCCTTCAGTAGGCATTAGGGAAACAGGGTATAATAGTAATAATGATTCTCCAGTAGCCACAGCTGACACTGACTGAGGGCTTCCAGTCGGGCAGACACATTCTGAACACTGTAGACAGACATTTCTTTCACTGCCTCTAGGTAGGTATGATTATTGTCATCTCTATTTTGTAGAGAGAAGCAGGCACAGATAGATTGTCCCTTGCCGCAGGTCATTCAGCTAGTAAGTGGCAGATTTGACCCCAGCATCCTGGTTCCAGAGCCTATGCCCTCAACAAGGACACTAAAAAGAGGGGTGTGGGGCTGGGGAGGGAGGGGATCCCAGAGCTCTTTAGGAGACAGGCCACCTGGACTGAGCCGCTGATTAGATGAGGAGTCTGGGATGATGTCTAGGTCTTCGTCTGATGGTGCCATTCAGACTCATTCTGAGAACAAATACCTACTTCATGCCCTGCCCAGACTTGGTCTCTACCCTCAGAAAGCTGGCATTTCAATAGGGATGGACGAGCAATAAACATGAACACATGACTGAAGAAGATGATTTCAGACAGTGACCCATACTGTGAGGCAAACTGAGCGGGTAGAGGAATCCAGTGACTGGGGGCGGGGCCTGGGGAGGACCGCCTCCTTAGGACTAACCTCCTGGGACACAACTTGCAGCCCCTCCCCTCCAAGGATCTCCCCCACCCTCACTGCAAAGGCGGGGGCGGGGGGGGGGGGGGGAGCTGATGGCCCACTTCTAGAAAATGCCCCTGAAGACCCCTCTCTGCTTTCTGAGTCACTTTCTTCCCCATGCATTGGTGTCTAGCCATCCCCCTTGGGGACACCAAGATTAATGGGCCCAACATAGCAAAGGTTTTGGCTTCCCCTGCCCACCTCCAGGGTTAGGGGTGGGGAGGGACAACTCAGACCTTTGGAAACGTAGCATTGACCTCTCTCTCTGAAAGGAAGTAAAGAAAAGAAATTCCCTACCACATGTGGTTTGGTTTTGAATAACCCCCTGTGTCACCTATAAAATAATAGACATGGAGAATCTTAGAGCAATAGAGTCTTAGATCCTCAGACTTAGCATCAAATTATAGACTCTAAGGCTCTGAGAATCATGGAATGTTCGAAATAGAGCACCTTAGATTCACCTTAAATTACAGATTTTTAGAATTAAAACACAAGATCTTAAAAACCTCAGAAGCCTAGGATTTTAGAATTGGGAGTTGCAGGGAACTCAAAGGTCATCTCCTGGCTCCATCTTTCACCAGCCGAAGCCTTTGGTGTTGACTTCATCTCTCTGTGCCTCGGTTTCCTTTTTGTTAAAAAATATATAATAATAGTTTGTACCTGACAGAGTTGCTATGAGGATTCAATGAGTTGCTATAAGCAGAGAGCTTAGCCCAGTGCCAGGCATGGGTACACTGTGAGCTGTACTAATACTCTTACAATTGATCTAGTTCACTCTCCCTTGTAATGTAGGTTAAGCAGGCTGCCACCCCTCAGCCCACCCAGCTCCTGTGTAGGAGGCCATCCAGCCTAGAAATACTCACCTCCGCAGGAAGCAACCTTTCTCCTGCTGCATCGTCCTGGTTCCTTCGATGACTCTCAAGCCTGCTGTCCCCTGGTACTTCCCGCTCCTTTGTCCCACTGCTGTCCTCTGGTGCTGGAGACGCCCTCCTCAAAGCCGTCACAGCCATGGGGGGGTGCTCAGCTACTCAGCCCCTTCTCCCAGATGGCCTGGTGGAGGTGGTGCAATTTGTCTGGAATTCTCCCCCCATCCAACTCCCCTTTTCTTCCTTTCTGGGATCGAATGATGGGGAGGAAGGTGCAAGGACGCAGAGGTTCAAGAAGGGAAAGAACACATGTGTCCCAGCCCCCTCTCCTCCCTGCCCCCACCCCACCTTATGTCGCAGGTGCAGTGAATTGTCCCTGTTCCTCAGGGGCGCCAGGATCTGCCAGGCCTGCTCCTGTGCACGTGCCCTTCCCCCTGCCCAGGAGCGCCCTTCTCTCTGCTGGCTGAACACCTCTCACCCTTCCAGCCACATGCCCCCTGCTCTGTGAAGTCTCCACTCTCCCCCACCCCTCACTCCTCCCCACCCACCTACCCCAACCATTGTTCTTTTAAGAACTTTTCAGCCTCAGATCTTCTTACTTTTGGAAGCTACTTCCTCCATCAGTTCACAGGTATTGTAATCAGATCCCACGTTAAATCCATGTATATGTAACTGTGGAAAAGGCAAGTAGAGCAGAAAATGACTCTTTGACAATGTTACATTTTATAGACATTTAATTAAACATGTATCAGCTTTCTGTTGCATTTATGTTACAGCTTTCTGTTTGTATTTAAATCCCATGACTCTTTTCAGGCCTTAAACATTTCCACAGACCCTTCAGAGCTCTGAGGCCCTGGCACTGTGGATGGAGCTGAGTGTCTGATGGAGAAATGCTCCCCTCCCGTGCCCCTCCCCATCTAGGCAGTACCAGCGCCCCCTCCAGGCCCTGCACAGTACCACATGGTGATGTGGTGATCATCTGTTTGCCGTAGTCCCCACTGGACGAGGCAGGTGGCACAACTTGTCATTTCCAGATGCCACATGCTCAGCCCAGGGTCAGGCACAGAAGGATCAGTAAACCTGTTGGGGAAAAGTAAGCAAGCAAAGCAGAGCAAGCCTGCAGAAAGCAGCAGACGTGCGTGTCTGGATTTTGTGAGTTCAGAACACAGGGATGGCCTTCTCAGACCCCACCTCTCAATACCTGCCACCCTGGAGAACAGAGATTCCTTTCCCAGGGGGCCAAACTTTTTCTTCCCATGGAGATACTACCAGAATGCAATGTTCCTGAGGCCCTACTGTGAACCAGGTGTGGGGTGAGCGTTGGCCTCTCACCCTCACGCTGGTCTCTGCATATCACATCTCAGGCAGAGGCCTGGGGGCGGGCCGGCACAGGTGTGCTCTCTGATGCTTCTCTCCCAGTGGAGACGTCCTTCATCCTCTCTCCCAGCCGGTCAGGATGGTGTGGAGGGGAGAGTGTGGCAGCAGATGGGGCAACTCTGGACAGTCTCCCATGCCAGTCTCTCAGGGGGATGGACATTCCAGCAGCGGCTTAGCTGGTGAGACCTGGATTTGGAAGTCCCAAGGTCATATTATTGTCACATTAGGATCCTTTCTGACCCCTAAGGGAGTGACATACTCCACTGTCACATCTCCGCATTCCCCACCAGCTAATGTCCACAAGCCTACCAGACCCTTCCTGACCGCCCCACCTAAACAAGCCCCTTCCTTCCTCTGGGGGACCCACAGAGTGATTGGCCAAAGGTTCCATGAAGGACTCTTAGCTCAGGAGAATATCATAAGAAGAAAAGAGATGAACATGTGCTGGGCACCTGCTGTGTGCCATGATTTTGACTGGTCAGAGCCACGTCTGTGGCCTTATTTAATCAGCACAGCAGTCCTTTGAGGGAGGAAGTTATCATTTCCCCCTTTTTACAAGTGAGGAGATTGAAGATCAAGGAAATGACTTGCCCTGTTCAAGGCCAAGCCTTGGACAGAGTGTAAGTGACAGAGCCAGACCCAACCCTTCATCCACTGCCCTGGGGACGGAGGTTTGGGATCCTCGGCATTGGAGGTGTTAGCTGATGCTACCTGCTGATGACGTGGATTAGACTGTCCCAGGAGAATGTGAAGGAGGGCAAATCATTGCACAATGATAAAACTGGGTGTGCTGTGAGGATGAGTTGAGAGACCAACAAAGTGGTTTGAGAATAATCTGTCAGAAATGTGGGAGGAGAACTAAGAAAGAGAAAGAATGACATGGAGAGAGGGGAGAGGGACAGAGAATCAGGAAGCAGGTGGTACAGACATAGAAAACAAACTTATGGTTACCAAAGGGGAAATGTAGGGGAGAGGAATAAATTAGGAGTTTGGGGTTAACGTATGCACACTACTATATATAAAATAGATAATCAACAAGGACTTACTGTATAGCACAGGGAACTCTACTCAATATTCTGTAAAAACCTATATGGGAAAAGCATCTGAAAAAGAATCAAAATATGTATATGTATAACTGAATCACTTTCCTGTACACCTGAAACTAATACAACATCATAAATCAACTATATTCCAATATAAAAAGAATTTTTTTAATCGACCTAGTTCAGAAGAAGAAGAAGAAGAAGGAGGAGGAGGAGGAGGAGAAGAAGGTAGACTATTGTCAATAGTGATGATGGTAGTCAGCAGTGACCAATGGCAGTCAAAGGCAATCCACAGTGGTCGGCAGTGATGGTCAGCCTGGGCATTTGTAGTCAGTGATGGTCAGTGTTCAGTGGCGGTTGACAAAGGTGAATGGTGATCTGTGTGGTCCACAGTAGTCACCAGCAGGTGGTGGTCCAGCCAGGGAAGCACTGAGAAGTGCCCCTTGGATGTCACCTCCAAGAGATCCCTGGTGACCTTTGCAAGAGCAGCTGCAGGATTCCATGTGGGTGGGGCTGAGGGGGGGCTGAGCAGGAAGTGGAGAGCCTGGCGATAACTAGGATGAGGACTGAACCAGAGGAGATGAAACTCATGTTGGGAGTGAAGAGGACTGTTTTTTCTATTGTCACCTGCCAAGTGGGTGACTTAAGGAGAGCAGTAACAGTCTGGGACAGTTTATGAGTGGGCAGGAGAAAGAGGAGATGAGGGAGAAGTAAAATGATGGTGGAGCAGCTAATGGGACACCCCACCCCACTCCTAATGGGATCAGTTGGTTTAAATAAAGTGAAGCAGAGGAACCTGGTGGAAAGTATTTGGAGTTAGGAGTCAAGGCAACATGGTTGGAGTCTGCTTTCACCGTCTGCTAGCTGTGTGACCTTGCTTACTCCCCATGGACCTCATTTTTCCTCACCTGTAAAATGGGACCCAGAATGCCCACGCTTACGGCACAGGGTACCTGTGAGGATTAAATGAGAAAACTCGTGGAGAGTTCTGACTTAGCACAACTCCCACGTAAAGTGTTCAACAACATAGCCTCTGGAATCAAGGTCACTTCCTGGATGAGATGACCTTGGACATGAAGCCTCAAAATGGGGACATTAATTGTGCCTACATCGTGGCATTGTTTTGAATGAGGCAATGCCTTTATCGTGTTTAGTACAACACAGCGCAGCGGAAGTGCTCCACGAATGACATAGAGCCACAGTGAATGGGACAAGCTTCCCTCTCTTCTGGGTAGATTTTTCTGCTGCCTTCATCTTTCTGGGGTCCGGTGCCTCTGTGGGTGAGGGCTCAGACTGATCTCAGTGTACTGGGGTCTTAGAGGTGGCAGGGAGCCTGGAGGTGAGCTCTCTATGCCAACTTCTTCCCGGAAACATCGAGATTCTTCACCAGAGAGGGTTGAGCCTGTCTAAGGTCACAAAGAGTGATGGTAGAGCCAGGCTAGGGACCTGGGGACACCTGACTCCAGGAGCAAGGCCACATCCTTCACAGCCCCCTGTGTGCACTGGGGTCAAGGACTTGGGGGCTCATCTGCCCTCCACAGTAGACCCCAGAAGCCAAACCAAACCAAAGTAAGAAGTAGCTGTTCGGTACTGAGTGGCCGCTGGTCATGAAACCCTGGTCTGAACACTTTATACATCACCATTTAGTTCATCCCCTCCACGCTTCGATGAGGCAGATACCATTGTTGTCTGTCTTCCCTTACAGATGAACAACTGAGCCCCAGAGGCGAAAAGACCGGTCAAGCAGCACACACAGGATACATGGCAGAGCCAGGATTCCAGCCCTGGCAGTTTGGCCCTAGAACTCGTGAAGCCACACCTTCTGTTCTGTGTGTCCTGGGCAGAGCGAGAAAGAGGGAAGGGGGTGGGAGGGCCTGGGGAAAAGCTCCACCCCCATGTCTGGAGGGGATCCAGGCCGCATCGGCCCGCAGCACGGCACATAGTATGTGTTCATTTGTGTGGATGGTCTGACCCTCTAGAGTGTGCCTTCCCCCTGAGCAAACCTGTCTGGCCCAGGGAGCCTACGGAGGGCACTTTGCTCCCCTAGACTGAGCTGGTGAAGCGGAGGCAGGGTGGCAGAGGGGAGAACAGCACCAGCCAGACCCAAACTGGGTCCCAGCACCACCAAGTCTGATCTGTGCAAAAAAGGCCAAAGCTCTTCCCTTCCCTGAGCCTCATGTCTGCAACTTCACAACTCAGATGGACACAGTGTAACCGCCAGCTTGTGGCATCGTTGTGGGAATCAAAGGAACTAAGAGAGAGGAGGAGAGGTGGGACCAGAGATTTTACCTTCTGAGCCTCAATTTCCTCATCTGAGGAATAGAGATAATGATACCCTCTTACAGGTTTTCCTTCAAGGCTTGCAATCTTGTGTTTAAATTGCCTGGTACCCAGTAACATCCGTGACCCAGTAGTTAAGATGATGATGATGATGATAATGATGGCAATGATAACAGAGGTTGAATTGAGCCGAATTAACAGGGAGAAGAGAGTTGGTTAAGGGAACATCCTGTCCCCACCAGGGAAGGGATGGGCTGATTATGGATGCCCCTACTTGCCCCTTACCACCTGCCAAGCCAGAAAGGCTCCAGGAAGCTTCCTAGGATGACTCAGTAGGTGGGTGGCCCACTGCCTTCCTGAACATCGGCTGTTGTCCTTCCTCCCAGAGGAGATTTGTCAGTCATCGCAGGCATGGGAGGGAGGTCTGGCTCTGCTCTCCCCCTGGGGCAGGGGCTGGAAAGACGTGAGGAATGGGTGGGAGGGTAGATGCAGGCAGGGGGATGACAGGCCGGGTTCTGCCCCTCTGCTTGTTCGTGGTCCACCCCACCACAGTCCTGCCCCGAGGCCAGGCTCTTTTCTTGATCTAATTAGCCTCACTGAGAATTAAACTACACAGCCTTGAAGTGAACATGTCCCCTGAGAGCATCCCAGAACTAACACTGATTAAATATGAAATGATCTTTTCTTCAGGACCAGAGTCAGGGATGGGAGCTGTAATTACTAGTTCCGATTATGCAGTGGGTGGGGGGGGGGGGTTGTTTTTTGTTTTTTTAAATAGAAGAAAATAGAAAAGAACTAGGACTTGGATTAAGACTAGGACCAGGACTAGAAATAAAATGAAACGAAATGGAATAGCGTAGCATAGAATAGAAACCACCCTTCCCATCCCACGGGTGAAAACAATTAACAACATTCTGGGTTGTTTCTGCTCTAAGGAACATGACCTTTTTTATTTTTTATTTCCTTTCCCATTCTTACAGTTGTACTTTTTCATCCAGGTGATTTGCTGTGCACCTACTATGTGCTAAGTGGGTACCGGGTGCAGGGGTGAGAAGTAAACGAGCTGGACCAGGTACCTGGTCTCCTGAGGGTCACGGTCAGGAAGGGACATGGCCTTCGAGGAAAAGTCCTAACCAATGTGTGACCACATCCAGGGATGGGGCCAAGCATGCCCTGCACGGGAGGCTGTGTGGGAGGATAATAAGGGGGACTAACTCAGATGGGGGTCTCAAGAGCTGATATTTAAGTGGTGACCTGGGGACTTCCCTGGTGGTCCAGTGGTTAAGACTCTGCACTTCCACTGCAGGGGGGCATGGGTTCAATCCCTAGTCAGGGAACTAAGAGCCCACACGCTGCACGGTGCAGCCAAAAAAAAAAAAAATTAAGATGTTTAAGTGGTGACCTGAAGGGTCTGTGCTCCCATCATCCCCTCTGCTAGAAATGCTCTTCCTCACATATCCACGTGGCTCCCTCCTTCATCCCACCCTGCCCCAAGTCTTTGGGAAAATATCAGCTTCTCAGTGAGCTCTTCCTCACCCACCATCCCTTCAACTGCAACCCCTGATGGTCCCATGTTCCCTTGCTGCTTGATTTGTCTCCTTTTCACTTGTCACCTAACTATACACGAGATACATTTGATCTAGACAGTTACAGTCTGTCCTCCCCATTAGAAGAGAAGCTTTCCCGAGGCCAAAGGGTCTTGTGGCCGCTGCTGCTGTTCTCCGTTATAACCCCAGCCCCTGGCACAGGGCGGGGCTCACTACACATCTACCAAGCGAATGAACGAGTGAGTGAGTCTTGCTCGGGGGACGAAAGATGGGGAGGTCCCTCAGGAGTGGGAGCGGGGCATGAACCTGTGCAGCGTGGGCCAGCAGCAGGGGAGATGGTCAGAAGGGGAGGGGAGGAGGGGGAACAAGCCATGGGGTCCAAAGGGCTGTAAGGGGTGCAGGAATGTGGGGTGGGGGGGATTGAGGGTAAAAGCCCAAGTTCTCGATGTTAGTGACCAGCCAGGAAGCACGATGGCAGAACAGTCTCCAGGGCACAGAGGGGTTCAGATTGAGGTGGGCTGCAATGGAGGGGCCTCTGGTCATCGGGCTCACATGGCAGAGTCCAGAGATAACCAACAGGATGAGGGCTGAGCGGTAAGGGGGAGCCAAGAGCGGTGGCCTCACAGGCTGAAAAACACACAAGGATCCATTTTCCTGTCCCGAAGCCTCCTTGATTTGTATCAGAAACAAGTGGGGACAGAGGACGCCTGGATTTGTAATCACATCACCTGGTTATGGATTTCACAGCCTGTGACATCCACCCAGGCCTGGCTATGGTAATAATCTCCTCCCACCTGCTCGCCTACAACAAGGGCACATTCCCTCGCCAGGGGCAGGGGTGGGGTGGGCTGGGGTGGGCTGGGGGTGGGGCCCAGCTCCTGCCTGAGGGCTCTGGTCACCATGGAAACAGGTGGCTGGGAAAGGCAGGCCCTGAGGCAGAGGCCTTCAACCAGGCTCCAGCGCTGGGTCCACTTAAGCCCAGGCAGAGTCTCAGCCCTAAGTTCCTTTACGGTTCCCACTGCACAGGTAGAAGGGACCCCTCCCCACTTCAGAAGCCCAGGGCAGGTCACCCAGGCTCCTGGAACAGCTTCATCTGCCCCCCAGGTCCTGCCAGCAGAGGTGAGAAGAGCAAAAGCTGAGCCCAGCACCTGTGGGGTCAGAGATGGGGGCTGCGGGGCTGGAAACTGAGGCTGCGGGGGCAGGGGGTGGAGGGAGGGGACGCCAGGACATCGGGCTTGTAAAGGCCCCCGGAGGCCTTGGGCTCAGCCCACTCCTTCTCTGGACGGGAGAGCTGAGGTCCTGAGCGTGCAGGGCCCTGACAGTTCCCGGCATCAGCACGGACTTCCTGAGGACACTTCTTCCCAACAGGCAAAGTGACAGGCAAAGTCGTCAAAGCCTTTCAGGGCCTCCACTGTCTCCCACCTTCTCCCAGGCAGGCGGGCTCCAGCTTGGCCATGTGAGTGTGAACCCAGGGCTTGCTGGCCTCCTAAGTGACAGCCAAGACTCAACTGCCCCCAGGGCACATAAGCCCCAAACCACCCCCAACCCTGTGCCGGGCCAGCTCCTGCCCCCGTGCCCACCGCCCCTGCAGCGAGGCCTGTGCGCCCTGAGCCTGCCGCGCACCAAGCTTGAGAGCTGGGTTGGGGCGGTGGGGAGCAGGCAGCATTTGGTGCAGAGTCCACGGTTTCCGCAGAGTGTGTTTTTGGTGCCCAGATGGGAGATGACGATGGAGCAGCGGGGAGGGTCCCGTGAGCCAGGCTCAGCGTGGGGACGCTGTCCCAAAGCCTGCGGGAGCCACGGAGGGTGTCAAGGCAGAGATCAACGAGACTGTCCTGGGTTTGGGACGATCACTGTCTGGTGGCCGGGGTGTGGGTGCAGGTCGCCCCCAACGTGTGTGCAGCCCGGGGCAAGAGAACCAGTGAGGCCCCCAGACCAGTGGGCTAAATATCTAAAAGTTATAAAGCAACTAACGAACTGTCAAATCAAATAAGTCTTTCCTCCTACCTCCTCAAATTCCTGAGCCCAGGAATGTAGGGAGCAGAGACAGCTGGCCCCTGACCCCTGACCCCTGACCCGGCCTGGACCAGCGCCTTCCCTTCCCTCCCTCAGCTCGGCCGCTCCACGGTCTCACGCACAGTGTGCGACACCCCAGCCCGCAGGCTCTGTCCACACCTCCCCACCCACAGCTGCACTTTGGGGTTTAGGGGCCACGTGCCGGCTGTGCGGGCCACCCTCGGGGGGGCAGACCCCGGAGGAGGCCACACGAGCCCTGGAAGCAGGCTCGGGTCAATCAAGAAGGGAGTTCTGGGGTTGGGGGACCGGAGCTTGTCCCTTGTCCCCCTAGTCCCTGAGGGGAGAGGCACGGCTGGAGGAGGCGGGAACAGGGCCCCTAAAGCATGGGGCCCCAGGCAGGACCCCCCTGCTCACATCTCAGGGTCACGGAATGGAATGCAGGGGCCGTGGTGGGGCTGAGGGACCAGGCGGGGCTGGTGGGGAGCGATGTCTGGCCAGATGGAGATGCTCAGGGCCTGAGATGGGGCAGGGACGGTGGATGTGGGGAGGGGACCCCAGAAGTTAAAGGAGTTCAACTTGGCAGGACCTGATGGTCCCTGAGGTGTCAGGAGAGTCAGGGATGCCCCCTTGTTTCTGATTTGGGTGAGTGGGAGCTGCGGGGGCAACACCGAGATGGGAACCGTGGGGAGGACCACGTTTGAGGGGAAGGTGAAGGGTTTGGTTTTAAATTTCTTGAGGGGCAGGAGGCTGCAGGACCCCCAGAGGGAAAGGTCAAGGAGGCAGGGGTGGCCTGTCCAGCTCAGCCCTGTGTGGCCAGGCCTTGGACAGGCCGGGGGCATCAAAGACCCTCTACATGGATCATGGCTCAGCGGGGTGGCAGCACATAGAGATCAGGGGCTGTTAGCACATGGACGGGGGTGGGCCCACAGGCATGGCCGAGCTCACTCAGGGAGAGAGAAAAGGGGAGGGTGATTCGAGGAAGCAAGGATACCCGCCCTGGCTTCACTGTGGCTGGGTCTGCAGAGCTGACTCCCTCCTGGAGGCACGTGGAGGGGAGCCGAGGGGTGAAAGGAGAGAGCTGGTCCAGCGCCACCACCTTCCACGCGCTGACCCTGCCCACTAGTGAGCGGGGCCCAACCAGTGTCCTGCCTCTGACCAATCAGATCTGCACATCTTCCTTTCTAGGGGAGCATGGAGGGGTCTTGCAAGGACACCAGAGGTGGGTCTGCTATGGGGTGAAGGGCAGACATTCCCCCCCCTCCAAAAAAATGAGTTCGACTCTGACAACTGCTGTAATAGTGATCAGAACAAAATCCGCACAGAACATAGAAGTGAAGGATGTTCATTTCAACTGGGAGGTGAAAAAAGCTTCATGGAAGGCCTGCCCTTGACTCTGGCCTTGAAAGTGAGGGAAGATTTCAGTAGGCAAAGATGGGGTTTGGTGGGAGGGGCGGGAAGTGCAGGAGAGTGTGCTGGGCGGGGGGATGCAGGGCACCATTCAGCCACACTGCAGGGGCCTGGTGTGCTTTGAACAAAGGGTGCAGTGGATGCGGCTGGAATTAGAAAAAGCATCCCTAAAGAAGTAGCAATGGGCCACTGGGGGGTAAAGATGGAAGATTTGAAGTGGAAAGAGGAACAGAGATAAACGCTCCCTGTGCAGCAGACAGCCCACGGCTGAGACGGCCGTGCTGGTGGAGGGGCGGGTTTAGAATGCGAATCACACAGCCTAGGTTTCTGAGGAGACTTAGATGAGAAGAATAACAAAATCATAAATTTTTAGAATCTTAGGGAATCTTATAATCTTCGTATAATCGAATTATTGGATCTCAGAGTCTAAAACTACAGCAATTTGGATCTTAGATTGCTCAGGGTTTCACAACCCAGCCTCCTCCCACTCTGTAATGATAATCCGCACTCCAGGCTCAGTGTTTTGCACACATTATGTCCTTTTGTCTCCATGACAACCCTGGGACGTGGAACTTATTTTGCCTGATTTCCCAGATGAAGAAACTGAGGCTCAGTGAGTGTAAGTCATTGCTAAAGGTCAGACCCCTTGCCATCAACGTGACCGAGACTCAGCCCAGATCTCTTGGCCTCTGAAGCCCATGCCCCCAACCTCTCTGCTGGTTTGTCTCCTACGGGGCGTCTCTGCTGAGTGCTCACCCTTCCTCTGTGCTCACCTCCAGTGACAGGGAGCTCATTACCCCTTCCCAGGGCTGCCTATCCATCCCAACAGTGGACACATCTCTCCTGCTGTTCCTAAATCTGCCCTGGGAGACCCCACAGAAGAGCATAACCTTCACCTGGGACTCCTGTAGGGAGGGGAAGCAGCTGCCTGAGGTGGGATGACGATCACACAGGAGGAGGGAGTCTCGGGTTAGGGAAGCCCCAGCTGCAGCCCCTCCCTGGCGATAGAGAGGGGGGTTCCTCCTGAGGGAAGGAATCAGCCAGAGACATTGGGAGCAGGACGTCTCAAAGACAAGTGAAGACGGAGCTCAGAACACTGGGTGCTGGGGGTGAGGGATGGATTATAATACAGAAGCACAATTTTCCAGCAGTCAGAGGCATAGGGCCTAATAAGATTGGACTCGTTAAGTGCTGTGCCTTTAATTTCTTGGCTCTTCTCCCTGAAAACTTATTCTACAAAATGTGCCTTTGTGCCATCCATCCTCCCAGATGGCTTTTTAAGTGAAGCTGTTTGTTAAGTGGGAGAAGAAAAGGGAGGGGTGGGAGGAACAGGAAGGGGGTGGTGGAACCACTGCAGCCCCCAGGGCTGGAGACAAAGTGGGAACAGCAGTGAGTGGGAGGGCGGGGCAGGGAGAGCCGGGGTGGTCCAGGACGGGGCAGAGCAGGCCTCCCTGGATGGGACCTCGGCACAGCGGAGTCACATGACCAGAGTCCCAGTGACAGTCACTGGCAGTGTCCCGGCCCCACTGTGTACCCAGCTCTGGGTGAGCACTTTGGACTCAACGACCCAACACGTCCTGACACAAGCTGTGTACCAGGTCCAGGGACCACCCTCATTCCACACAGGAGGGGCTCAAAGAAGTGCAGGCCTTCGCCCAAAGTCACACAGCTGGTGAGAGGCAGACTCGGGATTCGAGCCCAGGACTGTGGGACTCCAGAGCCCCAGCTCTTAACTGAGATGTCACACAGCCCCTCCCAGACTGTCAGCTGGAAGAGCCTTAGAGATCAGCCCCACTGCAGCACTACTGCCCTTGGGACCTCAGTTTCTCCATCTGTACAGTGAGGCAGTTGGTGCAACTCCCTGGTTCTCAAGCCTGACTCCACATCAGAATCTCCTGGGGCTTTTCAGCAATACTGAGGCCTGGGCCCCACCACAGGCTGATGGAGTCAGAATTTCTGGGAATGGGGCCCATGTATCTAGATTTTTTTAAAAATCCCACTGCTAACAATCCTAATTGCTGGAGAGGATGCAAAGCAATAGGAACTTTCACTCATTGCTGGTGTGAATACAAAATGGTACAGCCACTTTGGAAGACAGTTTGGCAGTTTCTAACAAAGCTAAACATAGTCTTACCGTACAATCCAACAACAATCACACTCCCAGGTATTCGCTCAACTGATCTGAAAATTTGTGAATATACAAAACCTGCATGTGAATGCTTATAGCAGTTTTATTCATAATTGCCAAGAACTGAAAGCAACCAAGATGTCCTTCTACAGGCAAATGGTAAACACACTGTGGTACACCCAGACAAGGGAATATGACTCAGTGATAAAAAGGGCTGAGCAATCAAGCTACACAAAGATGGGTGAATCTTAAATGCCCACTGCTAAGGGGAGAAAAGTCACTTGAAAATACTGCATTTGTATGACATTCCGGAAAAGGCAAAATTATAGACACAGTAAACAGATCAGTGGTTGCAAGGGGTTTGGGGAACAGGGAGAACTGAAGAGGTGAAGTATTATACAGAAGATTTTTTTCAGGACAATAAAGCTATTATGTGTAATACTATAACGGTGGATCAACGATACCATGCATTTGTCCGAATCCATAGAACTTACAGTAGAAAGGATGAATGTACACAGATTTTGAAAAATCCTTTAGGAGGTCAGGGAGTCCAGGGTGGGATGCAGACTGTGACAAAAGAATCTAACTGTCTCACAAATGTATGAGATACCCTCAGTGAAGCAGGTGGAGACAAAAGGTGCTGACCTCTGTGACCTTGAAGATGGGTGGAGTCTGTAAGACTAAAGGCAGCAGGAACTGCACGGAAACACTGTCCTCTACTGGATAAAGTTGTTTTCCATGGCAGATGGGTTAACAAGTCTGAAATCACTATACATGTACACTGGGAATAAATGTTCCTGTGGATGGCAGATGGTGGGAGCCAGTTTTCTCACTGCTGGGGTGGGAGGTTCCAGACAAAGAAGGGGAGGAAGCTAGAATGGTCCACGTGGTAATGGATTAGAGTTGGAGATACTAGTATGAACTCATGTTTAGCTGAATATAGACACAGAGGTTTACATATAGAAATATTTATACCTAAGTGTATATGCATGGGTTAGTGCACAGAGCTTTATTTCCTTTCTCTGTGAGCTGACAGAGCCTAGAGGCAATGACATCCCAGTAGCAACAAGCATATCTAGTACCCAGATCTTGGTTTCTCATATCATTCTCCAATAAAAGGAGCCAGGTCCCCTTGAAGAAAAGGCTGATTCTAGGACTAGGGCAGGAAATATACAAGATGAGCATGGCACATCTTTTAGGGCCAGAAAGTAAGCAAATGCTAAAAACAAACAAAAGAAAAACTCATAATGATGGGTGAAAATCAAAGGGAAACAAGACCCAACTGAAAGAACTTTCAATGGCCAAAGCTAGGTCAATCTCAGCAACAGAATACATAAAGTAATATTGGATTATAACCCAAAGGATAAAATAAATATATCCATGAGTTCATACTGATATGAATGAATGAATACATATACATACATACACATGAAAAAGATCTCACATGCAGAAAAATTTCAAATAATTTATGTAGAATCTGTAATGTCACCTCTCTCATTCCTGATATTGGTAACTTGTGTCTTCCCTTTTTTGTTTCCTGATCAGTGTGACTAGAGGTTTATCAATTTTATTGATGTTCTCAGAGAATCAGCTTTGGTGTCATTGATTTTCTCTATTGCTTTTCTCCACTGATTTCTACTCATAATTATCTCCTCTCTGTTACCTACACTGGATTTAATTTGCTCTTCTATTTCTAGTTTCCTTAAGTGGAAGCTGAGGTCACTGATTTGAGACATTTCTTCTTTCCGAATGCAGGCATTTAGTACTATAAATTTCCCCTACGAACTGCTTCAGCAGCATCCCACAAATTTTGAGATGCTGTGTTTTCATTTTCTTTCAGGGAAAAATGCTTCTAGTTCCCCTTTTGGTTGATTCTTTTACACATGGGTTATTTAGAAGTGTGCTATTTAGTTTCAAAATATTTTGGAGATTTTTCAGAGATCTTTCCGTTACTGAAACAGCTCTTTCTGTTAAATTACTGATTTCTCATTTATTTCTGTTGTGGTCAGAGAACAAACTCTGTATAACCTGAACCCTTCAAATGTATTGAGACTTGCTTTATGACCCAGAATATGGTCTATGTTGGCATATTTAGATATACTCATGAAAAGAATGTATACTTTGCTGTTGCAGGATGGAGTGTTCTATAAATATCACCTAGATCAAGTTGGTTGATAATGTTAATCAAGTTCTCTATATCTTTTATGAATTTCTGTCTACTTGCTATATCAATTATTGAGTAAGGCATGCTGAAATTTCTGACTATCATTGTGGATTTGTCTATTTCTCCTTGCAGTTGTATCATTTTTTTTTGTTTTATGTATTTTGAAGCATTGTTATTAGGTACATAAACATTTAGGATCGTTAGGTCCTCTTGATGAATTCACAATATCATTTCCTTTATCTCTGGTAATATTGTTTTTTCTGCAACCTACTTTATCTGTTATTACTATAGCCACTCCAGCTTTCTTTGCCAGTCACTGTGGATTTTACCTTATTGGGTGCTGGATATTTTTGTTTTGTTATAAATATTTTGAGCTTTATTCCGTAATGCAGTTAAGTTACATGGAAACAGTGTGATTCTTCAGGGTCTTCTTTAAGATATCTTAGATGGTACCAGAGCAGCTCTCAGTCTAGGGCTAAAGTTTCCCACACCTGAGACAAGACCCTTCTGTGTCCTCTCCGGAGTCTTCTCTCTGTGCAGCTCTCTCTTCTCAGGCACTATGCCCTGTGAATTCCAGCCACCTTGGTCTTCTGGAATCTCAGCTCCCACTCCTCAACTCTGGGACCTCCCTGGGCTGCACTTACATTCCTCCTCCTTGTCCCATGGCCGGGAAACTCAGGGCTGGAAACCAGGGTGACTGTAGGGCTCACTTCATCTGTTTCTCATCTCTCCTTCATTGCCTGATGTCCAGTGTCTTGTAAACCATTGTTTCATAATTCTGTGGTTTTTGGTCACTTCGGGTGGGAAGTTCACGCCATCTTGCCTGGAAGAGGAAATCTTTACAGCTGGGGCTGAGAACCACTGAGCTACCTCAATCATCTCATTGTTCAGATGGGGAAACTGAGGCTGGAAGGTGTGGCACTTGCCCAAGGTCACATAGCAGGTTAGAGGGTCTAGAACCTGCATCCCCCATGTGTGGGATTCTCATGAGAACCCCAAGTGATTTCAGAGAGCGATGAGGAAATAGGAATTGCTCTCAGCATACCTCTGCAGCAACCTGGTGTGAGGGCTGGTGACGGAGGTTGTTTTCCCTCTGCACCTCTTGGTCCTCTGTGTTTCCCTCCCTGTCTTCCTCTTTCTTCAGTGCAGCCCAACCCGAGGCTGCACCACCTCCACTTCCAGCAGCAGATGGCAAACCCACCACCCTGCACAGCCTCCCAGCCCCATGTCTAGGGCTGTAGCCCAATAAATGATGATAGGATTATAAACAACAAAGGAGAATGGAAGCCTGAGAAAAGGATGATGCTAGCAGACAAGAAGCCAGGGAAAAGCCATGCCAGCTGCTCTGGAGGCTGGTCCAGGTCCAAGCCCATCATGATGTTCTCCCGTGTTTCAATTATGAAAAACCCTAGCTCTAGATCCAGATATATAAAATTAGTTTTTTTCCTTGCCTTTCCTTTCCATCCTTGGGTATCTGGTGGATTTGTCTGCTTCTATAGCAGCCTCCAGATGAGGGGAAAACAAGAACTTCTCAAACTGTGGCTAGAAGATTGGTGTTGGAGAGGCAGCCATCGTACCCTCTGGTGAGAGGCCGTGGCCAGAGGCTCTCAGGGTGGAGGAAGAAGCCTCGCTCCTGCCCACCTGGCCCAGGAGCCTCTGAGCTCACTGTCTGCCCCACCCCCAGCCTGCTCCTCCCTGGGGCTTTCTATCCCAGAAAAGCCCTCAGAAGCCCCCTCTTCTTCACCACTCCCGTAAAGTTGAATTAAATCACTCCTGTCCCCATTCATTCACCAAACGTACCAAAGCCCACCGTGTGCCCGCCATGCACCTGGGACACAGCGGTGATGGAGGCAGCCCTGTCCCTGCCCTGTCACTTCTGGGTCACAATCTAGCAGGGGAGACAGGAGCAGAGAAGTGCACAGGTGACGCACAGCTGCGTTGAGGGCTGTGTTTGGTGCCCAGAGCTGCAGAGAAGACGGGAGGGGAGACCCTGGGGCCAGGGGACGGGGTGCAGAGGCCCCTGAGGTGGGGATAGCTGGGGGTGCTTCTCTGTAGGAAGAGGGATCACAGTGAGGCTGGGTCCTCCGGGTCGACGCTCACCTGACTGGAAGCTCTGAGCCCATTTCCAATCTCTAATAAAATACTGTAGTTAATTCGCTGCCCCAGGCTGGCCCCGCCCACAAGCCGGCTGTGCCCCTCAGGCCCCCGTGCTTCCGCCCGCTGACCTTCTCCTTCTCGCCTGTCCCAGCCTCCCCTGCAGCCTGAGATCCCCCGCAGGGCACCCCCCTCCTTGAGGGTCCCCTGGGGTCCGTGGGGATGGGCTTGGATTTGACACCCTGACGAGAGGCCGCTGGCGTCTCCCAGGCCCCTTTGGGGACAGTGTCCTGGTCTGTAACCAGACATCATCACCCACCACAGGGCGTCCAGAGCCGGGGAAGTCGTGCGAACCCTGACGCTGCGCCCTGCTGGGGAGGCCCAGCGAGCAGAAGCCGTGTCACCAAGCACAAGGACTCGGACGGGGACCCTAAGAGGAGGACGTCCTGTCCCATGAGCCTCCATCGTCAGGCAGATGGGCCTCTGCCCACCCGTCCTCTGGTCCAAGACACCAGGCCTCCCTGGTCCAGCACAATGTAACTGGACTGTAGTCAGAGCCCGGGAGCAGGTTCTGGAAGCCCTGGTAGCGGCAGAAAGCTGGGGGAGGGGAGGGAGGGTAGAGGCAGTGGAGGGGGTGTGGGCTCCAGTCAAATCCATTTTCTCTCTGGGTGTGGACAGGCGGTAACTCTGGGAAAACTCCGGAGGGAGGATGGAGGACGGGAGGCAGCCTGGAATCCAACAGCCCCGGGGGCATCCGATCACGCTGCTAAGAACCATAACCAACCACTGTGCTCAGGGCCCTGGGCCACCTCCACCCTGGGCATCGTCCAGGTCTTTGCCTGGGCCCTGGGGGTGAGAAGTGTTCCTGCCCCACTGAAGTGGCTTAAGGCTTGTGCTTCGCAGGAGAGAAGGGTCTGGGAAGTGGGAGGGCCACTTCTGTGTGCCATCGGGAGGTGGCCCTCTCCGCTGCTACTCCTGTCCCCAGTCTTTGTCCTGAGCACCACGGGAAACCGCTGTGAATGCGCGCTCCCCTTGGGTCTGGGGCTCCCGGGAATGCTCAGCTGGCGTGCCAGTCCACATTCAGCCTCCAAGAATTCATTAAAATGTTAGCTGTTTGTTTCGTGCCTACTTTCACCGCAGCCACCTCTCTCTCCGAGGTTCTGCCAAAGGTGCAACGGTTTGCGTGTTCTGTCTCTCCTTTGTGCGTCATGTCATTCTGTGGATTTCAGTTCATTGGGTACCTTGCATCCCCAGCTTCCTGATGGGCTCAAGAAAAGTTATGATTTTGTAGATTATGTGGCTTTTTTTTCCACATTCTCTCTTGTGTCTTTTCATATCCTAAGTAGAAGCAGAAATCCATGAGCAGACCAAATAAGTAAATAGAATGTTAGGAAGTGTGAGCAAAGGCTAGAGGCAGCATAATGATGGGGCAAGATTTTTCCTTTATAAAGGTCACTCCGGCAGTTCAGTCTTTAACAAATATTTGTTGGGCACATATGATGTGTCAGGCACTGCTCAAGGCCTAGATAAAGTGGAGGCAGGGAGACTAGCTGGGAGGCAATAGTAGCAGATTGATAAACAAAGGCCCAGAGAGGGCCATGTAATATACCCAAGTCACACAGCAAGTGAGCACAGAGTTGAGATGGGAAACCAGCTCCTCCGACTCCCCACTCGGGGCTACCCTGTCACAAGCTGCCTTTCGTCATGAGGTTTGCTGGAAGCCCCTGAATCTAATTTGATTATCACCCTGCTGGGAAACAGGGGCTATAGGCCAGGGCCCTGTGTCTCCAAAAGAGAGTGAAGTATAGTTTCAGGCCCATGAAATAAGTAAAGACTAAATAAAAACAGAAAAATCAATGCTGGTAAATGTATGGTGAGACAGGCACTCTCCGGCACTGCTGGAAGTCTTTTTGGTAGGCAATTAAGTAATAAAGATCTTGAGCCTTCGAAATGTCGTGCCCTGATACAGTGATTCCACCTCCAGGAATTGGTCCTTAGGAAGTGGTCAGGGATTTGAGCAAGGATTATGCCTAGAGATGTTTATTACAGCCTGAGGATAAGAGAGAAAAATCGTGATGCCCTCTTTATCCAGCCACCAAGGGTGACAAAGTAAACAATGACACTTCTAGATGAGGGACTATTATGAAGCAATGAATATGTTGCTTTTGAGGAACTTTCAGTGATGTAAGAAAGCACTCATGATACTGTGATAAGAAAGAAGTAAGACATAGTAAGATCTCAATTACATAAACTATATTGTATATTAAAATCTATAATATGTGCTTACAGAAAGGGTAGGTAATAATACTGATAATAACAATTTTAAAAAAAGCTTTTATTTGAGTACTTCTCTATGCCAGGTACTGTGCTAAAGGCTTTAACTCCAAATACGGACATAGGTGGTAGAAAATGAGGCACAGAGAGGTTAAGTGACATGTCCAATGTCACAAAGCTGAGAGACCAAGCTGGGACGTGAACTCTGGTCTGGAAGACTCCTGCCTCTACTGAGTACTGCTGGAGCTGAGGAGAGGGCCGGACCCTGCCTGGACCCCCGCCCCATTGCCCCAAGCTCCTGGAGAATCCATGTGCTGTGTCGCGAGACTGTGGAGGCTCTGCTGACTGCCCTGATAAACTGAGGCCCAGAGCCCACCCTAACTACCCCCCGAGCTGTTCCAGGACCCTGTTCTCTATTTGGCCACATCTGCCCACCCCTCAACCCCCCAGTCTTCCGAGTTACTCAGTGTGTTTCCCTGATGGGCTGAGCTGACAGCTGGGAGATGTGTGGAGATGGAGAGCCTTGTGAAGGTCTCAGGGCCCAGCCCTCCCCTCATGAGAGCTGCTTTCACATCCAGTGAAAGACAAACACCAGGGTAGGAGGATCCGGGAAGCATCACTCAAGGGCTTCTCAAATAGGGAGGGGGGGATGGTTTCCTCCCTGATTTTTTTTTTTTTTTTTTTTTTTTTTGAGATGGGAAGAACTTTATCAGACTGGGCTTCCAGCCTCGGCCACACGGGCCTCCCCGATTTTTGATAAATGTTTTCTTTAAAGCATCAGTTCTGGTGCCCCTGCCCTGCCTGGGTTGCCCGCATCTCTCCCCACCTAGTCTGGGGCTCTTGGAAAATACACTGCCTATCTTGGTCTGTCTGCTCACTCACACGTGGAGAGGAATCTCATGGGCACCCTCCACCCCAGATTTTATCCTCCCCTCCCCTGAATGTGCAGCTATCCCATCCACCTCTTGTTTTGATGGATCTAGATGTTTTGATCAGAAATGTGGTGCAGCAACCTGAGCAGGAAGCGAGGCTTCCTGGAAGGAGGAGGAGAGAATGGGATAGCTCCCCAGTGCCCAGCTCATCCTTCCCGGCCCTGCCATCACCTCTACTGTCCACCCCTCCCTTCTGTGGGGACTTGGAGTGGCAGCCATAATGGGGACATGCTAGTGTGTTTGTCACCAGAGTCAGACTGCCCAGACCTCTTTCCCAGCAGGATCTCAGATCCAGCGAGGCCCCACTTCTTGCAGCTCTCAGTCTGTACCATAGGCATAGATGCAAGCAGAGAGATTTGTAATTAACTGTGTGTGTGTGTGTGTGTGTGTGTGTGTGTGTGTGTGTGTGTATTTTCCTTTACAAAGCAGTTTCCTATCTATTCTCCATATCCCTGCAAGGCCAGGAGGGTTATCAGCCCCATTTTAGAGATGAGAAAACTGAGGCACAGAGAGACAAGCTGTCTGCCATCCGGTTACTATTCAGCTAATAAGTAATGAATACTGGGCTCAAACTCAGGGGTGACTGATACAAAGTCACTGGTTTCCCCTGGTCACAAAATGGATCCTGGAGAAGCAGACAGCAAGATGAAGTTAGGGATGAGATGTTTATTAGGGATCAACAACTTTGAAAAGAAGGGAAGGAAGCAGGACCGGAAGGAAGGACAACAAACTGTGATGCAAGTCTGACGATGCTCGACCACCTGGTCTGGAGTTGGGGGAGTGAGTAGCTCGAGCAGCATCTGTCAGAGTTGACCGGCACTGGACAGGACCAGCAGGACACCTACATCTCACTCTGCCCTTGAGGGTGGGCTCCCGGGAAAGGAAGCTCTCTGCAGCGGAAGCAGACCCGAAGGAGCTAACAGAGGGTGGCCCTCTGTAAAAGGCATTCTCTGCAGCTGGACAGCAAGTCCTGCCTTGGTAGAGCATCTCCACATCAACTACAGGTGCCAGTTGCAAGTTCAAGTGTGAGAGAGCAGATAGGTCCCTAACGTTAAGAGCACGATAGAGGGATAGGAAGGATAAACCAGCAGGGCATCCGAGTGGGCCTCTCCATGTCCATCTCAGTCCACCCCTTGAGCCGTTCAGATCCATTTTTTCATCTGCGAAACCTTAGAGAAACCTTCTCAGACTTTCTGGTGGCCCACTCTTCCAGAGGGGGAACTTAGCAGGAGGAGTTCAGTGAGACCAACGGAGCCCTCAGCCCTCACTGGGACTCAGAGCTGCAAATGATCCTCATCATCTCCTTCCTCCTCTATCCACTCCGGATTTCTCAGACCCTCACTCTGGTGGCTTATGCGATAACATAGCCCGGCTCTCCTCCCTGAGGGGACTGAGCTTCTGGCCACCAGGCTTTTCTCAGGTAAGGACGCTATACCTGCCCGTTTACAGTCACGGTTGTCAGAAGAGCATCAAAAAGTGCCCAATAGGACCGTCTGGGTTCCACACCTACTCCTCCCTGCCCTCCTTGCATTGCAGCAGCCCTACCCTCTCTGATCCAGGGTAATTGATCTGAGTCGATTACCCTTATCAAGACAGTGACCCCTCTTCTTGCAGTCTAGTCCCTGGATTCCAGGAGCCCAAAGCACCCAGGCAGCCACCTAAGCATACAAACCAGAGACTCTCTCTGGGTTTCCTGGCACATGTGGGTCCTTTCGGGAGCAGGACATCTAACCCTGCGGAGCCCAGCGTTACAGCGCCGGGAATCACCAAGCCCCCTGGTGGTTCTCTAGTAGTGGTGGTAATGGGACCACTTTGGTTTCTACCTGGTGTTTCTTAAACCCTTGTACTCTTACTGGGGACACCTCCCCTTTAAAAAGGCTGTGATTTCGTGCAATACTGCATCCTGCAGGGTGGACCCCCATCCTCACAGGGCATTTCCTCCCAGTGACACTTCAGCTGGGCCTGCAGTAGACCATTCCAGCACTCTGTGAGGCTGGCAGCCTCTGGGTAGATGGCATGGAAGGTGAACGGGCCCCTGGGTCGGGAACCTGTTCCTGCCCCATAGCCCTCAGATGGTGGTGCTGGATGAGGCCCCACCGGCAGGACAGGCAAATGCCCACCAGGAAGGTAGGTCTGTTCCTGTGAGAACAATCTGCTGGGCCTTTCCACATGCAAGGGTCCCAATGTGGCCAAATTGCCAGTTGGTCTCATTGAGGAATGGTGCCATCTCGGGGGCTCAGCAATGGTCCGTGCAGCTAGCAGGTTGGTTTCAAGAACCAGCAGCAGTAGCTAGATCAGCCTTGGTAAGTGGAGCCTGGGCCGTTGCATCCGTGCATGGCCTCCGTCTCCATAGGCCAACACTGGGTGGCCAAAGGCTGGTGTTAACTGTTGGGTCATTTTATTTACGAGATCCTTTAATGCCTCTTCCTCAGAGGATGGGCATGTGATACAAAGACTTGAGCACTTATTGAGCATTTACTGTGTACCAGGTACTGACCTACGAGCTTTACATCTATTAGCTTATTTAGTATGAAATAAGAACTCTCAGCATCTCCATTTTACTGTTGGGGAAACTGAGGCACAGAAGAGGTCAAATAACTTGTCCAAGCCTACTCAGTTAGAGAGTGGAAGAACCAGGGTACAAGTGCAGGCATCTGGCTCCACAGCCAGGGCTCTGACCCCCAGGGTCACGTGGCTTCTCTGAATGCCCAGACAGATCCTGGTCCTGTCTGCTCCCCCAAGCACATGTCTCAACCCAAAGCTCCTTGGTGGATGAAAACAGACACCGGGTGAGGGACTGTGTCACCTGAGAGCTGTCATCTGCACACCCTCCCCGAGGCGGGCTCAGCCATGCCCTTTTACCCAGAAGTAAGTTTGCTACTTATCCAGCCTTACAGGGAGCAGCCTTTGCAGCTGAGAGTGCAGTGTAGCCTTGTGGGATATATTCACTGAGCATCTCCTATGTGCCAGCCCCTGTACTGGGGATTCATGAATGAACAAAAGCAGATTCTCCCCTACCCTTCAGGGTTTACAGTGAGGATGGCGATCAAGGTTAAAATAACACCTTGGATGGGCCTCATAAGACAAAGCAGATGGAGCCATGAGGGTCTGTGGTGGGAGCTCTGAACCAGACAGGGGAGTTAAGGATGGCTTCCAGGAGGATGTGATGCTGGAGTCCGATTGGAAGCCTGGAAATGCCCTCGCATTGCTCAGAACCACATTGTGGAAGGGACTAGAAAGCCAGCTGAGTGTCTGGCCAAGATGATGGTTAAGATCCCCCTGGAATCCTAAAACCCTGTGATTCTGACTCAATACTTGATAGTTTCAAGGTTCTATTAACTGAAGATTCTAAGGCCTGGGAATTTAAGATTCTGGGAGTCAAGGACTGGTGGGTTCTAAGGTGTTGGAATCCTCACATGTGAGTCTTTGCTGCTGGAGGAACACCAGTCAGAACCTTCCATGGCTCAGAAGCTGGCTATTCCCCTTCCTGAGCCCCAGCCAAGCCCGTAACGCGGATACGTATGCAGCTCTTTGTGGCTTAGAGAATGTAAATTTATTCTGCAGCTCAAGCATCAGGCACTCACCTTATCTGCATGTTCCAGTCATCAGAAAAAATATTAGGAGACAAGTTTGTGGAGATTTTCCGTGTGTACATGAGTTAAGTCCTCCAGCCAGTGGTTAATCCAGGCAGGGATTTCAAAAGGACGATTTTCTTATATTAATTACAAGGAAGAGCTGGTAACTGGGCCTCTGTCACTGTCTGAGGAGGGCCCTGTCTCCCCAGGAAGGGACTGAGGGGGCCCTTTGTGTGCAGGGGCTTCAGGCCGAGGTGGGACGAGGCAGGAGGGAGGGCAGCCCCAGCGGGTCTGGGCTGTGTGCACAGATGGGACTGTTCTCCACGACCATCTGGGGGGTCTCCGTGTGAACCCCTGGGTCTGGGCTCACCAGGGGCTGGTGCCAGCAGAACCTCCCCATTGCGGGGAGGGCAAGGCAGCCCCCGCCATGGGTCAGACACTGTGCTGGACCCCGGGTGGGCTCTGAAGTCAGACAGACGGGGCAGATCTCACCAGCTCAGTAATGTGATCTCTTCAAACCCCTTGGGATTCAGTTTCTTCAAGGGGACCAAGGGTCTCAACCACCCCACCCACCTGCTGATTCTAAGAATTAGAAATAGAGCATCAATCCCAACAGACACTCTGCTGGGGGCCAGGCACTGCTTAAAGGGCCTCCCATAGTTTAATCCCCACCCCAGCCCAGTGAGGGGGTTCTGTCATTATCCCCACTCCACAGATGAGGACACTGAGACACAGAGAGATTAAGTAACTTGCTCAACATCACATCGGTTAAAAAAAACCGGCAGAGTCAGAATTTGCCATCAGGCAGCTGGCTCCAAAGCTGATGAACTTAAAACACTACATTTAAATTTTCCAACACCCCTCCTAGCCGTGTGCCCAAGAATTGGCCACATTTCAGCACTGACACCCTAGGATCTGACTCTCATTCTTCTGCTGTGTTGGATGCTCAAGATTATAGCCAGGTGACAGTGAGATGCAGCCAATGGCTCCAGGCCTTTGCTCATGCTGTGCCCCCTCACTGGACCACCCTTCCCCCTGGCTCGTCCAGCAACATTCACCAAGTTTGGTCCCTGTTCTAAGACTCACATTCCGAGAGGAAAGACCAACCCCATGATGTTGGTGTAACTACCCCCATTTTATAAAAACTCCCACTCACAACAGTTTTATACTTTCCTGTGGCCCCAAGCTCCGGTAGCAGGTAGCAGTATGGGAACTCTAATCCCGCTCCAGGCTGCTGAGGTCACTTTGTGGAGTTAATGGAGAAGCCGTTCCTGTTTAGAGGCTGGAAGGTGCCCCCTCCCCTCAGGGGTGTCAGGCACTCCTACCTGCAGCCACCAGTCCAGGAGACATACCTCCTTTGTGTCACAAACCAAACCATTGCCATTTAGTCAAGTTAACTAAATGTGAATTGATTAAAAGAACATCACTTGAGACTTAAAAGAGATACACTTAAGAGAGGGATGGGAGGAGAAAATAACAGAACTATATTGCTTTGACATGTTTTTTCAGAGCGAGCCTTGCTAAGAAACTGAGGGGTAAAATAAATTTTTGAAATCTGTGGTTATTGTCACTCCCAACCCACTTTCCCCAGTTCTAGAACATAAACTCCATGTGGGTGGGAATTTTGTCCATTTTCTTCACTGCTGAATCCCAAGCACCTAGAACATTTTATGGCACACTAGCATAATAAAAATTACATACATGAAAAATAAAATTTTTAAAGAGATACATTTAGGTACTAGGTAATTCATTCAAAAAAATAGGCAAGTCAGCTGAGAAAATTAATGAACCCAAAGTTGGGTCTTTAAAAAGATCAATAAAATCAATAAGCCTCTACCAGGCTAAGAAAAGAAGAGAAAGGTCACAAATTACTAATATCAAAAATGAAAGCAGGGCCATCACTACAGATCTCATGGACATTAAAAGGATAACAGAGGAATATTATGAACAACTCTATGCCCACAAATTTGATAACCAAATGGACTAATTCTTTGAAAGACACAATCTGTCAAAACTCAAGAAGAAATGGATGACCTGAAAGGTCTATGTCTATTAAAGAAATCGAATGAATAATTAATAACCTTCCAAAATAGAAAGCACCAAGCCCAGACAGGTTCACTGGTCAATTCTATCAATTTTTTAAGAAAGAAGTTACACCAACTCTGTACAATCTCTTTCAGAGGATAGAAGCAGAAGGACTATTTTCTAATTCATCCTATGAGACCAGAAAAAGACATTACAAGACAACAAAACCACAGGACAATATCTCTCATAATCATAGATGTAAACATCCTCAACAAAATATTAGTAACCAAATCCAAAAAAATATAAAAATTATTCCATCATGATCAAGTGAGATTTATCCCAGGTATGCAAGGCTGGTTCAATACTCAAAAATCAATTAATGCAATCCATCACATCAACAGACTAAAAAAGAAAAATCACATGGCTGTATCAGTAGATGCAGGAAAAGCCTTTGACAAAATCCAACACCCTTTCATGATAAAAACTCTCAGTAAACTGGAAAGAGAGGGGAAATTTCTCAAGTTGATAAACACTATCTACAAAAATCCCACAGCCTACATTATACGTAGTGCTGAGAAACTTGAAGGAGTCCTACTAAGAACCATATTAATACAGTACGCTGGCAGGCATCATTTAAATTCTTTTTACCACTTCACTTTTTAAAACCCACTAATGACTGCCTATTTCTTATTGATTAGCAAACCTTTACAAATTGATGACCAAATGAAATTAATTGGCCAGAGTGAAGAGCGAGTTTGAACCAGGCCAAGGTTCTGTGGTCCAGGCGAGGCGACCCTGGAACAGGGGAAACTCTGTAAAGGAAGCACCAGCCTCATGGACACCAGAGGGACATCGCCCCTCAAATGCTCTCAAGGGGTCTCCATCCAGGCTGGCGTTCAGGCTGCCATGGTTGCTCACCTGGAACACAGCCCCAGCCTCCCACTTTGGTAAATCCTATCCCATCTGCCTACCCCAGCCGGTGGTTAGGAAGTGCCTAGATCAGAGGCCGCCAGGAAAAGCTGCTCAAGTGCTGACCGTTCTCATCACAGGCCGTCATACAGCAAAGTCCTCACCCTGGAGGCTCCACAGTCAGGGAGAGAGTTGGTCACAGAGGCAAAGAAGAGGGGAAGTTGGGTCAGCACTCCCAAGGCCTTCCACATTCCATCCCCACTCATGCCCAGGAGCTGGCAGGGCCGGATGCTCCCCTCTCATCCCCCAGCCCTGCCCGTACAGATGAGGAAACTGAGGTTCTGAGGGTGGTGCCGCCCGGGTGCTGGAAGCATGGGGTCTGGGGTGCAAGAGACCTGGGTCAGCACCACTTGCACCTGTGGGACCTGGGCAGGTGACCCAACCTCTCTGCACCTATTTCCTCACCTGTAAAATGGGGATATTCATGGTGCTTACTTCATAAGTTTGTTGTGTTGGATTAAACTCTATAAATGTCTACGAATGACTTGGCACTGAGCCTGGCACAGAGTATGTGACTCAATAAATTTAGTTAAAAGAATGATAACAATAATAATCATTAATGTTATTCTACTAAAGTGACTCGGTCTCACTTTGGATCCATGACCTGTTTGTACTGTAAACCTACAGGCCTCTGGGGTGACTGCATCAGCCATTTTTATTTGTCTGTTTTCTGCCCCGGCTCTCCGGGATCTCAGACTGTGACTCCATGATCACAAGACCATTTCATTTCATTTCTAAGAAGAGTGATTTGTTTTGCTCGATATTTACATGGTCATGAGTGTGTGTCTCCAACCCTTAGAAATCATTTCCTCCTGCATCTCTTAAATTCCTTACCGAGGGTCTCCCACACTCAAGTGCTGTGACTGTGTTGCTTGAAGAAATTACAGGATGGCTCTTTTTTTTATATGTATATAAATTTATTTATTTTATTTATTTATTTTTGGCTGCATTGGGTCTTCGTTGCTGCGCGCAGGCTTCCTCCAGTTGCGGTGAGCGGGGGCTACTCTTCGTCGCAGTGCACAGGCTTCTCATTGCAGTGGCTTCTCTTGTTGTGGAGCACGGGCTGCAGGCACGCGGGCTTCAGTAGTTGCAGCACACGGGCTCAGTAGTTGTGGCGCGCAGGCTCTAGGATGCAGGCTCAGTACTTGTGACTCACAGGCTTAGTTGCTCCGAGGCATGTGGGATCTTCCCAGACCAGGGCTCGAACCCATGTCCCCTGCATTGGTAGGCAGATTCTTAACCACTGCGCCATCAGGGAAGTCCCGGGATGGCTTTTTTAAACTGTTAGTAAATCATTGATTTATCGGACGAGGGAGTTGACACTTTCAACAAACAAAAGGTTTGGAAAACCTCACAATTCAATAAGGCTACTTTCTATCATCTGTGTATTTAGCGCTTACTCTGACCCAGCAGTGCTCTTATACGGGGCACCCAGTGGAGAGTGGAGCAGATGAGTTTCCTCCTCCTGAGGGTTTACATCTTCACGGGGGACAGGAAATGGGGATGGAGAAAAAGATGGAGGTTCACGTGGAAAGGCCAGAGGTGAGAAGGAGCGTGACGCTAGGGGAAGCTGGAGGAAGTGAAAGGAGACCTGAGTAGCTGCAGAGGGGTGACCGACAGGGATGTCACGTGGCTGAAAGGCCCTCGTCAGGGTCCCAGTCTTCATCCCGAATACTGGGCAACCACTCAAGGGAGAGGCCCAAGGACTAGATGACCCCAGTCTTGGAATTGGGGGCAATTCTTGTGGAAACCGGGGCGGGGGGAGGCAGTCCAGACTTCCCAGCAGTGACATGGCCACTCGACTTGCCACTAAACCCAGACCCAAAGCCAGGCGTGATGGCCCCATGGTCTCCTTCCCCAACAGCGGCTCCAGCATACCGGTGAGATTCACCTTCCTTATGCCGCTAGCAGCTACTCCAGGAACCTGCAATGTCATATACGAGTGAGAAACAGCCTTAATGAACTAGAGAAAGGCAAATTGACAAGGCAAATTGACAAGGCAGGATTTGGAGGGACAAGGTGTGCCTGCTGCTGTTGGAATGTCCCTCGGGGATTTCACTGTCCTGTCTGGATTAGGAGGGCAGGGCTCCAACCTCATGCTGTTTCTGCAAGAAGATGATTTATGACCCAAATGGCAGAGGGATAGAGCAGACACATGCCGGTGCCTCCCAGCCCTGTGCACTGACTCTCAGGAAAGCCCAGCCACGTCTGTGAAGCTCATTGCTAAGTCACACGAATTTTTAAACGCATTCCATACTGGGGTCAAGAGAGAGTGGTTTGGGAGGTGTTAACAGTTGGCAACTTTATGCCAACAGACTACATTGACCTTTTTTTCTCATTTTATGGAGAGTCTGTTACAATTTCATCTGCCGTGACATTAGGCTGGCTGGGATCAGGACCAGGGAAACCATCATTCAATGTTCCCTCCAAAGCCAAAGGGGTCCCTGAGTGAGGCTTCTACTCCATGGCTTAATTTCATCCCCCTCCACCCAAGTCCACGCCTCCTCTCCAGCCCTGCCCTTGTCTGTTCCAGGCTCGGAATTCTGGCCCAGCCAGCCCCAGGCCTGGGATTCACGTGCAATAAGGCAGAGCTGAGAGACACCAATCATGGGTCAGAAGAACGAGTCCTGGTTCTGCCACCAATTCACTTCATGACCTTGAACAGGTCACATCCCCACTCTGGGCCTCAGTTTCCCAACTGGATGATGAGGGTATTTAATCTACCTTGTTCCTCTCCACTCTAGAAGCCCAGGAATCTCTGATTCTGTGTTGGAAGGTCTCGCCCAGGTATTTGAAAACAAATGACACAGGATCTATTGAAGACGGTGCCTATCAGGGAGGTGAGAAAGGAGAAAACAGCATCAGCTTAATCATGAACCATAATCAGAAACCAAAAGACTTAACCTCATGCTGGTCACCACTGACCCAACAGAGGGAAACTTTTGTTCCCAGAGCGATTCAATTCTGCTAAACAAAGAAGGTGTGTCAGGACATAAGAGTTTGACCCCTCCTCTAATATGTAGGGTGTAGGATTAACTGAGCCAGTAAAAGAAATGAAGCTCCTTCTTGGTATAAGAGCCTGGGCGGGGGAGATGGGTCAGGGAGGAGGGCGCCTGGCCTTTGATGACAGAAAAGGGTGGTAGGAAATGGGGGTGGGGGCGGTAAATAACAACAATAATAATAACAGCTCACGTGTGCCATGCGCCAGCCTCTTTCCCAGCACTCTTTGTAAAGCGGCCAGCCCAGGGCCCGGCACACACTAGGTGTCTGTGCTGGTTGGACTGATTCATCCAGCAGCCACCAGTAAAGTCTATTTTTGATGCTGCTGAAAAGGCACCTCCTCTCATATCTGCCATGTGCAGCCTAGCTATCAGCTCTCAGCAAACTTCTAAGAAATGATGAGATTAGAGCAGGAAGTAGACAAGGCTCCCCACGTCCCCGGTCACCGCAGCACTCGCAAACGCCTGCCCACCGTGAACGCAAGGCTGCCCCATCACACCGCCAAGGTCAGACAGTGTCTTCACATCCTGAACGTGGCATAACGCAGGCGTCTCTGAAAAGCCTGGAACAGATCCCGCCCGTGCGCCCCTGCCCTTCTCAGGCACCTCTCAGGCCCCAGCGGTGACACTGCTCTGTTCCCTTCAAGGTCCAACTATTTTAAAGGGGACTTTAAATAACATCTCTGCTGCCAAGAAATTTGTGTCCCACAGAGACGTGTGCGGCTGTGAACCGATGAACAATGAGAGAGGTTCAAGGCCCGGCAGCTGTTGGGCAATGAGCATGAAGTGTCCTCCCCTTCCCTCCATCCTTGGGGATGTCGGTTCCCAGTGACTCAGCAGATGCTACCGCAGAGCACCGGCCGTGTGCAGGGCACGGAGAGAAAGCTCAGTCACGTTCTGTGTTTGAAGAGGTCACGGTCAGATGGGGGAGGCTGACCCGCCAGCAACACACACCTTCCTACCCGCAAAGTCCCAGACTGGAGGGCACAGCAATGGGTGCCATTTCATGAGCACCTCCTGTATACACCTCTGCTCATTTAGTGCCTACTACGTGCCAGAGCAGGCGATTCCCAGGTATTGTCACTCACCCTCACAACAACATTCCCTGCTATTTAGAGATGAGGACACAGGCTCAGAGAGGTTGGGGAACTCACTCAGAGTCACACAGCCAGGGAGGCAGTTTGAGTCAGCGTGTGCTCTGTGGAGAGCCAGCATCACTGCAGCTCTGCGCACCCACGTCCCCTCAGAAGGAGGCCAGGTCTGCTGGGGTGGAGCAAAGGCAGGTGTGGCCACCGGATCCAGGTGGTCAGGATCCGGAGGGGGTGCTAAATTGCAGGTACACTGTCACCTTCTGATTGTGGAGATTCCTCAAGGTGACCCACGATAGCCCAGTTGAGTTTGATCATCCCAGACCAGCGGCCAAGCAAGAGACAAGAATCAGATTTACTTGTGTATCATCCTCCTTCCCTCTGGCCCCACCCTTCCCCACTCTTTATCTCGCTGAGCCCACACCTGACTCCAAGGGCGAACATGTGATTCGGGCCTGACCAATCAGTAATTCCTTTCCCCCAGCCATAGTGATTGGCTCGGAATTGGCACATGACCCCAGTTGATCCAATCATAAATAGACCTTGGATTTTTTCTTCTTCTGAAAAATTTAGGAGTACCTAAATTGGTCAAGATGAACCAAAGTGGTTGGTGGACATCTTGAGAAGGGCCTACCTGAGAGTGAAGCCAACACAGACAAATGCAGCTCTGAAAGATGGAAAGGAAGAAAAAAGAGAGAGCTAGACAGAGACACAGAAAGAGAGAGAGAACACGTGTAGACAGGACCATGTGTACACCCTGATCCCACTGACCAAGAGCCCAGGGAAGGCAGAGGGTATTTTCTGCTTTGCTCCCTGCTGTAATCCCAGCACTGGGCAGCGCCTGGCACAGAGCAGTTGCAACTGTTGGAACCCCCAGGTCAAGGCAGGCCTGGAGCCGGCAGCCTCCAGACTTCCCTGAGCAAAAACATTTTCTTTTCTATCTAAGCCAGTATGAGTTGAGTTTGATCATAACTCAGTGAGTCCCAATCTTGCCCTGTAGTTGCTCATCCCCACACATCTGGAGAAACAGTGCAGTGAACAAAGAAGTGAATGAGCTTGACCATTTCTCCTTTCTTGGCCCCTTCAGCTCTCTCCACTTCCCTGAGTGCTACCCCACCCTCTCAAGTACAGAGGTCCTAGCTGGGACCATCCATCACGGGTGTATAAAGGAGGCTTGCTGAACACTCAACTGACTTCCCCATGGCAGTGTCTGCTCCTTGAGCCCTTGGAAAGCACAGCTGGGCTCAGTGAAGTGGCCAGTGTTTCTGTGCAGGAGCAGGATGCCCAGGACATACTGGAAACGGGCTCAGAACTGCCAGGCTGGGCACCAGGACCCTGTCCTCCTGGCCAGTGGACGATGGATAAAAGGATAATAAAATTAACTCTGCACACATCCACAGGGAGTCCACATGGAGTAAATGAGCCCATGGAAGGGGGCAGGGCTGAAATCCTGGCTCTGCCACTTACCAGCCTTGTGCCCTTGGGCAAACCACATCCCTTCCCTGGCTCTGGGGTTTTTCAACTGCAAAATGGCCCAACTCACAGGGCTGTTATGAGGAGGGAGCAGGATAAGATTCGGCTCAGAGACTGCTGCATAGTGAGTGCACAGTAAATCACCGCTACATTATTATCAGCTCCACTCAGCTCTGCATCCTGGGCTCCTTAGGTGACAAGAGGTTGCCTAGAGTTTCAGGAGGAGCTGGGACCCAGAGTCCCCCACGTTCTAGCATGGAACAGCTGCCTGAATGTGCGTCACTCAGCCGGGCCCCAGGATGCCCAGAAGGGCTGGGCGCTCTGCAGAGAACACCGAGAGGAAAGCTGGGTGCACAGTGGCCAGTATGACATGCCTGACATTCCCACTGGACATTGAGCTTTAACAAAAACCATACCTTAATTTCCATCACCTGAGAATGCAAGCGTGCACCAGATGCTCGGATGAATGAATGAATGAATGAATTCAAGTACATCATTTTAAGTACAGAAGATAGAGTCCCAGGGAAGTTAAGCGAGTTGCTTAGGGTCACAGAGCTCAGATGACAGAGCAGGTCGAAAGCCCAGGCTTCTGCCACTAAGGTCCATGCTCCATCCTCCACCCCACACTGCCCCAGAGAGAGTTAGGAAAGGAAGAGGCCAGCATGGGCTGGAGGCATCTGGGAGGGCTTCCTGGAGGAGGGGGAGCCCAAGCTGGGCCCTGAAGGACAAACTGGAGGAGAAGAGCACGCAGGGAGGGAGGAGCAGCCCACAGTTTGCTGCTCTCAGATCTCTAGGCCTCTGGGTCTGGAATTCTCCATGAGAAGCTTCAAGGTCTTCCTCAAGCAGATGCCCCAGAACGTCTCCCCAGAGCAGGTGGAGCCGCATCCTGGGCCGAGTTGGAGGCGGCCCCCAGGTAAGTGGTGGTGGGCAGGGCCGAGCAGGAGCTCCTGGGAACTATCTGTTTACCTAGTGTCTGTTCCAGGGCCTCCTGAATGGGAGTGAGGATGGCAGTGACCTTGCCCATATGCTCTGAGAGGACGACGGTCTCACAAGTGCTCTGATGAGGCCATTAGATCATATTCCATCAGACAGTAGGCCCCACCAGACACAGTTCCCACAAATGTCTCATCAGCACTAGAATTGCCCTGTCTACAGGCCCTGTGATTTCCCTTGCAAATTCTCCCTTGGATCAGCACCCTGAGAAGGTAAGTATCCCCCCATTTTGTCCAGAGCTGGGGAAATTAGTCCATTTCCCTCACTTCTTCCTCTGCAGCCCATGTTGACAGCCCATTTCCCTATAATGAGCGCACAGAAGCCGAACACCACCACACGGCATGAAAATACACATCAGCTGCTCTGTGGGGTGTTCTCCTCTGTGTGCAGGTGGAGCCAGCTAATCAGAAACTATTTTGGGAGCCAGATGCCTGAGTTGGGGGGGAGACACATCCATTCTCTGCACAGCTTTCCAGATCAGGCCCCAAAGCTGAGTCAGTGATTCTTTTAAATCCCCAATCTCCTTTGCCTCCTGCCTGCCTTTCTTTGACAAGCAGTTACTGATGCCAGTTAGGTCAGAGCTCTGAGGGGACACCTGGCTGTGGGGAGACAGATTCCTGCCTCCTGGGGTCCAACTGTCTTAGGCGGACACGTACACTAATAGAAGGAGACCCTGCAGGGAGACAGCAGTCATTGCATTGTCAAGGCGGGTTCCTGTGCTGCCCCCCAGGGTCCCATGAAGGAGCCAGACTCTGGAGGGCAGGCAGGGTCACGTCTTCATCTCCTTCTGCCATCCTCCCTCCACACAGGAAGCTCCAGGATGCTTCCCTCGGCCTGGAACAGTGAGGAACTCACAGCCCAAGCTCACGAATACTGGAGAGAAAGAAGGGAGTACTGAGGGCCTCGCTTCAGAGGTATGGAGTAGAACTGGAGGCAGAGGAGGAAACTGGAAATTAGTAGGTGGTGGGAGTGAGGAAATTGGAAAATATTCCACAGTAAAAATGGTCCGACGGTGACCTATGACATTTGGCTCAATCAGGAACAAATTACTCTGCCCCGCGTAGATCTGAGAGTTTCTGGTGCAGAACAGTTCTTACATCTCTTACGTTTCATGCTGAGCTGGACATGTCCCAGATTCCAGGAGCCAGAGAGCGATCCTGGCACTGGGGCCCAGGGAGGAGCAGGAGGTCTGAGTGCCTCCCCCTCCTCACCAGCCATGTAAACGCAGACGAGTTCCCATCTGGTGGATGATCCTCCTGTTTCCCAAGCTTGGGGGGGATCAGGGTGATGGACGTGGGGCCCCAGACACAGGGTCTGTGCATTGTCTGAGTCATGGAAACATTTGTGGGATGAAGGTCAACAGCAGAGAGACCAGCCGGGGTTCCGAGGATTCCAAGACACTAATTCACCTCCTCTCCCTCACTCCTCACCCCAGCCCCTTGGGTTGGTACTGCTCCCACATAGGCATGCGGAAACCAAGGCTCAGAGAGGTCACGTGCATTGCCCAAGGGCACACAGCTAGCCCACGAGGGTCCAGGTCAGATCCTGGCCCCATGCTCTTCCCATGACCCCGGGTTGCATTTCTGCCACCAAAGGCATCTTCTGCAGCCCTTGGAGTCATATCCCTGGGGGTGAGAGGGACCTCCCAGGCCATTCCATAGGACCCTGTCACTCAGCCAAGCCAGGCGACCAACTCCTCTTCCTCACCGGCCCGGACCCCTCCCTGATCCATGAAGGCAAGTTGATCCCCGCCAGGCCCTTCCTGGGTCTGTGACTTGACCCCTTCGCTCCACCTCCCTGGGGCCAGAGTCCCTCCCCTGTAAAACAGGCAATACCAGTCCCCAGCCACTGAGGTTGTTCTGAGGATGAAGTGAAATAATTTGCATAAAGCTGGGGGCACATGAGCAGCAACCTGTCCTCTCTGCAGGAAGCTTCTCCTACCCTGCTGCTCCCCCATCCCTCACCCACTTCCCAGTCCCCCACCCAAGGTCCCTCAATGGCCTCCCCAAACCTGGCACTTGTTTTTCATCATCCTTTTTTTTTTTCCTTCACAGCACTTTTCATACCATGTAATTTTTTTTTTTTTTTTTTGGTTCATTTACTCATTTTGTTCGGCTGTTTCCCAAACTGCCCAAGAGCTCCTTGAGGGCAGGGACCTGTCTATCTTGTCCACAGCTATGTCTGAGTGCTTGGCGCAGAGCCTGGCACCCAGAGAAGACTTATAAGCACCTGCTGGATGAACGGTTGGATGAGGAGTGGGACTGGTTGTATCAGTCAGTACAGGTGAGGTGCTGTAACAAATAGACCTCAAATACCAGTGGCTTCACCCGGGCAGAGCTGATTTCTCTCCCACATGAAGTCCATGTGAATGTTGCTGGCCTGAGGATCTCCTGAAGGGAGGCACCTCCTCTGAGCAGTGATGCAGGGGTACGGGCTCCTTCTACCTGTGATGATGTCATCTCCACACATGGCCTCTGGGATCACCAGGGAAGGGGAGTGAGTGAGGCGAAGGTCACCAGGTAATTAACCAGCTCAGCCCAGAGAGGTCCACATCATTTCCACCCACATTCCTTTGGCCAGAAGTGCCACCTGGCCCCACCTGGATCTGGATACACAAGGAGGGGCAACTGGGAAATGTCATCCCAGGCTGGGCAGTCACCCCCTGCCCTGCACGTGGAAGGAGAGAGTGAAGCAGTGGGCAGCGGCCATCTCTGCCCCTCCACGGTGGCAACTGACAACTCCCATCACTTTTCTCCTCTTCCTGAGACCCTTGGGCCTGGAGTCCTCTCTCTGGGCCTCTGGCTGGCACGATACCTGGGTCAGGAGGGCACAGAGGGAGGAGCAACGGCCCAGGAAAGGGCTCACAGCGCTGCTCCCCACACTTGGCTGGGTGGGGAGAAGTTCTGGCTGTTTTGAGCTGATTGTGTTTAGAACCTTCTGTATCTGCTGAGCCGCTAATTCCGGTGCCATCTGCCTGTGTTCCCAGCACCAAAGCCCTGGGATAAACAACTTTTTTTCTGTAGTTCTTAAAGAAAGTTTCATCAGGGAGTGGGGAGAGGGAGAGGAGGGAGGCCTCTGAATGTCTTGCCTCTGAAGAGGATGTGCTGCCCAGCCAAGGGGCAAGTGACATTGGAGGGACTGTAGTGTAATTTGCATGGAGCTCAGAGCCTCATAAGAATCACCTGAGATGGCTGTGATTTGCCCCATTTTACAGAGAAGGAAGCTGAGGCCCAAAGAAATTAAAGAATTTGCTTAAGGTCCAACATCCGTGACTGCTGAGCAGATCTGGCGACTCATTTTCCGTTACTGCCTCTTCACACATCAGTCCCTCCAGCTGGAAGCACCCTGCCCTTCGGCCCTCCCTTGGAGACCCTCCTCCCACTGCCGAATTCTGGGGATCGGAAAAGCTCAGGACTGGAAAGGAGGCTCAGGAGAGCAGCGGGCCTGGCAGGCAGGGTCGCACAGCATGGTGAAGCTGGGCGATGGAGGGGTGCAAAGGACATAGACTTGGAGGAGCTGCACTAGGAACGAATCCCGGCTCCACCAAGCGCCTGCTCTGTGATCCCGTGTGGGCTTCACCTCTCTGTGAAACAGCAGTAAAACCTCTCCTTTCTCCGCCACCATGGAGGGGCTGGCACGTGGCACGTGGTAACAGATGTTTGTTCCCCTTCCATTCAGATGCATGACTCGGGGCTTTAATCATCACCTCCAAGAACACCCAGCCTCAACTCTCACCGCCCCCCCCAACACAGTTTCTCAGGAAATCTCATTACTTTCCAAGGCTCCATGCAAATGTCGCTGTGATTTGGGTCAATAATAGTAACATGGAAAGGATTTGGAATCTGCATCCCAGATCTCAGCTGCCTTGTTTTTGGGGTAAACTGACTTGGGACAGGATGCCAACTCTGTCACCTGCCCACCGAGTGAGGTGGCACTTGGCACTTCGCTATGCCAAAGTGTGATTACTCATGAAATGGGGATTATACTGGAATCTCCCTCATACTGTATTTAAAAATAAAAACAAAACCCCAAAGGTATAAAAGTTCTTTGTACTGAGCCAGAGACCAAATATTAACCATACCTAGGATTTAATTTTAATAGGCTTACTGAGGGATAATTGGCATATGATAAACTGCATATTTAAGTGTACAATTTGATAAGTTTTGACATATGTGTACCTCTGTGAAACCATCACCACAGTCAAAATGATGAGTACCTTCATCACCCCAAACTTTCCTTTGTGCCCCTTTGTAATCCTTACCTACAACCCATGCTCACCCCTCTGTCCTCAGGCAACCATCCATCTGCCTTTTATCACTACAGATCGGTGTGCATTTTTCAGAATTTTTTATAAGTGGAACCATACCACATGTAATCTTTTTGTCTGGCTTCTTTAACTCAGCATAATTATTTTCGGATTTATTCATGTTGTTGCAATTGTGTATCAATTCATGTGTATCAATAGTTCATTCTTTTTTATTTTTGAGTAGTTTTCCCTTGCATGGATAGAATTTTTTTCATCCATTCAATGACCCTGTTAATGGGCTTTTAGGTTGTCTCAAATTTGGAACTATTACAGACAAAACTGCTCTGAGCCTTTGTGTACCATTTCCCTCTAATTTCTGTCTTAGCAACACCTCAAATGTGTCTGTGTTGTGTTTTAATCTTCATTCACTTAAAGATACTTCATAATTTCCCCTTGCATTTCTTCTTTGTACTATGGATTATTTAGAAGTGTGTTACTTAGTTTCCAAATATTCGGGTATTTTCCAGATACCTTTCTATTATCAATTTCTAATTTAATTCCATTGTGGTTGGAGAACATATGTTGTGTGACTTGAACCCTTTTAAAATTTTTGAGATTTGTTGTACATAGCCCAGAATCTTGTCTATCTTAGTAAGTGTTTGTGTGCCCTTCAAAAGAATGTGTGTTCTGCTGTTGCTGGGTAGAATGCTCTATAAATGCCAATTAGGTTCAGTTTGTTGATGGCATTGTTCAAGTCTTCTCTATCCTGACTAATTTTCTGCCTATTTGTTCTCTCAGTTACTGAGAGAGAGGTATTTTGCAATCTTTAGCCAACTGAAGTTTGTTTATTTCTCCTTGAAGTTTCGTAAGTTTTCCTTCATGTACTTTGAACCTCTGCTATTATGTTCGTAAGCATTAATAATTGATACCTCCTCCAGATGAACTGACACTTCTGTCATGAAATGGCCCTCTTTATCCCAGGCAACGTTGTTTGCATTGAAGTCTACTTCATCTGCTATTGATAACACCACTAGCTTTCTTTTGATTAGTGTTACATGGTATATAATTTTTCATCCCTTACTTTTAACCTATTCTGTCTTTTTATATTTAAAATGTGTTTCTCAGAGGCTGCTTATAGCTGGGTCTTGCTTTTGTATCCAGTATGACGATCTATGCCTTTTAGTTGAATATATTTAATGTGATGACTGATATGGTTGGGTTTTAGATGTACCATCTTGCTATTTATTTTCTATTTCTTCCATCTGTTCTTTGTTCCCTTTTCCCTCTTGTTCTGCCTTCTTTTGGATTAATTGGGTAGTTTTTATGATTCCATTTAATCTCCTTTGCTGGCTTCTTAGTTATAACTCCTTGTTTTGTTATTTTGGTCTTCGCCTTAAGATTTACAGTATACATTTTTAACTTATCACTGCCTACTCTCCAGTGTTATTATACCACTTCACATTTAGTGTAAGAACCTTACAAGAGCCTCTCCGAGTCTTTGTGTTAAAGTGGTTGTACATTTACTTCTACATAACAAATGGTAAATAGTCAATTATCCTTTAAAGATATTTAAATAGAGAAAAAAACGTATTTTATATTTACTCACATAGTTCTCAGTTTCAAACGTATTTTATATTTACTCACATAGTTCTCAGTTTCAGAGCTCTTTATGCCTAGGCGTCTACATCCATATTTCTACCTGTTGTTATTTTCCTTCTGCCTACCTTTAACGTTTCTTGTAGTGCATATCATCTAGGGATGAAGCCTTTCAACATCTGTGCATCTGAAAACATCTTTAATTTGCCTTTATTTGTGAAAAATATTTTCCTTGTCTATAGAATTCTAGGATGACTGTTTTGTGTTCTTTTGTTTTTTTCCTTTTCAGTACTTTAAAGATTTTGCTCTCCTGTCATCTGGTTTACATTGTTTCTGATGAGAAATCAGCTGTCCTCATTTCTTTCTTCCTCTGTAAGTAATGTGTCTCTTTCCTCTGGCTGCTGTTAAGATTTTCTCCTTATCACTGGTTTTGATGAATTTCATTGTAATATGCCTTGGTATAATTTTTTCATGTTCCTTGTGCTTGAATTTGTTAAGCTTCTTGGATCTATAAATTCAAAGTAGTGACCAAATATGGGGAGAAAATTGACCATTATTTCTTCAAATGTATTTCTGAACCTCTCCCCTTAATTTTAGGGACTCCAGTTACACATATAACAGGCAATTTGAAGTGGTCCCACAGATCACTGATAATCTGTTTATCTTTTTTATATTATTCTTTTTCTCTGTGTGTTTCCTTTTGGATACTTTGTATTTCTGTGTCATCAAGTTAGCCAGTCTTTTTTTCTGCAATGTCAAATTTGCCATTACAACCATCTAGTGTCGTTTTCATCTCACACATTGTTACTTTCATCTCTAGAAGTTCAATTTTGCTCTTTTGTATATCTTCCATGGCTCTACTTATCATTTCCAATCTTTCTCCTATGTTTCTGTACATATGAAATAATGTTATAATCATTGGTTTTACCATTCTTTTATGCTAATTATATCATTTGTTTTATTTCTAAGTTTTGATTGATTGATTTTTATACTTATTATAGGTCATATTTTCTTTGCTTGCCTGGAAATTTTTGACTGAATGCTAGTCATTATCAATTTTGTCTTTCAGGGTACTTAATATTTGTGTATTCTTATAAATACTCTTAAACTTTGTCTTGGGACACAGTTAAGTAACATGGGCACACATATTTCAAGTCTTGCTTTTAAGCTTTATTAAGCATGAACACAGCAGCATTTAGCCTAGAGCCAATTTTCCCACATTACTGAAGCAAGACCCTTCTGAATACTCTGCCCCATGACTGATTTGGTTTTCCACTCCGCTGGAGTAGGAACAGTTTGAGTTTCAGGATTGTTCCCTCAAATCCTTTTGGCTGTGTTCCCCCAGACTCAGGTGGTGTCCACATACCAAGATTTGAGCAGCCTCTTGCAAATCTTTGGTGTCGTCTCTGTGTGAAGTTCTCTCACCTCCAGTACTCTGCCCTGCAAACTCAAGCTGCCTCATTCTCCCCAAATTCCAGCTCAATCTCCTTAACTCAGGAAGACAACCCAATTCTGCCTGGATTTCCTCTCTCTGACACCTGGCCTATGATTTCTTTTTAGGCAGTAAGCTCAGGAAATTATAGGGCTATTTCCCATTTCTCAGGGATCATTATTCTTTGTGGCTTGGTGGCTAATGTCTTGGAAACTGTTGTTTCGTATATTTGGTCTGTTTTTTAGTTGTTTCATGTAAGCAGGTAAGTGTGACCCCTGTTATTCCATCTTGGCTGGAAGAAGAATTCTTGATAATTTATGGAGCACTCATAGATGCCAGGCCCTGTTCATAGCACTTTCCTTGCATTAACTCATTTTATCTTCACAGCAACCTATAATATAGGGACAATCATTGTCCCCATTTTACAGATGAGAAAACTGAGAGGCAAGAAGTGGAGTTACCTCCCCAAGGCCACTCAGCTGGTAAATGGTACAGCCAGGATTCTTATGGCCAGGCTGTCCCATAGGCTGCCCTCTTCACTCTACCCAGCACTTCCTGACCCTGGTGCCTCAAATGGGTTATGCATGGGTTTCACTTATCCAGGGGTCCGATGGCTGGTAGCTCTCACTCAGGAAGCAACATTGTCTCCCTCCCAGGGTGCTGGAGAAATGCCGCCATTTTTCTAGGTGGTCCCTGACAATGGAAAGCACAGCTATGTTCCATGTTGTGCATCCTCTCACAGTAGGCACTTAATAAAGTAGCTGTCACTGTTGTTGTTATTTATATTATTCTTACTACGAGAGTCAGGACTCAACATGGTGCCTCAGGATGTCTGCACATACCAGCAATTCAGAAAAATGCACATCACTTAAGAGCACATAGGTGTCAGCTACAAATCCCCACTGGGGCTCCTCCTCTGGAGAACTCAACCAAGACACTTCTGACTCTCCCAGACCCCCTGTACTCATTAGCCCAGATTAGGAGGGGGTCCTTCCAACCTGCTCTGGGCCTCCAAGGAATGAGGCTGTAATCTTGTTGCCAAAACAGGTCTGCTGTTCTCCTCTATGGGCTTCAGGAAGAATAAAGACACGTGGGGAACATTCATAATATGAACGTTAGGGCAAGAGACACACAAGTTCAAACCCTGAGTCCTTATGAGCTCTGTGACCCTGAGCTTCAGTTTCTTCATTTATAAACAGGGAGTTGTAATAGCCACCTTACAGGGCTATGGAGAGGGTTAAACCAGATCATGGATAGGGATGGGCTTAGCACAATGCCTAGAACAGTTTTCTCTGGTCAGAACTGTTGCAATCATCACCAACTAGCCCAGTGACCTTGGATAAATTATCTCATTTCTGTAAAATGGGGGAAATAATAGGATTTTCCTTATAGTCAAATTATAAGGGTGAAGTGAAATAATCACATCTGCCTGATTCCTACATCACTCACCTCCACCCCTTTTGTTTCACTGACCCTCAAACCCCCTTTCTTAGCGCTACCATCCTGGGAAATCCCATGCTCTGAGGCTGGGGGGAGCAGAGGCAAAGGGTCTCCATGCCCCCGTCTCAGAGCAGACTAGGCAACCACGGCACTGGAGTTGGCTTGATAGTTTACCAATGTCTCATAAAGCCAAACAGCCTGTCAGAGAAACAAGGGTGTCATCTCTAATTTCTCTGATGCTTCATTTAAATGCAGCCATTGCCCAAAGGCCTCCATGTATTTAGAGAAACATCATAACAATATGATCCCTGCCTCATGTGCATGTGGAATTATGCTCTTCCTGAAGCCCTGTGAGTGCTACACATGTTTATTTGAAAACCAGGTGAGTCTCAGCCATGAGAAATGGAGGAGACTCTGCCCCCACAGAACATCTGGATGGTCCTGAGTTGGCTGGGGGTCATGAGACCCACAGTGTGGACTGGCAACAACACACATCAAATGGTTCAGGGTCACACCCACCACCTCATCCGGTCCTGTGGGTCTGAGTGAGCTAAGGCAGGCCAGAGCCCCAGAGTCTGCAGATATAGCAATCGGCAACCACAGTGTAAGGTCAACAAACTAGCAGCCAATGTTTCCTGAGTGCTTACCATGTTCCAGTCACTGCTCATCATCCCCATTTAGCAGATGAGAAAACTGAGACACAGAGAGGTGAAATGACCTACCCAAGGTCCCACAGCTGGGAAGTGGCAGAGTGGGATTTGAACCCAGATCATCAGGTTCCAGAGCTTGCAGTAAAGTCACTGTAATGAAGTCCAGACTCCCCACCTAGCACAGAAGGCAACTCTCTTCCCCAATTTGACTCCTCATGTGTATCAGTTAGCGTTAGCTGCATAACAAATCATCCTAAAACTTAGAGCTTAAAACACAAGCATGTACATTTCTAATGGCTCTGCTGGTCAGCGAGGCAGCTCTTCCAGGCCAGGCTGGCCTGACTGGGGCTGATGGTTCCAAATGGCCTCAGCCAACTGTATGGGTCTCCAATGGAACAGCTGAGATGGCTGGGGCATCTGTCCACACAGTCTCTCATCCCCAGAAAGCCAGCCTGAGCTTGCCCGGGGGTGGCGGTCACAGGTCTCCCAGCAGCAGGAAAGGGCTGGCCCCTTGTACAGCATTTTTCAAGTTCCTGCATGTGTTATGTTATTAATGTCATCTTGATCAAAGCAGGTCACTGGGCCAGGCCCAGATTCAAGGTAGAGAAACAGGTTCAACCTCCTGGTCAGAGGAGCAGCAACCAACACTGCATAGCAAAGGGCATACACTGTGGGGGAGGCTGGGGTTTGTGAGCACTTTGCAATCTGTCACACCATGTCTCCAGCTTCACCTGTTGCCAGCCTCCCCTCCACTTGTCTGCTGCTGAAGTTGCAAGAATGCTCCGGATTTCCACACATGCTGCTCCCTCTGCCTGGAGTGCTGTTTCCTCAACTTCCCCTGAGAAGATCTTTCAAAATTCAGCTCAGGGGACAAAAGACTTCCCTGAGCACCCATCCCAGCCCCCAGCAGGCTGGATAGGGCCTCCCCTTCTCATCCCTCTCACAGCACACAGGGGGTGAGTACACACCCTCTAGGAGGCTGGGAGCCCTGAGGTCAGGAGCAGAATCTTACAACCCCAGGGCCTGGCATAGGGCCTAGAATGAACAATTAGCTCAGTAACTGCTTTGGAGGCTGGGAGGGAGGGAAAGAGGCATGAAGGGAGGGAGAGAGGGAGGCAGGACAGGAGCGAAGGAGGTGGGGAGGCAAATGAATGAGCCTTGGGTGAAAGAGACAAGGTGATCTAGGGTCAGATGCCAGGTCAACGACCAGGCAGGGCCAGGCCCAGAGCAGGTAGCAGCTGCCCAAACACCCACCAAGCCTGGCACAGAAGAGCCTGAGCTCAGGGTATATATCCTGGTGGGAGGAGGAGGGGTAAAACATTTCCTAGCTGATAACAAAGTTAATTCCCACAGGCAAGTGTTGCCAAGGAGAAGGGCAGGTGCCTGAGATGGGCAGCAGGGCTTGATACGGTCCCAGGTGAGGTTGGGGGAGCCTTCTTGAAGGAGGTGACATTTGATCAGAGACTGAAGGATGCAGTGAGGTAAGTAGAGGCAAGGGTGTGGCAGGCAGAAGGAGCAGCGTGGATGTCCTCTCCTGAGGTGGGAGGGGCAGGGCCGGTCTAAGGAGCTGAAGTAAGACCCCCAGGCTGCTACCCAGAAAGGGAAGCAGGAGGGCTTTATGTGAGGCTAGGAGGGTAGCCAGAGCCTGGGGTGGAGGCTTAGGCCCTCCTCGGAAATCCTGTACAGCTTGAAGGTATCTGTGGGATGGGAGGAGGGGCTGAGTCTCAGCCCTGAAAGGTCTGGGGTCTCAGGAAAAGGAGCAAAGCAGCAGCTCAGATGCTGAAATCTAGAACAATAAGGATAAGAGCAAATCCTCACATACCACGTACTACTACAGGCCAGGTCGGTGCTACATGTACCCACTTAATCCTTACGACAACCCAGTGAGGCATGGTGTCCTATTGTTCCTATTTAACAGATGAGAAAACTGAGGCACAGGGAGACTGAGCAGCTTGACCAGGGTCACACAGCTAAGAAAGTGGTGGAGCTGGGCTTCAAACACAGATCATGTCACTGCAAAGCTTGTGCTCTTACCCACTATCCTCACCTGTCTTGTTGTTTGACAGTCATTCAACAAGCATTCATTAATCATGTAGCACATGCAGACACTGCCCTTAGTGCTGAGGATACGACAAGGGACAAGAGACATCTGGTCTTGGTCTCTTGGCACTGATGCTCCAGCTGGACAAAGAAGTAGAGCAACAAATGTCAGATGGCAATAGAGGCTATGATGCAAATAAAACAGGGCAATGTAATAGAAATTATGGCTGGGTAGGGTATGGGGGCAAAGTTGGATGAGTGAATGGATAGTCCCCAGAGGAGGTGACATTTGTGCCAAGACCTCGATGCCATGAATGGATGAGGAAGAAGAGAGCCTCCCAGGGAGAGGAAATAGCAAGTGCAAAGGCCCTGAGGTGGGAGTGAGTTCCGTGTATTTGAGAAACTGAACAAAGGTCAGTGTGGTGGAAACAGGGTGAGGGAGGGGCAGAGGGCAGAAGACGAGGTCCGAGGGGCAGGCAGGGCAGATCTGGTTGGGTCTCAGGGGCCACATGTGTTGCTCTCCTCTGTGTGCCCTCCAGATTCACCCTCACCTTCCTCCCCTGCTCTGTGCCTGGGACACTGACCTGCAGGGGCAGCACCAACAGGGCTCTGCAACCTCCTGGCCCCCCAGCTTCTGTTGGGTCCTGGAGGCAACAGAGGAGACCAGGGGGAGGAGGAGAGAGGTCAGGTGTTTATTCATGGCTCTTCCCACTAAGCTATGTTTGGCAGTGGCTGCATCTCTCTCCTGTAGCTCCAGCTCCATTGGGTAGCCCCTCTCCCATGGCTGCAGCTCTCTCTGGAATCTGATAACCACACCTCCTTCGGCCCCGTCAGGACTGAGATAGACACAGCTCCCCACTCTTGCTCATCCCAGGGGCCCCACCATCCCTTGTTGGTTTCCTGTATCCTGTCTATACCTTGGTGAATCATTCCTCCATCAAACTCCCTTCAATCACCCTCCCTCATTGGTCATTTTCTCCCTGAAAAGACCATACTCGATTCTCCATGATGAGTTCAGATTTTATGTGAAGTTCAATGGGGAAGCCACTAGTGAGGGGATGGACTTATTCTGACTCACCTTTTAGAAAGATTCCCCCATGGCTGCTGTGGAAATGGATGAGAAGAGGAGGCAAGGATGGATGGGGGACACATGAGGGTCCAGGCAGATTTAATGAAGTTGGTCCAAGGTGGACACATTAGAGATAGGACCGCGGCCAGACAGGACCAGTTGCATCATCTACTGAACCCATGGCTCCCAAGCTCCTTGTTCAGGGTCCTGAAATCGCCAGTGAAGGGGAAGTGGAGGGTGTAGAACCAAGGACCCTGCCGAGGCTGGGGCAGGGGCAGGGGAGCTCAGCGTGGGAGTGCTCCCTGGGGCCAGCCCTCTAGGATTTAAGAAGGAAGGACAGGAGTGGGGGCTCGAGTGGGAGCCAGGAGCTGCTCTGGGCCTTGAGGAAGAGCTGCCTTGAGCTGGGATGTCAGGAAGCCCATACATTCCTGCAGCTCCATGCAGCCTGCATCTAGACAAGGGACCATTAAGGCACTAAACCAGCAGCCATAAGCCTCATTTTTTCTCTCCATCTAATTGTTTCAGTCTGGGGAAGGGGGGACAGCATGGGGCAGGGCAGTGATGCAACTGACCCTCCATCATCTCCTAATGAGCAGAACCCAGATGCATCTCAGGCTCCAACAAAGGTCCCTGGTCCTGCCCTGCATCTTTCCCTCTATGCTCTGCCCCTGGAGGACAGGAAGTGGGAGGGTTGGGGGATCTCTGGTTGGTGCAAAAGCCGGGAAGGTCAGGTGTCTTTTCCCAACTGGTCAGTTTTGTGTTTAGGAGGGATTTGCTGTGGGGCACTGGGCAAGTCACTTAATCTCTGTGAGCCTTACTTACCTCATCTGGGAAATGGGATAATACCTGCATCACAGGGCTGATGTGAACCCTGAGTGAGGTAACCCTGGTGCTGTGCCTGGCCCTCAGCGGGGGCTCCATGTGGGTGAGCCCCGTCCCTACTGCGGAGAGCTTGGCACTAAGGATGTTCCTAGAATGCAGCCCCTGCACCATTCTCCCTTCAACATCCCCATGTCTGCCTTCGTTCCCCCATCTGGACAGTCAAGGCATCAGGTGGATGGTCACCAAGGCCCTTTTCAGCTTGGACAGTGTGGGGCCCCTTATTTCCTTACCGAGCAAGAGCCTCACAGCCCAAGTGCTAACCACTGCACCCCTGGCCTCAGGAGCCTGTCGGGGGCATTCAGGAGACCCTGAAACCTCCCCTGCTGGGCCCCTACAGCTGCCGGCAGGAGAAGAGAGCCCCGTTGGGTAAGGACCCCCTGTGTCCAGGTCCTGGGCTCACAGGGAGGCCCTCTTCCTGCTGAGGTCACGTGCCTGTCGGCAGGAGGGAGCAGGAACCACGGGAATGGACCCTGGGCCCCCAGGCACCCTTGGGAGCAGGGCGCTCACCTGGAGACCCAGGAGTAGACACGCTGGGTGCCTGCGTGAGTGCTGGGCAGCGGCGGCAGCTCTGGCTCTGCAACCTGTCAGCACCGGGAATAATTAGAATCCTGAAAAAGCCCTCATTATTTCTCCCAGGGCCGATGCACCCTTTGGAAAAAGGGATGTTTCCTGCCAGATTGTCCCCTGAAGATGCGTTTGTCACAGGCTATTGTGTAAATCCGTGTTTGCCCCATTTGAAAAGACGTGATTTAGCCACTTGACTGGCCTTAAGGCTCCTTCTCCAAACCCTCAAAATGCGGCTGTGATTAGGAGCCCAGAGAGGACCCATGAAGCATGAGAGGGCGAGGCTGGTGAAGTCACCCCCTGGGCTCTGAGCCCCTCCTCCTCGTGCTGCACAGGAGAACCGGAGGGGAGGGGATGGGATCGTGCTGCTCAGGAGCTGGGACACTTTAGGACACAGGTTGGTCCTCAAGGAGAGAACCTGGGATGCCAGACAAAGGCCCAATGTCAGGTTCACTCGTGCCACCACCAGGCTTATTGAGGCCCTACTGTGTGCCAGCCCACATGGGGGTGAGGGTGCAGCAGCGAACAGACGAGGTCCCTGCCCCCAGGATCTGACGTCTGGAGTGGGGAGGCAGGAAGGAACAGGTTAACAATCATAGGCAAGAGTATCCCAGGCGGGAAGAGGTGCTGGAAGAAAGTAAACAGGGTGACGTTATAGAGTCTGGCTCTGGCGTGGAGGATGAACTGTGCCCGTCAGATGGGCAGGTCAGTGAAGGTCTTTCTGAGAAGGGAATCCAAGATGAGACGTCAGTGAGAGGATGGAGGACAGAGTGGTTAGTTCTGCCTGTGGGAAGGGGCAGGCTCTAGGGAGGAGAAGACATCTGGTCTACTCTTGACGGATGCTTAGAATGGCACCAAGTGGGAGAGAGGAAGAGAATCCAGACACGGAGACAGGAGCAAAGGCCCAGAGCAGTGCAGGTTCACAATATGTTGGGGAAGCATTTATTGTGGCCAGATGTGGGGCTGGAAGTGTCCTGAGGGCTGCACGAGACAGACCTCAAATCTGTGCTAAAGAGATGGGATGCTATCCTGAGGCAAGGGACTCTTCGGACATGTTTATCAGCGAGCGAGTCACACCTGTGGAGAGGATACACTCTGTGGCTTCTAAGGTCCCTTCCAGTTCTAAATCTCCATAAGCCAGAAGGGCAAAGACTTTAGTTGAATGAACATTGAATGCTAATAGACTTGTACTCAAATAATCTTGAGTGTCTGGGGTTCCCAGAGACCAGGGCTGGGGGAGACCCGAGCCTCAGTAACCAAGGCTCTCTTGCATGGGGACAGATGGATACAGCCGAGGGCAGGGACTCCCACCCTCCTCCAAACAGCCTCTCCACTCAGCTCTACAGCCCAGAAGTGCCAGCAGCACCTGGACCTCCCCCTGCTCCTCACCAGCGCCCTCGGGAGCAGCCCGCAAGGCCAGCCCCAAATAACCGGCCCTGAGCCAGGTCAACCTCCCTCCCCGTCTATTTTAGATCAACCCAGTCGGGCTCCCCTTGGGGAGGAACAGACTCTCATTTCTCTCCCGGGCTCACTAAATTGCTAAGACCCTGTGACTGGCCCAGCAGGCAACAGAAGGAAAAGTTTCCCAGAATTTCAGGCCCTCTGATGGAGAAAGTCTGCCTAATAAATAATTGAGAGGTACCTCAGCTTCCTGAGAACAATGCCAAGCAGTGAAGGTGTCCGTCCCAGTTCCCCCAGCAAAGCAGAGCTTCTGAGCACTCCAGCGGAGGTGAGGAAAAGCCTTTACTTACAGATGAGTCAGGAAAGGCAAGAGGGCTGGCGTGAAAAGAGGCTGGAGGAGCCAAAGGAGGGTAGGGGCAGGGAGGCGGCCTGCTTCAGGGAAGGATGCAGCCAGGTAGGTAGTGATTACGACCATGGGCTCCACACTCAGACCCAGGTAGAAGAGCCATTTACGCAGCATAACGCAGGTCAGAAGCCCAGCTCATCCTTTCTTCCAAATGGCCAGATGCATGGAGAGGACAGGGTGGAAGACACCACCAGGCTTACCGTGGCCCAGAGGAAAGAGAGACCTTGCCCTGCCAGCATCCATTCATCAACCCCTAGAGAAGAGCTCTGATTGGCCTGGCTTGAGCCATGTGCCTATCCCTGCACCAATCACAGTAGCCACCTGGGTTGGGCACTGTGATTGGTCACTTCTGAGTCACATGCTCCTTCCTTTGTTGGGAAGGAGGTGGTTGATTGACAACCAGTCCAGAGCCACAGAGACTGGGGAAGGGGCAAACAAGAAGGAAATGAAAGGCTGTTAGCAGAAGGATGGAGAGAGGAGGGAGTGTTGCTGGGCACTTGAACAGGTATTCAAATCCTTTCGTGATCTGGCCCCAGGCTACCTGTCCAGCCCCTTCCAGACACACCCCTCCTGCACTCTGTACTCATCTGAATATTTGCAGGGTCCTCTTGCCACACTCTCTGTCACCTTACCTCCATGCCTTGCCCGTGTGTTCCCTCTGCCTCTGATTGCTTCCCTTCCACCACATGCACAGCAAACACTGTCACTTCTTGAAGTTTCAGATGTCACCTCCTCTGCTAAACCTTCAGTTCTGCCTCCTGACAAACTCTGTGGCTCCGGTCCGTTCCCACCACACCCTGTAAAACTGTGATAATGCTCATGATGGTGACATTGACTATGAAGACGATGAGGAGGACGAGGAGGATGTGATTTTTTCTGGTTGGTCTGCCTCTGCTCACACTCCAACTCGAGAACAAAGATTTAATCTTATTATCCTCTATGTTCCTCGTGCCTTGCTTATTATTGGGCACGTGGTAGCCATCAGTGGATGTCTTTGGAATGAATCAATTAATGAATTAATTGCAGTTATTGGCAGAACTGGTCTTTTGCTTACCTGGGAAGGGCAGCTGCTCTCCATGGGCTGTGGGGTAAGGGGTTTGTGGGAGATATCCTTGTCCCAGATTATATTCCCAGTGGACATCCTGGGGAAGTCTCTTCTCTCTGACCTTGGTTTCCTCATCTGTGAAATGAAGGGCTGGGCTCCTCAACCTTTAGCTCTGGTTCCAGTCCTGTGAGTCATTGAAAAGAGCCTCCTTGGGAAACACAGGGCCAACCTGGGGGCCCCTGGACATCCAGGAGGGCCCGGGGAGACTGACTTTCTGGGCAGCATAGGGCAAGGGGCCAAGATAAGAGAATTTTCCAAGTGCATAAAAGAAATTCTGTGGAACTTACAGTTTTACTAATATTAGAATACTGTCAGATATTTCCAAAACTCAAAAAAAAGGAGTTCTGAGTCTTGAATTAGCCTTTGCCTTTTAAAGGGGAAATTTAGACATGTCTTTGAAAATACAATAAAATGTCACTAACACAAACTGATCATAATTCCAGGGAGGGAACAAAAAATATTTTGTGAAACCATTTAATATTATAAAAAGGACTGGAAGTGAGAGTATTTACCCTACTAAAATTAACAAATTGTTTTCAAGCCTCTTATTCACAAATTCTTGGGTTTGGAAAGGACGTCAAGATTCTCTCACTGGTCTCCTCTCTCTCCTCCCACTCATGTTACCTGTACCCAGGTGAGCTCTCAGAAGTAGGGAAAAGTTATAAAGAACCTACTGTGTGCTAGCGACTGAGCTAAACACTTTTAATCCTCGCAATTCTATTTCTGCTTCTCTGACCTCATCTCCTACTGCTCTCCCCTCCCTCACTCTGCTCCGGCCACACTGGCCTTTCCTCAGGGCCTAGAACATAGCCAGCTAGCGTGCACCTCCAGCCCTTTACACATGCTGTTCCCTCTGCCTGGAGCTCTCTGCCCCCTGATCGCCACATGACTGGATCCTTCTTATTGTTAAGTCCTGAGTCCAAATATCATCTCCCTCGAGGAGCCCTCCCTGATCATCCGATCGCGCATTTCCGTCCTCCTGTCCCACAGCATCCCCTGTTCAAGCACATCACCCTCAGTTACTACTTGCATCACCTTCATCATGGTCTGAAGTCAATCTACTTATTGATACACTTGTATATTACCTGCTTCCCTCTCCAGAATGTGAGTTCCTGCAGGGTGGAGCCCTTGTCTATCTTTTTCATGGTTGTATTCTCAGTGCCCAGAACAGTGATTGTCACAGAGCTGGGACTCCATAACCGTGTGTTCAGTGAGTGGATGAATGAATGATTGAAGGGTTTCCGTTTCCCCAAACCCTAACCTTGCCCATGGTGCTTTCCAATAAATGCTTATTAAACTAACAAATGGATGTAGGAAGTAGAGTAGACCCAAATAACTCAGAATGTATCATGATCCAGGCATGAGTTTATCTCCACTCCATCAACAAGTTTTCCTGAGTCATTTGAAAGATTGTAAAAGGCATATCTGTCCTGTTTTTGAAAGTTCCGTGTTTTCCAGCTATTTGTATTTACAAATTCATCGCCTGAATAGGATTTCAGTGATCACATAGACCATGGCTAATTTAACAGATGAAATAACTGACACTCAGAAAGAGGGACAAGGGTTCAGCAAGATTATATGTGTCAGATGAAGACCCAGGAAAAGAAGCCAGCTCTCTCCATCCTGTCCTTTCCATGTCTAAAACACTCAAGAGGTGCTGTTAGTCACTAAAATTAGCACAACATTTCTGGAGGCACTCTAAGAATAATAATTAAAAAATAATAGTAGTAGCTACAATTTCTTGAGTGTTTTCTTGAGTGGAGAGTGTAGTAAACACTTTAATTTTTCACAACAACCCTAGGAGGGGTGGGTACTGTTATCATCCCCATTTTTCAGATGAGGAGACGGAGGCACAGAGAGAGGAAGTAGTCTGCATACCGTCACATAGAGAATAGATGGTGGAGCCAAGGCTTGACCCAAGGCATTCTGGCAAAGTGCATCAAAAGCATCTGTCTTGACAAATCCACCCCTGGATACTTCTCTTAAGGAAATGATCATGGTCCAGGGAACGATGCATATTTAAAATGAGTGACCCTCTCTGGTGTGCCCCCTTTACATGGACTTCAAGGCTGCCCATGAGGAGAGGGAAGGAGTGAGCCTCACGGCCTATCACTGGGAGAGACCTATGTGAGGAGGGCCAACGCCCCTCCCCCCAAGACAGGGACACGTGGGAGAGATCCTGGCACACTGTCTATCATCTCACTCACCCGCTCACCTGGACTCATTTATGGAGACATTAAGACACACTAAACGCTGAGTTCACTGGGATCTCTCCATCCTGCAGTTTCAACTGAAAATTATATCTCTCGCTTTCTTTTTTTCCTTCTCCTACATGTCAAGTGGGTCTTTTCTAGAAGCACTGAATGGAAATAAAGGGGATTAGAGGATAATTTTATCCCATTTAAATGTAACCTGCAGCGAGTGGGAGTAAAGAGACCCACTTGGCAGCCACGTCTCATCCCCCTTCTCCCTCCAGGCTCCTGCCCTCCTGCCCCCACTTCCCACCTCCTCAAAGGCGCCCTGGGAGCTCGTGATACCGGGAGGATTCAGGCCTCCACCGGGGCCCTTGCCAAAGCCTGCCTTCCAGAAGTCCAGTTCCCATATTCACCTCGTGTGAGGCAGGTTGCCAGTGAAAGGCTCTGGTCTTCTGGAAAAGTAAAGGGAGGAATCTCCTGGGGAGAAAGCAGGAGCCCCTCAAGCCTTGGCCTGGGACGACTTTGCCAACACTCCTCTCCGTGAAGCCACAGTCCGCAATGAACCTACGCCAGGAGGTCTGATCTGTTGTTTCCTAGATTCCGCTTACCTGCCTGCACGTGCCGTCTTTGCAGCCAGATACCTTGTAGGAGGTGACTCTGCAGCACCGGCCAAGAGGCAAAGCTGAGCGTGGGCAGGTGTGTGGAGGCGGCCTGGGCAGGGGAAATAGTGTAGGCAAAGGCACAGAAGTGTGGAAGGAGGCAAGAAGGAGCTTGAGGTGGACGGTGATGGATGGGGGCGGGGGATGGAAAAGTAGGGGCAGGCAATGAGTCTGCAGACTTTGCCCAAGGACAGACTTGTAATGCCAGGCTGAGGAGTTTGAAGTCTATTCTGGAGACCAAAGATTTTTGTGGACTGCTTCCTCTGAGGTGGCTCAATGGTTGGGTTGCCAGATTTAACGAATAAAAATGTAAGAAAGACGGACTCTTCATTACATTTGAATGTCAGTTAAACAATGAATATTTTTTTAGTATGAGTATGACCTGTACAATATTTAGGATATACCTATTCTGTTTTTAACTGTTCTTTATTCAATAAGTACATTTATTGAAATCCAGGTACTGGAGTTAGACTTTTAAAAATAATTCTCCCAGCCATCCCATGAGATACGTACTAGTAATAAATCCATTTTATAGATAACATCGAAGACTTAGAGAAATTATCAATGACACACAACATAAGCACGGCAGCTGGGAATCAATGTCAAGTCAGCTCAGGTCTTCAGAGCTCCTGTTCTTAATAACTCTCTGTTTTCCTACACAGAATGCTTCAATTAATTCTGCTTGAGATATACTTATCGTAAAAAAGAAATCCGTTGTTCATCTGGAATTCACATGTAACTGGATGTCCTGTATTTTATCTGGCAGCCCTGCTTGGGGATGGAGCAACAGGAGGGGAGGTTGAGAGTGGGTAGGCTCAGGCCCTTCCCCACTGCAATCTGAGAAGCTTTGCTGCTGTCAGTTTTAAATCTGGAGGAATCCATGTCAGTTTCCCTTTGAAAACAAATGTCTGACTTTTCATAATAATATCATAATGTACATAAAACCTCTGCATAAATTATGTGTAAGAGCCCCTCAGGTAAGTGTCTAGAAAAGGGAAGGGGTCGGCACACTTTTCCTAGAAAGGGCCAGATAGTCCATGTTTCAGGCGTGTGGATTGCACAGTCTCTGCTGCAGCTCGTCAGCTCTGCCGGTGGAGCATGAACGCAGCCTTAGGCAGTACAGGAGAGGATGAGTGGGGCCGTGTTCCAATAAAACTTTATTTGCAAAAACAGACTGTGGGGTCAGACGTGGCCCGTGGGCTGTGGTTTGCTGATCCCTGGCCTAGACCGTTGGGCACCCTCAGGGCCAGCTGAAGGAAACCGTGTTCTTTCCCCTGCGATCCATAAAATCTAACTGGGGGGCATCAGCGTCTCTCTTTCTGCCACTGACTTATAGGGGGATCGAGAAACAGGCTGCCTTTCCTTCCCCAGGTCTCAGGGGGCGGGCCCACGTCTAAGATGAGGTCGTTGGACCCTCAGGACCTTCCCCAAATCGGATTTGATGACCCGGTCCTGCCAGAGAACACCTGTCTCCGAAGTGGTAGATGCCTTTCTCCCTGCCTCCTTTCCCGGAACTCCCCACTGCCTGGCCAACAGGTTGCAAGATAAGACACCGATTTCTTATTCTGTCCACTTCCACCCTTAAAGACTATGGTTTCTGACTTCCGGGGACTCCAGAACCTCTGGCAGCCCTCCACCTCTGCCACCTCCTCAGTCACTTAGCTGGGTGGAATACCCCAGAACAGGAGCACTGACTCAGCCTCCCACCAACTCCCCTCCTGCAAATAAATAGGTGCTAACTCACTGCAAGTTGCCACGGGCCCTCATCACAGGGAGCTTGCACACAACCGGAAATATCTTTAACACCCTATTGATGGTTCCCCACCCAACCCCCCCCCCCCCCATTGCTCTGTGACAAAGTTGAAACAGTGAAAGGCATCGATTTTCCAGGTCTGAGCTGTGAGCCCAAGATCAAAGTAGGGAAGAGGTGGGAGGGACACGGTACAAGAGGGCGTGTTTTACAATGAAATTATGGTTATCATTGACCTGGTAGCATTTCTTCTGTGCCACCACGGCAGACAGCCCTCTGAGTAACAGCAGGTTTGTGTCTCATTAGGACACTTTAGTCAAAAGATCAATGATACTCTCAGAACGGCTCTGTCAGTCCACAGGGGCGGATGAGCCTGGTGAGAAGCCTGCAAAGATCCAGCTAAAATTAGGCAGCTGCTGACAGACACTGGATTTGCAATCATAGCGAATCGATTTCCAAAGTGATGCTGAATCCAAGTGAATTTCATCGGCCTCTGTGTTGTGTCTTTGTGCAGGGGGGCCTTTAATAATGAAGTGGGTCCCTCTCTGGAGAAATGGAGTTTTTAAAGGCAAGCTTGGGTTTGGCAGAGTGAGAGGGTATGAGAAGGTGGTCAGCAGGTTGGGAGCTCTACATGCTCTTTTAACCCAAAGCTTGGTTGTCAGGCTCTGGGGCTCATAAGGAAAAGCAAAGGGCTGCAGGTGGCAAGAGAGAGCTCAGCTTCTGACCAGCTGAGTGAACTCAGGCATCAACTTTTCTGGCCTCCATTTTCCTCATCTGTAAAATGGTACCTTATTCACTGGTACTATCCAATGGTACCTCATCAGGGGGTTGTTCTGAGAATTCAGTGATTGAATTGGTGCAGAGTGATTGGCAGGGGACCTGGCACAAAGGAAGAGCTCACTATCCAGAGGCTGTCATTGATGCCTCTTACTAAGTAAGCATCCTCAGCCCCACACACTGCACCTTGTATTTTCCTCACCCACCTGGATGTGACCCCTCCAGACCCTCCTGGGTTCTTAGGCTCTTGGTGGCCTGTGGCACTGACTGCACCCCAGCACTCATCCCAGCCTCTCCACTGCTCTGCCAATTTTCTGATCGTTTTGAGGAGCACCACGGTTCAGGGAGAAGAGGATTGGGCTTTGAGCCAGACAAACCTGGATTCCAGTCCCAGCCCAGTCACTTCCAAGCTCTGTGATCACTCTCAACTCGTTTACCTGCTGAATCTCAGACTCTTGGAATAATTATGTCCACAGACCACTGGGATTGAATGGGAGGAAAATCAGCATGGTCACCCTGGTGAAGCTGTAAGCCCACTGGGGTGGTGTGCGGGGTGGGAGGTGGTATGAAGGGGGAGGTGGGGGCAGAGTCACCACCCTTCACAGCCCCGTGGTGCCTGGGGTAGTCATACGTTCTGCCAAATCTTTTCACATCTCCCCCTTCCAGGTGTGTGATGGTACTGAACTTCCTGTCCCCCGTGGCTCAGTGGGACCATGTGACTTGTTCTGGTCAATGAGTTGTGTGAATGAAGTAATGCTTGTCATTCCCCTGCTAAGCATTTAATGGCTAGTGTAAACCCACCAGGGCTCTCTCCATCTCTGGCTTGATAGCTACTTTGTCACCTGGGGTCCGTGAATGGCCCTGATGAGCAGAGCCACCCCACCCAACTCACAACGGGCAGGTAGGATTAGCAAGAAATAAATATTTGGGGTTTTATATGTGGAATCCAAAAAGATAAAACAACAAAATGTGTGTAACAAATGTACCTAACGAAACAGAAACAGATTCACAGATATAGAGAATAACTAGTGGTTACCAGCGGGGAGAGGGAAGCAGGGAGGGGAAAGAGGGAGGTATGGGATTAAGAGACACTCTACTATATGTAAAATAAATAAGCAACAAGGATATATTGAACAGCACAGGGAAATATAACAATTATTTTGTAATAACTTTAAACGGAGTATAATCTATGAAAATACTGAATCACTATGTTGTACACCTGAAACTAATACAATATTGTAAATCAACTATACTTCAAGTTCAAAATAAATTAAAGAAAGAAAGAAACAAATAAATAAAATGTCAGTGACCTAAATACATATATATATTTTTAAGCCACTGGGGACTGTTTGTTACTAAGTAAAGCCTCACCTATGCTGACTGATACAGGGTTCCCACAGGCAAGGCCTCAAGCTAGGTGTCCTCCATGATTGGCTATTGAATTACATGCACAAGCTGCCCCTCTGACACTGCTCCAGTAGGGCCGGGGATGGAGGCAGCAGTGACTGGAGGCATTGGTCTAATCATCGAGAAGAAGGAACAGTGATGATCAAGTCCCTCCCCCCCCCGCCCCGCACTGTGGAGACTGTCAGAGTCCTGGTAAAGGTGGCCCTAAGTGACACAAAGCACCTGGGTTGGCAAGTCAAAGCCAGAGCCCTTTAACCACAGAGGCCATAACTCAGGGCAGAACAGCCACCCAGGCCGCAGCCAGCACAGGAGCTCAGCCCATCCATCCTCAAAACAGCCTGAAGGTGACATAGAGCTTCGGGCTCCCGGTTTCTGGCCACCAGAACCGAAGACAAGTTTGTTCTCGCTCCTCTGTTTTCCCCTTACAGAAGTCAGACTCAGAGAACTCCCCCGGCTCAGGAGTTCAGAACAAGGGCTCTGGAGTCAGTTACTGATGCCAGGCGCCGCCTAGCTGTGTGACCTTGGACAAGTCCCTTTGCGTCTCTGAGTTATATTGTTCTCAGTTGGAGAACAGAGATAACTGAACTGGCCTCTTGGGGTTGCAGGGAGTTAGGAGGACTAGAGGAGATCTTTGTAGAGGGCTTGGTATAGGGCCAGCACAGGGAAGCATTCAGTACATGGGAGTCACAGCTGAATAGATGCCATCCTCTGTGCTCAGGGAGGCCAGGACCAAGGATGTGACAGTCCAGCTTCGTAAATAGTTACTTTATTTATTTTTTTACATATTGGAATGGTTTAGTAGAAAAGTTCAGAGAATAATCAGTACCACAAAAGAGAGGCAGCCGGTGATACAGCACCACTGTTAAAGCACAGACCTGGGACATGGGAATGACGTCAAACCTTGGTCATGGGAATGCTGTGAGGGTGACATGAGGGGTGACATGCACAGTGCGAGACGAGGGGCTGGCTCACAGCAAGAGCGCACAGACATCAGTTTTGTAGAACTGCAGGTATTAAATCTTACCTATTTTTATCGATGACCTGGAGGGTGACTAGAGGCATAATGAAGAGTGAGGATGGGAGGGGTTGCAGCACCCTGTCTTTAAACCTGAGAAGAGAGGCATCCATGGGCAGAGCCAAGGCCACTTGCAGCTGTCTCTCTGGCTGTCCCGGAGAGACACACAAATACATCCTGTCCCATGGGGCTCAGGAGAAAAGCTAAAACAAAAGAGGGTAAGCTGGAACAAAGTGAGAGAGTGGCATGGACATATATACACTACCAAATGTAAAATAGATGGCTAGTGGGAAGCAACCGCATAGCACAGGGAGATCACCTCGGTGCTTTGTGACCACCTAGAGGGGTGCGACAGGGAGGGTGGGAGGGAGATGCAAGAGGGAGGGGATATGGGGATATATGTATATGTATAGCTGATTCACTTTGTTATAAAGCAGAAACGAACACACCATTGTAAAGCAATTATACTCCAATAAAGATGTTAAAAAAAATAAAATTTAATTTAATTTAATTTAATTTTAAAAATAAATAAATAAATAAAACAAAACAAAAGAGCGGGGCTGAAGGGGGCCACGTTCAGCCTACCACATGGAAGAATTTCTGAAATCTACAAGTTCTCTGACTGCTGAGCCCAAGCTTCCTGGCTTGGCATCCAAGGTCCCGCAGGATCAGGCCTCCTCTCCAGCATCTTCTCCCAGCCAGTCCTTTGCCTCCAGCCCCGGGGACCCACCTGCAGCTCCCTCCCCTCCCCTGCCTTTGCCCCTGCTGTTCACACAACTGGAACCCCCTCTCCTTTCATGCCTGCCTGGGGAACAGCGCTCAGGGCTCTCCAGGACCCAGCTCAGAGAGCCCCTCCTCTCCAAGTCCACCTCCCCAGGCACTGGAGGGGATCCATAAATGCTCCGTGTTATTATTTTTAATCTGTCAGTTCCAGGCTCATATCAAGGCTCTGCCACTTCCTGGCTGTGCATTCTCACGTAAGTGACTCAACCCCCCTGAAATGCTACTTCACGGGGATGCTGCGGGGAGAGTCAAGTCCACATGTGAAGCTCTTGGGCCAGGGCTTGGAGACACTGGGGTCCACTGAAAGGAAACCTCTCCACAGCCCCCCAGGGCCTGAGGGGCCTGCAGGGCACGAGGCATTTATTTGCAAGAGAGATGGTTGGTTATTCCAGAAAGGAAGTGGGGGAAGGAAAAAGAAATTCCATCCCTCCCGCCTAACTTTGTAAGCATTATTGATTTGAGGCAGAAGTCACCACTGTTGCAGGTGCATTGATTGACTGGGCTGGGCTGGGCTCTTCAGGGTAATGTGAGCTGCGTACACAATCAGTTCCATCCCTGCCCTCCTGGCACATTGATTATGGATTAAAGGTGCCATAAAGCTTCAACAGCACAGTCAACAACCAGCTGGTGTTGGGGAGAGGTAGGGTGCCCAGGAGTGGTGGCATCTGAAGGAAAGACGGTGCTCAGTTTGATGTGCCCCGCCCCCTTTTCCAGGAGGGATGCAGGGGCAGAGGCCAGCGGGACCCACAGACGAGGGAGCAGCAGTAAAGAAAAGGAACCCCCTGCCCCCGTAGCTCCCATTCTGTACATTACAGTGACTTTTCCATATTTCATGAGTGAATTTCCTCTCTCTAGATCTGTTCTTTGAGGCCAAGAAACGGATCTGCTTCCTTGGGACACAGCCTTGTGCCTGGCACATAGTAGGTACATATATGTTTCATAAATAGAGTCTTTGAGCTCCCCCTTGCCTGGAACCTCACACTCCTGGAACATTCAGACTATAAATATCAGAGTTGATGAAGGAGATGCTGAGACCCAGAGAGAGGAAACAACTTTCCCAAAGCTGCACAACAAGCTCTCAGCCCACCCAGGGCTGATTCTCAGCGCAGGGCCTCTTCCAGCTCCCGCTCACATCCACTGGGCATGTCTGAGGCTGCAGAACAGTCACTTTACGAGAGTGTAAAGAATTTATTTTCCCCTAAAAATAACTGAAAAATAAATGACTGAAGAAGATACCCAAATGTTTATAAATGTGCTAAAACCACCATATCAGCACATAAACTGCAGAAGCATACAGGGGAAGAAGGCTCCCGCCCGCCAGGCAACAACAGGCCCATTCAGTGTGCCCTTGATGGCACCAGCTCTATAGGTACCCACTAAAACCCAGTGGGAAATTCTGTGCACAAGGGCAGCCGGACCCCCAGAAAGTGAGTTTCAGATGCCTTCACTATTCCTACTTCACAGCAGCAAGAGCAGAAGACAAAATCTACATTGTCATATAAAAGTACCAACCAACCTAGCATTTTTCACAGAAAATCACAAACTGCTTTTACTTACCAAAGGGGGAAAGCTGGCTACTTCTCATGGAGAATCTGATGGGTTCTGACCAAGAAAAGAAAATGTGGTATAGGACAAGAAGGAGAAAAAGCACATCATTTATTGCAATCCTACCGTGTGTGACACAGAGACGGGCACTTTTAACTCATTTTCTAAATTCACCCATGAGCCATGTGGAGCAGGTATTATTATTCCCAAAGCCCAGCTCTGCAAATATCTGCTGACATCAAACACCCGCTGTTGGACCTGTTCAATTCACCTGATGGCAGAACAGAGCCGCTCTACCCAGTGGCATCCATCAGCCAAGCATGACAGTGTCTGTTTCAGCAGCTACCTGCTTTCTCAGCTCTGTATCCTGGCATCTGGGGGCAGGCACTGAGGTTTCTCTCTCTCTCTCTCTCACTCAGTCTGGACATCTCATCTCTGCCTCTCACCCTGGCCCTCCTTCACTTCTATGCCCTCCTTTCTCTCCCCCTTCCCTCCTTCCCTTCCATGCCGATGTTTATTTTCAGAACCTCAAAATCCTTCCCAAGCCTCTGACATTTACTCTTTAGAATTAGAAAAGTTTCCAATTCTCTTTCCCAGAGCAAAACTGGTGGATAAGGTTTCCCCAGGGATCTTGCCTGCCCTTCTGGAGATGAAGTCCTGGAGGCAGAGCTGGCTTATGTCAGCCCAGCACCGATTGTGTTAACCAGCAGTTATTAGGCACCCACTGTGCACCAAGCCCTTCTCGTGAACATTCAATCCATTCAATCCATTTAAGAAGCCTGTGGGGTTGGCATTACCATCTGCACGTGCAGGATGAATGAACCGAGGCTTAGAGCAGTTAAATAACAAGTCTAAGGAGCAGGGAGAGGAGGGAGGAGGAAGGGGAAGAAGAGGGGGAGGAGGAGTAACAGATCACAAGAATGAGCAGGTGGTGAGGGTTTTACACACACTAACTCATTTATCCTCATAACAATGGCATGAGATACATATTATCATTATCTCCAGTTTATAGATGAAGAAACTGAGGTGCTAAGAAATTAAGTAACTCATTCAGAACCAAGATTTTAACCAGGGTAGCCCGGCTTCAAAGTTGGGGTCTTAACCACTGCACCGCAGAGCCTCCCTTCAGGACTGTTAATGAGTTCAATCAAGGTCAGCCTCACCTGCAAAGTTGAGTGGCTTCCTTTGGTAGGAGAGGAAGAACCCTGGAATGTTCCTAAGCAGGGAGGGGGCTGGCACGGTCAGGGCTGTGCCTGAGACAGAGCACATGGCAACTGTGTGACGGTAGGTCTGGGGCAGGGTTGGGGGGAGGACTGGGCAGTGTCCAGGCAGGGCCAGTGAAGACCTGATGCAGGCAGGGCAGTGAGGAATTGGGGGGGGGGGGGGGGCGGGGCTCTGAGATGCCTATTCATCTTCCCTTGGCCATTTGCCTTTGTGCCTGCGAGCATGGGGTGGGGCCTTGTTGATGATACACAGCCTGGTTCTGAAAGTGTGCCTGCCTGGGTAGGCGTCCTTTCACAGTGCTCCTTGCCTCCCAAAGGAAGCAGCCAGTGCCAGACTCTGCAAACCCTCCCCGTTGTTGGGCCACAGGAACAGGCCTGGCTACAGGGAGGGCATCCCAGCCAGCTGGGCTCAGGATGGACGAAAGCACCTCAGCTGCAGCCCTGCCACAATGTTCCGCTTCCAAAGGGAAGACCAGGGATTCCCTGGGGATCCAGCAGGAGTCAGGGACACAGCCTGTCTCCATTGGGTTGTGTTCTGGACATTTGGCAGAAAAGCTGGTTGACTCCAGGTAAGATGGATGGAACCATTCCTCACAGGGTAACTGACTTTGTCAGAGAAGGAAACAGGCAAGGAAACAAACCATCCATCACCTGCTTTTCCGTTTGAGGGATGGAAGGAAGCAGAGAGCAGAGCCGGGCTCTGGAGAGGGCAGAGGTTATTCTTCTCCACGGACAGTGTGGAATGTAGCAGTGCACTGGCATTCTTCCTCATTGTCATCCACTGGGGAACACCGGGGAGGCTCTGATTTGCTAAGACCAATAAGGACCATCAGACCAATGATATCCCTTTCCTCGGCTCCCAAATGGCCCACTTAGCTGTGCTGCTGGACCCAGCTGTCTTTCTTTTCAGGCCTTGCCTCAACTCTAAACCCATCATCAAAGGAATGAAAAATAAACCACCCCGGCACTTGAGGTCTCCATTCCACGGTCCCAGGAGTCCTGACCAGTCCTCTGGGCTGCAGCCAAATCAAAGCACTTTGTTTGTTGATTTTTCCATTCATTCATGACCATTAATTGAGTATCTGCTGCGTCCTGGGCTCCGTCTGTTGGTGTAAGGGGTGCAGAAGTGAACAAGACAGGCACGACTGCCCCTGCCTGTTGAGGATACAGATGTTATACAAGTAAAAACTGTCCCCCACTATAAACTTCCCGCCTCTGAGCATGTGCTCTTGCTGTGCCCTTTGACTAATTCATCCAGCTATTGATCCATCACCTACGTCTGTAACTCTGGACACAGGACTGCAATTGGGAAAACTGAGGCCAGGGCCAGAACAGAGACACTGTCCAAGTCCTGGATCCCCATATCTCAGCGATAGCGCCACCATCCCCAGGCCTGAAACCTACACACCATCCTTTATCCCTCCCTTTCCCTCACCCTCCCTCGAAATCAATCACCAAGGCCTGTTGACTCTAAATCCTGAATTCCCCTAAAAGTCACTCCCAGGCCCTCTGCCTCAGTTCTGCCCCTGCTCTTTCTCCCAGTGCACTGGGCCAGCCTCCCTCCCGGTCTTGCCGCCTTCCATCTTTCCTTCTCCAGTCCAGCCCCACACTGGGAGCCAGAGGGCCCTTTCAATTGCACAAGTGTGACCATGTGGTCACATGGTCCTTTTGCTCAAAAGCATTCAATAGCCACCCAGCAGGGACTCAGCATGCTTCCCAAAGTCCCCCACATGGCACCGAGCCTCCCCAGGACCCAGCTCCCATTCACCTCTCTGCCTTGGGGTCTCCTCTCTCCCCATCACAGGATATACCCTAACCACACAAACTACTGGGAGGTCCCCAGGGCTCAGCTTCTCTCCCCTGGGCCTCTGCACATGCTGCCTCCTCTGCCTGGTGCACTTTGCCCCTTCCCACTGGTCACTTACTTTTTCAAGGCCGTGCACAGGCATCACCTCCTCTGGGTTAAATCTGCCGCATGTTCTCAGAGCTCTGACACTGCCAGCCAGCAGGCGGCTTTCCTCCATGCGGTGATTTAGGGCCCAGGCTCCTTCCATCTCATGGCTCCGCCTTCCTCCAAGGCCTCAAATTGCTCTGCTTCCAGCTTGCAGAGGGGAAAGAGAGAGTGGAGAAGACACACCTGTTTCTTAATCACTTCAGCCAGAAGTGACAATCACATCACTTCTTCCAGCCCCCTGGTGAGAGCGGATCATATGGCTCCACCTACACGCAGGGGGTGCTGGGAAAGGTAGTCCCAGGCAGCCCCTTCCCAGCAATGTCTCTACACAGCCCCTCACATGCATTGCCACCTTGTCGTCATCTCTGTATTAGTTTACTAGGGCTGCTGTAACAAGATACAACAAACTGGGTGGCTTAGAGCAACAGAAATTTACTTCTCACAGTTCTGGAGGCCAGGACTCTGTATCAAGGTGTCAGCAGGGCCATGCTGCCTCGGAAGGCTCTGGAGAAGGACCTGTTCCTGAGGCCTCCGCAGGCTCAGGCATTCCTTGGCTCATGGCCATCTTCTCCCTGTGCCTCCTGACATCGTCTCCTTCTGTGTCTGTCTCTGTGTCCAGATTTCCCCTTTTTATAAGGACACCAGTCATATTGGACAAGGGCCCACCCTAACGATCTCATTTTAACTTGATTACCTCTGGCAAGATCCAATTTCCAAGTAAGGTTACATTCTGAGGAATCGGGGGTAGGACTTGCATGTATCTTTTTGGAGAAACACAATTCAACTTACAGCAATCATCAGCTCGCTTCATCTGCAACACCTGGGCCATTTTTACCACCATCATCATCTACATCTGGGGGCCTACAGGAGGGTGGAGTAGGTTGTTAAGAGGCTTTGAGGCAGACAGAAGTGGATTCACGCCTTTCTTTCCAAGGGAGCAACGATCAGGAGGAGACCAGCCCACTGAGGGGCAGGAAGGAGGAGCAGGAAGGTGCTGGGAATGGACCGCTCAAAACGGCAACCCAGCTGTTCTTTAATGCTGCAGATTCTGAAATGTGATGCACAAAAAGAAAACAGACTCAATTGAAATGGAAATGCGTTATGATGGGTAAGAGGGGGAGAAAATGGAAACTGTACTTCCTTTCAAGAAATGTTTCATGTCACTCCTGAAAGGAGATCTCCTAATAAAAGCAGCCCTGATGCTAACTGAGACAATAGAGATGAGAGAGCATGGAGCCCCGTGGAAAGATGCCAACAGTAACTGTGGTCACAGTAAAGCTTGTCCGCTCTGGACACAGCCCAGAGAAGAGTGTCTGGTGCTGATGATGGGGAACCTGGAAGGAGCTGAGAGCCCCACTGGCACTGACTTGCCGAGTGACCCTGGGGAGGTCACATAAGGACTCCTCCCTCCCCACCCACCTCCAGCAGCCACAGTGGCCTCCAACCTCCTTCCTGGGCCAGAAGGTCAAAGGCCATGGGCAGGCCAAGTACTGTGCAGGGGAAGAAGAGGCTCTGGGTTTAGCTACACCGCGGGAGCCTGGGAGGCATTCAGATACTCCATCTGCACAGGCGTTAGTTACAGGTTCACCACTTTCCTGCAGGAGCCGGGCCAGAGGGGGGCTCCAGGGCCCAGTGCCCACCCCTGACCTTGCCACCTGGCAGGCAGCTTTCCTTCCTCCTGGGTAGAGGTTCAGGGCCCAGGGATGAGGGCAGCCCCCTCCTGCCTCTCAGGAGCTGACCATCCCTGTGTAGGACAGACGGTGGCAAGTCTGTGGGGTCGTTCAGAGGTGGATTGGGGGAAGGTGAGGACAGGAGACTCACAGCCCTGCAGGAATCACCCTGGGCTATTTCTTCACGTAGGGCAGCCCATCTAACCCTCATGGCAAACCACAATGACCCCATTTTGCAGATGAGGAAACTGAGGTCGGAGAGATGTGCCCGAGTCACACAGCAGGAGAGTGGTAGAGCTGGGGCTTGAACCCAGGCCTTCTGGCTCCAGGGCTGGTGCCTTGCTCAGCCTCACACTGAAGCTCTTTACAAGTGGGCATCTCCCCTCTAGCCCCTGTGCCCCGTCATTCATCTCTATGTCCCTGTTGTGCTGATTTCCATACCCCAGCCTAAGGAACCCCTTCATCAGCCTCCTCTGGGAAGCTCATTAAAGATGCAGCTTCCTGGACCCCATCCACAGCTGCTGCATCAGCCTCTCTGGTGCTAGGGGTCCTGAATCTGCAGTTTTTTAAAAACTTCCCTGGGGAGTTATGTCCAAGGAGTACTGCCCCAAGCCCTAAGTGCCACTCTCTCTGTGTCTTCGGGCCTGGGGGGCAGACACCGTGCTAAATGCTTTACATCTAGTGATTCAGCCAAACCTCACTGCAACCTATGAGGTCTCCACCATTATGTCCCCATTCTATGTCCCTAGAGAGTTTAACTCAGTGCCTGGCATATAGTTGTCACTCAAAACACACCTGTTGACAAACTCGCTTCATATATGTGAACTCATTTAAGGCCCAACAGAAGTATGAAGTGGATTTAGTTCCCATTTTACAGGAAGGGAGACTGAGGCTCAGAGAGGTTAAGTGATTGGAAGAGACAGGGTCAGGATTCAACAGGGCCAGAGCTGGCTGGTTTGCAGAGCACTGTCCAAGGCAAACTGGGCTCTCCCCCTCCCCCCGCGCACTGAGTGGCAGCAAGGGCTGTGTCAACGAAGAGAGAATTGATCCTATGGCCCAGTGGCTTTGCTGAGGCCTGAGGCCAGGAGCCACAGGGTGCCAGCTGGGCAAGGAGTCCAGTTGAATCCAGAGAGACTATTTTCAGGTCTCATGTGTGCTCAGAAGCTATAACTGTGCTGTCTGCTTCCATCATTGGTTTATCCCCCAGAACGCCCCCAACCCAAGCTAGAAGCACTGGAGGCAGTGTGGCCTGAGTCCCTGCCACAGGGTCTCCCTCCAGTCCTGACCTGGCTGTGCCTGACCCCTGGGGAGGGGCGCTGTCCACTGCCCTGTGCTGGGCAGCTCACCTGATCAGAAGGTCCCTTCTCCTGAGCTGAACTCTGCCTCCTGGTGGTTCCTCTTGAAGACCCCAGCCCCACATCCAGGGACAACACAGAACAAGCGGAACCACCCCCCCGACAGCCTTCACACAGCATCAACCACGGCAACAGCGCCGGCAATAAGAGCTATTTACTGAGTGCTCACCACCTACCAGGCGCCACGCAAAGGGGTTCACTCGGATCATCTCATCGAGTCTCATGACAACCTGTGAGGTGGGGGCAGCTATTGTCCAACTGTGCACATGGGGAAACTGAGGCTCATTGAGGCAGAAAGTTTTGCCGAAGATCATGCAACATGAGTGCTCGAGAAATAGTACCCTCTCTCCCCTTTCCCCTCCCTTGGATCCTGCTGACACCTTGCTGGCGTCCCTTTCTGAATTCTCCTAAAATCCTAGAATAGCCCTTGGGCTGTCAATTCAACCAAATCTGTAACCTCATCCACTCCTGGATTCTCTTCCCGTGAAATAATGAATATCATTATGATGCAAGCCACTTTGATTGGGGTTTTATTCATTTGGAGTCTGAGCAACATTACATTACAGACACAAGGTTCATGATAACGCAAAGGACTGACATGACTGTTGAAAGAGATTATCAATGAAGTAGACACATAGCCAGGAGACATAGAGACACCAGGGTAATTCTGACCTCTTACGCCAATGCCCCCTGCTGTCTGCATTCCCTTTCACAGCTCTCCAAGCACATTTTGCTCTGGACAACCCCACTCACCCTTTACAGGGGATGTTCAGAGAGGTGAAGTCACCTGACTAAGGTGACTCAGCTAGTGAGGGGCAGAGCCTGGGAGTCGACCCACTTTGGTGACAAATAGGGAGCATTTCCCGGCACCATGGTCCTCAACTGGGCCAATATTGCTGGTCCAATTAGATTGGTTCAATCTAATTGTGTGCATTACAGAATGACAATGTCAACTGAATGCACTCATCAGACAAGCCCCTGCTTCTCCCTTAAATAAGAGAAAGTGAGAGGTGGAAACTGAGGCAAATACTTCTGGATAATAGTCCCAAGAGTGTGGCGGCTCCTACTTTAAGAGTCAGTAGGAAGATTGGAAGGGGGAGATGATGGTGCCCTCATTACCCCAACTATTAATGTTACATCATTCATGGTCACTGACCACAGGCCATGGTACAGGTGAGGTGGGCTAAACTTCTACCCAAGCCCCTAGCCAGCTGTAAGCCCACCCCTTCCCTCTATTCGAGAGAGCATGGGAACACAAGGGAACAGGCAAGGGAGACAGAGTGAATGCGGCTCCTGAGAGCACCCACTCAGGCCTTCCTGGAATGGGGGTGAGCGGTTTCCCCAAAGAGGAAGTGCTTTGGCTCTCTGTGTCCTGAAAGGATTGATCTTTCCCTGTTTATGCTGAGGCTCAAAGGGCCAAGTTTAATCCAGAGAAGGCTTTACACTCGGTTATTAGACAAGAGTGAGGTCAGCAAGGGCTAATGGGGACTATTTCCATCCATGCACATGGTCACTGCAGCCGCCAAGAAAAGGGTGTTAGCAGCCAAGGTCTGTCCAGGACTCGGGCCTCAACACCAGGGGTGTGAACCGGGGTCATCGCCGCAGCCGGTGTTTTGCTCTGGATTCTTTCTTTCCCCAAGGAATGCAGTAACTCTGGCTCTGACATAAGCAAATCCAGATGTGTGGGAACACGGTTGAAGACAGCAAAAGAATCGCAGTGACCTCAGCTCTCTCTAGAAGTGGAGGACATTTTAGGAGACTGCCGGACTAGGGCTCACACTTCCCTGTTCAAATGCCTCCAAAGGCTTCCTGCAGCCCTGACTGGAGAGACAGCCTGGGCCAATGTTGCTCCAGCCCCACCTTACCCTGCTCCCCTCACTTTATCTGCTCCAGCCACATTTGCCTCCTGGTCATGCTAACCTGCCCACCCCAGGGCCTTTGCACATGCTGTTCTTTTTGCCTAGAATGCTTTTTTCTTCCCACTTACCTGAGAAACTCGCATTCATCACTTGCTCAAGACAGCCTTCCCTGAACCTTTACTAGAGCTATAGCTGTACATAGATGATTTACTTTTTTTACTGTCTGCTCCCACTGTAGTCTAAGCTCCAAGAGGGCAGGAACCATATCTGATTCTTCTCTCTGTTGTATCCCCAACCCCTAGCACAGGTCCTGTCACAGAGCAGGTAGCCAGTAAATACTGAGTGAGTGAGTGAGCGAGTGAGCGTGTGAATAAACAAGGAGTTTCAGCAGTGTTTACCATAGATGTATAAGGCTCTGTCGATGTAAACGTTACCTAATTATCCAAATGTTCGGGGGGGGTCTCCCTAGTTTGAGGGATCCCAGAGCTAAGAGATGATCCAGAAGGCACTTTGAGAGATCCAAATTAAGGCAACAAAAGAACCACGTATCAGTGTCAAGTTTGAGAAACATGGAGTGGAAAGCAGGTCTTGGGGGAGGGAAAGAAGGTGGAGAGGACAGAATGGACCCAGCTCCTTCCTCTCGCACTACCAGCTCCACCCCAACTCCCAGAAACACCCCTCATCTACATGCCTGAGTGGGACGGGTCTGCCAGTGCCCCCCCAGCAGATTCTCCCATCTTCCTTTAATAACTGAACCTCAAATCTCGGCTTTGTCCGTGGCTGCTCAGACTACATCTCCCAAGACTAAGAAAAACTTTGCCTCAGCCCATTACTGCTGCCTTGACTTGGGCACAGCCAGCCCACAGAGCAAGGGAAAGGGAAGGAAGGAAAATTTATGGCACCACTGGTGGGGATGATGGTTATGAATGGGGGGGTGTCCAGCCACCCACCCATCGCACCGGCCGATTGAAGCCTCGGGCAGGTGGGCTCAGGGGCCAAGTCCTCCTCACTGCAGGGTTCCCTCTGGGCCCCCCCACCAGGCCTAGTGGAGTCATCAAATAAATCCAACATTAAGAAAAGGGGGGCAGGGGTGGGGGACTCAGCAGACACTTTCCTGAAATTCAATGGTAATAAAAGAGAAAAATGGACCCACTCGCTCTAGACAACCAGTGCCAGAAAAGTAATTATCCCACTTTCTGGTCCTCCGCGAGGATGCCAGTGGCAGAGGCACCTGCCCAGGTAATTCATCAGCCTCAGATTTATGGACTCCCCGGGAACCCAATGTACAAAGACTCCTCTCCAGCTCACTTGGAACAGTGCTATTTAGATTTTGTCAAGATTATTGCTCTTCTCTGCCATCCCTGAGTGGGGAGGCAGGCACCATAATGGGTGGCACAACTGAATATCGATTTGCCAGCACCAACCCTGAAGAAAAATCGCTACAAATGAGCCAGTTGTTGCCAACTGCCCAAGCCCTCCGCAGGGCCGTGGTTTCCCCGTGAGTCACTGAGCTGCCGCTGTCACACCAGGCAGACAGAGAGCCCAGCTGCGTGATCATAGGGGAATAAGGTATTGTATAGAAAGTACCACAAGCCTCAGTTTCCTCATCTGTGAAATGGGAATCACAGCACATGCTGATGAGGGCTCTCATCTTCTTTATTGCTTAAAAAAGTTTTTAAGATGAGCATATATTTCTTTTGTATGGAGAAAACTAAGCACAACGAAACACAGATAAAATGAAGGTGTAGTACACACCCAATTGATGTGCAGTGAGAGCTGAATTAGATGATACTCACGGCGCCCACCGCACAGGGCTGGGCAGGTGCTGAGTGCACAATGCCTGGGGCTGCCAGGCCGCTCTGATGACTGTGGCGGATGCTGGATGTGCCTGTCGCAAATCAAGGCTCTTGGCAGGGTGCTGCCTGTGACACTGGACAGGGAGGGTGAGTCCTCTGATTCATCCATCAAATAAGAAAGACACTGGCTTCCAGCCTAGAGGCAGGGGCATGGACTGCAGACCTTCTCATGCCATTTCCAGTCCATGAAACCCCTGTTTGAGTCAACGAGGGGTTGGTGACCTTTGATGTCAACCCTTCAGGAGAACAAGACATGACCGCCAGGGTCTCTTCACTTCTATGTGGTCCAAAGCCTTCACTCACCTGCTCACTCATTCATTCATTCAGGCGCCCAGAAGCACTTATTTAGCACTTTATAAGCCATACCCTGGTCCTCCGGGAGCTCTAAGCCTGGTGGGTGAGGAATACGAGAGCAGGAGAGTCTGGTGCAGTGGGAGGTGCCGGCTGCAGGGATGTGTGGGATCTGGGGGAGCTCCAAGCAGGGCTTGTGTGAATCTGCCTGGGGAGGTCGGGCAAGCTTCACAGAGTGACATTGAACTGAGGGGGGAGAGGGGGAGTTTGTTGGGATGTCATGGTGGGAAGGGCACACCAGACAGAGGGAACAGCATGTGCAGAGGCTCAGAGGCTGGGAAGCATCTGGCCTGTTCAAGGAGGAGCACATGGTCTGGAATGGCTGGAGGATGGGCTGTAACTTTAAGGGGTGGAGCAGAGGTGAGAGATGAGGCTGGAGAGGCTGGAGAGGCTGGTGCCTGGCAGACAGTTATGTCACCTCTCAGAGCCTCAGTTTCCTCATCTGTAAAATAAAGGCAATAACAGTTCCATCCTCATAGACTTAAATGAGAAGAAGCATAGCACTGTGCGAAGCACACAGTAGGCAATCACTAGTTGGTCCCCATCACTGGTCTGACAGGTATTGAGCTCCCCCTCAGCCTCTCTCAGGTCCTCCCTCTGGCTGCCCTGTCTCCCCATCCTGGGACCCACCCCCACTTGTGCTCCAGGCCTGATGTCGCCCCAAGGTTCTGAGTAGCTCTAGCCCAGCTCCAGGCTCGGCCACAAGCTCAGCGCCTGGTGCAGTGTGGACACTTGTGCACGTGGGTGAGCAGTCCTGTCGGGACAGCGTCCTCCTCCAGCTGCCCAGAGCTGCCCATGCCTCAGCCACTGCCCTTTTCTGTGACCAACCCCACCCCCTGCCCCACCACACCCCACCCCTCCCCCCGCCCAGGGCACCATCCCAGCCTGCAGCCCTGCTCATGGTTCCGGGGACCCACATCGGGGATCTGCTGCATCCCAAAGGCCCCTATGAAGGGCACACCCATGAGATCCACTTCCTGTGGCTCCCACCTTTCTAAACTCTCTTGTCTGACAGGACAGCCTTGTCATTTATCTGGGGCCTCCAAGGTTAACTGTACTCTGAGCTGCAACCAGCTGGTGTCTGGGCTTTGGGAAACCTGGGTCTTCTGAAGGCAGGCTGGGGGCACAGAACATGCCAAAGTGAAGCCCTCCTGATTTCCTGATTCTGCCTGGTCTTAGAATGAGGTCATTTCCAGGAAAAAGAAACTGAGAGAAAGAATTAACAGCCAGACTGGTAAAAATAAAACATGAACATATGGCCATTCACAATAACATCATAAATAAGAAAATACTTAGGAATAAATTTAACAAATGAAGGGCAAGATTGTGCACTGAACACTATGAAACATGGCTGAGATCAATTAAAGAACATCTAAATAAATGGAGAGATATTTCATGTTCATGGGCTACAAGACTCCATATTGTCAAGTTGGCAATTCTCCCCAAATTGATCTACATATTAAATACAATCCTTATAAAAATCTCAGCAAGCTTTTTTATAGAAATTGACAAACTGACTCTAAAATTTATTTGGAAATTCTAAGGACAGAGAATAGACCAAACTATTTGGAAAAAGAACAAAGTTGGAGGACTGATACTACCTAACCTTGAAACATATTATAAAGCCATAGTAATCAAGATAGTGTGGCATTGGTGCAAGGCAGGCATATAGATCAAAGAAAAGATACTGAGTCCTAAAGTAAGCCATTAAATGTATAGTTAATTGTTTTTTACCTAAGGTCCAAAGACAATTCGATGTCTTGTTGAATTGTCAAGGCACGTTTGACCATTTGTTCAAACTTGTCAACCAGTGATGCTGGGGCAGTTGGCTACCCACGTGAACTTAAACTCTCACCTCATTCCATACACAAAAATTAACCCCAAATGGATTAAAGCCTTAAATATAAGAGCTAAAACCATAAAACTCCCAGAAGAAAACAAAGGAATACATCTTCGTGACGTTGTGTTAGGCGAAGAATTTTTCACCTTTTTGGAAGAGACCAAAAAGAAGATCCGTAAAAGAAAAAAAATCAGCAAATTTACTTTATCAAAATTTTAAAAATTTGTTTCAAAGGACACCATTAAGAAAATGAAAAGACAAGCCTACAGACTGGGAGGAAATATTTGTAAATCGCATACTGATCAAGGTATTGTATCCAAAATATATCAAGAACACATAATTCAATAATAAGAAGACAAACAACTCAATTTAAAAATAGGCTAAAGACTTGTGTAGACATTTCACCAAAGAAAATACATGGATGGCTAATTAGCTCATAAAAACATGCTTAACGTATTCAGCGAATGAGATTAGTCATTAGGTAAATGCAAACTAAAACCAGCAGTGAGATACCAATTCACACCCACTTGAATGACTATACTTTTTAAAAGGACAATATCAAGTGTTGTTAAAGAAGTAGAGAAATAGAAACTCTCTTATACTGCAGGTAGGAATGTAAAATGGTATAATTACTTTCAGGAAACAGTATGGCAGTTTCTTAAAACGCTAAACATAAACTTACCATGATACCCAGCAATTCCATCCCCAGGAATCTCCCTAAAAGAAATAAAAAACCTATGTTCACAAAAAGATTCATATGCAGACATTCATAGCAGCATTATTCATGACAACCAAAACGCAGAACAACCCAAACGTCCATCAAATTCGAGTGGATACATAAATGTGAGTATCCATCCAGTGGATACCACTCAGCAATAAAAAGGAAGAACGACTGACACATACTGCGCATGAATGACCTCAAATATATTATGCAAAGAAGCCAGATGCAAAAGACTACATACAGTAAGACTTCCTTTATATGAAGAGTCCACCAAAGGCAAACTTACAGAGACAGAAATCAGACCTTGAATGCCTAGGACATTATGTGTGTTTGGAGGGGAGGGGAAGGTGGGGATTAACTGCAAGCAAACACAAGGGAACTTTTGGGGTGATAGAAATGTTCAATAACTGGATTTCGGTGATGGTTACATAACTCTTGTTTGTTTGTGTGTGTGTGTGTGTGTGTTCAATATTCTTTGATATTATACATAAGCTACATTAAAATGCCTTTCATTAAATAAAAGGCAACATTTTAGATACAGGGAATTTTAATTAAATAGGCATAGTTAAGACCAAAAAGATAAAGTAGACATTGCCAGCTTATCTTCAGCCCTTGCCTTAACAGGCTGGTAAACACAACTTGAAACATACAGGTGAGTCTTGCTCTGTTTTATGAAACAATAAAGGAATCTCCTCAGTACTTAAATATGTTAATATAACCCGTTGTATAGATCTACCTATAAAACCAAACTCCTATAGGTTTTGAGATGGCATTCACCATCTCTGTGAAAAGTTGAACATTACTAATCAAATTCAATCATATTTTTAGAAGGGGAAAACAGTGACAGCCCTTGCTGAACCAGAATTACTATCAAAATTCAAAAAGCTGATCATCGTTTAGCCACAAGCCAATCCTATTTAAATCAGGACTGTCCAACAGAAATATTCTATCAGCCATTCACCATCTGAATTCTGGTATATGAGATCAGTTTAGATACGGTATGCATAAAAAGGTCATAGACATTTCTGTGTTGTAATAAATAGGGCAGTAGCCACCTATTACTCATTAGTAGCTTTTTTGAGAGAAGTTACTAAGTCTACACTTTCTGCCTTCTTAATGCCATTGAAGATTACTTTTGTTCCAGGAATGTACTACTTAGGATTCTCCAAATACTCCCCAGTGATGCCTTTGTTCTTGTTGACATCTGCGTAAGAGAATCCAGGGTCCTGAACTGTCTTTCGCCCAAATAGAGCATGGAGGTTTGGTCCAGTCTTGTGCTTGCCTCCCTTTTCCATGGTAGGGCACTGGACACACTGCTGAAAAATCGTCTTGCCCTTCTCCACATCACCCACTTTGAAATTGTTCCTTTGTCATATGTGATGTGAAAGTTCCAATACCAGTTGGATGTCCACTTTCTCCACAACTCTTGAAGTTTACTAAAAATCACTGAATCATACTCTTAAAATGGGTGAATTTTATTATAACTTATATGTCAATAAAACTATTTAAAAGAAACAACTACATGGGAATGTCCCACAGAGCTGGCTAAATGAGGAAGACAATAGGTGATGGACGCAGTTCTCTGCCAGCTCCCATTTCCTTCTGAGAAAAGAAGAGGGAGCTGGAGAGTGGTCTTAGTGTTTTGGACCAGTCTTAGCAGGAACAACTCCCACAGCTCTTAGAATAAAGGCCCAACTCCATCCTGGCCAGGCCCTGCCCTCTCCAGCTTCAGTTCCCAACACTCTCCCATGCCTTATGTCCTCCCCAAATACACTGGCCTTCTTTCAGGACTTCATATTGATGTAGTCCTTCCCACCTCAGGGCCTCTGCATGTGCTGTCACCCCTACCAGAAACACATTTCGCTTTCTGCCTCGGTACCTTCTCATCAGTCTTCAGACCTCAGCTCCATTGTCTCTTCCTTGGGGAAGCCTTCCTTGATTTCCTGAGCTTGGTCAAATTCCTCTATGAATTGGTATCATAGACCCTTTCTCCCTATATAATTTACCACAGTAGCAACTTTTTATTTATTTGTGATATCATGACTCATGTTAGACCAGTTACCATGAAGATAGGAAACATGTCTAATTTGCTCACCATTGTATCCCAGGGCCCAGCACAGTGCCTGCCACATAGTAGATGCTCAGTTAATTGTTAATGACTTGCTGAAAGTTAAAATTCTAAACTTCTTAAGGTCAGGGGATTGTAGTATTCAAAACTTCTGTCATTTTGAGATATAACAACTCAATACATTATGCAATTATTATGTTCCTGAAACATTTCATGTGCCAGAGAGCAAAAAAAACTACAAAAAACTAGTAAAACCTGACCTTGAAGTTTACGGTTTCATCACTTAAGGAGCTTTTTTCTCTTCTCTAGCCAGGCTGAACAAGAAAACAGGAGAGAATGTACAAACTACCAGTATCAGAAATGAAAAAATGGTCATCAGTACTGATCCCATGGACATCAAAAAGATACTAAGGGAATAATAAGGGAACAACTTTATGCACACAAATTTGATAACTTAGCTGAAATGGACCAGCTCCTTGAAAGACACAAACTACCAACACTCACAGAAAGACAAATAGATAACCTGCATAGCCCTTCAGCTATTAAAGAAATCGAATCAATAATTCTTTTAAAGTCTTCCAAAAAAGCAAACAACAGGCCCAGATGGTTTTGCTGGTGAATTCTACCAAACATTTAAGGAAGAAATATTACCAATTCTCTACAATCTTTTCCAAAAGATAGAAACAGAGGGAACACATCTTAATTCATCCTATGAAGTCAATAGTATCCCAATACCTTAAAAAAAAGACATTATAACAAAAGAAAACTACAGATCAATATCTCTTATGAACAGACACAAAAATTATCAAGAAAATATTAGCGAATCAAATCTGACAATGTATAACAAGGATGAACATGTCAACCAAGTGGATTTTATTCCAGGTTTATGGGCTAGAAGACTCCGTATTGTCAAGAACTGTTAACATTTGAAAATGCAAGGATAGTTCAACATTTGAAAATCAGTCAGTGTAATCCACCATAGCAAAAGGCTAAAGAAGAAAAATCATACAATCATATCAACTGATGCAGTAAAAGCATTTAACAAAATCTAATGCCTATTCATCATCATTCAAAAAAAAACAAAACAAAAACCTCTCAGCAAACTAGGAATAGAGGATAACTTCTTCAACACAATAAAGAATATCTACAAAAAACCTACAGCCAACATCATATCAATACTTAATGGTGAGATTAAGATCAAGAATAAAGTAAGGATGTCTTCTTTCTTATCACTCCTATTCAACATCATACTGGAAATCCTAGCTAGTGCGATGAGACATGAAAAAGAAATTAAAAGCATATATATCATAAAGGAAGAAATAAAACTGTCTTCATTCATAGTTGGCATGTTTTTTTACAGAAAATCACCAAAATTCTGCAAAAATAAGTATAGCAAGGCCACGGGATACAAGATTAATATACAAAAGTCTATTGCTCTTCTACATACCAGCAAGGAACAAATGGAATTTGAATTTTTTAAATACCACTTACAATAGCACGAAAAAACCAAAGAACTTAGGCATATATATAACAAAATATATTCAGGATCTATATACTAAAAAACACTGATAAAAGAAATTTTTGAAGGTCTAAGTAGAAAAGACAGTCCATATTCATGAACTGAGACTCAATATTGTTAAGACATCAGTTCTTCGCAACTTGACATATAGACTCAATGCAATACCAGTCAAAATCCCAGTAAGTTATTTTGTAGATATTGACAAGCTGATTTATGTGGAAACATAATACTGAAAAAGAACAAAGTTGGAAGACTCACATTATCCAATTTCAAGATTAACTATAAAGCTACAGTTTTCAAGACAATGAAAGTTAGACACTTAGATCAGTGGAACAGAATAGAGAGCCCCAAAATAGACCCACATAAAAATAGTCAACTGGTTTTTTACAAAAGGGCATGGCAAGTCAATGGAGAAATAATAGTGTTTGCAACAAATGGTGCTGGCAGAACTGTATACCTATTTGCAAAAACAAATGAACCCAGGCACAGACCTTACATCTTTCACAAAAATTAACACAAAATTGATCATAGACCTAAACGTAAAATACAACCTATAAAATTTCTAGAAGAAAACATAGGAGAAAATCTAGGTGACTTTGGCAGCTATTCCCCCTGCCATCCCTCAGCTACCCTTCTGTGTATAGTTATGCCCCTTCTGGCTGCCCCACCAGCCTGAGAGATGTTGAAGGTAAACACAACCAGACATTAGTTACAGCAGTGAAAATAGAATTTATTCAATAACTACTGACACTAAGGGAAAGAGCTGAGCTCTACCCCAATCTGTGCAGAGGTGATTGGGTGTTTTAAAGGGAGAATGATGAGGAAGAGAGGCAATGGCAGGGTCTTGAGCAGAGTCAGGAAAGTGAAAAATTACAAAGAGTGAGAAGGAAGGTTGGTCCACGTAAAACCCGTCTGGGTTTGCTAAGTGGCACTCATTGAGGTAGGCTCCTGCCCTCCCATGAAGATTGGGAGACAGCAGCCATATCTTCAGGTGTTGGCTGCAACAAACAAAACTTCTTTTGGCATCCTTGAGCTTTGTCTGGCAGGCTCTTTAAGAGGGGCTAAGGACATCCTAGGGATGTGGCCTTGAGCTGTTAGAAACTGTTAGTGTTTTGTTCAATTCTTTAGAGCTAAGGTTAGGCTTAGTCAAAAGGAGGGTTCAGAGGAACCAGGCTGGAGTCCAATCAAGGAAAGAATTTTTGTCAGAAACCAGGGACATTTATTCATTCTGGGCTGTCAGTTCAATCTGCTTATGGTGCTTAGGGTTTTGTTAAATTTCCTGTGGCATCAGCTGCCCAGGTAAGTTCTTCTTAAAAGCCTTCTCTGTAAGAGAGTTGACAGTGCCAGTTTCCCTTGGAACATGGATCTTATTCATCTCTGTCCCCCCCAGTGCCAAGCACAGCACCCAGCTCTTAGTAAGAACATGGGAAAATACTGGTTGAATTGGACAGAACTTGAAACAGAAATTGAGAAGGTTTTTAAGGGTTGCATTGGAGCATAAAAGAAACGGGTTTATAAATCAAAATCATTTTCTGTAGCTCTCTGGAGAGTGTAGCATTTCAAGGAAGGCTTTGGAAATCTTTTGTAAAGTGTGGAACTGCTTTCTATTGAAAATAGTTCTGGCTTGTAAGGGTGTTTCACACACACGCATGAACTTGTGTGCACAAATTATAGAGATAATATATGATTTTTGGTAGAAAGAAAGAGAGAAGAAGGAGGTAGGTAGGAAGAAAGAAAGGGAAGAAGGGAGGCAGGAGACCAGGAAGGTAGGGAGGGAGGGAAGAATGAATAGACAGCTGGATGTATAAGCCTAAAGTTCAGGGAGAAGTCCAGGTTGAGATGTACATTTGGGAGCCATCAGCATATGAATGGCATGTAAAGGCCACAAGTCTGGTGAAGTCCCGAAGGGGGTGAGGGGGGATAAGGAGAAGAGAACCAATGGCAGAACTCTGGAATAACTCAAGGGTTACAGGTTGAGGAGCCAAGAAAGAACAAGCAAAGGAGATGGAGGAGGAGTAACCAGGGAAGCAGAAAAAAACAAGAGAGAGTGGGATCCCAGAGCAGAGAGGAGGGAAGGTTTGAGAGCCATGAGCAACTATTCCAAATACTGATCGGTCAAATGTCATTGAAAGTTGACCATTGGGTTTATCGGTGCATAGATAATTGATGACCTTGACAAGAGCAGTTATGGTGGAATGTGAGGGGATGAAATCCAATTAGAGTGAAGTGAAAAGAAACTAGGAGGAGGGGAATTAAAGATAGTAATAATCGTGACTTTTGTTTTATTGTAAAGGGAAACGAAAGTAGCAGAAGAGGTTGGATATTGACTTGTTTCTATTTGGGGCGATTAGAGAATTAATGGTGTGTCTGTACACTAATTGGAATGATCCAGAAGAGATGGGAACATTACTGATGTAGGCAAAAAGGGAAAGGATCTCAGGCACAAATGGCTTGGATAAGGGACATAGAGTTCATGTAATGAGAGGGCCTCAGTGCATGAGGAATTTTCCTGAGAGTCTCCCACACAGGCACATATCCTTCCAGATGCTCACTTATCTGTATACAAACCAAGATTATTAGAATCTTTATAATGCTATTTGTATTTTTCATCAGTCTACTTTCTTTATTCAAAAACACATCATGGACATTTTCCCAAGTCAGATAGTAGAGGCCAAACTCAATCATTTTAATGGCTGCTCCGTACTCAATGGTATGGATGTGCCATAATTTAAGTAACCAATCTCCTACTGATAGACATTTAGATTTCTCCAATTTTGCTATTACAAATAACATCGTAGTGAAGATCCTTGCATAGCTTTGTACTCTAGTGTGTTTCAGAATGATCAACTCCTAGAAGTTAAATTGCTGAGACAAAGGACACGTGCATTTTGAATTTTGATAGACACTGCCCAACTGTCTTCCGCTAAGGTTACCCCAGTGACTATCCCACCAGCAGGATGTGAGAGAGGGAGTGTAACACCGGGGAATTGGTTTGAGTTTGGACTTTCCATAGCAGACTTGCTTAAGGTAGTTCAGCCTGAAAGTACGTCTGTGTCAGAACCATAAGTGATAAACAATTGCCCTCTCATCTTCAGCCCGCAGGAATGTGCTGACCCCAGCTGGTCTGGGGAGCTGGAGAAGCGGAGAATTGGGACGGTGAGAGAGGAGAGAGGGGACAACGCGGGGCAGGAGGGCAGACCTGGGGAGCTGCAGGGAGCCGGGCTCTAGCCTTGTTCCTCAGACCACTCCTGTGGGGTCCCGCGCAAGTGGCTCAGCCTCTCACTGCCTGATCACAACAAACATGCTTGCGTGGATCCAGGGAGGTAGCAAACATGAAAATGAGATTGTAAATGTTGGGGCAGAGACTGCAGGCTGCCCACCGATAGTGACCCTCTTCTGCTTTCCTCCTAACATGACTGCTATTTTGTGCGGGACAACAATTTCCCCTACTTAGAAACATTACATTTCCCCTTCTGCAGGCTGTCATGTAACACAGCTCCCACCAATGAGACGGGGCAGAGGTGGCTGAGGGGCATTCTGGGAAATTCCCTGGAAGGGCAGGGGCCTCTGGCTTCTCCCAGAGGACCGCCAGCTGCCCAGCCTGAAAGGAGGCCCAGGTGGAGCAGCCACGCTGTGACCTCAAGTGTGTCCACACACCCTGAGTACACTGAGGGGAGATAGAGGAGGAGGCTGGCCAGATGGTATCTTGGAGCTGCTGGGCTTTCACCACCTCCCACCCCATTGATTCATTGAGTGAATCCCGCCTCACTGAGTGAGAAAAATAACCCCTGACTTGTCTAGAGCTCCACTGGTCGGGTTCCAGTTACTCTCAGGAAGGCCATTCCCAACTGTACAAGTGGCAGTGTGCAGGGTGACAGGGTACCAGACTGGACTCCAGGCACACTGGCCCACCCCGTCTTCACCACTGACCAGCTGTGTGAGGGAGCCCAGAGGGCTGGGCCCCTCTGAGCCCCATTATTTCATCTATAACTAGGGCAACAGTTACAGGGACTCCAGCCTTGCAGGGATCAAGGAGGATAAGTGACACAAACTCTTTGAAGGCTTCTGTCCTGAGACACAGGGGGCTGGCCCTGATCTCTGACTGGTGGGCAGCTGACCTTGGACAGCCCCCAACTGCTTTCTGGCCCTCATTTGTTTCATGTTTAACTAAGACAGTGGATACACCTTGCAAAGTGTGATACTTTTTAAGGGAGAGAGGTTGTCCGTGTGTAAATATGTGGATGGTTGATAGTCCCCATCAGAGGCCACAAGAAGGGCGGCTCAGGGCTCATGCAACAAGCAAGGCCAGTGGGGTGGTGGGAAAGCATCAGACTGGGAGCCAGGGGCCCTTCTGCCTGGATCGCTCTGCCTGCATTGGAATGCCCCTCCTCTCCTGGGCCTCAGTTTACCTCCTATAAAATGCAGGGTTTTGGCTAGATGGCCATGAAGAGTCTCACCATTTTTCATACTCTTGGAGTTAATTTTTCTGCTTTCACAGACCTACAGGGAGGCAGGGTCAGGTGGCAGAGGTTGGGGTCAGCTACCGATCAGGAGTGTGAAACGTGAAGCGCCCCAGGATCCTCTGAGAGAGTCTCCAGCAGGGTGCAGCTGGGTGTATCTACGGAGACATCTGCCCATGCTGGGGGGTTGGGGGCAGGGAGGTGATGAGGGACCCATTTTTCCACTCACCCAAGGCAGGACGGACTCTAGCCCATGTAGGCTGTCCTGCCTGGTTTGAGTGAGAGCCAGACTTGCCTTGCACAGCGTTCACTGTAATTCAGCAGCACCTCTGAACAGATGGACACCGGCTGGAACGACCTCTGCCTGGGAAGACCTGAGTCTTCTACTAATGAGCCATGTGACCCTGAGAGAGTCACTTAACATTTCTGGGTCTGTTGCCTTATCTCTAAACATAAGGATGTCACACCAGGTGCTTTTGAAGATCCTTCCAACACTAAAATATAGGATTCTGGATTTAGGATAATACTACTCACACTCTAATTAGACTACTGGGAAGATGAAGTAAGATCAGCCATGCTTCATGGATATTAGGCTTTTCTCCCACTATTCCTCTTGATCTTATACATTAGCTATTCTTGCCCTCTACCCTAACCCAGTGGAAGATATCTGTAGGCTGTTGCCATCCAGTATCCTGTCACCCTTTTACTAGTAAAGCTGTAATTTCCCCCAGAATTTCCCCCTCCCCTACTCTCAGCCCATCCCAGGCTTAGGCTGGATCAACCCCACCTCCAGATTGCAGGATCTTTCTTGATTGGATTAAGCCAATCACCACATTCCTTCCCACTGACCCAGATCGGTTCGGGGATAGGTGTGTGACCCTTGGAGCCAATGGGAATCGGCCCAGGACTTTTGATTTGTTGTTGAGGAAGCTCTCTCTTCTCTGCTGGACTCCAGTCTGGATGGAAAACCATCTGGCCTCCAAGAAGGGGGATCTGAGCATGGCCTTGCATGGGGGAGAGACACTAAAAGATGGGAGAACATCCTGGTGGCATCATTTGAGCCCCTGCAACAAGGTGGAACTAAAGGTTCATCCCTGAGCTTGTCAGTGGCATAAAACCAATAAATCCCTTCTGAGCTCAAGCCAGGTTTAAGCACTGAGGTTCCTGTCACAGGAAATGAAAGAGCCTAATGGCTGCCTCCCCTCCAGCATCTAAGTCTCCAAGCTGAGACCAGCACAAAACTTTGCCGTGTCAGCCTCTCCCCCAGGGGTGTGAGTCAGGTTCATCTCCGGCTGCCCCTTCTCCCCGGTTTCTTCCCTCCCAAGGAGGAAGCTGCAGAAACCACCCCATAATGGCATCTCCAAGGGCGAGGGCACATTATCCTCAGACTCTAATGAACCGAGCAGCTTTGTCACGGCCAGACCTGCATCACGCAGCGACCGTGAGGGCTGCTGACTCACCCTGTGCGTTCCTGGTGCTGACTTGCCTTCTGGCAGGAGGCGGGTTTGAGCTGGGAAGCCACGGGTCGTATTTAAGGTGGGGGTTGGACGGAAGCATTCGCACAGAACTCTTTAGAGTCAAGGCTCTGGGAGGGCTCTTAGAAGTGCCTTGCTCTGTAGATGTGCAGAGAGGTCACGTGACTTGCCCAGGGTCACACAGTGATCTGGAGACTGAGTTGGGCCCAGAACTCAGATCTCGCTGTTCTGAGTCCAGTTGCTCCTTTCACTCTGCCATGGCTTCTTCCCAGGATGCGATCTGTTTCCTCCCCGGGTCCTAAGCAGCCCCTCCCATAGAATCCTTGCTATCTCCCAGAGCCTACACTACACTGAACACCCCCAGTTATTCCATTAGCTGGCCCCGCATCGGTGGGTGCAGAGGGGATATGGATGTGTACCGGGGGGTCTGCTGCACTCATTCCCAGGGCCTGAGCTGAGCTCTGGGCTCAGGCACCGCCCTTCTTCTCAGATCTTATGGATGCCCTTCTTCACCCCGAGTCAGGATCTCCCCTCACCACCCACTCCCGGGCCCCACCGTGGGTGGAGCTCCGCCTGCCTGCAGGACACACCCTTGCTCTGTTTTGTTGCTGGAAGGCCTGGGCTGACCTCGCTGGCCATCTCTCACCTGCCCCAGTTTCTCTAAATGCTGTCTGGTCTCCTATCAGCCATGGCTGGGGCTGCCTCCAAAGCGCTGCTGTCTGTTTGAGCAGGAAAGTCTATTGCCCACATCCCTGAGTCTCCATGTCTGGTTGGCCTCGATGTAGACCCACTCTCCCACTGCCCAGTGGTGCCCAGAGCCTCCGCAGACAATCAGTGGTGGGACAGGGGAGGGCTGGAAGCCAGGGCTCCCCATCACCACCTCACCCAGCTCAGCAAGTCATCTGGCACCCAATTCAAGTCAACAGCCACTTATCTGAGCAGCTACTGTGTGCAGGCAGCGTGCTCAGAGCTTCCCACAGCCCCTCCTGTGACCCCCACCCCACAAGTGCCCTGTGAAGGAGGGTGCATCAGCTCCACCTTCCAGGTGGGGAAACTGAGGACCTGCCCCAAGGTCACCTCCCTAACCCTAAGACACCCTGAAGGGGATGCACACACATTCCCTCCCTCCCACTGCCCCTGCAGGGATGTGGTTTTCTGTAACCTCCAGGTACAACCCACTCTGCAGTCTCCCTTCTTAAATCCTTGGCCTTTGTTTACCTGGAATCATCCCATGGATCTTGCTGGGTAAATGTCAGAGACTGTCTCCTGGAACCAGAGGCCAGGACCAAGTGGCCAGCAGACCCCACAGCCCTGCTCCAGCGAGGGCCTTCTTCAACCACAGTCACCAAGGTGCTGCGTCTGCCCCACTTTGGACTTTGTGACAATCACAAGAGGGCTTGTTATCAGAACTGATTTGTGAGGGTTGAAAGGCTTCGGATGAAGATCTCTGCGATGCGACCGCTGGACTCAGGCAAAAATGCAAGGCCATCATCAGCTGTTTGGGTGAAACATGATGACTGTCATGAAATTTTAATTAAACTCTTACTGGCGTGAATAATTGAGCATGACGGTCAGGTGCACTGACTTCCTCAGGCCTGCTCTGGAAGGAGAAGCAGGGGCAACCTCGGTGTCAGGTGCAGGGCTCTGCAGGTGCCCCAGGTGCTGAGGGGGCAGCGACAGGACTTCACCCTCACCGGCCCCAGGAGTTGCCCCCATTATCTCTCACCTCAAGGGAGTCATTTTTCCCTGTTTCCTGCTCTGCTTGGCCCAGCAGGAAGCGGCAGGTGAGAGGAACAGATGGTAGGAAGAGACGGAAAAGCAAGAGGGGTTGAGGGTTGCAGTCTGGATTGCAGCTGAACCTCAGGTATAAATCGCGATTCTCCAGCTTGCTAGCTGTGCTATCTTTAGCAACTCACTGTACCTCTTTGAGCTTCAATTTCCTTAACTGAAAAATAAGGACCATAACTCCCATCATTTTAGAAATACTGATTATTTTCTCCTGACCCATCCCTCCCTGCTCAGCCCGCAGCCCCGAAGTTCCTCTCCCGCTCCCACACCACCAGCAACCCTCAGCTGATTAACAGTGTTGAGGTGCACACCTGGTCCACACTGGCCAAATTAGCAGATCTCCCCTCTCGGGAACCTCAGTTTGGAACATGGAGACAGAGTCACTAAACTGTGGCAGCCAGCTGTAAGAGGGGTAGCTCAGGGCAGGTAGGGGCCACCATTTTGGTGTGGCCATGGTGGGTCAGAGTGGGCAGAGGAGACCCCACCCCCGGCCGTACCACGTACACATACATACTCATGAATGAGTACAAGTGAAAACTGGGGAAGTCTGAGTCAGATGGGTGGGTTGTATCAATGTCAATCTCCTGATTGTGATATAGTCCTGCAGTTTTACAGGATGTTACCATTGGGGGAAACTGGACAAAGGGTACACAAGATCTCTCTCATTCCTTTCTTTTTTTAAAATTCAGCTGAATGTCAATTCCCCCACAGGATGATGAATGCTTGCCCAGCTGGGGGCTGTGGTAGGATCCATCTGGCCAGTGTCACCTGATTGTGTGGGCCAGGCTCCCGTTAGATCCAGTGAGGAAGGAGCTTACCTGGGCTGCCTTCTGTTGCCAGGTTGGGGCTAATAGAGGAACCGGGCCTGGGTCTCCTTCTTCTGTGGGTGAGCGGGATCTAAGACATCCTGCCGCCGTGTTGTGCCTCCAGTCCTGGGACCCTTAACCCGCCTGCTTTCCTCTGTCCACTTTACAGAGTGCTCCTTTGGTTCTCGTGTCATTTCCAGCAACGATAGTTATGCTTAGTGGGGAGGAACAGGGAAACACCTCTGTATTATTTCTTATAACTTCACAGGGCTCTTCAATACCTCCCCCCACAAAAAGGTTAATTTTTAAAATAAATTATATGCCAGAAATAAATAAATAAATAAGACTAATACCGCCAATCTCATTGCATCACTGTGAAAATTAAGTAAATTAACATATGCAAAGAACTTAGACCATGCCTGGCATGCAGGGGTGCAAGATGGATATTCATTCCTCTCCAAGAGTTTAGGAATGTTATGTTCCTAAAGTTTTTTTTTTTTAAAGGGAAAAAAAATTTTTTTAATTAATTTTTTATTTATTTATTTACTGGCTGCATTCGGTCTTCATTGCTGCACGTGGGCTTTCTCTAGTTGTGGCGAGGAGGGGCTATTCTTCACTGCGGTGCGCGGGCTTCTCATTGCGGTGGCTTCTCTTGTTGTGGAGCACGGGCTCTAGGCGTGCAGGCTTCAGTAGTTGTGGCACGTGGGCTCAGTGGTCGTGGCACACGGGCTCTAGAGCACAGGCTCAGTAGTTGTGGCGAACGGGCTTAGTTGCTCCGCGGCATGTGGGATCTTCCTGGACCAGGGATCGAACCCGTGTTCCCCTGCATTGGCAGGCGGATTCTTAACCACTGCGCCACCAGGGTCCCCCTAAAGTTTTTTTGAAGTTCAGAATAGAATTTTCCCTAAAACTCTGTTATAGACTGGGGTTGGACCAAAAGTCCTAATGGCTTCTACTACTACTAACCACGATAACAAGCCTTCTTTGGGGAAATGTAGTCCAAACGCCAGACACCAACAACACATCCTCCCTTCCCTGGGCCGTTCCCGAGAAACGGGGGAAAAAATTGTATGGGTACCCTAAGCAGAGAGAGCAAAGCAGAGTGAGACCAGGCTCTGTAGGCATAAGAAGTCAGAGTCAGGGTCGACGGAGACCAGGAGCATGAATGTGCCTCCGATTCGTGTCCCTTTAGAACACCAGTGATACCACCCACGGTTGGCTGGGGGCTTACTGTGCGCCAGGCTGTGTGGGCACCACCTCATTAATTCTCACCACCACTCTCCAAGGAAGGGACTGTGTTAACCTGTTTTATAGCTGAGGGAACTGACACTGAGAAGTTAGAACGGAACTTGCCAAGGTCACAGCTTGGATCTAAATCCCAAACCTGTGGCGACTCCACCCCTGGCCCCTGACCACTGCCCTCACTGCCCCTCTACTCCTGGGTGTCCATCTGTACAGCTGTTAGGGCTCATGTCCTCAACCACCCTGTGAGGGAAGGGCTGTTTATATCACTGTCCCCCATCTACAGATGAGGAAACTGAGGCCCAGAGAGGGAAGACAACTTGCCCAAAGTCACACAGCAGGGAGTTGGGGGATCCCCATGTGCCTAACTCCTCCTCTAGGGCTGCCTTGCCTGCCCCCCACCGCCCTCCCCACAACAATCCTCAGAAGAAAGCACAGACTGAGGCCCCCTTCTCCCTGGGGCGGGGGTGTCGTGGACTCACAGAAAAGCCTCCATTCGCGGTATCTCCTGTCCTGGTGGCCAAACCACTCTTTCTAGGTCTGCACCACATCCCCCCTTATCGTCCCCCCACCGAGCCCCAGGGCTGTCACTTCCCTAATGTGCCCGCTTTACTTATTACCTTCAAGGAAGACTTCAGCCAGGAGGCAAACACAGAACACCCGCTTCTGATGATTGAAGGCATCCTGCCTCCCTCGGATGCAAAGGGAGCCCCTGCAGCCCCTGCAGTAACACACCATTAACCTCTGCCAGGGCTGGACAGCCCCCGACACCCCGACACGGTGCATCCCCTTGCCCGTGCCCGCAGGCGCTGGGCCAGTGTGGGGAGGGAGGAGGGGGTGGGGCTCGGCTTTCTACAGAGCCCAGGGGTCAGTCTAGGGCTCTGGGCTGCATAGCCAGGAATGGGGTGGGTGGGGTCCAGAGGAATCAGCACACAGCCAGTAGCAGTTCCAGGCTGTGGGAGGGATGTGCACAGTGGGCACCTTTACCCTCTGAGACCCAGTCACACCCAGCCTGGCCAGACCCATCAAGGGACCACTCCTGGATGTTCAGGCATCTCTAAGGACCCTGCTCCTAACCAGGCACTGTTCCCCGCTCACCCATCTGCCTTGACTGTGGGATTTAGCTTTCCTAGGCCTGGCTCTCAGCTTCCCCTTGGGCTCTCTGCTGTGGTACATTCCTCCTGCCCCAGTTCCATGCCCTGTCCTGGATGGGAACTGTCCTCTGACCTGGCCCATTGGGAAACACCCCAAGACCAGCCTCGGGACAGAGCCCAGCTAGACTTTTCCCTGTCCCCTCCCCCCTGACACCCTGGAAAGAAGAGTGCAGTGAGGGGAGAGCCTGGGCTGCCCTGCAGGGTCCCTCGAGGCAGTGCCTGGGGTGGACGCTGGGATGAGTGGGCGGACTCAGGGATCACACACGCGGCTCATCCTTGTCTGTTTTCTCCACAGGGCAGGGCCAAGCCCGTCTTGCTTACCACTGTGTCTCGGTGCCCAGCACACAGTAGGCCCTCAGTAAACATCAGTGCACAAACAAGGTGACCTCTAACCACCCTGCTGCTTAGTGTGTGCTCCATGGGCCAGCAACAGCAACATCGCCTGGGAGCCTGTTAGAAGTGTAGCATCCCTGGGCCCATCCAGCCTCCTGCATCAGAACTGCACCTGCAGGACCCCAGGGCCAATGGCCGAGGCACAGCATGGAAGCCCCAGCTGAGCCCTCTCTCCACCTGTGGGGAGGGCCGGGCTGAGGCGGGAGGTGTGCAGATCCAAGTGGCCTGGTGGCAGCAGGAGGACAGTTGTCACCGACGGGGGCTGGGTTGGCCTTGGTCAAGAGAGAGTGGAGTTTGCTGGTTCGGAGCCCCGGCGCTCCGTGCACGGGATGCTCTTATGATCATAGCAGACGCTGTGACTGACCCGCCCGTGTCCCCTGGGCACTCGCCCTCACACACCAAGGAAGGCGGCCCCCTGAGGACACCCGCAACTCTGTCCTCCTGTTTCCTCCACTAGAGCACGTCCAGTGACATTCACTCACAAAACAGAGTGTCCACTACACTCTGGGAGCTGTCCCAGGCTTGGGGACACAGCTCTGAGCAGGCCAGGAAAAGGCCTGTCCTCGTGGAGCTGACATTCGGTGGAGAGACGGACGGGAACAGACACAGCCATGTCCAGAGGCAGGTGGTGACACTCGCTAAGGGAACACAAAGCAGGGTGAGGGGACAGAGGTGACAGCGTTCGGGTCAGAGGTCGATGTGGCCTCACTGTGCACAGAGCGAGGTGGGGACGAGGGTCCGTCCTGCCTGAATCCCCGGCCCTGCACAGAGCCGGGCATGAGCTGCCCTTGGCCAACGCCTGCTGACTGAGCGTCCAGAGGAACGGAGCCCCCTCCCCGGGCCCTTGTGTGGGGAAGGGGCGGACAAGAGGGGCGGCTGGGGCTCATCTTTGTCCTCCCGCCCCGATGAGATGTCTCCACACGACCGTGTTCCTGGAGAACTGGGGCCCCTGCATCCTGTTTTCCCAGGACCTCCAGGCTCATTTCAGCAGATGGGGCCCAGGAGGGAGGAGGCAGATGGGGGGAGGGAGGAGGAGAGAGCAGGACCCCTCCCCACCTTCCTTTCCGAGGCAAAGCCATCACCCCCCAGAGGGGAGGAGAGTGGCTCAGAAGCCCCCCTCCCAGTGGGGGCAGATCGGGAAATGAGCAGAGAAACAGATCACACAGCAGAGAAACTGACCCAGGACGTACATTCACCTCTTGAATGCAAAGGCAAACGTTTGTGACAATACGTGAGTTCAGCCGCACGTGGTACACAGGCTCTCCCCTCACCGTCTCCATCTTGATACCTGACAGCCCTTTATTCCCTTGTATAGCGTGTTTCAAGTGCATTGTTTTTCTCCATTTGATAAAGTGTAATTTGTTTAAGGTTCTCATGGTTATTGCATGCCTTGAAAGCATACTTTTCATGGGAAGATCAATTCCAAGAAAACACTTAAAGCCTGTGGAAGTTAGATCCATTCACAAGTGCTAAGTGGGCAGTTGCTTACGGAGGGGGCCTTTGACTAAGACCAAGAAGTGATAGCTCTGCTGGGAGCCCTGGAACAAGGTTCTGTGAGCCTTTTCTTTTTCCTCTGCCTGAAATTAAAGTTCATTTTGGAGACCAGAGAAGATGATCAGAAGAGCAGACAGCCAGTCAGGTGCGGTAGACAGAGGAGGTGCTCCCAGATCACTCCTTGGAAAGGGTCTCTGCTCTGCAAAGACTGTAAATGTGTCGGCGATTTTGTGGATCCAGGGACCCCTCGTAGTGTGAATCAGTCATCCTCACGTGCATGTGGGCAGTGGGAGCCAGGAAACCTGAATGTCACCTCAATGCTGGAGTTCACTGGGAAAAGGAAGGCCAGGTGGGGGGTTGTGAATTAGCAGAGGTCATCTCTGGAAGAAGAGGGAGGGCCAGGGGGAGAGCAAGAAGGAGGGACAGACCACTTACTGTCAGGGGTAAATGATAGGGTTCGTTCCAAAGACTCAGAGTGCTGAAAAGAGGTAACAGCCAAAGCCTCATCTGATGACAGATCTCCTCAACAAAAAGAAAACATAATCCATTTTGAGTTTATTTTTGTGTATGGTGTTAGGGAGTGTTCTAATTTCATACTTTTACATGTACCTGTCCAGTTTTCCCAGCACCACTTATTGAAGAGGCTGTCTTCTCTCCACTGTATATGCTTGCGTCCTTTATCAAAGATAAGCTGACCATATGTGCGTGGGTTTATCTCTGGGCTTTCTATCCTGTTCCATTGATCTATATTTCTGTTTTTGTGCCAGTACCATACTGTCTTGATTACTGTAGCTTTGAAGTATAGTCTGAAGTCCGGGAGCCTGATTCCTCCAGCTCCATTCTTCGCTCTCAAGATTGCTTTGGCTATTTGGGGTCTTTTGTGTTTCCATACAAATTGTGAAATTTTTTGTTCTAGTTCTGTGAAAAATGCCAGTGGTAGTTTGATAGGGATTGCATTGAATCTGTAGATTGCTTTGGGTAGTAGAGTCATTTTCACAGTGCTGATTCTTCCAATCCAAGAACATGGTATATCTCTCCATCTATTTGTATCATCTTTAATTTCTTTCATCAGTGTCTTATAATTTTCTGCATACAGGTCTTTTGTCTCCTTAGGTAGGTTTATTCCTAGATATTTTATTCTTTTTGTTGCAATGGTAAATGGGAGTGTTTTCTTAATCTCTCTTTCTGGTTTTTCATCATTAGTGTATAGGAAAGCAAGAGATTTCTGTGCATTAATTTTGTATCCTGCTACTTTACCAAATTCATTGATTAGCTCTAGTAGTTTTCTGGTGGCATCTTTAGGATTCTCTATGTATAGTATCATGTCATCTGCAAACAGTGACAGCTTTACTTCTTCTTTTCCAATTTGAATTCCTTTTATTTCTTTTTCTTCTCTGATTGCTGTGGCTAAAACTTCCAAAACTATGTTGAATAATAGTGGTGAGAGTGGGCAACCTTGTCTTGTTCCTGATCTTAGTGGAAATGGTTTCAGTTTTTCACCATTGAGGACGACGTTGGCTGTGGGTTTGTCATATATGGCCTTTATTATGTTGAGGAAAGTTCCCTCTATGCCTACTTTCTGCAGGGCTTTTATCATAAATGGGTGTTGAATTTTGTCGAAAGCTTTCTCTGCATCTATTGAGATGATCATATGGTTTTTCTCCTTCAATTTGTTAATATGGTGTATCATGTTGATTGATTTGCGTATATTGAACAATGCTTGCATTCCTGGAATAAACCCCACTTGATCATGGTGTATGATCCTTTTAATGTGCTGTTGGATTCTGTTTGCTAGTATTTTGTTGAGGATTTTTGCATCTATGTTCATCAGTGATATTGGCCTGTAGTTTTCTTTCTTTGTGACATCTTTGTCTGGTTTTGGTATCAGGGTGTGGATTAAAGACCTAAATGTAAGGCCAGACACTATCAAACTCTTAGAGGAAAACATAGGCAGAACACTCTATGACATAAATCACAGCAAGATCCTTTTTGACCCAGCTCCTAGAGAAATGGAAATAAAAACAAAAATAAACAAATGGGACCTAATGAAACTTAAAATCTTTTGCACAGCAAAGGAAACCATAAACAAGACCAAAAGACAACCCTCAGAATGGGAGAAAATATTTGCAAATGAAGCAACTGACAAAGGATTAATCTCCAAAATTTACAAGCAGCTCATGCAGCTCAATATTAAAAAAACAAACAACCCAATCCAAAAATGGGCAGAAGACCTAAATAGACATTTCTCCAAAGAAAATATACAGATTGCCAACAAACACATGAAAGAATGCTCAACATCACTAATCATTAGAGAAATACAAATCAAAACTACATTGAGGTATCACCCCACACCGGTCAGAATGGCCATCATCAGAAAATCTGCAATAAATGCTGGAGAGGGTGTGGAGAAAAGGGAACACTCTTGCACTGTTGGTGGGAATGTAAATTGATAGAGCCACTATGGAGAACAGTATGGAGGTTCCTTAAAAAACTAAAAATAGAACTACCATACGACCCAGCAATCCCACTACTGGGCATATACCCTGAGAAAACCATAATTCAAAAAGACTCATGTACCAAAATGTTCATTGCCGCTCTATTTACAATAGCCAGGACATGGAAGCAACGTAAGTGTCCATCATCAGATGAATGGATAAAGAAGATGTGGCACATATATACAATGGAATATTACTCAGCCATAAAAAGAAACGAAATGGAGTTATTTGTCGTGAGGTGGATGGAGTTAGAGTCTGTCATACAGAGTGAAGTAAGTCAGAAAGAGAAAAACAAATACGTATGCTAACACATATATATGGAATCTAAGGGGGAAAAAAAAAAAAAGGTCATGAAGAACATAGTGGTAAGACCAGAATAAAGACACAGACCTACTAGAGAATGGACTTGAGGATATGGGGAGGGGGAAGGGTAAGCTGTGACAAAGTGAGAGAGTGGCATGGACATATATACACTACCAAACGTAAAATAGCTAGTGGGAAGCAACCGCATAGCACAGGGAGATCAGCTCGGTGCTTTGTGACTACCTAGAGAGGTGGGATAGGAAGGGTGGGAGGGAGGGAGATGCAAGAGGGAAGAGATATGGGAACATATGTATATGTATAACTGATTCACTTTGTTATAAAGCAGAAACACACCATTGTAAAGCAATTATACTCCAATAAAGATGTTTAAAAAAATAAAATAAAAAAATAAAAACCAAAAAAAAAAATATGTAATGACATCAGCTTCCAGCCACTGGGAAACTGTGTTTGACCCTTTTAGTGTTCTACATGTGTTACTTCAGTTTAGTCTCATAATACTTTAGTGAAGTATAATATAATTGATGTAAACTGCATGTATTTAAAACATACAATTTGGTAAGTTTTTTTATATACATCCTTGAAACCATCACTGCAATCAAGATAATCAATGTACCCATCACCCCCAAAAATCTGCATGTCCTCCTTTATAATCCCTCTCTCCTTCCCGTCTCTGCTCTCTCCCACCCCCATCCCTGGACAGCCATGGATCTGCTTTCTGTCACTATCAATGAGTTGGCATTTTCTAGAATTTTATGTAAATAGAATCATACAGCAATGTGATCCTTTATATCTGGCATCAGTGTATTTATTTTGAGATCCACTCATGTTGCATGTATCAATAGTTATTTTATTGCTAAGTAGTGTCACATTATATAAATATGCCGAATTTGTCCATCCATTGACCCGCCAATGGACATTTGGGTTGTTTCTAGTTTGAGGCTATTATATTTAAAGTTGTTATGGACTTTCATGTTCCCCTTCGGTGAATAACTGGGAGTGGATCATATGGTAGGTGTTTAACTTTGTAAGAAACTATCGAACTGTTCTCCAAATTGGCTGTATGATTTTACATTCCCACCAGCAATGTATGAGCATTCCAGTTCTTCCATACCCTTGGCAAAACTTGATATGATCCATCTTCTAAATTTTAACCATTGTGATACCCCAGGTCTGTAGAGGCATTTCACTGTGGTTCTAATTCGTGCTTTCCTAATCACTAGTGATGTTTGGCATCTTTTCACGTGTTATTTATTTGCCATTCACAGATCTTCTTTGATTATGTGTTCAACTCTTTTGTCTACTGTTTACTGGTTGTTTGTTTTGAGGGTTCTTTACATACTCTGGATATAATTCTTTTATCAGATATACGCTTTGCAAATATTTTCTCCCAGTCCATGGCTTGTATTTTAATTCTCTGACTATCTTTCAAAGAGTAAATTTTTTTTAACTTTCATTAACTTCAATTTATCAGTGTTTTCTTTTACAGACCATGCTCTTGGTGTCATCTAAGAAAGCTTTGCCTAACCCAAGGTCACAGAGATTTTTTCCTCTGTTTTCTTCTAGAAGTTATATCGTTTCAGGATTTATACTTAGATCTGTAATCAATTTTAAATTAAGTTTTTGTGTGATGTAAGGTATGAACTGAAGCTCACTTTTTTGCATAGGGACATCCAATAGTGCCAGGACCATTTGATGAAAAAACAATTTCTCTACTGAATTTCCTTTTCACCTTTGGTAAAATTCAGTTGTGCATATATCTATGGGTCTCTTTCTGGACCCTCTATCTTGCTCTATTGATCTTTCTGATAAATATGTCAATATGACACTGTTTTGATTACTTGAGCCTTATAAGTCTTGAAGTTAAGTAGCGTTAATCCTCCAAATATATTCTTTTTCACAGTGTTTTGACTATTCTAGGTCTTTTGCATTTCCATATGAATTTTAAAAACAGCTTGTACATTTCTAAAAAAACAAATGCCTGTTGGTCTTTCAATTGGATTGAGTTGACTGAGAGAACTGACACATCAATATTAGGTCCCCTGACCTTGAACGGTATATGTCTCTCCATATATTTGGATCCTGTTTAATTTCTCACACCAATGCTTTTTTTTTAGTCCAGAGTGTATAGGTCTCATACATCTTTTGTCAGAGTTATCCCTGAGTATTTAAAAATTTTTGATGCTGTTGTAAATGGTATTTTTTATTTCAATCTCTAATTGTTCATTGCTAGTAAATATACAGTTGATTTTTCTATATTGATCTTGCATCCTGCAACCTTGCTAAGCTCATTTATTAGTTCTAATAACTTAGATTCCTTTGGGTTTTCTATGTAGCTGATCACGTTGTCTGCAACTAAAGTTTTACTTGTTCCCTTCCTGTGTGGATGCGTTTCATTTCTTTTTCACACCTCATTGTACTGGCTAGACCCTTAAGTACAGTGTTGAACAGAGCAGATTCTGAAAAAGGACATCCTTCTCTTGTTCCTGATCTTAGGGGTAGAATATTCACTCTTTCACCATTAAGTATGTTAGCTGTTGGCTTTCATAGGTGCTCTTTATCAGTTTGCAAAAGTTCCTTTTTATTCCTAGTTTGCTGAGAGTTTTCATAAGGAATATAAATGGTGAATAATGAAATGTTAAAACATATGTAAAAACTGATTGGAAAATGGCCACCATACTTCTTCTCTGTCAGCATCTGTCTCCCGACCTTTGAAATATGACTTTGCTTCTCTTCCCATCAAGAGATGAGGTCTTTTTCCCCAGATCTTGAATCTGGGATGGCCCTGTGACTTGCTTTGGCCCATAGAATGTGGTAGAAGTGTGCCAGTTCCCAGCTGTTCTAAAATATGCCCAGGGTTGTTGTCTTTTTGTGTTTTTTTTAACTTTTTATTTTATATTGGAATATAGTTGATTAGCTATATGTGTGTTCATTTCAGGTGTACAGCAAAGTGATTCAGTTATACATATACACGTACCTATTCTTTTTCAAATCCTTTTCCCAGTTTAGGTCGTTACATAATATTGAGCAGCGTTCCCTGTGCTACACGGTAGGTCCTTGTTGGTTATCCTTTTTTTTTTTTTTTTGGAGTATAATTAGAGGACAGATGTGTGGACACAGAAGGGGAAGGGGAGGGTGGGATGAATTAGGAGATTAGGTTTGACATAAATACACTACCATGGCTAAAATAGCTAGCTAGTGGGAACCTGCTGTATAGCACAGAGAGTACAACTTGCTGCTCTGTGATGACACAGATGGGGGGCATGGGGGGTGGGAGGAGGGAGGTCCAAGAGGGAGGGGATTTATGTATACATATAGCTGATTCACTTCACTGTACAGCAGAAACTAATACAACATTGTAAAGGGTTGTTGTTTTTTTTCAGTCAGGTATGGTAAGACAGGCAGACACAGAAATGATTGTCGTTAAGGAAGAAGTTTATCCTCACAGATCCCTGGAAGAAAGAGGCGGAGCACACTGCACCGGGCCATCTGGGGAAGCACCAGGGTGGGTTAGGAGGCAGAAGGAGAGTAAGGGAGAGCATGGCCCAGAGTCTTTATTAGGGTTTTTGTGAGAAAGAACGGGTGAGGCAAGGTAGGTACGCTGAGTAACCTTAGGATCGGACAGTTTGAATAATTTTTGCAGACTGTGGACTATTGAGTCATCCCGAGATGTCTGGTAACTGGCTCTGGGGTCATTTAGGGCAGGGGAAATATTGGCATGGTATGTGAGAGTTTGATAAAGAAGAAGAGTGGGGTATGGGCTCTGGCTTGTATCTCTAGGTGAGTAACTTTTTTTCCTTTTTTTTTTTTCATGTCTGTCTTTGACCATAGTTTCCTTTTTTTTCCTTTTTCCTTAGGGTGCTTACCAGCTGGACTCTGCGTGGTCCCCAGTGGCCTCTGCTGTGAGCGGGGGCCTCCCTTTCTAGGGCATCCCACTCCAGCTCAGAGGGTTTACATCTGAGAGAGCACCAGTGCTATCAGCTTTCTTTTTCAAGTTTTTTTCTTTTGAGTGTGGACGTCCCTGGTACTGACACACAGTACTTCAGAGATCCCTTGCACATTGATTAGATGTTTTATGTTTTTTTATTAATTGAACCATATCCCCGGGGAGTGAGGGGTCTGAGGGGAGCCAGGGCTGGGATGATCCTTTCCTTTCCCCTCTTTTATTAAACATGGAGCCACTGGTCTCCAGGGAGGGGCCCTCCTATATCCCACTAGGTGGGGGAACAAATCGCGACAGCAGCAAGCAGATGACAGCAGAGAAGCTTGCAGCCTGAACCACAGGGATTGCAGGGCATCGCACCCCCCGGAGGAGGAGGAGGAACTCGCACTGACCCCGCAAATGGGACCCTCGACACATGGCAAAGGTTCAGGTGGCGCACTTCCCGACGACTCTACAGAACAGGCGCAAATGTGACTCCGCGAAGCTCCAAGGGGAAAGGGGAGGTGGTTTATTGACCGTCACCAGGAGTATATAACGTCCCGGGTACTAGGCACGTTCATCGAAATGACTCAGATGGCCCCAAGGCTTGTAGGTCCTGCCCAGTCAGCTGGTCAGACTCGTCCCACAGCACCAGAAGTGTGGTCACTCCTTGTCCCCTGCAGAGGGGTCTCTTGGGGAAACTGAAGTAGCTAATTACCTCCACACCCCCAGATGCTCTGTCCTGAACACCTGAAACTCTAGACCACCAGCAGCTCGGGGAGGACTCAGCTTTTCGAGTTCCACCATTTGCGGCTGGGAAATCATGGCACCACCCGACAGGAACAGCACAACGCAGTCACCATCAAGCAGCATGCACCCCGACACCTGGCTGTGCCTCTCGGGGCAGTGGCCGCTGTCTGTGGGGTCCGGTTAGTAAGCAGAGAGCAGTCTGAAGACATAGCATCTCCATCTAGTGTCAAACCACCCTGCTTTGCTGTACCAGTTGTGTTAAAATGTTCGCAGTGTTGAGCATCTTTTCATGTGCCTGTTGGCTAGCAAAATAATACAAATGAATCTATATACAAAACAGAAACAGACTCACAGGCATAGAAAACAAACTGATGGTTACCAAAGGGGAAAGGGAGGGGGGAGGGATAAATTAGGAGTATGGGATTAACAGATACAAACTACTATACATAAAATAGATAAGCAACAAGGATTGACTGTATAGCACAGGAAACTACATTCAATATCTTATAACTTAGAATGAAAAATAATCTAAAAAACATATATATATATAACTGAATCTCTTTGCTGTGCACCTGAAACTAACACAATATTGTAAATCAAATATACTTCAATTTAAAAAATATATACTCAGGGTTTTTTTAACCAGGTATGGTAAGACGTGAAGACATGTTATAAAGGAGGAAATTTAAACGCATAGATCCCTAGAAAAATGAGGCACAGCACAGCATGCAGGGCCACATGGGGAAGCACCAAGGTGGGTCAGGAAGCAGAAGGGGAAGAAGGGAAGGCATGGCCCAGAGCTTTTTTCGGGGCTTTTGTGGGAAGAAATGGGCAAGGTAAGGTAGGAATGCTGAGTAAGCTTAGGATTAGATAATCTGAATAATTTTGGCAGTTCTGGGCTATAGGGGTGGTCCCTGGTTGCCAGTACCTAGCTTGGGGTGATTTAGGGCAGGAAGAATATTGACTTGATATGTGAGAGTTAGATAAGAGTGGTCAGGGCTGTAGGCTCTGGATTGGTTGGTTTGTACATCAAAGGCATTCTCACAGGGGAGTCACTTGTTATCTCTAGGAACTAACTAGCCCTTCCTGGAGAGAACCAGGCTCTAACACAGAGCATCAAGAATATGGAAAATGAGAATATATGGTCAATCTGCCAACCCATGTCTCATAACAACTTTGTGCGCTTTCCCTTCCTCTTTTGAACTTTTATCTTCACCATGAAGATAGGAACAGGCCCACTGTCAGATGAGGCCACATGAAACAGAAATGAGCCATCCCAGCTGAGGCCATGCTAAACCAGGGACTGCCCCCGCCCTGAGCCAGTCCACAGCTGACTGCAGGTGCATGAGTGAACCCAACCAAGATCAAGCAGACCCACCCCATCAGCAGAAGTACCCAGCTTATGTACACACTCCTAAATAAGCTAAATAAATAAATAAGCTAAATAAATGCTTATTATCTTAAGCCAATAAGTTTCCGGGTTATTTGTTATGCAGTATTAGCTAACTGATACACCACATTTCTCTCACTGCAGAGCTGCAGGACTCAATAGCCTTGCAGTGTTTCCTCTAGTGCCTTGGTTCTTCTCAATCATCTCTTCACCATTATCTTTGTTCCTAAGATTCCACAGGTATCTCACCCTGCCTAAAGAAACTGAGCTGGTAGAACTCATTTCCCCCTTCCAGTGCATCCTTTATTCAACCACCCAGCAGATACTTAAAATGTGCCTACTATATGTGCCAGGCACCAAAGAATAGAAAAATGACGAAGATAGTGATAGAACCTGCCACCAAAGAACTTACAGGAGATATGAAAATTAAATAAATAATTGCAAAAATAATTACAGTGGAGTTAAACGTAGCATTTCACCCAGAATTTGTTCCATTCAGCATATAAAGTACCCCAATCTGCAATTAAGTTGCAACTACAACACTCAGCCAGAACTGTCAGAGCTCACCTTGTGAGAGAGCAGGTGTCCATAGTGATTGTAATTCACACCCCCCCATGAATAGCGGGACTCCCTCTGCAAGGGGGTACACCAGCTCCAGACCAGAGGAGTCCCGCACAGCTGTAATGAAGGAATTACAGGGTCCAGGAGAAGGAGTCTGGAGGGCTTTGAAGACAGACCACCAGGAGGGAGAGGCCGGGTGGGTTGGAAGAGGAAGCCTCCACCAGGGTCAGCCAGACTGGATCTCGGTCTCAGATCTCCCACCCACTCACTGGTGACCTTGGGAAAGCCCCTTAACTCCTCTGAGCCTCAGTTTCCCTAGGATCCTGTGAGGGTTGCATGAATATAATGCATGTGAATATGCCCAGCACAGCGCTTGGCTCAGAAAAGATGGGGTGGAATGAAATTTCGTCCACTGTGATGAGGAGACCTGGGACCAGGACCCAGTGTTCTGATGTCTGAACTCTGACCCTTCTGCCTTCCCTCCTGTTCTAGAAGCTAAACCCAGTGTCCCTCCTTTTGGACCCAACAATGAGTCACTTTACACTTGGTGCCTCCCTTGGCCATGTGCCCCTCACAGCATTCAAAGATGCCGGGATTCATCAGAGCACCGCTTCCTGGGATGACCGCAGCTCCACATCAGCTCCTTTCCCATCTCCCTCCCTCCCTCGAGATTCCACATCCTTGGGACGATAGCTGAGTGCATTTGCAGAGAGTTTCTAATGGCTGGTTGGGTCCCTCGAGGACTACTGTGCATTCCCTATAATGACATTCATTAGTCTCTCTGACACCAATACTGTTCTCAGGTTAATATGTTTAACTAAATGAGGCATTATTTTCAGTTAGAAAACTCCTGAAGAAGCATGTTTTCTCCTGGTGAACGAAGCTGGTGAATAGATTAATACCAGGCTTGAAAAGCCGACCAAGAAATTGAGTCTAACCAGCTCCTTTTTCTTCTTCAGGTATAAACTGAGCTTGAATTAATTTGAGTTAAACTTGTCATTTCTTAGAGTAAGAAACAGGAGGAAAATCCCCACTTTGGCTCTGGGATTTGTCTTCCATGTGCCTGCTGTTTCCCTCCTCCCATCCCCAGCCCCAGCTCTAAGACCAAGGACCAGCAAATGATGGCGGGGGCGGGGTGGGGGTGGGGGGGGCGAAACGTAGCATCTGAAGTTGAGCAGCAGGAGGGGCCAGAGTATGAAAGGGGAGCTCTCACGTGGCTACAGAGGCCACAAGCACAGTGGACACAGCAGGAGTCCGGCTGTCCCGTCTCTGTCATTGCCCGCTTTGTGGGGTTCACTGTGCTCAGAACCTAGTAGGCACTCAATAGACATTTGTTGAATGAGTTCAGTAGATGATCAACAAACGGCTCTTATTTACTCAAGGAATCACATGATACCAAGAGAGAGAAAGTACTCAATGTCCCAGATACATCTGGTGGGTGATTCAGTGTTTATGACTCCTGGCCGAAGGGCCAAGTATGACCCAAAGGCCAATCTCCTTTGATTAATTGACCAGTGGATATTCCCACATCACTTTTCCCAAGGGCACTTAGAGACACTGCCAGCCATAATATGCCAGCTGGTATGCACTACCCCTTCTCCCAGAAATGGGCTTCCAAGTCATACCAATTCAATGCTGTGTTTGCACAAAAGTCAGGTGGCAGGAAGGGACTCAGCACCCTTGCTGTACCCACCCTCCCCACTCACTCCGGACAAGTCCAGCCCTGTTTCCATTGCATTCAGAGTCAGGGGTGGGAGTGTTTGCTATGGAATGAATGAGGGTTTTACAGGCAGGCAGAGTTTATTCCAAACTCACTTCTGTCCCCTCCCCAACCTGAGAGAGCTTGGGCAAGTCCCTCCACCACTCTGAGGCTACGTTTACTTAGTTGTAAAGTGGCAATAATGCTGCATTCTTTTCTGTGTCACTAAAACGAATTAAATGAAACCACACGTGTAACACAGTGAGTGCTCGGTGAATGCAAATTTAAATTGGAAGGAGATGATTTCATCAGGCACTTCCCAGGATTTTACCTTCTGGCCTCCTCAAATCTACCTTCCCTCCTGCAGTTCTCCAGCCCAACTGATTCCAAGTTGTGAGTCTTACCATGGGATCTCCTACCCTTCCTGGCCCATCTTTTCCACATCCCTGGTCTCCCACTCTGTTGGCTGTAGCTGCTCCTACAGGGTCTTGACAGCCAGCCCATCTAAGGTCTTAGATAATAACCTGACCACAGCTTGTGAATGTGCCCTTTAGTGTATCCAAGAGTGCCCCTCCCACCATCATATGGTATCATGGTTGATGGAGAGAGCTTAGCTTTGGCGTTCTCTTTCCTGGACCACCCAGACCTAGGACAGACACAGTTTCAGGGCCTCATCAGTGAGAAAACAAAGCTAACATACCATTCACCACTGCTGTTTTCTCTCCAAAGACCCCTGTCATACATGGTTTCCAAGGCTTAGTTGGGGAGGGCACCAGGAGCCTGGCACATTGGGGAACCATGAGATGGTAGAAATAATAATTTTAGGGTGGATGGCATGAGGTTCTGAAGCCAATTGTGCCCTCCTCCCCTTGGCTGTGGGGGCCTGGTTGTAGAGACAGGCCCTCACTCTCCTTTAGAACCTTGGATAGTGGCCGTGCTGGCCTAGGTTCTAACTCCAGCTTCCGTATGTCTTTCATGACTCAAGGAATAGTAAATTAATATAGTGAAAAGGAATCTCAGACAGAGAGTTTAACAATCTCTCTCTTCATTTTACAGGTGAAGAAATGCCAGGAGTGTTGGAGTAGTGATATAAATGGATAAAATGGTCACTGGACTAAAAGGCCAGTGACTTGGATCAGCTTTATATCCCCTTGGGGAAAATATATTCCCTCCATGAGCCACAATCCTCTGATTCTAGGATGCCTGGTTTGATGTACAATGCAGGTGCTATCTCTGAGTTCCACAGCCCTGATTCTGTCCCCATATGGGGAAAAGCACCCAAAAGGCTTGTGAGTCTGCTGATTGCCCGCCATATTTTTGTACTCCAAGTATTTTATCCCTTCTGTTCTCCTATACAGAAGATTCTTGATGAATGGCTAATAAATGTGGCCATATTCATCAACACCAAACTAATTAGATTTTTTAGAAGCTTCTTTAGCAGACACCTCATGAGACATTGAAATGTTTTTCAACAGGTCAAGAAAGCAACTCCCAGATTCAGAGAACATTCCAGCTGGAAGTGTTTTGGCAATTGTTCTATCCAAACTTCTGTATTTTAGAGATGAGAAAACTGAGGCCCAGGGAGAGAAAAAGTCCTACCGAGGGTCCCTCTGTGAGTTAGTGGCAGAGCTGGAACCAGAACCAAGATCAGCTCCTGGTCCCCAGCCAACAGCCCCATCTACTTCCCTCTGCAAGTGCTGCAGAAATCCACCCAAAATATTTCAGTCATGTCCCTGGGCTGAAGACCCTAAAAATCAGCCCTGCTATGATGATAGCTAACAATAGCAATGATGTCACTGTGTGTTGGCTGCTTTGCACTCATTATTCCATTGACCCTTCATGGGAGCTCTATGAAGTAATCCCCGATGTTAGTGGCATTTTAAAGATGAGGAAATTGAGGATAAAGATACTTGGCTGGTTGGTGTGAAATATGAGATACGTGTCAGTGCTCTTAACCACATGGCTCTTTACTTCTCGAAGTCCCTCTAAGCCAACTGCAGCTTCAGCTTATTCTACCTACTCCAAGACCTCACCCTACCTCGCCTACCCCCAAATCTCTGCTTCTCCAGTTGGTGGATTCCCAGGCACAGCACCTTTTTGAATGATAAGCCAACCTTCCTAGAACGTCCATACTACTCAAAGATTTAGTGGAAGTTTTTTTTAATTCAAGAAAATACAAATATATAATGGAATACAGTGAAAATTAACATGACTTTTTTCAAGATCAGTGAGCAGTCCTCAAAATGTTCTGTTCCGTGGTGGCTCATGTCTGTCAATGTCCTCAGATTCCCAGAGAGCATTCACTACCCCCTGCCCTAAGAGGGTTTTGTAAGAAAAGTTTCAGGAGCATTGCGCTTAATAATAACTGGCATCCTAAAGATCATCTAAGCCCACAATAACCTTAATCCCTAAAGGTCAACTGGATCATAAAAGGTGTGACCCATGCGTGTACCTGGGGAGAGCACTCCAGGCCACAGGAACCACAATTGTGAGGCAGGAGGTGGGAGTGTACCTGGCATACTCGAGGGTCATCAAGGAGGGTTGGTCCCCATGTGACTGGGGCAGAGTGGGGAGGGAGGGTTAGGGGAGGGGAGGGGAGAGAGGTCACAGACATCTTAGGTGCCCGTGAAGGACTCTAATCTGAAGAAGATGGGAGCCATGGAGGGTGTAAGCAGAAAGGACCTGGTTGCACTGACACTTTCATAGACTCTATTCTTCTGCTCCATGGAGACAAGACCATAGAAGGCAAAAATGGAACCAGGGAGAAAGTTGAACAGCTCCCGCAATAATCCAGGCAGATGTGGTGTGTGATAAAGGTGGGACCTTAAATAAACGTATTTTCCAGGGTTACCGTAAGGATCATGAATAATGAATAATAACTAAACAAACAAGCACCCAGCACGGTGCATGGCACATTGTAGGCCCTCAGGAGATGGTAGCTATTATCATCAGTAAATGGAAAGGGCTGATAAATCTGAAATCAAGTCTTGTCGCTGCCTGTCTTCATCTGAGTCTAGTAGCTCCGTCTGGTCTCTTGAAACAAACCCTCAGGCTGCAAAGAGAAATTGCTGATGATGCAATGCAGCAGGGAGTCCCTGGCCTAGGTCTTCCCATCACTGGGGAAAGGCTTAGATAAGTGATAAAACACTCACATTTCACACGTTCAACATGTACTCAAGCAACGTCATCTGGGGTGTTTTTAAGGTGAAGGTAACCTTTTAAAATAATTTGCTCTCTCCTGACATAAAAATTAAAGTAAAAGTCTGAAAGCAACTTGAGTTCTCCCAAATCAAAGCCCTTCACTTGTCATAAACTTTTTTGATGGCATTTTTAATTACATCAATAGCATGCTATGTTCACATAGGCAATAGATCAAGCGTGCTTGCTTTGGAGTGAAGCTGACAGCCAGTTCAGATGAGAAAGTGTGGCTTTGGGTGAGTCGAAAAAGAAAATAGGGCCCCAAGACAAATCAGCTTCCAGCTTTTCAAAGGCAGCGTTCATGCTTGTTGGCTTTTGTTCTTTCTGAGAATATCAGTCAGAAAATTCCCAGACGAGGTTGAACATCTCCCTGGAACATAGAGTAGGAACCACATTGAGCAAAGACATTGATCCTGAGTGGAGCTGGGAGCTGGACCACAGCTGGCTGGGTGACCTCGAACCCATTGCTCTACTTCTCCGGGCCTCAGTTTCCCCAATGTGTAAAGCAAGGGGTTGGGCCAGTTGGTCTCTAACAATCTTTCTGAGTCTAAAATTAAAATAAGTCAAAGAAAAAGTGAGACAAAGGAAAGTAAGTGAGCAGGGAGTGGAAAAAAGGAGGGAAGTGGAATCCTGAAGGGTGATGAATAGAACCAAAGTGAGGGAAGCACCACCCTCTGAGGGAATGTGATGACCAACCCAGGATGGGTTAGGCGGCAGGGTTTGTTAACCCCTTCACCTCCACCGGCTCACTCAATCCTCTGCATAGTCCCAGGAGGCCGGTCTTTTTATCCCCATTGCATGATTGTGGCACCCGAGACACAAACAGGTGAAGGGACTTTCCCAAGGTCACACTGCTGGAGAATCAGAGAAGGAAACAGAAGGAAATGTGGGTTTGGCTGACTGCAGTCCCTAGAGAGGGTCACAGAGGTGAGACTCTCCAGATCTTCCAGCTCCAACTCCAGGGCCCTTGCCATCAGTCTCTGGATTCCTAACAGCCCACTGGACATGTCCTCCTGGATGCACTGATGGCACCTCCACGTGTTCTAATCACCAAAATTGGTGCTATCACCTTCCAGTCGCACAGCTAGACACGAATGCATTGGAATTTGAGCCCAGATCCAACTCATTTTAAAGTTCAGGTACTTTCTAGCCTATGACATCACCACCCCCACTCCACCCCCAGTAAATCAGATGCCAGGTTCTATGATTCTCTCCATGTGAAGTTTCCTCTGTCAATCTCTTCCTTTCAAATCTGACTACCCATCTTTGAGTCACAACAAGAGAACCCCAGGCAATATCTCAGACACTACTCTGTGAACTGTGCAAGGGCAGGACCTACACCTGGTTTATCAAAGACCCCCAGTGCTCAGCAGAAGGCCTCAGCCATGGGCCGGTTACCCCAGGAGGTAGGTCAGGATGCCTGGGTACCTCATCCCCCAACAAAGTCCCGAGGGTGGGAAAGGCAGCCAGGCTGGGCCAGGTCCAGATGACCTGGCCTCAAGCCACTCACCCAGAGTGGCTTGAGAATGTGTCCCCAGAACCAGGGCTGGAAGGAGCCAACAGCAGAACCAGGGAAGAGGAAGACCTTCACTGAAGCCCCAAGGAGGGGCAAGACTGGGAAGGAGCAGTGAGCACCTGGGCCGGGGGCCTGAGACAGACCAAGGGTGAGGTGAGGTCATGGGGAAAGCGAGTGATTCAGGGGCACGTCTGTGGGGAAAGGATGGGCCTCACACACTGCTGGTGTGAAGACGAATTGCAATAACCACTTTGGAACACTGTGTGATGGTATCTTTTATGACTGAACATACGTATAGTCATATATACATATACTATGTGTACATATATATATATATATATATATCTCAGTATATGTGTATATTGCTATACATATGTTCATGAAATAGTCCATGAAATCCAGAAATTCCACTCCTAAGTGTCCACCCAGCAGAAATTCATCCATATGTTCCCCAAAAGACACACGCAAGAATTCCATAGCAGCACTGTTCATAGCAGTCCCAAAGTGGACGGTACTCAATTTCACCTGGAGTTAGATGGGTAAATAAATAGTTGCATATTCAAACAATATACATATATCATACATCAACATGAGTGAACAATGTACAACTCAACGCAGAAACTTGGATAAACCACACAAACATAATGTTGGACAAAGTGGAAACAAGGCACGTAAGAGCACAAAATAGTTCAAATCCACTTGTATGAAGTTCTGGATCAGGCACAGGCAATATACAGTGTTAGACATCATGATATTGGTAATCAGTATCAGTAAGCTTGGAGGGATGGTGACAGGCTGGGCTACTGGTAACATTCTCTTGCTTGACCTGGTGCTTGTCCTACAAGTATATTTAGTTTCAGAAAATTCTTCTAGCCATACACTTATGATTTGTGTACTTTGCTCTATGTATGTTTTACATTACATTATCCTATAATAAAAAGTTGGCTTTAAAAAAGATAAGCCCCAAGGCCCATTCTACTGAAATGCCTAGAAAATGCCAGAGAGGTGGCATGGCTGCAATCACACCAGACAGATGCACCCCACACATTGCATATGAACAAACCGTTCACAGTCGAATGATGAATGAATGAAGGGATGGACAACTACATGAACCATTGAATAAATGAGTGAACCAGGGAATAACAAACAAATGAAAGAATGAAGTGATGAATGAAAGAGCACATCCTCGAGTGGTAGGATGAATGACCCAATGAAGTAAAGTGTGAAGGAATGAAGGAGTCGCTGGTTGACTGAGTGAGGAACTGGGTACATAAATAAACAAGGGGAGAAAGAGTGAATGAAAGTACAATCAATGGAAGGAAGAATGAATAGCAAGGAATAAATGAACACAGGATGAGTGTGTGAATAAATGAATGAAAGAAGCAATAAATACATGAAAAACAAAACTAGTACTAGAGGTGAATGAGTGCATATAAAAAACAATAAGCAAATGCATAATTGTACAAAGGTGTAAATGGAGCACTGGTTTCATGTGTTCTGGCTGGACATGAAGGGGAAGTATCAATAACCTTGAGGAAGCATCTCCACTCAATTTAGACGTAATAAGAATATAATTGCAAATATCACTGGTGCCACTGAGTACGCCGCTCGCTCCCCAGGATTAACTCTGCTTTCAGTGGGAAGAGCTAAATAGCATTGACTACATTGTTTTCCCAATTATGTTCCAGATAATTACCTATTATGTAGCAAACCCCCAGCATGATTTTAATAATCACTATTTAAATAACACATTTTCATTGTCTCCTTGCAAGTTAAACTCTGGTTAGTATAATTACTGTCAGCGTGGGAAAGTTTGCTGTGTGGCCTGGGAATGAGGAAGGGGGTTGCGTCATCACCATGATTGTCCCATAGGCCCCCGAAGCCAGGTGATGCTGAGGACGGAGCTCAGGTTTGGGGAAACGTGGATCCAGGACATGGGGCAAGTCCCTCCCCCATCTGGGCCACCTCTGTCAGCTCCCCTGAGAAGTGAAGATGGTCTCCAAATGCCCAGACTCCCCGGGTTATCAGGGAGCTCTCACTCCAGACCCAGGTCAGGGTCAGAGTTAGCCACCCCTCAACTGTTTCCCCACAGCTCAGGCACATCCTCATCACAGGGTAACAGGGTCTCCACTTCTCCCCCAGGGGCAGGACCCATTTCGTCCTCATCGCGCACTCAGCTCCCAGCGCAGGGCCTGCACACAGTAGGTGCTCAGCGAACGCTGGAGGAGGAACGCATGGATCTTGCTGTGCAGTGTGGGTTTGAGAAGCCACTTCAGTCCCTTTCAGAACCATGAGGTTTGATGAGCAGGCGGCCACTCACCACGTCCTCACGGAGCTTCTCACGGTGGCCCCGTCACTGATGCTCTCCCAGGTGTCACTCCTTCCCTGGACTCCGCCTGCGTCTGCCCGTCTCAGCCCCTCCCCCACTCCCTGTGCGCTACCTCTAGTATGTATGGAAACCGGTGCGATTGTACACAGAGTCTCAACGGGCTCTGATGCCAGGCCGGGGCTCTGCTCTGATCAAAGTGCATGAGGGTTAACGTGTCTCCGGGTCCCCACAGTGACCCTGACCCAGCCCAGGTATTGATGAGAGGTCAGCATGGGGGATGGAGGATGGGGGACGGACAACTGCGGAGTCCCTCATGAGTGCCTGGAGGAGCTGACTCCCTGACAATGACCTGGATGCCACACCTGCTGTCTGTCGTGTGGATTGAATGCTGTGTCTCCAGTCTGTATCCATGATTCTAGAATTTCTGCCTCCTTCCAGAGTGAGGGAGAGTTGGAGAAGGACTGTCCAAGAGGGAGACCGGGCTCCTCTTCTTAAGTTTGCTACATTTTTCGAATTGTCCTTGATCATGACAAATTGCTCCTAAGAGAGAAGAGAAATAGACAGATGTGGCCCCTTTGAAATGAAGTCAAGTTTCCTTCTACACAATCGGACGTGGGCATTTAAAATGCCCTTTCACATGGTTAGTGTAGATTCTACAGTAATTGAGTGACTGGAGAGTTTGGCTATTTTAGTGGTATAGGAATCTTGGATTCTCAGCTCAGAGGATTCTGCCCCTTCACAGGCCGGGAAACAATGTTTGCCCTGATCTCTAGGTCACAGGGTCCCTTTCTGGCTTCCCTCTTAAGTGGGTAAGGGAAATCAGGATGAAATTCCCAGGGGGATACGGAGATGATTAAGGGGGAAGAGCCAACTTGTCCCACTGGGGGAAGGAATGAAGATGGCACCATGATAGTTTTAATTATCTGAATTAATTAATAATAAGTATTATCACTCACGTGGATTGAGAGATTTCCATATACCAAGCACTGTTCTGTGTATTAACTTATTTAATCCTCATGACAAGCTCATGAGGCTAAGTACCACTATCATTCCCATTTTACACATGAGAAAACTGAGGCACAGAGGAGTTGAGTGGATCACAGGAAAGGGAGGTAGGTGGGGTGAGGGCCACAGACTTGGGAGTCAGGCAAGTCAGAGTTCACATCTCTCCCCGTTTTGCCACTCATCACCTGTGTGGCCTTGAATAAGTGACTCCAAGTCTCTGAGCCTCAGTTTCCTCCTCTGTGAAATGGGGAGATAGGGTATGACACCTGCAGAACCTAGAGTGTGGTAGGGGCTGCAGAGATGAGATGCCCGTCTCCTCTCTTGAAGCTGGAGTCAGCACCAAGCCCCCACCTGTTGGATTTGCGCACATTCAGGCCTGGGCATGATCAGAGGAGGATGCTGGTCCCTCAGCAAGAGATGGATTGTCTGAGCCAGGACTGCCGCCAGGTCTGTGGGTCAGAGAAGATCTAGGGACACATAATCCCAGTGCCATTTCTTGGTGGAGCCCCATCCCAGCAAAGGGCAGTGGACACTCAACATCTATTCTGAAAAGCTTTCCAGCGGAAGAGCTGAGTTCCCACAGTCAAGCCCAGAGTTCTGGGTAAATGGAGTGGAACAGCTGGATTGTGGGGTAGATGCAGTCAAGTTCTTAAGAAACCACCAGACTGTTCTCCACTGTCATTGTAACATTTCATATTCCCACCAGCAATGTGTAAGGGCTCCGTTCTTCCACATCCTCACCAATACTTGTTATTTTCAGCCTTTTTAATTTTAGCCACTCTAGTAGGTGTGTAATGCCCTCTCAATGTGGCTTTAATTTTCATTTCCTTGATAACTAACAATGTTGAGCATCTTTTCTTGTGCTTATTGGCCATTCACAGATCTTCTTTGATTACTTTTTAATGAAAAACACATTTGCATCCAAACTGAAATTATGTTGTCAGCAGTTAATTATCACTTGTCAAGCAACTGTGTGCCCAGATTGTGGATTTAATTTTCATACAGGTTTGCAAACGCCTCGTTCCTCATGTTTGACGAGGCCTCTGTGAGCGGGAGACATTCATTGTTGGAAATGGTGCTTTTTTTAAAGCAGTTTTAAAAATAAATAGGTTTTCTTGGTGTCCGAATTAGGGCTCTTTGCAAAAAACAGAAAACCAGTGTAGCTTAGGCAAGAGGAAATTGTGTGTGGATAGAGTACCAGGCTTGGGGTCGGGGGGAGCGTCTCATGGAAGACCCTGCCACACTAGAGCCTGAAACCAGGGCCTGCAGCCCCCGCTGGGACCCTAGACAGCTGCTCACTGCCCACCCCACCCTGGGGGCTCATCTCAGCTTCTCTCTGGGCACTTGTTCATCCTTCTCTCTATGGCTGGTTTCCCTGCTGCTCTCCTCTCATTGCCAGAATCACCTCCCTCCTCCCTTGAAACCACACATCCTCAGGTCAAGGGCCAGCAGAGACGGACCTGACTGGTGTGTCTCATCCTCCCTTGGCTGCTGACCCGCCGGTGCCCTGAGAATCCTCAGCCTCTCGGATCTGTAAGTGTCACCAGGTTGACCTGTATCATGTGTGTGTTGCTTGTCGTCACGCAAGTAGAGCTCTTTCCTCGGCTGGGCAAGGAGCCAGAGCAGGAGGTGTCTCTGCCTAGCAGTGGTGGAGCCGGGGGCCCGAGGAAGTGGGCTCAGGGTAGGGGGCTCATTAGAGCTGGGAGCAGAATCCATTCCTGACTCCTGAGAGGGTGAGGGTTGCCACCCACTCCACCCTCTTCATCCTCTCCCTCCGAAGGTGAGTTGGGTAGAGCGTGGGGGATGGGAATGACACTCACAGGCCCCCCCCTCCGCTGCCTTGTGGGCTCACCTTCCCCTGCCTCTGACTGCGGCCAAACGAACACATCTGTGTGTCACGTGAATGGGTGAGTGTGTGTGCGAGGGGGAGGGGTGTATGTGTATCCGGGGGGAATACGTGCCTGTGTCCACGTGTATCTGCATCTGTCTCTGCCTGTGTGTATCTGTGTCTCTGTGTGTGTCCATGTGTGTGCTGACCATATCTGCACACCCGTCTACACATACAGAGGTTCTGGATGGAGCCCATTGGGGTCTGACTCCAGGCCCCCGGGACCCCCAGTCCAGTGCTCTCTCCACTTCCCACGCTGCCCCCCCATTACTGAGGAGAGCGTAATGCACCCCAGCCCCACCTCCACACAGACCACCTTTCTCTCCATCCCCAGCTGTAATTGACATAAATGCCGTTCTAATTTCTAATCATTTTGTGCAATTTGCAAAATGGTTTCTTTGGTTCCTGCAAAAGGGGCTACACAGTCGGCTCTGCTGTGCTTCTCCCTGGAGGATTTTTATGAAAATGATGTGGCAAAAAGTGTTGTCTTATAGTTAAGCAAAAAGAAGGAAAAAAATAATAGAGCATCCTGAGGGGGAGGGAGTGCAGAGAGAAGACAGGTGGTCAGGGAGCATGCAGTGATCACAGGAAGAAGATGAGAAGCCTGTTATTTCAGCAAATCATTTCTTAACTAAGGGTTAGTTCCATTCATGTACTAATAGGCCAGCCTCGCCATCTCCTGTGATGGGAGTTTTTTTCCTTCCTTTCTTCCATCCAGCCCCATGGCCCTCAGCCCTCACCACTCCCTCCCAGGAACATGGGGCTGACACCAGTGGAAAACTCAGGGGTGGTTTTGCGTAAAAACAGATGTGTTCAGAAGAATCTTCCATACAGGCTGGGAGCAGAGATGCAGGCGTGGGCCATGCAAGTGGGAGAGACTGAGGTCAGATATCTGACCCTGGGCCGCCCACTTCCCTGCTCCTCCCTCCTGCCCCTGGACACTGGCAGCTCCCACAATGTTTCTCTCAGGAAAGAGGGTAGATGGCCTTTCTTGCTTTTATTTTTATTTTCAGAGTAGCATTTTCACATGGATAACTATCACAACTTCCATTCCAATTTGATGAACATCTGGGAATCTGGTAAGAACTCTTTCCTCCACCGCTGGGAAGCAGCCGGCTCCCTCCACGTGTCCCTGAGATGCCAGGAGTGAGCAGTGAGGCACGTGAGCGAGGAGAGGCCTGAGCAGGACCGGGAGGCTCGCCCCGCCCCGCCCCGCCCCGCCCCGCCCCGCCCCTGCCCTCTGCCTTCCCCCGCCCTGGATGAGGGTCCTGCTGGTAACAGGTAACCCGGGCAACCTCTGCGTTGTCCCAGGCCCCTCACAGACCTGGTTGCCGAAGAGTGAGTAGAACAGAGCATCACAACCCCGTTCTGCCCGAGGGGCGAGTTGCCCAGCCCGCGTCACGGCCAGTGCACGCACAGGCAGTGACGTTCCTGACCCCAGGGCAGAGACGCCCCTCCCTTGGCCAGCGGAGCTTCTGTGAGAGACGTTTCTGGTGGCTCCAGTGGCCGTGCCCAGTGAGGAAAGCAGGTGATCTGACTACCCACCGCCACCCGCTAACCTGTGCAGGTGACGGGCCTCGTCTGCGGGGGGCTGTGGCTCTGGTTCCGTCCTCATGGTTCAGGCAGCTGCGAGCAGAGCAGGCAGACCCTGTCCGCATCCTGTAGCACCTGCGGGGTTGGTCCCACACCGGCCCACGCCCCCTGTCCCGTCATTCCCTCTGGCCTCCCTGGTGAGCCTGCCCCAGGCAGAGGGAACAACACGTGCCAAGGCTCAGACGTTCGGGTGGCAGAAGAAAGACCAGTGTGCCTGGGCCATCTTGAATGGGGGGATCAGAGGCGGACAGAGTCAGACTTCCCTGGGCCTTGGCGGCTGCATCAGGAATTCAAGACTGGAGCTGAAGTGCCACAGTAAGTCAATGAAGTATATTAAAGTCATATTTCTAAAGCTGTCTCTGGCTGCTTTGTGCTTAGAGGTGAGGGGGATGAGACCTCAGGACCCAGGGCCACTATCAGCGTGGACGGTGCCCCCGTGAGGCAGGAGCCCTGGGGTGTGGGGCAGAGCAGGGACGGCTCTGCCCCGAGTCTCACAGGGTCACCCGGCTCCCGCGGGGAGAGTGACGGGAGCAGGGCCAGGGCAGAGGCAGGGACCAGGCAGAAGCCCACTGCACCGGTGCAGGCGTGGTGGTGATGGACCAGGGGGAGAGCCTGGACAGTGGGAGAGGATCTCAGTTCTGGGATTAAGTGACAGTCAAGCAAATGGAAATTATTCACTCCCTATATATTAGGCATTATCAGTTCTTAAAACTTCATACTACTTTATCTAACAACTCCTTCCTTATAGAAAGCTATTCTAACAAAACAGAAGCTTCGAGGAAGATTAAAGGATGAAAATATTAATCGCAGTGTTATTCATAATAGTAAAAAATGAAACTATCTAAACTACATAAATAGGATGTTAAATAAATTATGAAATATTAATCAAATGGACTATTTCCAAGAACATATGAGATGGAAAACTGGTCAGAGGGGAGTGACAGGCAAGAAAGACCCAAATCGGTGTGTGCAGAGTGGAGGGCACAGCTGGGGTTCTCCAAGACCCAGTTCTCCTGAGCCGCCCGCCCTCACAGTGGGGGAGTGGCACGCCCCCATCACCCTCATGTCAGTCTTCATGCCCACGAGACTTGCTTTGGCGAAGGAAACATGAATGGAGGTGGGGAGTGTCCCTTCCAGGAGGGAGCACCTAAGGGTCAGAGCTCAACATTCCAATCTTCCTTGTCACAGTTGAGAGACACACGTGGAGATGCTGATATCCTGAAACAGTGGCGCCTCCATCAGTGAGGGCCCCTGGTGATGAGCAAAGCCCTCCCCGCTGACTGCAGCGGACACATGACAGGAGCAAGGATAACCTCGGTTGTTTTGGAGGGTTGTTCATTATTGCATCATATCTGAGCTCATCCTGACAGTCACATAAAAATGAAAATGTGCATGGACAAACAGAAGAATAAAGAAAGATATCGATAATTTACCGGCCACTATCTTTGGGAGATGCGGCATCAGGTGATTTATGTACTCTCATATTTACCATTTTACACTCCAAACGCTTCACCGGAAGTAGGTATCACTTACTTTAAGGGGAAAGGTCAGTGTTATTAACAAGAGTGCCGGGCCCTGGCAAGGCCATCCCCATCTCAGGCTGCATCTTAGGCTCCGGGCGCACCGAGCGGCTGTCCGGCCCAATTAGCCCTTTATTACAGATGGTTTTGTTCTCTAATTGTCTGCCCTGCATAACTTAGCACAGTCATCTACTGTCTTGTTCTCAAATGTTTAATTTAGTGTCTCTTGGCCTTGGTTTCTCATCTCTGAGTGCAGCAGTGGCAGAAAGGGAGATCTTTTTTTTTTTAATTAATTTTTATCAGAGTATAGTTGCTTTACAATGTTGTGTTAGTTTCTTCTGTACAGCAAAGTGAATCAGCTATATGTATACATACATCCCCTCTTTTTTGGATTTCCTTCCCATTTAGGTCACCACAGAGCACTGAGTAGAGTTCCCTATGCTATACAGTAGGTTCTCATTAGTTACCTGTTTTATACATAGTAGTGTATATATGTCAATCCCAATCTCCCAATCATCCCACCCCTCCCCTTCCCACCTTGGTATCCATATGTTTGTTCTCTATGTCTGTGTCTCTATTTCTGCTTTGCAAATAAGTTCATCCGTATCATTTTTCTAGATTCCGTGTATAAGCGATATTATACAATATTTGTTTTTCTCTATCTGACTTATTTCACTCTGTATGACAATCTCTAGGTCCATCCACGTCTCTACAAATGACCCAGTTTCGTTCTTTTTTATGGTTGAGTCATATTCCATTGTATATGTGTACAACATCTTCTTTATCCATTCCTCTGTTGATGGACATTTAGGTTGCTTCCATGTCCTGGCTATTGTAAATAGTGCTGCAATGAACGTTGGGGTGCATGTATCTTTTTGAATTATGGTCTTTTCTAGGTATATGCCCAGGAGTGGGATTGCTGGGTCATATGGCAGTTCTAATTTTAGTTTTTTAAGGGTCCTCCATACTGTTTCCATAGTGGCTGTATCAATTTACATTCCCACCAACAGTGTAAGAGGGTTCCCTTTTCCACACAGAAAGGGAGATCTTTAGAGGCCCCTCAATGCCAACACTCCCTCGGGGCCTGGAATAGCAAGAGCTGACTCTATGCCAGGCCTGGCGCTTAGCTCTTCATGTGCATTAGTTCACTTAATCGTTTCAACAATCCTATCAGGGAGGCACTGTTGCTATCCCTGCATTTTAAAGATGAAGATACTGAAGCACAGAGAGGTTTAGGAACTCATCCAAGGTCACACAGCTCAGAAGTGCTGGAGTTGGGCCTTGAACCCCAGCAGTCTGCTCCCCAGTCCCTGCTCTTCCTGCTGTACTGAGTGTCGACCTCTACTGTGCCCAGACCCTGTGCCGGGGCTGGGCTTGATGCCCGATGTCAAGATGGCGGCATCTACCTGTTAGCTGATTAATGATCATCATCATAGTAATGATAACCATGCCAGTGAACATGCATTCGGGGCTCATCGTGTACCAGGCATTTAACACACATTAGGGGGTGGAGTCCCCACAACGTCCTTCCCACCAGAGACTGTCACAATCACTGTGTTACAGATGAGAATCCAAGGCACAGAGAGGCCCTGGGTTTGCCCACAGTCCCACCTCCAAGTGCTGCCTGGAAGTGCCATGTCAGCCCAGGAATCTGCCTCCCGCTGAGGTAGCCTCATCAAATCCTCACAATAACCATACGTAGTCAGTATTATTGTGCCCATTCTACAGAGGGGAAAAGCGATGAGGCTCATAGAGGTTAAGCCATTTGTCCAAATCACACAACGAGTGAGCACTGGAGACTGAATCTAAGCCCAGCTCTATAGGATCCAAGGCCAATCTCTTCTCACTGCGTCAATGGTGAGAGGCCCAGGTGGAGCCAGCACCCTCCAGGTGCAGGGGGAGCTGCCCACCTCGGGGGGCTTGGGGCCAAAGAGATCACCAGCCATGACACAACACAGGAGTAATACTAACAGAATCTGTCACTGAGTGTGTCACATGTGTTGCCACATCTAAGTCTGGCCCCACCCATAAGGCAGATGCTTTTATTATCTTCAACTCACACATGAGGGGGCTGAGCTCAGAGAGGTTAAGTAATTCTCCTGAGGTCCCACAGCAAGCAAGCAGCTAGAAACCAGGGTTGGCCAGAGCTTGTGGTCTAACAAGTAGGCCACACTGCCTCCCTCTACCACAGGGACCATTAACAGAGACTGACTCTCCACTATTGGTGTTCAGAATCATAATATAAAACCCTTCAGGAGAGGCCCCCAAGGGTCTATATTCAGATGCTGTCCTGAGAACAGGGAGGGGGAAAGTCCCTGGTGACCCAGGGCAGCTGGAGAGGGGCAGGGGCTTAAAGGAAAGAGCTTCAGAAGAGATCCAAATTCAGGCCTTTCTATCCCCCTAGCCATCTAAATAGCTATCATCTATTTACTCAGGGCTGGAAGGATGCCTGGAAGACCACCCAGACTAGGGGTCTCGTTCCAGGACCATTAGAGTCACTGGCTTTAAAACAAGCCTGATGCCCAGACACCCTCACCCACCCATTGTACAGACAGGGAATCAGAGGCTCTGGGAGCTGAAGAAGGAAGTGTTGGTGTGAGGACTGAGCTCAGGCCTGTCCGGGTCCACGCTCTGCTTCTCTCATCTCCTGAGACATCCCCCGGCTCGGTGCCCTGAACACTATGGACTGTCGTCACTTATCTAAATCCCCCTCCATCCCTGAGGACAGGGACCCGTCCTTGCTTCTCTCTGCTCCCTTCGCCCTCAGCATGGGGCCCCCACCGGTGACCCAGAGACATAAACGTTTGGAGAACCCACAAGTGGGTGGAGGGCCATCCTCCCTGGGTGAGGTCGGTCCCCCGCCGGCCAAGCCCGTGCACATTTTATCCCTCAGGGGCCAGAACAGCTCCACCCTCACTTCCTTCAGTTCTCCACTCAAGGTCACCCGCTCAGCGAGTTCTTCTGGGACCCCCACCGCCCACTTCAGTTCTCGCACGTGGCCCATTACCACCCGGCACTGTCGTGTCTCCCCCCACAGGGACACCGGCTCAATCCCGGTGCCCAGAACAGAGCCTGGCACGTCGTGGGCACTCAGCAAACTGTTGGGTGAGAGAGCGATGGGTGAAGCCTCAGTTTCCCCGTCTAGAAAAGGGGAAGTTCACTCTCGGTGGTCTTCAGGGTCTCTTCCACACCCATCCCCCACAAGGTCTGTCTCTCTGGGAGCTGAGAGGACCAGGAAGGCTGGAAACCGTGGGGATGGGCGCAGGTCTGAGTGGCGGGCCGGCAGGGGAGACAACCAAGGCATCCCATGGGGCTGGGCTGCAGTTTCATTTCACACTTGGTGTCCAAGTTTGCATCACGGTGCTGGCCAGGATCTTCAAGTGCAATTATTAAATGTGATGTGCCGTAGATATATAATTGTCAGAATAGTTTTGCATATTTTGATAAATCTATATATATGGGTTGTAATTATCCATCATTAACATACGCTTATGTTCTCATAAGTGTACATTTTTTCCCCGAGGATGCAAGTTGCCAATTCACGACCAAGACACAGGGACCCCAGCCTGATGCTCATGTGTCCCCATCACGCAGGACATGGAATGTGTCCATTCATCATCCTGGGGAGGAGGGGCAGCGGGGAAGGTGGACAAATCTCCCCACACCACAGGCATGTCCTGGGGTCCTGGAGCTCCGGGAGGACAGAGAGCAGGGTCAGGAGAGAGGTCAGCCGCAGCCACCAGCCTGGACCAGGTGACAGTTGGCGGGGGGAGGGGTTACCTGAGCGCCTGCCTGTGGCTCCACCCAGGGCCCTGCAGGGGGTCAGAGCTGGAGCCCCGGCTGCCCTCACTCACCTGGGTACACCCCTGAGCCTCAGTTTCCTTGGCTGTAAAATGGGGATGAAAGCAGCTCCCTCCTCGCAGGGTGGCTGTGAGGATTAAGGGAGAGAGTGCAAGTGAAGGGCACCCAGCAGACGCAGGAAGTGCTCACTCGTGTGAACTGATGCCCCTGCTGTTGTCACCCCAGGACTGAGACAGAGGAGGCACCCGGGCCCATTTCACAAATGGGGCTAATCGCTGCTATGGTTCCCAGCTGTTGACACCCCCTTGGGCCAGGCGCCTGCTCACATGACCCCATGTCCCCTTCACAAGCGCCCTAAGCGGCAGGTGCTGTTCAGGCCCCCTCTCTACAGGGGGGAGGTTATGCCCCGGGCGGGTCAAGTACCTCCGGGATCACACAGGCCACACGGGGCAGAGGCTCAGAGCAGGGCTTTCTGTCCCCAGGCCCCAGGCTGGGCCACCACCCCAGACCCCACACGGCACAGGACTCTCAATCACAAGCACTGATGAGAAGGTGGCAGACACTCGTGGCTGCCCGCCCAGCAGCCCACCCCTCCTTCCTCACTCACAGAGCCCTGGGTTTGTTCTGCAGCAACGGGCTCAGGCCTGGTGGGCCTCCCCAGCCCAGGGGTGAAGCCAAGCCTGGCACCCCACCTCCCTTCTCCAGACATTGTTTTAGGGGTGAGAGTGTGACCCAGATCTGGCCATTGAGATATAAGGGAAAATCTGGTAGAGGGACTTCTGGGAATTATTTTTTCTGCCTTACTCCACTCCCTCCCTTCTTCTCAGCTTGAATGTTTTAGTGTGAGACATGATGTTTGGAGCTGCAGTAGCCATCATGCAACCATGAGGCAACAAGCAAGGAAAAAGGTCAGTATGGTTAAGGATGGTAACCAGGAAAGAGGGAAAGACCTTGGTTTTTTGGCATCACTGTCAAAACACTGTCAGACACTGTTGGTGTCTGACCAACCCCAGAACTACCTCCCTCCAGACATCTTTTTATGCCGGATCATTACATGTCTCAATAACTTGAGCCACTGTTGTTGGATTTTCTGTTACTTGATACCCAACACATCCCAACTGATGGAAGCACTTACCATGTGCCCAGTCCGTGTCTCTCATAACCCTCAACACACAGAGTCAGGGCTATTTGTCTACACCTCTGACTCCCATATCAGACCCTGGACCAAGATGGCCAAGGATGGTAAAGAAGCGAGAGAGAAAGTGTCTGGGTTTGCTGATACCTCTGAGCTTCTGACCAGCCCGGGAGCCCCTCCAGACATCTGTTTATGTGAGATCATTTCACGTCTCAATGGCATGAGCTACTGTTGTTGAATTTTTTATTAGTTGCCGCTCAGAAAATCTGAACTGATGGCAGCACCCCACTATGTGTCAAGCACCCAGCTATTTGTTTACAACTTCGTCTCCCTCACCAATTCTTGACCTATGAGAGGGCAGAAGTTGTGTCTTGCTGATCTCTGTACCTTCCCTGCCCTAAGGGCAAACAGGGCATGACACACAGTCAACCCAACTCCACAAGTAGTGTAACGGGGTAAATGATGAGCAAATGAATGGATGAATAAAGGAATGAGTGAATGGGTGAGCATAATGGATGTGCAAATGCTTTGCAAACTGTAAAGTGCTGAGCCCAAATGCAGGATTAAGATCTGGAAGGTGGACAGAGATGTGGGATGGAAGAGGGGCAGGTCGCAGAGCCGGGATTAGAGGAAAAGCAGCAGCCCCTTTGCTCCAGCAGGAATGAGGCACCGCTGTCTTCCCAGGTGTCTCCCTGCCTCTCCATCCTGCTGGCACAGACGTCAGGTCTAAAATCCCTACCCCGCGTGCAGTCACTCCCCTGGGCTGCGGGAGCCTTTGACAGCCAGCGCCTGCTTCCCCAAGCCGAAGAGACAGGCTTTGTGCTCTGCCATTTTCCCCCTAAAAAATTGTTTCAAGAAACCAAATGGCTATCATTACACCAGGTGCAATTCTTTGCTGCATTATTTTGTAAGAGACGTAGGACAGGGCGCTGGGAGAGGAGGTGGCAGGAGAAGTGAGGAAAACCATTTAGGGTGAACAGGCTCTAAAATTTCAGCTCCAGGTTTTGCAGGGAAACTGGATTAAAGAATCAAATCAAATGAATTTTGCCATCAGAGTAAGAGATCTGTCTCCCCTAAAATGCTTTAATTTGACAGTTGGCTTCAAGGGGGTTGGCAGAATTCGTTTTGTGAGCAGACAAGATCAAAGAAGGAAGCAAAACACAGCCCGCCATGGGAACTTTGTTAACCACTTGACATCATTGTGTTTCGCTCAGAGTTGGATTTTTGGCAAAACTGAGAAGTCATTTTCTTTCCACTGACGTCTGATTTTGTGGTGTGAAAAGGTCCTGTGGGCGGGGGGAGTCAGCAGACAGGGAGGGGCCTCCCTGCTCTGCCCTCCCGACCTCAGAGTCGCCCAGGGACAGCTGGCAAAGGAGAGCCCTGAATAGTAACGGACTCTGGGCCTCGACCTGTCTTTCCACGTCGGAGCTTCCCCAGGGCCTGCAGCCCATGCCCCAGCCCTCACCGTCTCTCTGCCAGGGGGTGGATTTGGAGCTTGACATTGACCCCCTGACCCCATCCTGGCTGCTCAGATCAACACCCTTCCCCACCCATGATATAAGCACATTCAGCATCACCCTGGCCGCTGGTGGTCCCAAGTGGGGCCTGAGCCCTGCCCCCGCCTCCTCATCACGGCATCTCCAGGCCCATTAAATGGGTGATTTACAGGCCTGACACATAGATTTGTATTAGCTGCACCAAGATCAATTTTAATGCCTCCTCTAGGATTATGCCCTTGAACGTCTCCTTCCCCTCGGAGAGATCTGAGTGCTCTCCCCTCACCAGTTACCTGGCAGCCACGTCCTCCTATCAGCCTGCCCACCTCCTTACCAACATACAGAGTGACTAATTTATTCATTCACTCATCAGTTACCATGGACATAGCAAGATGAATAAAACTCCCTTGCCCTCTGGAGGTTTATAATCTGTTTCTTACTCTACCATAGCTGGTCATGGTGGAGGAACTGGGTTGGACCTCAAGAAGAACTTTGTGGGGGGAGGGGCAGTGCAGTGCAGTGGTTACAGGCACAGACTCTGAGGATGACAGACCTGGGATTGCATCCCAGCTCCACGGCTCACCAGCTGTGTGTCCTCAGGCAAGTAACTTAACCTCCCTGAGCTTCATGTTCCTCACCTGGAAAGTGAAGGTAACAGTATCTACCACGTAGGCCCTTGTCAGGGTTAACTGAGACATGGCGAGGGAGGCACAAGGTGAGCGCTCACTTCAGAGCAGCCTTTATTCTCTTGGAGGGAGTCGGGCTTTGGGGAGAGAACCAGGCAAATCTCAACTCCACTCCTTCTGCCTCATTTGACCTCTCTGAGCCTCGGTTTCCTCATCAGTGAAATGAGGAAAACACAGCCTGACCCTTGGGAGGGGAATGGGGGAGGAGCTGGAGAAGGAGGAGGTGAATCGATTCGGACCCTGAAGGTCCAAACCCAACCCTACCCTCCACCATGGGAACTGTCAGCTCCTCCTCCCCGCCTTCTTCGTCTCCACCTTGGTGTTGGGGTCGCATGAAGGGCGGGGTGGGGGAGACGGGCGGAGACGAAGTCTCAGTCATGCCCTGATCCAGCGTTTGATGCCTCAGTTCCCTGCCAAGTGCTGCCCAGGCTCTAGGGACCCCTCCAGTGATGGGGAGCTCACCACCCCCTGGACTGGGCGGCAAGAATCCCAGGGCACCAGAGGGGATGCGGCAAGGAGCCCTGAGCTGCTGCAGCCTCCAGGCACCAGCCCTGCAGGGCGCAGCCGGCCCAGGGCCACATCCTGAGAGGTGCCCCCAGCATTGCAGGAGCAGTTTTCTTCCTTTCTCTATGAAAGAGAGGAAATAAAAGAATCTGTACTGTAAACACATTTGGCCCCTGATGTGGCCAAATGTGTTTACAGTACAGATTCCAGGGGTGGTGCAGTGGTCTTGGCCACTCAGCAGTCATGCTCAGGCAACACAGTGTGGTGGGAAGAGCCCTGCTCTGGGATCCCCATCCATCTTGCTGTGTGCTCTTGGGAAATCAAGCTCCCTCTCTGGGCCATTAAAAGGTGCAATCAGTGGGCAACACATAATTGTAAAGGGAGGGGTGGAAAAGACACTGGACAAAAAGTGAAGAGGAAACTTCTTACACCTAGAAGGTGAGGAAGGGAAAGACCAAAGAGGGGTGACCCCAGTGACCACGACCTTCCCCCAAACCTGGCTCCCAGGTCCTGACTGCTCTGGAGCCTCCACCAGGAACCCTGGGGCATCTCGACCCCTCCCACTCCCTCCCTACAGCCCACATCAAACCCACCTCCAGTTTCATCTCCCTAGACTGCGGCCATCATTCTCTCTCTCCAACTCCATGGCCTCTTCCCACCCCATCATCTCCCATCATCTCCCATCTGGACCTTTTCTCAGCCTCTTTCCCGCCTCCTGCCCACCATCCTCTCCTGACCAGAGACTGCAATGAGCGATTCACCACAGTAATCCACTCAGGCCTCCTGAGTTCTGGCAGTTCCCCCGTGCTCTCAGGAGGAGGACAGAACTGCTCCCCGTGGCCGACCTGGTCCAGCAGGGCCCAGTCCAACTCCCCACCTCCAGCCTTACCTCCTTCCTCCTTTCCCATCACACCTCCACCCAGCCTGAAGCACCACCACTCAGGCCCTGAATTCACCACCCCACCACCACCACAGGGCCTTTGCACACACTGTTCCCATGGCCTGGAGCACGCCTCCTCCCCATCTCCCCAGAGTCTCCCCTCCTCACCCCTCAGATCTCAGTGCAAGTGTCCCCTCCTCAGGGAAGCCCTCCTTGACATTCCAGTCAATGTCAAACCCTGGCACAGGCCCCCGAGCCCTGGGAACCTCGTCCTGGGCACACTGGTCACAGGGCAGGTTCCAGGTTATTTGGGAACCGTCTGTGCCCCCACTGGGCTGTGAGCTCAGGGCCGGGGAGTGTCATTGTTTCATTCACTGCTGTAGCCCCCGGAACAGGGCCTGGCACATCGTAGGTGCCAGTAAATACTGGTGGGAGGAAGGCATGGAGGGAGAAGAATCAGTGGAGTTCACTCTGTTCAGAGAAGGTGCCTGGAAAACAGAACAGAGACACAGGACTAAAGGAGGGAGGACCAGGGGCTCCCGAGCCACAGCTGAGGATTCAGGGTATGTCATTTCCAGCCAGGAGCCCCTGAGGCCGAGTTGGGGAACAGAGGATGAGAATCACTCTGGGAAGCCCCAGATAGAGGCCCGAGAGGCAGGAGGGCCAGGAGGGACACGGTCTCCCCAGAGGAACATGGTCTCCGCTCAAGGCTCCCATCTGTGGGAGGACCCGCCACTCTGACCACATCCCTCCCCTGCTCCTGAACCATCCATGGCTCCCAGCGCTGCCTGCTCAACCCACCTTCCCTGCCAAACCTCCCTCCATTTGTCCCCACAGGCCCTGGGCGTCAGGCCCCCAGACCACCCCCTGGTCCCTAATCCACCACATTCTTCAGCTCAAGTGTCACCTCTTCCAGGAGGCCTTTTCTGATTCCCTTTGGTGCTTGTCCCTCCTCCGTTCCCAGAAAACCCAGCAGATGTCCCTCCTACAGAGCTTGTTTCAGTCTCACCACTAGATTGTGAGCTATTGGAGGTGACAGGAGGTTTTATTCTTCTCTCCCTCATGCCTGGCACACAGCCCGGCACACAGTGGCTCTCAAACTGGGCTGGATAAATGAATGAATGAGTGAGTGAATGAATGAATGGATGAACATTACTAGCCTCCATTTATTCAGGACCTGCTGTGTTCCAGGCACCGTGCTGACATCTTACAAGAATCGTTTCGTTTAATCCTCCCTACAACCCCTTTGTAGAGTGTACTGATATATGCCCATAGTACAGACGGGGAAACTGAGGATTGGGGGGTTGGGTCACTCACCAAGGTCACACAGCGAGTAAACTGAGGCAGTAGAACCTCCCTGCTCAGCTCCATCCGATGCCTCTCGCTATCCTCCTAAGCTGAGTACACAGCTCATGGTGGTGTCCGGGGCTTCCCTGCTGACCCCTTCACTCACTGAGGACGCACGATGGCTGCTTTGGCTGAAAGTCATGATCACAGACATCCAGCCTCGGTTCTAGAGCAACAAAGAAGGACCCACCAAGAGTGTGTCTGCAAGAGTGTGTCAAAGAGAGTCTCTGCATCCACAGGAAACCCTCCCAGTCCCACCCACAGCTCCTCAACTGTCCCCAGCAACAGTGGAAACCCCTCCCGAGCCCACACAGACTCTGGGACTTCCCTCTCCTCAGCCCTGGGGTGATCTATGGACCACGGGAACACAGGCTGTAAAATCAAGATCTTGTGTGTGTCTGCCTTGAGCAGGGGCCACAGAGCCATTCAAATCCCAGAGATTCTGCGGAGGGGAGGAAATATCTCAGAGAAGAAGCAAAGAGAGTGAAGAGGAAACAGAGATGTGTCCGGGAGATTAATCCAGCACTCAGACATGAAAGAAACATGTTCAGTTATATTCTGTTGCATTTCATTGAAATGTACATGTCATACTTAGCAGCCTACAAGCCTCAGATTACCCAAAGAGAAAGCACAAGAAAGACAAGAGAATAAAAACACAGACAGAAAATGATCCTGAAATTGGAGAACCACTAAGAGAAAAAAAAAGCCAGACTTGAGACGAAAACTGCTACTTGGCACCGAGGCCCCTCAGCAGGTCCCTGTGGCCGTGCAGTCCAGCACCAACCCAGATGCCCTGCTCACTGGCACCAAGGAACGTCCCAGGCAGGAGTCAGGAGGCTCCACTTGCCGTGTGAGAAGCCTGAAGCCTTCAGAGGCCGTCAGAGGGGCGGAAGGATGGAGAAAAGAGCAAGAAGAGATCACACTGGACCCAGCCCAGGACAAAGGGAAACCCCAGTGACCCCTCCTGGCAACTGTGCCCTCCTCCATAGGTCTGCTGATGAACCTGGGCCAAGGCGCCTCATGACTCAGACACCTCCTCCCTTCCAGCACCTTCTCTCCCTCAAAGAGAGAGGGTCTTGGAGAGAAGGGGCTTCCTGGAGCCTCCAGCTTCCTGGCCACTGATTCCATCTTGGAAAACCATGGGACATTGCACCAGGCTGAGAAGCTGGGAAAAGACCCCCCGCTCAGTGTGTGCATGTGTGCGTGTATGTGGTGTGTGTGTGTGTGTGTGTGTGTGTGTGTGTGTCCACTCACAGGCTGCCAGACCAGGCTTACCCTGACCAACACCAAAGTCTCCAGCCCCAGCTGGGCCCGCGGCTCTGCCAGCCCAAGAGTCCCTCAGGAAACTTCTAGGGCCAGGGCCTAAAAAGTGTGTCTGAGCTGTCTCCTGCTGTGCAGTATTACGGAGGTACTGCTCTCTCTCTCTCTCTCTCTCTCTCTCTCTCTCTCTCTCTCTCTCTCTCTCACACACACACACACACACACACACACACGCACGCAACACAGTCCATAGTCCAGGCCACAGGCCAGATTTCACCTTCTCTGCAGCAGTCCCTCTTCAGCCCAGCCCAGGTTCAAATTTCTGCAGCTCCTTACTGTGTAGCCTCGGCAAATTGCTCAACCTCTCTGACTCCGTTTGTGACATGGGAATAACAGTCTGCCTCAGAATGGAATGAGATGGTGCAGGCAGTGCCTGGCATGGAGGAAGCACTCAGTGAATGTGTGTTGTTGCTAAGGTTCTGCACTGGTTCTTCATCCTTCAAAACTCAGCTCAGACATGCCCTCTGGCAGGGCTGCTACCTGCCCGCACAACTCTAGGGGGCACCATTCACCACATTTGTGGTACATGTGTGAGTTGTACAGTGCACAGCCCGCACAACAGTACACTGTGGCCCTGGGTTCTGGGAAGATTTTCCTGACTGGTCCCACTTGGTCAGAGGCCCCTTCCTCCTCTGTTGTCCCCACCCCACCAGAGTGAGCTTCATGAGGAAAGGGACCTGGTCCTGCCCACCCTTGTGTCCCTAGGATCAGCTCAGGACCTGATCTGAAGTAGGGCAAACACCAGCAGCCATTCTTACAACTAGTAAATGGCTGAACAGGGGTTGACACCTAAGTTTAGGCGCCAAAGCTCTTAACTGCAGTCCAGAGAGGTCAAGTAACTAAAGTAGTTACCTACTCTGTATTGACAATGCAAAGCCAGACACCATTAGGTGGACAATTAGACTTGCTCTAATGGTGACTTGCTCTGACCAATGAGATGTGAGAGGCTACGGCGTCTGTCACTTCCAGGAGGGAGCTTTAAGTGCCAGGGCCCAGTTTGCACAGTGATCTCAGAAAGCCACGTGGAGGTAAAGCCGCGTCAGCCCAGAGCGGCTGCGGGGAGCAGAGCCGGCCACCTGCCCTGGGCATGTCAGCACAGAGACAGGGCCTCCTCTCAAGTTGGGGATGCTACGGCCACTGGTTACCACAGCATAGCCCGGGCCCCTCAGAGTGATGCCAGTGCTGAAACCAGGTCACCTCAGAAGTCTGCCCCCAGCCTCCAGGCCCCCATGGATGCTGGTCTCTGTGGGACAGGTCACTCTACGCCACCCCAGTCACAGGTCTGGAGGGTCCTGCCAGTATCTGGGAGGCCGGCTCCCCAGGCTCTGACTTACCCAGACCTGGGCCAGACACACACATCCCATAATGATGCGCAGATCACCCGAGAGCATCTGGGCTCCTTGCTCCTCTCTGTTAACCCATCCCTTCAACAAAGAAGCCCCTGGACACTGAGTCTGTGCCAGGCATTTGCTGGGTGCTGTGAATATCCAGGGAGCAGGACCAATGCAGTCCCTGCCCTCCTGGAGCTCACAGACTAGTGCAGGTGACAGTAGGTACCAGTGAACACCCAAGAAAAGAATTGCAGAGTGCTGAGTGGGGCCAGGGGAACAATCAGGAGTGGGGAGAGGGCACAGGGGAGGGGAAGCAAGTCTGCAGCTGGGGTGGGCCAATCGTAGTTAAGCTGAGACCCAAGGGTGAGAGGGACCAGCCAAGTGAAGGGAGGACAGGAAAAGGCATTCCAGGTGGAAGGAACTGCATGTGCAAAGGTCCTGAGGTAGGAAAGGCCTTGGGGAGAAACAGCAGAGCAGGGAGAGGGGAGGGAGATGCGGGGTGCACAGGGCCGGACCACATAGGCTTGCTGGCCGCAGGGAGGAGTCTGCACTTGATCCTGGGGTCAAGGAGAAGCCACTGAAGGGGCCAGGAGGGGAGGGTCATGACCAATTCACATTCAGAACATTCTCTGGGCCCAGGGCTTAGCACAGGGCCCGGCACACATTAGTGCTCAGTGAATGCTTGCTTACGATGGTGACACATGAGGGAAGAAAGCAGACACTCTTTAGGGCACTACTGACTCACCCTGGTCAGTCTACATGCTCCCTACACCCAGCGAGGGGTCCACTCAAGGACAGGGAGGAGCTGGGGCTTGTGGAGCAGCTGCTGCTGCCTGGAGCCCAGGCTTCTCACGTGTCAGCTCACGTGTCAGCTCATGTGTCTTCAGTAAGGACCCCACAAGGGGGTGCACAGACGCCCCCAGAGAGTTACTGATGTTGTTTTTACAACAAAATAGATCCAAAATGAAAACACTCTAACCCTAATTTGAAGACACGTGAAACAGGATTCTCATTAGAAAGGGCATCAAGAAATATTTCAGTATGGAAATCAATGGACTCTCGTGAAAAGAATTACCAGCTGAATAATGAAGAAGGGCAAGTCAATAGAACTGAGAAAATATGGAGGAGAAAAGCCACAACTCTTTCCCTGATTATAGGGTCGGAAACACTGAATTGATAAAACAATGGCATTGAATTATGAGGAAACGTGCAACTTCTTAACAGAGGGGGCAGAAACCAGCTAATGTGATAACGAACCACTGAGGGAGCATCAGAGCCTATGGCCACGTCTGAGCATTTTCTAGGCACATGAGTGGTTCCCGAAGCCCAACCTGAATCCCAAAGTGAGGCCTGGGTCTGGACCTCGACCTGGCCCCATCCTCTCTAAGCTGCGTCTCCCCAATACCTTCTCTGGACCACAGGTTGTTCTGTCCTGCTCACCTCTCCACCCTCAGTGTGCAGTCCACCTCTTCCAGGAAGCCTCCCCTGATTACTCCAGACCCCAGTCACCCCAACTCTAACCTCAGACCTTCTTCCCCCTAAACATCAGGTGGTCACAGCAGAATGTGAGATTAACAGATTACAGAACACAAAGGCAGATAGTAGGTTCAAGTTCTCTCTCCTGTAGAAGGTAACCACGTCTGGCAGTCCAACAGCACTTTTCAGTTGGCAGAGCGCATCCACGCCCTTCAACTTAGTGGACCCTCTGAATCCCAAACTGGAGGGACTTCCCTGGTGGTGCAGTGGTTAAGAATCTGCCTGCCAATGCAGGGGACATGGGTTCAAGCCCTGGTCCGGGAAGATCCCACATGCCGCGGAGCAACTAAGCCCGTGCACCACAACTACTGAGTCTGTGCTCTATAGCCCACGAGCCACAACTACTGAGCCCACGTGCCACAGCTACTGAAGCCCATGTACCTAGAGCCTGTGCTCCGCAACAAAGAGTAGCCCCTGCTCGCTGCAACTAGAGAAAGCCCACGTGCAGCAGCGAAGACCCAACGCAGCCAAAAATAAAAAAGGATAAATTAATTAATTTAAAAAAAAAAAAAAGAATCCCAAATTGGAGCTAAGAGTGTGAGTCTGGGGCCAGAATCTCTGGGTTCAAATCCTGCCTCCACCACCTCCTAGTTACCCTGTGCAAGTTCTTTCCCCCATTTGACCTTCAGTTTCCTCACCTGTAAACTGGGGCTAACAATGCTATCTCTTTGTAGGATTGTTATAAGGTCTATACATGTAAAGCATGTAGGACAGTGCCTGGCCTGTAAAAGTCCCTCCATCATGTCTGAGATCTTTATCATCCTCCCCATTTTACAGATGAGCAAACTGAGGCTCAGAGAGGCTAAGGCACGTGTCCAGGACCACAGAGATGACAGCTGTCAGAGCCAGCTCTTTAACTCAGATCCATAGTGTCTGGACCCGTATCCCATCTACCATGTGTCAAGAGCTGTGCCCTTTATGCCTCATCTCGTCCCACAGCTGTCCTCGGAGGGAAGTCTCCTCATCTCCCACTTCACAGGTGAGGGAACTGAGGTCCGGGGTGCTCATGGAACTGGCCCAAGGTCCCACAGCCAGTAAAAGAAGAATTCCCTAGAATTCAGACCCAGGGCTCCCTGTTCCCAAACCCGCAGTGAAGGAGGTTTCCTCCTCCCTTCCTTGTTCCCAGGCTGCAGGGCAACCGACGGGCCCCAGCTGAGGGGAGGGGGCTGCAGGGACAGGGGACCAGCTGGGGCCTGTAGGGAGTGCAGGCTGGGCAGCCACCCCCGGGGCTCCAGAGATCGCCGGAGTTCCGAACTTTGTCTGCCGGAAACTCTGCAGACTTCAATCCTTTGCAAAGCCAGAGGGCTTAAGGCAGAGCCAGTTCTCCAAGAGCCCCGAAGGGGAGGCAGCAGGTGAAGCTCATTTCTTGGGGTTTATGTTTCCTGTTCCTCTTCTGCAGAGATGCTCTAAGGGGCCAGCGATAAACCCTGTGAAGACGGATTTGTCATAAACTCATTATCTCTCCCTCCCCGGGGTCGGAGGTCACATCAATAACTTCCTGCCCACTCTCCCGTGCAGATCTGTGGCAAGGCTGCAAGCCTGTTTTAGGAGCTGTAAATCCATCCCCCTCTCCCCCTGGAAATCAATTGGAAACCCGTTTGCTAACTCAACCCTAAATGTAAACGCGCACAAACTATAGGCCTATTCTGGGCTAGGCTGGGGCTCCCGAAGGACATGCCCAGAGGAGACGCCACCCTGGAGTCAGACCCAGGCTCAGTCCAGGGTCGGGGGGCACAGTGGGGACCGACCAGGCCAGGCCCAGTCAGGGACACAGAGAGCAGACAGCAGTGGGGAAACCTCAGCTGGGTGGGGCTCTGTGCTTAGCTCGCCCCCTCCTCCCACTCAGAGGCCCATTCCCTCCACAAGTCTCTCTGTCAAAGGGGAGAAGATCCGCTCAGAGAGGGCAGGGGTCTCACCGGCTTCCCCCGAGAGTCAGGCTAAGGATGGGGAATATGGCCTGGTCCCTCAGGCCCACCTCAGTCCCTGAGACGAGGCTTTCTCGCTGCCTTGAACATGGAGTCCCAAACCCAGGCTTTTCCTTAGGGTACGCTGGCTCTGAATTAAACCAAGAGGTTCATCCCCATAAGCTGCTCTGGCTGTTTTCGGAGAAGAGAAAACTTTCACATGCAGGCAGAGAACTGACCGTCCTCTCTTCCCAGAAACGGGGGCACTATTCCTGTGAGTACTGCTAGGGTTCGAGTCTCCTCTTGGGTTCTAGAACAGAAGGGAACAGGCCACGCGTGTTTGCTGAGTGAATTGACTGATTGATTTGGGTGGGTCAGATCCAGATAGATGGAATTTGGGGATAACCTTTGACCAGATTTCCACAACAGCAATATTCTCCCCCACCCATGGGGACAATTTTAAAGCAAGATTGCAAGTTCTTTGATGTCTCCTCTCATAACCCTTTGATCAACAATGAATGGTGGAAGCCATATTACGTCCAGGGCTAGATCCCAAAAGCTCCCATGTGAGAAGCCCAACCACCCACGAGGCTGCCATGCTGTGAGGAAGCCCAAGCCACAGGGGAAGGCTTTGGTCAACATTCTCAGCTGAGCCCAGCCTTCAAAGCCATCCGGACTCAACCATCAGACACATGAGTGAACGATTCTCTGGATGCTCTCAACACCCAGCTGTTCAGGTCACTCCCAGCCATCTGAATCTTTCCTGCTGAGGTCCAGACATTGTGGAATGGGGATCAGACCACCCCCACTGCACCTTGTCCAAATTCTTGACTCACAGACTCTGTATTTCACATGACTAAATTAGGTTGGGAGCGGGGTGGAAATTATTATATAACAATGGATAGCCAGACTACCAACCTAGGGTACAAAACAATATTCAGAGTGGTTTGACTCTGAGCCTCTATCTTAAAGTTCTCAGGAAGTTAGTGTTTTTATCCTGAGAAAGACCACTAATGCTGAGTGTTTTGGGTAGGCTTTGCTGTGTAACAAATCACCCCAAACCTCAGAAACGAAACAGCAGCAAGATATTGTTTCCTATAAACCAGTGGCTGGCTAGGTGATATCTCTGCTAGTTTCACCTGGACTTACCCCTGTGCTGCATTCCATCTGGCCTGGAAAGTCCAATCTGGCCTCCTTCACTCCCCTAGTAGTTGGATGTTGGCCAGAGGGCCTCAGCTCTCCACACGCCCACTCATCCTCCAGCAGACCAGGCCGGCTTCCTTACCTGACGGTCTCAGGGCAACATTCCAAGACGGTAAAAACAGAGGCAGCTACGCCCTGAGGCCTACTCTCAGAAAGCATACACTATCTCTTCCGCTGAGTTCTAGGGTAAAAGCCAGCCACAGGTCTGTGTAGATTCAAGGGGTGGGAAAGGAGACTCCGTCTCTTGATGGAACAAATGGCAAAGTCATGCTGCAAAAGTGCATGCACAATATCTGTGGAACCTAGAAAAATGGTACAGATGAACTGGTTTGCAGGGCAGAAATAGAGACACAGATGTAGAGAACAAACATATAGACACCAAGGGGGGAAAGTGGTGGGGAGGGGGTGCTGGTGTGATGAATTGGGAGATGGGGATTGACATGTATACACTAATATGTATAAAATGGATGACTAATAAGAACCTGCTGTATTAAAAAATAAATAAAATTCAAAAATTCAAAAAAAAGAAAAAGCTATTGAAAACAGAAAGAAAAAAGTGCATGCACAGGGAGATGGAGGAACTGTGGCCCTATTTTACAACCTACGCCACTGGGGAAGCTCTAGGTGGGCCAGTGGGAGAAGACTGTGTGTTCTGTGTGAAGAGAGAGGCTCAAGGGTAAACCTAAGGCTCCCAGGGGGCTTACTCAGTCCCACAAGGCAAGCCCAGCTCACCACTGCATCCCTAAGAGGAAACAGGTACATGTTCTTTCTACATGGCCCACGTGTCGTCTGGCCAGTCCTGCCCCCAGTGTCAGGGAGCAGGGGACGGACACTCCCCTCCCTGGTGTTATGTCTACATTTGCTTTCTATTCCCAGCCCCACGGTCTCCTGCCATGGGTGGGGTTTTGTACACACACAGAGACAGCCCTGCTGAGCACCTGGGGAGGTGTGGGTGGCAATGGGGTCTGGAGGGGCTTTGGCTGCCAGGCAGAGGGTGCTGAATGGGTCTGCATAATAGAGATGAGTGGAGATGCATTCCCAGAGGCAACCCAGGAGGAAGGAAGGGGGCGAGTTAAAAGCAGAAAGAGAAGCTGGGAGATGGCGGGAGGTTAGGGCAGGTTGAGAAAGGGGGTGCCTATGCCCCACTGGAAGCTGCCCGTGGCGGGGGGAGAGATCCTCCCTCCCAGCCCCCACCCCAGGTATCTCCCACCAACAGCACGTGGAATAGGGATCCAAATCAGTCTTGCCTAAATCTTGAAGATCTGTGAGCCTGGGGACCAGGATCGGCCTGGCTTGGTTCAGATACCAAATTTAGACTAAATCATAGTGGCCAGGGGAGGGGACAGGCCAAGTAAGACCAAGGGCACCCCTACTATCACCATTTGGAAAGGGATGGGGGGCAGATGGCTTGAGGAGGGAGGAGAACTCTCTCAATCCTCAGGAGGAAACAGATGAGGAAACCGTGGCTCAGAGCAGAGGAACTTCCCAAGGTCATCCAGTGATAAAGCAGCCGAGCTGGGACCTGAACTCCAGAGCCTCTGCTCTAACCACTGGGCAGCAGAGCCTCAGGCTGCAGACTTAGGAGACCCCACAAAGGCTGGAGGGACTGCGGAGCCCCAGGGACAAGACAAAAAGGTCCTGAGTCCCGGGACACCAGGGAAGGCAGGTGCTCTGCCCTTGGTGCCCTCAGCCCCTGTCGGAGGGCTCGGCTGTGTGAGCGCATCCAGGGTGTGGTGGCTGAAATGGGGGAGCATCTCGAAGCTTCCAGTTCTCACAACCAAAGCCAATGCCAGTAAATTACTCCAAATAATGGGGCTGTTTGCTCAGGAAATCGAGAAGGCAGTACACAGTGAGAAACACTGAATATAAAACCTTTGATTTACAGATAGGGAAACTGAGGCCTAGAGAGGCGGAGAGACCTGCCCAAGGACAGCAGACTAGAAGGCCGAGGTAGGCCAGGAATGTTCCCAGCACACTTGGCTAAGTGCAGGGTCAAGGTCATGGGGATAGGATGGAATCTGACAGATGATGAATAAGGAAACCAAAGCTCAGAGAGGGGAGGTACTTGCCCAAGGACTCACAGTTAGTGGTGGAACTAGGAGCTGGACTCCAGTCTGTTTGGCATCTTTTAATTGTGCTCTGCTGCCTGCATCTCTTCAGCCTCTGGATCAGGACTTAAAGGGGAGGGGTTGGGAGAGGTCAGGAAGAGCAGATTTCCAGAGGCAACGGATGGCATTCCAAGCAGAGGGAAAAGCACAAACAGAGGCACGGATGTGAGACCCTGTTTGGTGTACGTACCAGTTAGTCCTCTGGGTGGCAAGTAAAAGTCCCACTCACCCCGCCTTGAGCAGTTAAGGGACTAGACAATCTCACATAACTGAGAGGGCCCAAGACGGTCAGAGGTAAGACTGAATATCTCCCATTTGTCCAACCAGATCCACCCCACCCTGCTCTGTACCCCAGAAGGATGACCTGTGTGGACTGCTGTTCCTCTGACTTCTCAACCAGTGGGGAGCACCAAAGGAAGGCTGGGGACAGGGAGACCAAGATGTTCATTGCTTCTCTCCCTACATAGGGCCACCAGGGGCAGTGAACACACACAGCTTCTATGGGCAGCCCTCCCCAAACCGCCCTCTGCCTCCAGGTTCTGATAACTGCTCACTCCCCCTCACCCTTTTCAGGCCCAAGGGTAATAATGGCCCCTCTGTTACTCACCCTGGCATGCTGAACTATCCCTTATGGTGTCCCTCCACACCGCCTTCACTCTTGTAAATTGTTCGCTTATTAAACTTCCCTCAAATTGCTCAATTTTGTTTCCTACTGAGGCCCAGACTCATAACATTGACTTCAGGTATGGCTTGACCCAGCAGCTCAAATGATGTCAACAGAGACCCAGGCTCCGTCCATCTCCCTGCTCTGCCTTTTGTGATACCAGTTTCATCCTCAGGCTACCCATGGTAGCCGCCTTCCCCCTTACCTTCCTATCCCATCCCCTCCCCTCACACTCTCATCTCCAATGACCCACATTCTCCAAGTCTCACGTCCCCACATCACACCATTCAGGGGGAAGAGAGAGTCCCTTTGGGTAGCTGAATGGGAAAACCTATTTGTTTCCCTGAAACTGGAACAAACTTCTCTACATCTCATTGGTTCTGATTTGATTACGTTCCCAGGCAAGCCAGTAACTGTGGTCAATGGCTAACTGCCTCAAGCCAATCAGGGCCCACCCTGAAGCTGAGCAGGCCAATCCCACCTAAACCACATGACTGAGGATAGATAAGGTGTCAGATCCATAGAGGAGGATCCAGGAGAGCCTGGAGATACTGGGGTGGGGGAAAGGCAATCAGGAGGCAATGATCTAGGTGAGTGCTGATAGGGTCTGGCCTGCCACAGGGCTGGCAGCAGCGAGAAGGAAAAGGGTTCAGGGAGAGATGTGTAGACATCCATTCCTGCATCTCAAGGGCCCAGGTGAAGAACTGAATTCCAGAGGAGGCATCTGGCCCACGTGGCTCAGGACCTGCCTCCCAGGCCTACCCAGACCGTGTTGATGGACAAACAGCAGCCGTAGGAAGTATGAACACAGAGCCAGGGCCCAGCAGCCACCCACACCTGCAAGTCATGGGGACCAGGCCACAGATGGAGCAAAATTAAGCACCAGATGGGCCTCAGACAGGGTAGGATCCTCTAGTGGGGAAAGACTGACAGCCACACAGGACAGGGGAAAGGCCTGGACTCTGGAATCTCACGGACCTTGGCCCTGCCCCTCATTTGCTGTGTAAATTTAGTAAGTTACTGATCTCTCTGGGTCTTGGGTTTCTTATCCGTACAAAGATGGCTTAGACTTGATTAGAGGGACCAGCTGCCCAAGTCAGATTGTGGAAGCAACGCAGGCTGTAGCTTGAAGATCAATCCGTGAGTCAGGAAAGGAGAAGTTCCTCTCGGTAGCCCACCACCCCACCACCCCCTGATCTACCAGAGAGGAAACGCAGCACCTAATTGGACTGTTGAGGTGCTGCATGGGCCTCGTTAGGTCTTTTGTGGAGCCTTATGTGTAACTTGACCAGAAAACCTGTCAGAAGTATCTGGGGACCCGAAGAGAGCAGGTGGTACTAGAGGCAGCATGACAGGGTGTCTCAGCAGCCCTACCCTGGGGACTTGCAAACCCAAGGACTCTTGTTAACTCAGGTCTGGCTGCTGATTGGAGCCCCTGGTGACGGGGAGGTAGTCCCCGCCTGCAGGTGCTCCTTCGGGATGCACATGCCCTGCCTCCCTGGCCAGCTACCTGGCTGCCCTGCATCTGAGAAACAGCTTCTGGCCCGCTAGGGGGCACTGTGGAGACTAAACCCCCAATGCAGGACCTCCAGGGAAGACTGCACCCCGATATTCCCATCCTGGGTTCGGTCCACTCAGGGGCTGACCCCAGCGTTGGAAAGACACAGCAAGACTGGCTAATTAAATGGAAATGGAATATTCAAGAGGAAGCCAGTCTGGCCCCACAGGTGTGTCCCCTAAGCTGAATAGGGTATAACCACACCTTTAGGGGCCATTGTACTTCTCAGTCGCCCACAGGAGCAGCTTTTGGCTACTTGAAGATACCAATTTTGGTTCCAGGAAATCCCTTGGGGTGCTTGGGCTTGGTTTACTGACAGCTCAGCCAGCTGAGGATGATGGTGTCCACTGAGCAGCTGTCCAGCCCTAGCAACTCTGGAAGAAGCCCTAACTGAGAGCCATTCCCCTTTTCTTAGACAACACTCCTAAGGACAAGACATTATATTTTATATTTACATTATATTTTCACCAACTCTTGGGCTGTGGCTAATGGCCTAGGTATCTGGTCAAGCACACAGGTGATGGTTGGCTGATATATTAAAGACACCCTTCTGTGGAGCCATGAACTCTGCAAAGTCATTGCCGCAGCCCAATGAGACATTTATACACCCGTGTGGATGCCATACTCACATGACAGTGGATGGAGCAATGAGGCCAATCAGGCCTGACAGCCCAGGCAGCCAGCATCACTGCTGCGATCCCTCACTGGATTGGGCACAGCAGCCCTGCCACCAAAACCTAATGGCTCCAAACCTGGGTCTCCATCTGCATGACAGGAGGGACTGTGGTACATGTCAGCAGTCACCACTCTAGCTGCTCACTCTTTGCAGGAAGGGGACTGGCTTGTTTAGCGCCTATTACAGTGTTTGCTTCATGCTCGAAAAGTGCTGGAGCCTTAGCCCTGGGTTTCTCCCCTTCACCACAACCCACTACATTGTAACATCCACGTGGGTCTACCACTCTGCCCTGTGGGACTTGGGGCAGGGGAATCAGTGCAACTTTGCTAACGGTCCTACTGTTTGCTCTGTGGAGTAAAAGATGGTCTTGCTCTGGTCTAAGTCTCAAGTCTACTCTGGCACCTGTGGAGTGGTGGCAGGGTTACTCCTTGCCATTCTCTGTGAGGTTGGGAATCTTCCCTTACAGGCCCCCAGGGCTGGGGAACAGACAGGGGGAGCTCTCAAAACAGAAGAAGAGCTGCAGGAATTGCAGTCTTGGTACCTCCAAGGATTCTTTCTCCACCATCTTTCATCTCTCTTGTCTCTGCTTCATTCAGCAAAGTGGTCTCACCTGCTCTCATCAGACCCATGAGGACAAGAAATGTGGCCCCAAGCAGCTGTTTTCAGTTCCAGGATCCCCAAAACAAGAGTTTCTCCCACTAGCTCCAGCAGAAAGTCTCAGGGAAGGCTCTGATTGGCCCATCTCTGAGCCAGTCAATGGGGCCCAGAACACAATACTCTGATTGGCCAAGCCTGGGTCACACATCCAACCCTGGGCCGGGTGAAGTACAGTTAAGGAATTAAGGATTCTCAGAATCACATGGGTTGATGGAAGTTCTCACAGAGTGAAAGAGGTGTTATTGCCAGAAAGGGGTGGGGGGGGCTGTAAAAAGTTAAACATTCTACTCACCCCTCACACACTTGCACTCTCAGAGTCTGTTCCATCTGGTTAATTCCTCCTCAGCCTTTAAGACTCAGCCCTGCCTTCCCCTCTGCCAGGAACCTCCCTGGCTACCTTCAGACTCTCTCAGAAGCCCCTCTTCTGTGTCCCTGCAGCTATCACAGCCCCGCCAGCTGGTGCAAATGCATCTTCCCCACTGGCCAAGACTCCTGGAGGGCAGGGCCCTGCATAGTCACCCTGGCATGGCAGAGGTTTCAGAGGCAGCTGTTGGTGGAACAATTTATTGAACTCCTCCTGACCTTCCCTAGGACTCACTAGTAGAGTAGACTGAAATCCTTCAAATAACTGCTCAGGCTGGGTCAGTCAATCCAAAGCTCAATCAGTACCAGGAAGGAGAGGGAGGCAGAGTGCATAGGGCTGGCCCTGCAGGTGACCCACAGGGCTGTTCTGATCACTCTGCCCAAATGGCTACATGGCCAAGAGTTCTGTGTCATCAGGAGCTGGCCAAGAACTTGGCTGCATACAGCAAACTACTGGGCAAAGAAGAGATCCCTCCTCTCTTGCCTAGTGCTGGCTGCTTTTGCACAAACAGCCACCCAGGACCTGCAATGCACATCTTCCTCAGCCTCCTGGGAACTCAGACAAGAGCTAGCCTGGCAAACCCTTCAACCCAGCAATTCTACATCTAGGTATCAATACCAGAGACAAACTTCCACATGCACACAGTAAGGCATGAACAAGGAGGTTTGTTGCAGTCATTTTTATAGAAAGAAAAATAGAAACAACCTAAATATCCATAAGGGAATGATTTAGGAAGGAAGAGAGGGAGGGAGGACATCCAAGCAATTGAACATGACCCACGCCTTGTGAAAGAGGAGGTAGCTCAGCATGTACTGACATGGAAAATGTCATTTATTTTAAATGCCAAAAAGCCAGATAACAAAGCTATACATATAGTATGCTACCTTTAATGCTTTTAAAAACGCACAGAGCAAACATGCATAGCTCAGCGTACATTTTTATGTACAGAGATGCATATTCAAAGGGTCTGTAAGGATTGCATACCACACTGATAACAGTATCTATGGGGAAGAGATTGAAAAAACTGGAGGTGATTATAGAGGAGGATAGAACAGAGGCACTTTTCCTTTATCTGAGGTCTTGAATACGAAACAATGAGAATGTCTGTGCACAGCACTTGTGTAATTAAAAATAATTTTAAGTGAATGGGGGAAATGGCAGGATAAGCTTATTGCAACATTGTTATAATAGCAGATATCAAACAACCTAAATACTCATTTATAGGGAACTAACTGAATAAATGCTGGTGCCTATGGCAACAGAACACCAGGCAGCTGGGAAAGAATGGAGCAGGTCCATGTGGGGAGATGTTCGCAAATGGAAAAGCAACTTGAAAACCGTGTGTATTGTGATGATCCCATCTTTGTTAAAGAAAGAAAACTTAGAATATACATAAAAATGCATGCCATATTATAAAGAGTGGAGCTCTGAAATTGTACAGACCTGGGTTGAAATCTCTGCAGAGTTACTAACAGAGTGGCTTGGGTGACTCACTCCACATCTCTGAACCTCAGCTTGGCCAGCGTGTTCATGGAGGATTGATTGAGATAATGTATCCAAAATGTTTGTCACAGCAAAGACAGGAGAGCAAATATATGATTTTTGTTGTTGTTGTCATTTGCAGTGTTTCATCTAGAAAGTGGATTTGGGGTGGAGGGAATATGGTGCTTTTATTCCTTTAAAAAGAATTTTATTGGGGTATAATTGAAATGCAATAAACCGAACGTATTTAAAGTGTAAAACTGGCATGAAACCATCACCATAATCAAGATAATGAACATATCCATCACCTCCAATAGTTTCTTCATGCCCCTTTGTAATCCACCCTTCGTGGTCCCCAGCCCCAAGCAAGCACTGATTTGCTTTCTGACCCTATAGATTAGTTTTCATTTCCTAGAATTTAATGTAAATGAATTCACACAATATGTGAGCTTTTTTATCTACTCCTCCCACTCAGCATAATTATGTGGTGATTCAGCCATGTTGATAAATGTATCAAGAGTTCATTCCTTTTTACTGCTGAGTAGTATTACATTGTCAGATTTCTATAAATCTTTTGTTAGATTCATCCCTAAGTATTTCATATTTTTATGCCATTGTAAGTAGGAGATATGAATTTAAGTTTCTGATTGTTCATTGCTATTGAAATGATTTTTTTTAATTTGTGAATGTGGTGAATTACAGTTATATACATATAACCCTATGTCTACTACATATATTATTATTATTATTATTACTATATATATTATAGTAGACATAGGGTTGTTCAAGTTATCTATTTCTTCTTGACAGAGTTTTGGTATTCTGCATCTTTAAAGGAATTGGCTCATTCCATCTAACAAATTTATGTGCATAGTTATTCACAGTATTTCCTTATTATACTTATAATGTCTATAGGCTCAATACTCCTGATATTGATGATTTGCATTCTCTCTCTCCTTCTCTGGCTTAACTAGAAATTTACCAATTTTATTTATCTTTTCCAAGAACTAGCTTTTGGTTTCATTAATCCTCTCAATTACCTGTTTTCTATTTCGTTGATTTATCCTTCAATTTTTATTATTTTCTTCCTTCTGCTTGCTTTAGATTTAACTTATTCTTCTTTCTCTAATTTCTTAAGGTTATTTTTAAAACGTTCTTCTTTTCTAATATATGTATTCAGTGCTATAAATTTCCCTCCTAAGCATTGCTTTAGCTGCATCCCACAAATTTTGATATGATGTATTTTCATTCTCATTTAGTTCAAAATAAATTTTAATTTTCCTTAAGACTTCTGCCCCTTTGATCCATGGGTTATTTAGAAGTATGTTGCTTAATTTCCAAATATTTGGAGATTTTCTAAAAATCTTTCTGTTATTGATTTCTACTTTAATTCCATTTTAGCCAGAGAACATACTTTGTATAATTTATATTCTTTTGAATTAGTTAAGGTTTGTTTTTTGGCCCTAGACACAGTCTATCTTGGTGAATGTTGCACCATACTTGAGAAGAACGTGTTTTCTGCTCTTATTGGGTGGAATATTCTATAAATGTCAATTCGTTAAGTTAGTCAATAGCGTTGTTCAAATCTTCTATATGTTTACTGGTCTGTGTCAATTGTGGATCAGTTTCACCGGACTTTTTCTCCTCCTTATGGGACCTATTTTCCTGCTTGCTTACAAGCCATGTAATTTTTGATTGGGTGCCAGACATTGTGAGTTGTGTCTTCTTGGGTGTTGGACATTTTTGTATTCTTATACATAACTTTGTGCTTTGTTCTGGGATGCAGCTAAGTTACTTTGAAACAGTTTGATCCTTTCAGACGTTGCTCAACCTTTGTTAGACAGTCCCAGAGGAGTGTTCAATCCAGGGATAGCTATTCCCCATTCTACTCAGTGTCATGTCAGTCATAAGGTTTCCCAATTTGGCTGGTGGGAGCAGATGCTATTCCTAGCCCTGCGTGAGAATGTGGCACTGTTATCTGGGTGGTCTTTTCCCCCAAGCCACAGGCAGATTCCTCACATTTTTGTCCTGATTAGAACTTAGTTGAAAATTCAAGAGACCCCTTTGCAGATCTCTAAAGATCTCTGTGTATCAATATCTCCTTCCTTTCCAGTACTCTGTCTTGTGAACCCTCGCCACGTTAGTCTCCCCAAACCCTCGGCTCCATCTCCTCACATCAGGGAGTCCACTGTGCTCTGTCTGGGTTCCCCTGCCCTGCACTACATCCAGCTGAAAACGCTCTCAAGGGAGTAAGCTAGTGCTATCATAGGGCTCACCTTGGTTGTTTCCTGCCTCTCAGAGATTACTATTCTTCCTTTCCTGACATCTAGCATCTTGCAAATGACTGTTTTATATATTTTGCCCATATTTTGGTTCTTCTAGGTGGCAGGAAAAAAATCCAATCCCTGTTATTCCATCTCGACCAGAAGCAAAGTCCCTCTCTTTTACTTTTACACTGTGTGAATGTTTACAGTATGCGTGTATTATCTTCTAAATTAAAAAAGAAAAGAATACTAATTAATATTAAGATGAGGTGAAGGATTAACCCCAACCCGGCAGTTGCCTGTGATATGTCCCTTCTGCTGGGCTTTATATCCTTGCATCACCCTGAAATGGGGATCCTGGGGCCAGCGTGCCCGCCATTGCTGGCTCCAGCTTCTAGCAAATGTGCCTGCCCATCTCCACTCTCATCTCAAGAAAATTGCTTTCAGTTCTACAAAAGTGATTGTGGGAAAGTGCACATGAAATGAGCCAGGTCCTTAAAGCATAGTGAGACAGGCTAAGATCGTCCCTCCCTGGAAGAGCTGGGATGTGGGTGACAAGTGTTCTCATACTGCTCACACATGCTCTGTGATTTAACATAGGTTTGAAATTTCTCCAGCTCCCTGTAGCCAGGGCTCCAACCACATGAAATTGTGCAGATAAAAACTTAAGCAAAGGGCACTGAGACCTTGGCTCCCTGACATTTTGCCGCTGGCTCTGCCAGAGCCCAGCTAACACATTAAACTGCTGGAGTCAATAATAAGATGCTGCAGGCACTGAAATAAAGGGGAGAAGAGGGAGAAAGATTGGGAGCAGTGCAAAATGGATTCTTCTTTGAGAGTCACGTGGTTCTGTTGCTGTTGCTTTTGGCATGAAGTGGCATCAGGTTAAGTCCTGCGAGGCTCCATCCAATTGTGGAGAAGGGACTCCAGGCAACTGGCAGCATGGACAGGGCATTGGCTCCACAGAAACGCTCTGTGGGTCTTTGACCTGCAGGGCACAGGTCACTTCTGTAAAGGAGGAAACATCAGTTAGCTCAGCTGTGTGGTGAAAGCTAAGGAGCTCCAGGCCCATGCATTGAGCACCTACTGTGTGCCCGGCCAGTGCAGCCCCAAAGGATGCAGCAGTGACAAGACAGGCAAGTCCTCTGCCCATGGACACCATCAGGATAAACAACAACTACTACTAAAATAATAATAACATCATCGTTCCTTGGTTGCCTACTACGTGCCCAGCTCCACATGCATTGTTTTTTTCATTTAACCCTCAAAACACCCTCTGAAGTAGAATTTTACAGAAAAGAAAGCTGAAGTTCAGAGCAGTTGAGACATACCCACTATGACGCACTTTGTCAAAGGAGCTTCCAGGTTTGAACCCAAATCTCCTCTGTCCCCAGAGCCCACGCCCAACCACTGCAGAGGCGGCATCTCTCATTCTCTAGAACTTCTCTGGGGGCCTGGGGACCTGAGTGCCAGTCCCGGTTAGGTGCTGTGTGGCACTGGGTGAGCCGTGAAACCTTGTATGATTGGCCAAGTCACCCCTGCCCTGGGAACACACTGGGTGATTTCAGCCCCCACATCACGCACCTTTCCTCTGATTCCTGAGCTAATAGGTCTGGCATGGAGGCCTGGAGTCTCTTGGGCATGTCCAAGGAGGGCCATAGGTGAGGGAGGGCCTGACAGGGGGCAGCAGTGATGCTAGAGGGGTTCCCCTGGGCTGACACTGACAGGCACTGACCTCTGACCTGAGAGACTAAACTCTGAACGGGTGAGGTAAGGGTGAGGGAGGAAACTGAGGGAACGAGCTCCCAGGTTGGGGCTTTAGGCCTCAGTGTCCTCATCTGTAAAATGGGGATAATAAATTCAAACTGGGGAGGGATATGATAATGTGGGAAGAAACACGGAGCACCAGGCAACAAGAGAATAACAGCTAATCACATACAAAGCAACCCCCATTTCCTCTGTATTATCAGCTGATTTTTCAGCAGAAATTTTACAGGCCAGAAGGGAGTGACAGGATGAAGTGCTGAAAGGAAAAAACTTACAACCTGGAATATTCTACCTGGCGAGGTTATTATTCAGAATTGAAGGAGAAAATTTCCCAGACAAGCAAAAGGTAAAGGAGTTCATCATTAATAAACCTATGCAAGAAATGTTAAAGGGTTTTCTTTAAGTGGAAAAGAAAAGGTCACAGCTAGAAACAAGAAAATATATAAAAAGAACACAAAGCCCCATCCTCTGCATGAAGCAGATGCTTGGAAAATGTTAGGTTCTCTTTGCTATGCTCACAGCTCCTCCCTGCAAAGATAAAGCCACTTGGAACCATTTGGAATTTTTTCATGCAAGGGATAGAAAACCTAATCTGAGCTTACTTAAGAAAAAAAGGAATTTATTGGACGCAGTAACTGAAAAATGCACAGGGAGTTCTAGTTTCAAACTTGGCTTCATCCAGGGGGTCCACATTATCTCCCCAGGACCCGGTTTCCCTCTCTTCCATCCTGCTCTTCCAGTTCCTCTGGTCTGGCTGCATCCTAAGACACACCCTCCGCTGACGGAGACAAGGTGGCTGCAGCAACAACACATCTGTCCTGGGAGTCAAAAGAGTTTCTCCCTGGTGGACTCAGCTCAAGTCCTAGGGGTCGCATTGATTTCCTCCCGCATCTGTACGATTTCCTTTCTTCAGCCTCCTTTGAGTTTACTTTGTTATTCTTTTTCTAGTTTCTTAAGGTACGAGCTTCAGTCACTGATTTTAGATCTTTCTGCTTTTGCATAGGTTTTTATTGCTATACATTTTCCTCTATGTACTGCTTTAGGGGCCTCCCACAGATTTTAATATGATGTGCTTTCATCTACATTCAGTGCAAAATACTTTCTAATTTCTCTTTGATTTTTTTCATTGACCCATGGGTTATTTAGAAATGTGCAAACTCATAGACACAGAGGACAGATTGGTGGTTACCAGAGCCCAGGGATGGAGGTGGGGGAGTGAAACAAGTGAAGGGGGTCAAAAGGTACAAACTTCCAGTTATAAAATAAATAATTCATGGGGATGTAACGTACAGCATGGTGAATACAGTTAATAATACTGTATTGCGGGCCTTCCCCGGCAGTCCAGCGGTTAGGACTTTGCCTTCCAATGCAGGGGGTGCAGGTTCAATCCCTGGTCGGGGAGCTAAGATCCCACATGCCTCACGGCCAAAAAACCAAAACATAAAGCAGAAGCAATGTTATAACAAATTCAATAAAAACTTTAAAAATGGTCCACACCAAAAAAAAAATCTTAAATACTGTGTTGCATGTTGAAAGTTTCTAAGAAAGTAGATCTTAAGAGTTCTCATCACAGGAAAAAAATTCTGTAACTATGATGATGACAGAAGTTAACTAGACCTATTGTGGTGATCATTTTGTAATATATACAACTATCAAATCATTATGCTGTACACCTAAAACTAATGTCAATTAGTTGTATGTCAACCACACATCAACTTTTTAAACAGAAATATGTTTTTAGTTTCCAAATATTTGGTGGGTTTTCTAGGGAACTTTCTGATTTTAGTTTCTAATTTAGTTCCATTGTGGTCAGAACATATTTTGCATAACTTAAATCTTTTTAAATTCATTGAGACTATTTTATGGCCCAGAATAAGATATGTTTTGGTAAATATTCAATGTGCACTTGAAAATAATGTATATTCTGCTGTTGTTGGATAGAGTGTTTTACAAATATCAATTAGGTAAAGTTAGTTAATAGCATCATTCAAGTCTTTTATAGCTTTACAAAATTTCTACTTGTTTTATCAATTATTAAGAGAGTGATATCAAAATCTCTGACTATAATTGTGGATTTGCCTATTCCTCCTTGCAGTTCTTTTAGTTTTTGCTTCATGTATTTTGAAACTCTGTTATTAGGGACATAAAAGCTTAAGATTCTTAAGTTTTCTTGGTGAATTGACCACTTTATCATCATGAAAGGTTCTTCTTTACGCTTGGTATAGTCTATGCTCTGATATCTACTTTTTTTAATGTTACTGTGGCCACTGCAGATTTATTTTGATTAGTGTTAGCATGGCATGTATTTTCCAATCCCTTTTACTTTTAAGCTATCAGTTCCTTGATATTTAAAGTGTACTTCTTGACCCCCTCAGCCTTACTCCAGGGACTTCCGCTGTAAAGTGCCTGGCATTGCTGGAGGGTACATGAACGAGCACGCATCCTTCCCTAGGGACACTGCTGTCCTGTGGGGCCTACACGTGGAGCTGACAGCACAGGTCGGGTGGGGTCTGACGGTTTCCTTTTTGTACGTGCTGACTGGCGATACTCAAACAGGGTAGAGACATTAGCGATCAGTAAGCGAGAGATGCCGCACATGCCCGAAAGACCAGAATAAAATGCTAAACTCCAGCGTAACTGGAACACAGGCCACGTGTCAAAGGAAACACAAACCGAACAGTTTTGTTATGGAATAATTTCTAACTGATAAGTATCAGAACATGTCAGAGGTTTCCTGTCGTTTTTCAGGAATGCTAACTCGGGGGTAAAAATAAATAAATAAATAAATAAAGTGTACTTCTTGGGATGTCCCTGGTGGTCCAGTGATAAAGAGTCCACCTTCAAATGCAGGGAACACGGGTTCAATCCCTGGCAGGGAACTAAGATCCCACTTGCCACGGGGCAACTAAGCCTGCACGCCACAACTACTGAGCTCGTGCGCCTCAACGAGAGAGCCCGTGTGCCCACAAACTAGAGAGCCTACGTGCTCTGGAGCCCACGTGCCACAACTACAGAGCCCACGCGCCCTAGAGCTCACATGCCGCAACTAGAGAGAGAAAACCCACACGCCACAACTAGAGAGAAGCCTGAGGACCACAACGAAGACCCAAAACAGCCAAAAAAATAAAGTAAATAAATAAATTAAATAAGTGTACTTCTTGTAGGTAGCCTACGGTTGAATCATGCTTGTTTATCCAATATGACAATCTCTACCTTTTTTTTTTTATAAATTTATTTATTTATTTGTTTGTTTTATTTTTGGCTGTATTGGGTCTTCATTGCGGTGCACGGGCTTTTCATTGCGGTGGCTTCTCTCGTTGTGGAGCACAGGCTCTAGGCGCGAGGGCCTCAGTAGTTGTGGCACACGGGCTCAGTTGCTCCGTGGCATGTGGGATCTTCCCAGCCCAAGGCTTGAACCCGTGTCCCCTGCATTGGCAGGCGGATTCTTAACCACTGCGCCACTAGGGAAGCCCCCAATCTCTGCCTTTTGATCAAGGTGATTAGACCATTTACATTTAATGTGATTATTGATATAGTTAGGTTTAAGTCTCTTATTATGCTGTTTGTTTTCTATCTTTCCCAGCTGTTCTTTGTTCCCTCTTGTCTCTTTTTCTGCCTTCTTTTGGATTGAGTTTTTTTGTGATTCCATTTTATCTTATTTCTTGATGTATTAGATCCATCTCCTCGTCAGGCTAGTGGTTTGCTTTAGGGTTTATAGTATACATATTCAACTTATCAGTCTGTCTTCAAACGATGTCACACTACATCATGTATAGTATGAGAAACTTACAACAATGTACTTTCTTTTCTCCCTTTCTGGCCTCTGTGCTATTTTTTCTCATACATTTTACCCTATGTGTGTTATGCAGCCTACAAAACATTGTCATTACTTTTGCTTTAGAACCAGTCAATTATCTTTTAAAGAGATTTAAATAATAAGAAAAAAGTCTTTTATTATTTACCCATGTATTTACCATTTCCAGAGATCATCATTCTTTGTGTGGATCCCGATTTCCATCTGGTATGATTTTCCTTCTGCCTGAAGGACTCCCTTTAACATTTCTCATAGTGTAGGTCTGCTGGTGACAAGTTTTTCCAGAACCTGGTCCTCAGGTCTTTTGCACTCAGAAGCCCAACACCACAATTTCCTAAGGTTAACACTCTCCAAAAATTTAAAGTGAACCAACATTTCCTGTCAGTCTGAAGTGGGGGCATGGAGAGCTGGATATAAACACTACAGGACCACTACATTTCAGTCATACAAGTTCCTCTTTACGATTAATTCAGTAGGGGACCCTTCGAGCTGATGCTTGGGGAGTGGGGACGACGCATGTTGAGAAACTACTATGTGCCAGGCACTGTGCTAAGCATGACACATACCTTGTCGGCTTGTGAAGAGGATGAGATGAGCCCAGCGCCTGGTACATATCACCCCTCAGCAAAAGGTAGCTGTTAGGATGACCTTCCTCAATAATTTTAACAACGTCATGGGACAGCCATTTTGATCCCTGAGTGACAGATGAGAAAGCCAGGCTCAGAGAACTGAACCAGTGAGGGAACTGGGATTCAAACCCAAATCTGTGTGACTCCAAAGCCTGGGCTCTATACCACCTGCTCTGTCCTCCAGGGCCAGGAGTTGGCAGGGACAGGGCAGGACTGACCTTCAGGCAATTGAGCCCATGACCAGAGGAAACATGGGAAAAAAATGTCCAGGAAATGGGGCTGCATTGAGCCAGACCCTGCACAGGAATCAATCTGAAGGATCCAGGCAGGGGTAAAAAGAGGCCCTGGCAACAGCAGGGGGGCAGAGGGAGCACTCAGAGCAGGGTCTGGGACTATTTGCCCAGAAACCCAAAGCACTCCACCTACCCAGATTTGTACCCAGGACACGGAGAGCTTGACAGCACTTTTAACAAATCAGTATGTTTTTGCCTCAGCTGAGCAGCGTGGCAAGTACAATGTGTGCAGGCATCAGAGGCATAAAAACTAAACTCTGATTCTGCAGGTTTTATTGGTCTCACCCATGGTTGCCCACGGCCACCCCCCAACTCAGGGATCACCCAGGGCTTGGCTGTGTGCTCTCAAAGCCCTGTGCTCCAATCCCCAAAACAATTAACATCTGTTTTCTCCTTATCCCTTTTTGTTTCTTTTTTTCTCTTTTTCTCTCCTTTTTTCTCTCCCTCCTCCTCCTCCCTTGCTGCCTGCCGTCTCTGAGCACAGGGAAATGCCATCTCAGAAGTGTCGCCTTCCTTTAATCATGACCTCATTCCTTATCACAGAGCTCAGAGATGAAGGTTTCCAGGAAGACAAAAATAAGGCACTAGCGGTGATTAACATTTCCCTGTTCTCTGGAAGAGATTTATTCCAGGGTGCAGGTTTCTTTTTAAAGAGCTTTAGCATGGGAGACGCTGGGAGGCCAGCCCATAGATTAGTGGATACCCCATCAAGCAAAGCAAGAATTCAAAGGAAAGGAGGGTTGCCAAGCTGAGGCACAAGAGGGTGAGCCTTTAGGAAGAATTAGGGAAACTCCACGATGGGGGCTGGAGCCAGTCTGCCCCACCTCCAACACACCAGGGCAGCTGGATATTATGGGTGCAGGGGTCAGGAGGAGGGAGGGAACAAGGGCATCTAGATCACTTCTGCCAAGTGTGCAAGACTGTTTCCAGTTGTAAACCCCTCCTAATTTTCTTTCCCTGCCACCTCCCATCACACTGTGTGAGTTAAAATGGTCTCCATCCCAGAAGGTGATGAGAGAGATCCCCATGGCCAGAGTGGAGGGCACATTGGGGAGAATCAGTAAATGAGGCCAAAACAGGCAGACCCAGGAGAAGCTGTTCCAGTCCTGGGGAGAAAGGATGCGGCGGGGGGTGGGGGAGCAGTGGGGGGATGGAGAGAAGACAGATCCCGCCAGGAGGCGGCAGATGGGGTCAGTGAGACTTGGTGACTGTGGCCATGTGGAAAAGCACTTATGAGAAATGGGTATGAAGACACCCCTACTAAGTGGCAGGACCACATCAAAACCCGGACTGTGCTCAAAAGATGATGTTTCTGAAGGGGATATGACGGTCAGAGGTGGAGGGGGTGGGAGCAGGGGAGCAGGGGTGTCTGCATTTTCTGTTCCTCCCTTTTTCTCCTGCACGTTTCAGGCCGGGTCCTCTTCCCCATCCCCCCCTCATGGTTCACCCTGTCTCCTAAGGGCTGACCTGCAGTCCAGGGCCCGGCCCATCAGCCCCTCCCTAGCTGGTGGCCTTATCTCTGAGCCTCAGTTTCTTCCTCTGTCAAGTGGGTTAATGCCCCCTTCCTCCCACCCTGTTGGGGCTGCAGTGAAATCGTGGCAGTATAGGAAGCTGGGGGTGGCCCAGCACTGAGGTGATGGGGACCAGCATCTGTGCCCATCTGCGTGACTGGGTCCCTTCCATGCCCTTAGGTAACATTGGGTTTTACCAAATCTGGGGAATTAGAGGGTCCAACACAAACTAGGACCTCAATCAATAAGAGTGTCACATGAACACATCCGTTGATGGGTCTGAATTCTTGCTTTGACATTTAATAGCTGCATAACCTCCAGCTAGAACATAGAGCCATTCACTCCCTGGATTCCAAGCAAAAAAATCTCAGTAAAACAGACTCAGATTCCGGGACAGGGCTGGGGCCTGAAGAACAGAAATATTTTTAATAACACCGTCGGGGAGGCCGTCGGGTGCACACAGACACCCAGGACCCAGCATGTTTGGTTAAATTCTCTGCTGCCACTATCTTGAAATTCGTCATAACTTTAACTTGTGTTCTGTAAGTGAAGTCTGACAGGATGGTGGAGCACGTGCATGTGAGCAGAGGGTACGTGCAATGTGTGTGTCCTCTGTTTTTTGCCGCCCGTTCACGTATAATGTCCACGATGCCCCCATGAGTTCAGAATTCCAGGGACGCCTGTGTGGGGCAGCTCAGCAAGACTCACTGTGAGTACAAGGCAAGAGCGTTACGTCTACGGCTGAGTACGGGGGTCCTGACAGCCCCAAAAGGCCAGGCTTCTCATTTGAACCAGGACATTCTACAAGCGCAGAAAGAACTCGGTGGTATTCTAAGAAACATAAATGTTCAGAGAACCTTTCTTTCTTACTTGTGTTACTTCCCTGCACTAACCAACCACTGAAAATTATGACGGGAGGTGAGGAAAAGATAAAACAACTCCTGGTTCCTTTCCTTTCAGCCTTGCCTTCCTCACCAATGAGCCAAAGGTAGAGACTGTTGGTAGCGTGGACGCATACCAAGAAGTGAAATAAAAGCTGTGGAGCTGGTTTTATGTAGTTTCCACTCTTCCGGGAAGAATGAAATGCACACTCAGGAATGAGCTTTGAAATACAAATTGTGTAATTTCAGTGATTCCCTATTTGCATTTAAAGCTGGCATTGCACAAAATAAAGATGAACGGTAAAGTTCACACTAATAAATTCTAATTTTTCCTTACTTAGAACAACACTAACTAGGAAATAAAAAAACACCATGACAAGAGAGAGAAAGACTGCAGCAGAAAGGAAAAAGCTTTATAAAGCTTTATATTTTCCAATGCTTAATGGCATTTTTTCCAGCTTTCTGAACAAGGGCCCCAAACATTCATTTTTCACTGGGCCCGCAAATTATGTAGCCTGTCCTGCAGTGAGAAGCCAGGCACCAATGCACTTCGCCTGGGCAGAGAGGCTGGGTTTCTGTTATATAACTTTTCAGCTGGTGGGATGTGCTAATTAAGCATGGGACTTTAGGAAATGTGAGTCCTGGAGGAAGTTTCTAATTACCTTTGCTCTGAAGGTAGGGAGAAGGTAGGTGGTGGGGAGCCGTGCGGGGGAGAGGAGCCCTGGGTCCCATCAGAGGAGGAGGTGAGACTGGAAAGAAGTGAGGCGGGAGGGAGGGAGGGGGCTGGTGTCTGGGGAGCACGCACTGCCGTGTGCACCCGGCCCCGTGCTTTCCGCACGCGGCTCGTTTCATAGCACAGCCATCCTGGGGGATGTGAGTTCACCCCTTTTACAGATGAGGACACTGAGGCTCTGAGCTGTAGATGGAGATGGAGGCTGGCCCTGTGTCAGCCATGGGGATGGAGACACAGTCAATGCTCTCCAGGCCCCCAGTCCCATGGGAGACAGACGATGAGGATGCAGTGGGATCTGATGGGGAAGCACAGGTGGTGTGGGAGCCAGAAGGGAACCCTAACCAGCCTGGGGTGTCGGGGGCCTCCCTGAGGAGGGGCTGTCTGCTCTGGGGCCTGAGGGTGAGCAGGGGTTAATCCTGACAGGAGGAGGAGGAAGAGGAGGAGACAATTAGTTCACAGGCTTCCCTTGCTGAGCCGCTTTCATTCCCTCCCTGGGGAGGAAGCACCTTAAATTCACTGTCCTGTTGACAAAGGCCCCCCCAGACCCATGCCCCCTTCCCTGGGCTGCCCCTCCTTTGCCCTCCTCCCTCTGAGGAACTCTTATTCATCCTTCAAAGCCCAGAATTCACCTCTGTGGTGAAGCCTCTTCCAGGCAGAGTAATCGCTCCTTCAATTGTGCCCCAGAACAGCTGGTAGAGGACATGTCCTGAGCCCATAAGAACAGCTTGTAGAGAACATGTCCTGAGCCCATAACAAGTGCTCACCCATCACCTGTGTCATCTAGCTTAATCCTCACCCCCACCCTGTGAGGCAGGATCATTATTATCACTGCTGTACAGATGAGGAAACTGAGCTCAGAGAGGCGTGCAACTTGCCTGAGGCCACACAGCCAAGAAGCAGTGGCGTCCCCACCTCTCCGCTTTGGGTGATTAACGGTGTCCCGGGTTGTCTCCCCAACTAGGTGGTGAGCGACTCAAGCGAGAGTCATCCTGAGTCCTCCCTCTGTCCCCAGAACCTGAGAAAGCGGGGCCTGGCTGGGTCGATGAAGGTTTGTTCAGTGAACACATCTGCCCCTGGATTCCCGCCTCCCAGCTGTGCCCTGCGGCGCCCCTCCCCCAACGCCCTTCCCAGTCCGTATGCGGCCAATGCTCTGCGGTCCCCAGAGCCGGCTCTTCAGGGAGGCCTGGGGTTCCCCAGGAAACCCCTGAGCCTCTCTCCCCAGCTGCTTGTTTGGAGGTTGGCCCCCGATGAGGTGCACGTTCCCAGGGGCCCAGGACCTGCCTCTCTCGGACCCTCCTCAGAGCCCGGGCATCACAGGAAATGCTCAACACTCAGCTGAACGGAACATGGGGTAGTGACAAGTCCCACCACTCATGTCTGGGTCCCAGTTCCCCCGATGCACACGTCACTGTGTCCCTCCTCCACGGGGCCAGGGAAAGAGCCGGGACCCCGGGGTCAACCAGGCCTGGGTTCTCATCCCCTGCTGCCACTGGTGAGCCGAGTGACCTGGGACCAGTCAGCTCATCCCTCAGAGCCCAGCCTCCCCTGCAGAAAAGTGGGAGCAGCAGTGCCCATGGGGCGGGGGGGCAGTGAGAGGCTGATGGGGTTCAGCATATGCCCCGCCCCGCACACGGTAGGCCCCACCCCCCTCCCCTGCAAAGGCAGCAAACTGTAAGTTGCATCCAGTTCAGAGCTTCGGAATGAATCCTTTATCCAGCAGCCTCCGAACCCCCCCAGCCCCACCCCTCCCTCCCAGGCCCCAGCCAGGCCTCCAGCCCACCTCAGCCCTGCTGCTCCGAACATAATTTGTGTGGTGTCTGCACACTTTACATCCACTATACAGAATAAATCTCCCAGGCTGTTTAAATTTCAACTTTTTATCCCCCCCAAAAGCAATGGCTGCGTTTGGCAAAGGTCACACATAAAACACAGGATACAGGACAGGAAGAGGAGGCCAGAACTTGATTAGGGAGCAGGTGCCGTTCATTAGGGAAACCCCAGCTCTCCTTCCAAGGAGCACGCGCTCTTCCAGAGCTGCAAACCCAGAGAGAAGGCACTTTTCTCCCTAAGCCTCAGAAATGCGCGATGTGGGAGCTCCGAGCTGGGCGGCTGCTACAGCAATACCCTGAGTTCTGGGTGTTTAACGCCTGCTTCCTTGGGCCCCGAGCCCCGCACAGCCCGGAGTGTTATCCCCCCTGCACGGTGGGGGTCACTCGACACTGAGAGGAAGGGACTCGCCCAGGATGGTGCAGGGCACTAAGAGTGGGGCTGGGATTGGAACCCAGGTCTGCTTGCTCTCAGGTCCCTGCTCCTCTCTGGATTCTCTGCTCCCTGGGAACACGGGAGGATTGCGATGGGAAAGGTGAGCAGAGAAGTCAGCCCAGTCCAGGCGGACGCCCACCAGGCTTTGGGTTCCACCTTGGTACCAGAAACCTTAAGTACAGGCCAAAAAAACACAGAAACAAACAGCCATTGATGAATTAGTGCAGCCAACTGTGTGTTTAGCTGCAGGATGTGCGCAGAGTGCAGTCACAGAATGGATTCTGAAATGATGCACCTCTTCACCTCCAGGGGCAGCAGAGCCCACCTGATCTGAGACCAGCCCCACGACCCCCTCCCCACCTCCCTCCCCAGCTATCTCTCTCCGGGTCAGAGGAGGAATGAAGGGGACGGGAAACCAGGTCTATCTTTATCCTTGGGATGTCTGTGCCTTTCCATAGGACGTGAGTAACAGGATGACGGCAGCCTCTGTTCACTGCAAACGCCCTAGAGGCAGAACCTTCTCCCGGCCCAGAGCACGTGGGTGCTCGCACACCCTCCCCAGAGGTGAAAGGACCTCCTGGGGCAGAGCGAGGGCAGGTGGTCTGGCCCAGGTCACCCAGAAACCCAGAGGGGCAGCGGGCACCCCTCCAGATGGGCTGGAGGGACCAGCCTGGAGGGACCAATGAATAAATGCTCTGAAGAGGGACACATGACCAGATGGGAGAGTAAATCTGCGCCTGACCGACCGTCTACACAGATCCTGCAAGGATGATGGAGGGAAGGAGGGAGCAAGATTGGATGGACCTCCGAGAGCAGACAGAGGGAAGCCTTGGGGCATGGGGAAGCAGAGGTCTTCCCCGCGCTGTCTCCTTTGGTCTGGCTGCCGCCCTATGGAGGAGCTCCATCATGATCACAACCTCAACCTGACCTCATGAAGGTGGGATGTGAAGCACAGAGATGTTAGGTAACTTGCAGCACATCACACAGCTCATGGGGGCAGAACTGAATCCCAGCCCAGACACTCGGCTCCCACAACACGCCTCGGGCTGCTTCCCCAAATCTGCCGTGGGCCTCCAGGCTCGCCAGGAGACTTGGCCTCCTTTATAAACTTAAAAAAATCCAGCTCTTTATGTCAGAATAAAACCTTGCCAGATCCTTCTAAATTGCTCCAGTGTTCCAGCGCTGGGTTCACCATCAAATCGTTCCATGTGCTTAGGGCTGGGTGTTGGCTGGGAGCTCTTGTCTCTTCTGATGATTGTTTCTGACATGTTTTAGTTTGTTCAGCTTTCCTGGCCCTGCCGTGCGTTGGGGTCCAAGAAGGCCAGGCAGCTGCACTCTGTCCCCAGGCTGAGGACGAAAGGAGGGTGGGGCATCTTTGCAGGTGGGCACCGCCTCCTGCCACGGCTCCCAGCACCCGCACTCCACCCTCCAGGACAGGGGCATCCAGGGACCCCCTGCCCCCAGACCGTGCCTGCAGCTTCCTCTCCCCAAACCCCAACTCTCCAAGAACACACGCTGCTCCCCAAGTACTCCTGACAGGCCCGTGGCTCCCAGGCCCTTGCACAGGCTGTTCCCTCTCCCGGGAATGCCATTCCACATCTTCTTCATGTGGAGAAATCCTGCTCATCCCCCAAGACCCAGGCACGAATGGAGGGTGGGGAAGAGCTAACAAATTTACCCTCCTGCCATGTGCCAAGGGCGCCGCAAGGGGTGAGCACCTTCAGCGAGTCCACTGCCACCTGGGCACTGATCACAGAGTGGGCTTCATTAGCCCATTTTACAGATGGAGAAACTGAGGCGCTGAGACACTGAGTAACCTATTCAAAGTCACCCAGTGGTCAGTGGCAGGGCTGGGATAACCCTGACCAGGTCGGCCGACCCACAGATCAGCCTTGTCCACCACCCCTGGCTCTGGGCATCCTCCTGACCCCAAGAAGGGCATCACTCCCTCCTTCATGTCTCCTGGAGCATTACTGAGCATCCTTTCCTCATGGTCGTTCCCTGTCTGTCTGCCACTATCCCTGACTGGTCCCTCCTCAAGGAGAGGAGCAGGCTGAATTCTTCTCTTGCTCACTCTGTGGGTCAAGGAGAGCCACGTGGCCCCATCCCATTCCCATGTCCTGGTGCCCAACTCTGCCCCAGAGGGAGACAGACCCCAAGAGGATCTGTATCCTCTTGCTGTACTTGCCTAGGTTAAGCCTCTGTGTTGGTGTCCAGTTCACTTTTTCCCATGTTCCCAGTTCACAGCTTCTCAAGAGGAGCTGGGGGCTCAGGAAGGAAGGGTGGGTGAGTCACGTGGGAGCAGATTTAAGTTCAGCAGCAGCAGCCTGATATGCCCAGTACTGGGACAGTTTCCCCTGTTTGGTGGTGAGCTCCGCATCCCTGCAAGAGTTCATGTTATTACAGGACAGTGAAGAGAGTGTTTCCTGCATTACCAGGGGTGCTGGACTAAGGCGGCTTCCTGTGCTAAGATTCTGACTCCAGGGTGTCTATTTCAATGCCACGTTCCTCCGGATTGATTCTGTGATTCCAAGGGTTCAGTAAGTGAGGCTCCAGGTCTTCGCCAGAGTTTCCTTAATTCTGCAGCTCTCGGGCCTGTGAGTCCTTGAATGCTCCTGTGAGTCTAGAATTCTAGGATTCTGTGAAAAGGACCAGATGCTCAGGTTCTGTGATTCAAAGACTGTGTGAAAGCATCTGTGAGTCTGTGAAAGATGCTCTAATTCCAAGATCCCATGCATTGCAGAAGCCATGAAAGGGGCTGACAGATCTGAAAATCCTGGGCTGGGAGAGAAGTAAGGTTCCCCAACCCTCCCCTCCCCGGTTTCAGCATCTGCAGGGGGAGGACACTGGGAGCTCCTCTCAGCACTAACATGCGGGGTCCCCGGGAGCCCTCATCTCCACACTCCCCCTCCTCACCTGGCTCGCCCCCCAGGCCCCCGATGCTGAGGGGGTGACACAAGTCCTGAAGCCCCAGGGACAGAGCCATTGTGACCATTACATTGATGGATGTGCCCCAGATGAGCCCTTTGCTGCTCTGTCCTTGTTTTCCTGTTGCCTTAATTATGAGGAGCAGCCTTTGCTGAGTGGAATTTTCTGGTGCATCTCCCGCGGTATAAGCAGCTTGGGGACAGGAAGCCAGGAGCCCAGTTTCATTTCAGTTCTGTTTGTGTTTCCTGGTCCTCTCACCCTGCTCCACGGAGCTCTTCTCCTATGTTCACTGTTTAACCTGGGAGCTCTCAGTGGGCTCTGAGCACCGGCTGTCCTGCTGGGTTCACTCTGGCTTCTCTGGAAGGAACTGGATCCCAGGGAGGGAGACATGGGAGACAGGCAGGGAGGGGCCAGAATTCTGGAGGCTGGGTCCACAGTCGGTCCTCCAGGACGTCCCAGGGCGGCCCCCTCCCACCCATCCCGACCTCAGTGGGCAGGTGGGTGTCCTGGGCACCTGCGGCAGAGAGGGAACCCAGAGCCCAGAGCCCAGCAGACTTGGCTGTGGAAGAGAGAACCAGGGGTGGCTGGGGTTAAATCTACCGCAGCCTGGGTGCAGAGGCCTGCACGTGAGGGAGGGGGAGTCCCTCGGGGCCAGGTGGCGAGGGCACCCACCAACCTGCTCCCTGTGGTCCAGACGGCAGGAGCATCTCTGGCAGCTGCTGCCCGGGCCCCTCTGGTCAGATGTGAACAGAGGGGAGCCCGCACCCACCCCAGGCCAAGGCAGGACAGGCCTTTGGCTCAAGGACCAGAGCCCGGGCTGCCTGCACGTGGAGAGATGTTGTGAGGCCAGAGCATCAGGGGACAGATCAGAACCGTGCAGCCTCATTACCCTCTGGCCTGTTTCCCACCGCACGGGGCTGAGGTGGCGGCTACAGTAACCACACAGACAGCCGGGGTGACACAGGCAGCTGGGGTCAGGGCCGAGGGGAGAGAACCCAGGGCCTGGAGGCCTGAGGCAGGGGATGGCCTGGGAGAGAAGGGGGAGGGGGGGCAGAGGGGGGTTGTGTTCGGAGCCCCCACCCCTCACCTGTGACGGGCACTTCACACACTCTGTCTTCTGTAATCCTCACTCACAACAGCCCTGGGAGCCTCTGTTATTATCCCCATTTTTCAGATGAGAAAACTGAGTGTCCACGGTGATATGACATGTCCAATTCACCAGCTGTTCAGTGACAGGGCCAGAATTCCCACCCAGGCCTGTCTGGCTCTAAAGCAGGTGGTTTTCCTTGTGCCCCAATCAACGCAGACATGAAATAACCAACACTGACAGGCTCCATCAGGCACAGGCATCAGGCCCGCAGGAAGGGCCCTGGAAACTGAAGCTCAAACCGCGGTCTGCTCACTTCCTAGATGCGTGCCTTGGGCCTCCCTCAGCCTCAGTTTCCTCATCTGTAAAATGGGAGTGATGACCCTAACTGTGGGGATAGCATGAGGGTTAGAATGAGACCTGTGTGCCTGGCACACAGTGGGCCGTCAATAAACATGAGCCGAGGCAAGATCTGAGGCTGGGCTCTGAGCTCTCTGCTGGCTCCTTTCTGGGAGCTCTCTTGATTCCTAACTGTGAATCCATTCATCTGTCCATCCATCCACCCATCCATCCACAGCCATCCATCCACCCACCCATCCATCTACCCATCCACCCATCCATCCACCATCCATCCATCCACCCATCCACCCACCCATCCATCCATCCAGCTGTTCTCTTGCTGATTTACAGCATGAACCTAGAACTGCTTTGTGCAGGAGGGAGACACTATGAGGGATAAGACTGTCACTGATGCCCGAAGGCCCTTCCAGCCCAGTGAGAATGACCACAGGTAGAGGTCTGGTGGAGTCCCGAGGGAGCACTGGGGAGGGAGCACTCTCCCCGGGGGAGTCAGGGAGGACTGCAGGAGGGAGGGGCGAAGTCATCACCAGCCTCAGCAGAGGAGGAAGGGCATTCTGGGCAGAGGCACGGCATGCGCAGAGGAAAGGAGGAACAGAAGAGCCTGGCTCATGTGAGGAAGAGCTCAGTGTGGCTGGATCCCAGGTCCAGCACCCGGTGGGCGTGTCATGGGGGAGCAGGGAGAAGACACAGCCTGAAAGGAGGCAGGGCCAGACTCAGAGAAGCCTTGAATTCCAGGCCAAGAAGGTTGAACTTGAGCGCACAGGCAGTTAGGGGCCACTGCAGGTTCTCGAGCTGGGGCATGGCAGGAAAATTCACATATTAGAAAGCACCTTCCAGCAGCAGGACAGGAGTGAGGGGACCCGCTGGGAGGCTGGTGCATCTCCTGGGCCCGGTACTTTAGGGCCCTCCTCTCACAGAGGGTTTCCTGGCACACAGGGACCACAGGTTGGATGACTCGGGTGCAAATAGCAGGGCAGATGGGCTGAGTAGTGGTTCAGGGTCAGTTCAACCCAGAGCCCAGCGCGTGACCCAACCCACAAACGCACAGCTCACACAGCCCCACAAGGTCCAAGGGATTCCCGGAGTCAGCGCCTCCCCCAGTTCCCACCCACCCCCAACGGCCTCACCACCAAGGGGACTGTTTCAGCCCCTCACCCCTCCTCCTGCTCCCCTCCCCCTCTCCTGTCCTTCTCAGCAGGTGAGCTCACTCTGCCCAAAGAAACCCCAAGCCTCAAAACAGAAACTCCCTAGATTTCCTGACACCAAACATGCAAAGCCCCCGGCACCCACACAGCCCTCCTCTTCCTCCTCCTGGAGATGGAGATTGTCCCCTCCCTCTGTCTGGGCTCAGACATGCTCTGTCAGGGCCCTCCCACCCACCTCCTCAATCTGTCCAGGGGAAGAGGGAGGGGCACCTTTAATCTCTTTATCTATCTGTCTGTCTGTCTATCTATCTATCTACATTTATTTCTCTCTAGCTCTATCGTCCCCTCCCCTTCACACCTGATTCATATTTGGTTATATTCAAGTCTCTCTCTCCTTATAACAAACAGCAAGCAAACCTGAACTCGACGTCCCTGCCAGCTGTGTCCCTCTCTTTCCCTGCCACCACCCGTTGCTGCCGCATCTCCGGGCCAGCCCTCCACCTGCCTCACCTGCTTTACCCCCGCCACTGACCCGCGAGTTGCTACTGCTCATCCCTGCGTTACAGAGGAGGAAACCGAGGCTCACGAGGTGCAGTGAGCTGCCCAAGGCCCCCCGTCCCCCCACCGGCAGAGCCAGGCTGGACCCCGGGGATCTCGCTCAGGCTCGTGGGCCTCCTCAGTGCCACCCGAGCTCCAGTAGCTTCTCTGACCCTCCCGTGCGTTCGCCACCTCCACCCTCCACCTGCACGACATTGATTTTGATTCAATCTGTCCCTTTAAATTGACTTGAAATGACCTCCCTTTTTCAATTTGCCTCACCCCGAGCAATAACATCCATGAAATCAAGGGTTTAATGCATTAATTGCGTGTATTTTTCCTGATACCCATTAAAATAAATACATGACTGGTAAAATATAAAATACTAATGTTTGTCCATGCAGCACCCGCAGTCACCTCTCAGACCCCCACTCCCTGGGAGACCCCAGGGCTGCTGCTGGAGAGGCCGGGAGGAGGGGGAGAAGGCGGCATCTGGGCAGTGGACGTGGCCTGGCCGCTCCCAGCCCAGCCCGGCCCAGGGCAGCGGCCGTTTCTTTCTCCTGGGGAGGCCCCACCCTCATCTGCCGCCCCAGGCTGGGTCTTGGAAAGGGAAACACCGTGGCAGCTGGACAGGGCCCACTGACCACAGGCCCCAGGAGGGAGGACCCTGGGGGAAGGGACCAAAAGGCCGTGGTGGCCTCAGTGGCCCTTTAGAATAACATGCACGTGGGATGCTCATCACATACCCCTCCCCCTCCCAAAGAAAGCCCCAGGCACCGAGGAGCAGAATTCCCGGCTCTGCACCACCGCAGGGAGAGAAGCCCGGAGGTGCCTTCTGTTCCTGTGCAAAGGGTCCTGCCAGAAATGAAGACAGGAAACTACAAAGGAAAATCTGACAGCAAGAAAAGGGAACAGAACCTTCCAGAAAGGCAGCCACATCCCCAACCAGCCGCAGCAAACATGGTGGGGTGGGGAGCTGGCAGAAGAGCTTCCAGGCTGGAGTTGGGGCTACAGGGATGGGAAAAGTGTGCTGAGATGGGGTGTCTGCTCTGGGCCCACGAGAGGAGATGTGGTCAAGCTGAAGGAAGTCCAGATGTAGCACCGGCAGAGGCGGGGACCCCAATTCAACTGCCCCAAAGAGTTTGTGAGGGAAAGAAGGTTTTCCACAGGGAAAGAGAAGCATCAGGGGCCACGTGGGACAGACAGGCCTGAGTTCAAGTCCCAGCTGGGTGCTGGGTGTGGGTACAGGGCAGGGTTGGACCCATCTGGGAAGCAAGGTTGAGGTCAAACTGGACATGAATTTATCTGCAGTCATGTTCTCCCAGTGGGGCACCTAGAAAGGGCTGATGCTGGCACTGGAGTTTCGGGGACGGTCACGATGAAAAATGCCTACTGTGTGCTGAGCACGGGCCAAGGCACGTTCTACAGCAGCATCTCAGCAAGCCTTCGGTAGAAGCAGCCGAGGACGCAGGAAGCACTAATCCTGCCCCCCAACAGAGGGACGGGGAGCTTCAGAGAAGGGGAGGGACTCATCCAGCGTCTCGTGTGCCGGAGGCCAGAGCCGGTCTCCCACCCAGGCCTGGACAGAAGCAGGGTCTCCTTGGAATGCAAGTTCCAGGGCCCCCACCCACTTGAAGATCTACCAGATGGAGACAAAGAGGGAGGGAAAATAGCAGGAAATTTGGAGGTAATGGGCCTGGCTTCCAATTCCATTTCCAACTCAAGTGCCTGAGCAAATCCCGCACATCTCTGAGTCTCCATTTAACACCTTCACAAACCTCCCTGCTCCTCACTCCTAGCCCAGCGCCCTGCACACACCTGTCTGTAAAATGGGTCTGTAAAATGATCACTGTCAAGTTAGAAAACCCATGGAAAGTTTCCGGCATACAGTAGGTACCCAAGAAATGGTAGCTTAGTAGAGGACCAAGGCTGCCCGGACCCAAATCCCCAGAGATTGCATCCCCGTGAGCAGAGCAGCCCTTCCCCAGGCCAACATACCTGATGCCAGTCGGGCTCCAGTGACCAAGCCTCCCAGCCACGAGGCAGCTCTGAAGAGGGGGGAGGCATGTCCTCCTAGCACAGAAGTCCCCTCCCCATGTCTGTCTTCTCCCACATAATATTTGCAACTGGGACAGATGAGGTGTTGGAATTTTCATCCCATTTTTCGCAGACCTTTGAGCCAGGATATACCCATGCAACTGAAAAAGGAGAAATTCAAAGCCATCCTCTGAGTGGGAGTTAACTATCTTCCCTCCCTTGTAAATCTACTAATGAACTATAATTGCAAAGGTAGACCCTTTATTGAAATCTGATAACCAATTCACTTTGGGACAAAGCTGTTCCCAAGACCTGAAGAAAGAAAGAAGTGTATATTAATTAGCTTAATTCTTTATCTATATAAAAATCAAGAAAACAAAAATATTGACTAGAGAACAACTTGCCAATAGACAGTGGCTGCCCTGGGGAGATGCTGGTTTCTTTCGTTTGTTTGTTTTTCTGGGACTTGTTTATAACCTTCTGTTGATCAGACCTGGATTGGAGAGAACGTGAGAATTACATGGAGAGGGTGGATGGAATGAGACCCTGGAGCAGACATGGGGAGAATTGGGATGAGTTCGCAGCAGGAGTTTGGGTTTGAAAGACCTCAAGATGCCAGCCCCCTTCTTCCTCAGAGTCTGACAAGATGGTCCTTTTACACTCATCCCCTCTCAGGGAAGAATGTGGTCCTCAGGAGGGTGGCCGTGTAGGTGAGGCTGTGCCAGTCAGGGATCCAGTGTAGGCCGGGTTCCTAGAAGCAGAGTAGGATGGGGACCTGTGGGCAGGTGGCTTGTGGAGGGGGCTCTCAGGAGGGGGGCGAGGGAAACAGGGGAGGGAGGAGAGGAGCCGGGCAAGGCTGAGGGCTAAGCTCGAGTCTGGCCTCAGCCTGAGCCCACAGGGAGCCCTGGAGCATGCATGGCACCACATGGCTGTGCCCCTTGGGCAATGAGCCAGGCCTTTTGTACCTGTGTCCACTGGTCATTAATTGGAGGTCACCAACTGGGAAGAATGTAACCTCAGCCTTTTCAGGGTGAGTTGGAAGGCAGCTCCCTTCAGCTGAGGTTAATACTCACCTCCACTAGAGCATGGGTGCACTGGCCCAGGAAAGAGGATCTTGCATGGCAGCCCCCATACCTGTTGTGGGTTGAAAAAATTCATGTGTTGTGGGACTTCCCTGGTGGTCCCGTGGCTAAGACTCCTCGTGTCCACCTCAGGGGGTGCAGGTTCGATCCCTGGTCAGGGAACTAAGATCCCACATGCCGCAGGGCACAGCTAAAAAAAAAAAAAAAAAATCATGTGTTGAATTGTCCTCCAAGGATTCACATGTTGAAGTCCTAACCCCAAGTAACTCAGAATATGACCTCATTTGGAGATAGGGTATTTACACAGGTAAGTTGTTAAAATGCGGTCATTAGGGTGGGCCCGAATTCAATATCACTAAGGTCCTAATAAAAACAAGAAATTTAGACACAGACATGCACGCAGGGAGAAGGACGTGTGAAGATGAAGGCAGAGACCAGGGTGATGTTTCTTCACACCAAGGAATGCCGAAGATTGCCAGCAACCCACCACAAGCGAGGAGAGAGGCAAGGAACAGATGCTTCCTCACAGCCCTTGAAGGAACCAACCTTGCCAACACCTTGATGTGGGACGTCTAGCCTCTTGGAACTGTGAGACAATGAATTTCTGATGTTTAAGTCACCCAGTCCACTTTGTTACGGCAGCCCGAGAAAAGAAATAAGGCCCAACTCTGACTCCGAACATGATTCTGCCCATGCAGCATCCAGGCCTTGCCTTTGATATCAGCTTCCTAATCTTCCTTGAGGAACCTCTGAGCAGCCCTCTAAGTCCTTGGGGGTCCTTCAGAAATCACTCCACCCTCATGTCAATCTGGCCACCCAGAGTCCTGTATCTGCCTGGCCACAGTTATTGGTTCAGAAATGAGCACATGACCCAACATGAGCCAATGAGGCTGAATTCTGGGACTTTCTATGGACTTGGAGACAGCAGGGTGTGAGCATGGTCCCAGCTGTGGGATCACCTAGAAGAAAGGGCCTGCAGGAAAGTGAGGCCTCCATGACAGAGACTCAGCCAGGAATGGAGACCTGATGACATCATTTATTTAACTAATAGGATTTCGTTTCCCCCATCATCCTAATTTCTATCTATGTGTACATATTGCATCAAATGTATAGCTGTTTCAGATCAATTTGGGAACATAAATTTTAAAACTACAAAAAAATGGATAGATTCAGACTGTAGTCCAGGGTGATCTTGAACTGGGAGGTAAGACTGCATTATTAAGGAAAAATTAGAGTGATCGTTTATTGAAGTTGAATTATATACTACATGTGCTGAGCATTAATGCATTTGTTTTACATGCATTACCTTAAGCCCACAGTCATCCCTCTGAAGTAGGGCCTGTTATTCCTTCAACTTTTTCAGTTGAAGAAACTTGTGTTACTTTCAACCAGCCATTTCGCTACCCTGATACCAAAAACAAAGATAAAACACAAAAAGAAAACTACAGACCAATATTCCTTGTTTATTCTCCTGCTTTCCTGTGTATTACCTGAACAATTTTTAGACTTCAGTTTTGATTTATCTATGGTGTTTTTAGTATATCTTTTTTTATAGCTTCTTTAGTGTTTGTTCTAGGTGTTACATTATATCTACATCACTTATTACAGTCTCCTGGTGGCATGATTTTACCAGTTTGAGTAAATATAGAAAACTTGCCTCCCTTTACCCTCCCCCATTTAAAACATAAATGTCTTAAGTATTTCTTCTATATACATTTAGAACCATTTCAAATAGGGTTATAATTCTTGTTTCAACCATCAAAAACAATTTAGAAAACTTAAGAGGAAAAGTCTATTGTATTTACCCATATTTTTGCTTACTGTGTTCTTTCTTCTTCTTGGTATTCCAAGATTCCTTCTTTTATTGTTTCCTTTCCATTTAGAGAATTTTTTAACCATTCTTTTAGGGTAGGACTGCTGGCAACAAATTATCTTAGTCTCCCTTCATTTGAGAATGTCATGGCTTCCTCTTCATTTATGAAGGATGTTTTCACTGAATATAGGATTCTAGGTTGACAGTTCTTTTATTTCAGCACTTAAATATATTTGCCACTTCTTCCTAGCCTCTGCGGTTCCTGAAGAGAAATAAACTGTCATTCTAATATTTATCCCTATTGGTATCAGTTCTCTCTCTCTGCTTTCAAGATATTTTGTTTAATTTTTAGAAGTTTGACTATAATGTGTCTTGGTGTGGATTTCTTTGGTTTTTCTTATTTGAGATTCGTTCAGCTTCTTGAAAGTATAGGTTTATGTCTTTTGCCAAATTTTGGAATTTTTCAGCCATTATTTCTTTGACTACTTTTTCAGATCACCACCCACACTTCTCTTCTCCTCTGGGATTCTAATGATGCAAATGTTAGATCTTTAGTTATAGTTCCATAGATCCTTGAGGCTCTGGGGTTTTTTCCTCCAATTATATTTTTTCTTTGTTATTCAGATTGGGTAATTTCTACTGCCCTGTCTCCAAGATGACTGACTCTTTTGTCCCCTCCATTCAGCTATTGAACACATACATTGACTTTTTTATTTTGGTTATTGTTATTTATGACACAGAATATAGTCTGCCTTGGAGAATGTTCCATGGGCACTTGAAAATTAATGTGTGTTTTGGATGGAGCATTCTGTATATGTCAATTAGATCCTCTTGATTGTTTGCTCTGCTCTAGATTTTTGCTGATTTTCTGTATATTAGTGGTATCAATTGCTGAAACTGTGGTTTTGAAGTCACCAGCTATAATTTTGGATTTGTCTATTTCTCCTTTCAACTTTATCAGTTTTTGCTTCATGTATTTTGAGGCTCTATTATTTGGTGCATACATATTTAGGATTGTTATGTCTTCTTGGTGAGTTGATTCTTTTAACATTATGTAATGTCCCTCTTTCCTCTCTGTCTAGTGATTTTCTTTGCTCTGAATTCTACTTTATCTGATATTAATATGACCACTCCTGGGTTTTTTTTTTTTCAATTACCAAGAGAATTTAGTGGAATCTCTATAGCCCATGACCAGAGAAAGATGAAACCCTGCCGAAGGTTCCAGATTCTGGGAACCAACTCCAGGCTGGACACTGCTTTTGGGGGATGGATGATGTCCCTACCTTAGTCCCAGGGCTTGAGGGAGCCCAGTGCAGCTGCTCAGACCAGAGTCCTGCCCACAGCAGTGTTGAAGACTTAGGGGTTGGAACTGGCTGACTGGCTGGGACCCGGTGCTGAGAATGGGACATCTCAGTCACCAGTCACTGAGGCTCCTGGTGAGAAGGGCTCGGTGATGCCTGTCCATCTTCATGGTTTTGTTCCAGGTAAGGAAACTGAGGCCAGGCAGAGAGTTTGGAAGGGGCAGCCCAGCTAGATGCCCAGGAGTTGGGTGAGGCTAGGATTCAGCCCAGGACCCTGGCCTGGCCTGCCATGGGAGCCCATTCCCCTTCCCGCCCAGGAAGATAGTCCGCTGAGGGGGTTAGCCTTGCCCTGTCTGACATCTTGTTGAAGGGTGAGGCAGTTCAGTCTGCATGGTACACAGGACCACAAAGCCTGGGAGCATCACCAGGCCTACGATCTGGTACTTCAGGTAGGAGAGGTACCTGTCCCAGCCCAGTATCGGGCTGTTGGTGTAGGTGACTCAGAACCGGGGGTAGGTAGGAGCCATGAATAGAAATTCACCAGCTGCTCAGCTGGCCTCGCATACCAGTCAGCCTTGAAGAATTCCCAGAACTTGTCCCACAGCTCCTGGCAGCTCTCGGCCAGCATCCAGCCCTCCAAGAAGTACCAGAGACCCAGCACAGGGAAAACCATCAACTAGTTGACAAGGACCTTCCTGAGGATGTTTAGGAGGCCACAGCAGTTGGACACAGGGAGCAGGTAGTCCAGGCAAAGGTATCAACAGTGTATGAAGGGGCCCATGCTGTAGGCCACCACAAACGTGCTTGATGAGCACCTTGGGTCAAAATTCTGTCAAGGCCACACACAAATCTCCCAGGACTGGTATGTATTGTCCCCGGCCTCCATGAGAGTGCCACAGCCCAGATTATTGGTGACGAACAGTGCATGGCCTTGGAACAAGGGCTGCCCTGCAGCCTACAGGCCACACAGCCAGTTCCAACCACCATATACCATCACCTGCCCCTACTTCTTTAATCAACATTTTCATGGTGTATCTTTTTCCATTCTTGTAATTTCACCCCATCTATGTTGTTGTATTTGAAGTGAGTTACTTGTACATAGCATATTGTTGGATCATGTGTTCTTGGGGTAATTGTTTATTTTATTTTGTTTTTGGTCTACTCTGCCAATCTCTGCCTTTTAATTAGTGTATTTAGCCCATTTACATTTAATTAGTGCTATGTTAAGGCTTAGGCTTATGATGTTATTTTTTATTTTCTGTTTGGTTTCTTTGTTTCCTATTCCTCTTCATCTTTCTACCTTCCTGTGCATTACCTGAACATTTTTTTAGGATTCCATATTGATTTATTTAGTGTTTTGAGTCTGTCATAGTTTTATTGGTGTTTACTCTAAGTATTATGAGATATGTACATAACTTATTGTACTCTACTGGTATTGATGTTTTACCACTAAGAGTTAAGTGTTAACACCTTACTTCCATTGAGATCCCTTTACCCTTCACACTTTTTAAGTAACATAGTCTTAAACACTCCCCTTAGAGATATTGAATACCACAGTAGATGGTTTTTAAATTTTGCCTCTACCACAAAATATGTAAGAAAACTCATGAGAGAAAGGATTGCATATTCTATTTACCCCTATCCATTCTGATAGTCTTCATTCCTTTTTGAATTTCCAAGCCTCCTTCCGCTACCATTTTCTTTCTGCTTAGATAATTTCCTTTAATCCATTCTCTAAGGATACATTTTCTAGCAATAAATTCTCTTAGCTTTTCTTCATCTGAAAATGTCTTTACTTTCCCCTAATTCTTGAAGGATATTTTTACCAGATATAGAATTCATGGTTGACAGTTCTTTTCTCATACCTGAAAAACTGTTGTACCACTTAACCTGAGCCTCCACAGTTTCAAAAGAGATATCCACTGTCATTCAAACTAATGTAACTTATAAGTAACAAGTAGTTTCTTTCTGGATGCTTTCAAGACTTTTTCATTGTCTTTAGTTTTTGAACATTTAATTATAATGACTTGGCATCAGTTTCTCTGAGTTTATCCTATTTGGGATTTGCTAAGCTTCTTGAATCTGTAGGTGTACGTGTTTCATTAAATTGGGGAGGTTTTAGCCATTATTTCTTCAAATACATTTTTACTCCCACTCTCTCTCCTCTCCTTCTGAGACTCTAATGATAACATTGTTAGTTCTTTTGCTATTGTCTCTCTGGTCTCTGAAATTCTGTTTATTTGTTTGTTTGTTTGTTTCAGTCTATTTTCTCTCTTTTGTTCAGATTGGGTAAATCTGTTGATCTGTCCTCAAGTTCACTGATTCTATCTTCTATCATCTTCACTCTACTGTCAAGCCATTCACTGAGTTTTTTATTTTGGTCATTGTATATTTAGTACTATAATTTCCATTTGGTTCTTTTTTATAACTTATATTTCTTTGCTGAGATGTTTTTCATTTGTTTCCAGAGAATTCAGAATTGCTTATTGAATCATTTTTGTGATGGCTGCTTTAAATCCTTGTCAGATTGCTCCAGCATTTGATTCATCTCAGTGTCGACATCTGTTGAGTATCTTTGTCATTCAAGTTGTGATTTTCCTTGTTCCTGGTATGATGAGTTTTTTTTTTTTTTTTTTTTGTATCCTGGATGTTTTCTATATTATAAGACTCTGGATTCTATTTAATCTTTTATTTCTTTTGGTTTGTGTGTGTGTGGCTTTTTGGTTTTTGTGGAGGGGGGTTTTTTGTTTGTTTGTTTGTTTTGGCAGCTGTTATAGCAAGAGGCCAGATGGGTGTATATGCTCAGCTTCCCCCAGCATGCCTGGAAATTGGACACCAACTCTACCCTCTTGTTGCTGCTGAATGAGGATATTAAGCTCAGCTTCCCAGTGCCCTACTGACACCAGGGATGGGAAAGCCGAAGGCTGACTCATGCCGCTTTGTTGCTGCAGGGTGGAGGCAGGAGCTGAGCTTCCCACTGGGTCCTGCTGACACCAATGGAGGGGAAGAAGAGGAGCAGAGTGCCAACTAACCCTGCCACCACCCCCTCATTCTGCCTCATTGATGCCAGGTGGGGAGACTCTTCTCTTTGGGTCCTACTGATACCAGCTGGATGATGGATGGGGGCATTGAGTGTGAATAGCTGCACCTTCTATCACCATAAGTCTCATTGCTGCCAGGTGGGAGATGCTTAGCTCATGACTAGACCCATCTGACACTACTCTGGCAGGGGAATCAGAGCATCTATGCTTCCTTGCAAAGGGGGTGGGGGCAGGGGGGGGACATCAGCTTCCTGCTCAGTCCCACTGAAAATGCAGAGGGGTGGGGGGAAGAGTAGTTCTTCTGTTGCTTTTTGACTGGAGTAAGGCAGATTTTGACAAAAAGTTTTTCTGCTATTAGGCCACCCTTTTCCCAGTCCTTTGGCTAGAGTGGCAGCTTTTTCCTGGAGCTTTTTTAGTCTGTGTTTGTGGCTCTGGGCTGGAGGCTTCTGCAGCACTCTGTCGGGATATATGGGAGGCAGTAAGTAAACCACCTCATCATTCCTCTGAGATTCTCAAGGCAGGCTACCTTCTTCTTTCCATCTTTCAGAGTCTTCCCATGCTTGTTGTTGTGTTATGTCCAGGGTTATTAGTTGTGAATGGGAAGACCTGGGAGGCCTGGGGCTACTCCATCTTGGAAGAAATGGAAGTCCCATCCTTTAGATATGTGTTGTCATTCTTAGATATGAACACAGAAGCCCTCCCAAACCCCTACAATAGGTCAGCCCCCTTACATGTTTCCATGGCAACCCATGTGCTTCCTGTGTGGCACCATCAATTGCATGCGCATATTTATGTGTGTGGTGGGGGGAGTCTTCAAGTAATATCGATTCCCATCCTTCCACCTTCAATAGAGCCCACAAAGGTCCAAGGACAAAGACAGGTCCTGCTCACTGCTGTGTCCTGTGTGCATAGAACAGAGACTGACAAGGAAATGGAGAGATGCACTAAAGCACGGGGATTTGGGTGGTGGGGACTCCTTTAGACAGGAGTTCAGAAAAGGCCTCTATGAGGTGGTGACATTTAGGCTAAGACCAGAAAGACACAACAGCAGAGCCATGCAGGTGAAACCCTGAGCTTCCCCAGTGACAAAGCCTTGTGGTGGGGATGAGTTTGATGCACTCCCAGAGCAGCAAGGAGGTCAATGCCTGTAGAAGGACCTAAGGAAATAGATCATCCAGGTCTTTGTAGGCCAGTGGAGGAGGGGGAGGAGAGGTAATTAAAGGATGAGTGGAGGAATAAGGGGACACAATTTGACTTGGGTCTCAGGGAGATGTCCTCTGTCTACTGTGATCTGTGGGAACATAACAGGCTCCCAGTGCAGAGGCTGTTGAAACACTGGATGAGAGATGGGATGGGGTGGGGTAGGGGGGCCTGAGTTAGGTTAAGAGAGGAAGTTATGGGGTGATTGGATCTGGGAATGGACAACTTTCCATCTGCAGAGGGATGTGAGGGATAAAAATGGAACGGAGTATGGAAAGCATCAGGCATATAGTAGGTGCCCCCCTATTAGAATCTGGTTTCCACCCCTCTCAGCTCAAGGCTTTCACCCCATCCCAGGGCCCCTGCAGCCAGCAGGGTTTGCACAGGCAGCTCCAGCTCTGAAGGGGATACTGTCAGCTGGCTCCTGCAGAAGCCAATGGTGTTCCTGAACCTTCTGCCTGTGACTTGTGGTGGCAAGTACCAGCTGGAGCCCAACTTTTCTGTCCCGTTGCATTCCAACACTGGGGGTCCCCCAGAAGCACCTCTTCCAAAGCCTCACCTGCTGAATCCAGCCCACCTCACTTCAGACTAATCTGCCAGCCACTGCCTGCCAGAAATCTGGCACGTCATCCAGGCGCTGTGGCCAAGATCCTGGTTTGAATGTACAAAAGGAGCCCATGGGTTCTGAAGCCTGCTCCAAGTCTGGAATCTCCACTGAGAATCATAGAGGCAACAAGTATTAGCACTGGGACCCCAGGCATCACACACTCCAGCCCCTTCAACTTACAGATGGGGAAACTGAGACTCATGAAGGCAAAGGTCCTGAGGCTTAGTTACTAAAAGTACTTTAGGGTCAGGTAGCTCTTGGATTCACATTCTAACTCTACCGCCTCGTTGCTGAGATCTTGGGCAAGTGACTTTCCTCCTCTCTTGGTTTCCTCATCTGTAAAATGGGATAATACTAATAGCCAGCACTGACTCTGTGACAGGCATTGTTTTAAGCCATATATATTATATGAACTCCTCTTTAAATCCTCATAGCAACTCCATGAGGCAGGTGCCATCGTTACTCACTCCATCCTACCTGAGGAAACTGAGGCACAGCAAGCTTATGTAACTCCATAAAGATTTATCCAGCCAGTAAATGCAGAGGCAGGTTCAAATCCTGCAGGCCTGGCCTTCAAGTCTGTGCTCCCAGACCCAATGCTGTCCTGTCTCCTTGAAGATGACTTTGAAGGTTAATTGATATATGCCTATAAAGGCTGAGCACGGTCCCCAGCACACAGTCGGTGCTCAATAAATGCTGGCTAAGGTGTCAGGGACCTCCCCCTACACAGTGGGGAGATAGCAGTAACTGAGCCAGACACAGATCCCTAAGGGGCTTCCGGTGCCATGGGAGGATGGAGGCGTGAACCGGCGCTTACAGCGCAGAGGAGAGCCGACTGGAGAAGCTCGGGGGCCACGGGAGCCCAAGAAGGGGCAGTGGAGACAGAGGCGGGAACAGCATGTGCAAAGGCCTGGTGGTGAGGAGGATGGGCCTGGCCCCGGGCCCAGAAAGGGGCAGGGGGAGCCATTGTAGGCCCCATGGGGTCCAGGAAGGGACACAGTGAGACCTGAGGGGTTTTTCAGACTCACTCTGGGGCAGACAGGGATTAGATGGGGAGGGGGTTGAGCCTAGAGTTGGGGAGGCCAGGGCGCAGCTGCTGGGTGTAGGCTGCGCTCACGTTCACGTCCTCATGTCCTTACATTTCACGGGCAGGGGACTTTCACAAGAAGAGTAGGGCGTGCCCTTCACTCCCCTCTACTGACTGCTCCAGACTGGGGAGAGTGACTGCAGACTCTGGGGCTGCCAGGCCGTGGAGAGCCACCCTCCCCCTCTCCCCTCTCCTCCCCCCACCCCGTCCCCTCTCCCTCCAAGGCTGTTCCAGCGCATTAAATGGAGAAGCAGCCTCATTACTGAAGCCTCTGGCTCATTAGCAGGCAGCTGGAGGGGCTGGGAGACCACCGAGGAGAGACCAGAGGGGAGGGGGAGGGGGAGCGGCAGAGCCCGGGCAGTAATAACCATCTGCACTGTACCTTCTGCTGGGTTCCGTGTATGCCGATCAGTACACAGACATCCTGGGCTTTTTTTAAATCACTGACAATCCTATTTGATCTTCACCACCTGTGTCTCTGTGCTGTTATTACAATGGGCCCCATTTCAGGCTGGGCTGGAGACACAGAGAGGGGAAATGACTTCCTCAAGGTCAGACAGGTGCAGGTGGCAAACCCGGCCCCAACACCAGCAGCCCACATGGATGGAGCTCCTCCTGTGTGCCAGGCTGTTACCTGCAGTACAGGCAGGATGCTTACAACCCTAGCAGGGAGGCAGCATTATTATCCCATTTTACAGACAAAGAAACTGAGGCACAGAGAGGTCAAGGTACTTATCCAAAGTCATACAGCTTCATTTTCTTACCCTCAGACCCTGTTCCTTCCACACTGAGATGGAGTTGGGGTCTTCTGGGGAAAGGACCAAGCCTCACAGGGGTCCCAGGTGATGGCATCCTCCCCCTCCTCACATCACACCCCCTCCAGGAGTTCTGGGATCAATGAGGGGCCAGGGTATGGAATTGACGGTGCTGTTGAGACTGACGCAGACCCACAGTGAGCCCTTCAAAGGCATGAGGGAAGAGGCCCCTCCTCTGACCCAGAGCCCCCCACCCAGGCCAGCTCACGCTGTCCTCCCTCAGTCTACCAGGCTCATAGGCTCCCTGAGTGGTCAAAGAAAGGAGTCTGGAAAGACTAAGAATGTCTGAGGACTTCTGTGATCCTGGGCAGGCGGGAAGCCCACGGTCACCTCCCTCTCTTAGGCCATGGGTATCTGATGGTGACCGTCATGACATCATTGGAGCATGTCCAGCCAGGAGAGGGGACTGGCCAGGCCCATCCAGAGCATCCCAACTCAGACCAGGATAGAGATGGAGGGCATGCTTATTCCCAGCTTTTCTCCTGGAAGGTCCTGCCCAGGGAGACATGAGGATGGGCTTTCCAAAAGCTAGGGCAGCCAGTGAGAGAGGATGATCGCTCTGGAATGGCCAAAAACATGGTTCCTCATCTGAACCTTTGCCTTCTATGGGAACTGATGGCACCGTGGGGTTGCCTCTGCTGGGGAGAAAGTGCTGGAAGTAGGAGGGTCATGGGAGAGCAGAGGTGTGTATGAGAGTAGGGTCGGGGGCACAGGTCGGGGTGTATGTGCAGATGGGTGTGGTGTGTACATGGGGTGTGGGGAGGGAACTGCGGGTTATGTGACCAGTGGAGTGTTTGCCAGCATGGGTGTGACACTGGGTGTGACCCAGGAAAGGGAGGAGGTGGGAAACACAAACTTCTCCTTTCTTTGACCATTCAGGGAGCCTATGAGCAGAAGTCAGGGGTATGGTAAGGGCCAGAGAGGGCGTTGGTGGGGGAGGCCACATGACAAGCAGTCAATGAAAGATCTGGGAGTTCCAGGCTCCAGAGGACCTTGCTGTGTGACCTTGGACACATCCCTTCCCCTCTCTGAGCTCCCTGTCCTTATCTGCATAACGGGGATCATCCCCGATCAAGATGCGCTTTGCTCATGCTAATGTCAATTATTATCATCTCCTGCTGGGACGGGGGGCCAGGAGAAGCCAGGAGAGGCCTGACCTCAGGCTGGAAAATGGAAGCTGAGAAGGGCCTGGGCTGGTATTCACAACAGGCTAGTGACAGACAACGAATGGGCTGCTGACCAGGACACTGGGGCGATTCCCTGCAACTTAAAAGCACGAAAGAAAGAGCTGGAGAGCACGGCAAAGGTGTTTCTATACCTCCCAGAGCACAGGCTGTCACTACGGGGTGTCCCCTGCCAAGGCTGTGACAGGATGTATTTCAGTTTGTCAGCATTCATTATCTACTCTCGGCTCTGTTCCACAGAAGATTTAGGGGAGCTCACAGCAAAAGGCCATTCATTAAAGTGATAAAAATAGATAGAAACACACAAGTGGGGACCAGAAGACACAAGTCTGCCATCAGCACCTGGATGTCAGGCTCAAGGCCCCACGGGGTCTCAGAGCATCCTGGTGACCCAGGGGAAAGGGCACAGGGTCGTTCCCTCCCATCCCATTTCTAGCTTTTCTTTTCTTTACCTCAAAAATCCAGTATTGTAGCTTCTGAGTCATTTTGCCTGGGCCTCTGGAAGAGCTCTTGTCATGGGCGCCCCAGGACCAAGAACCAGGGCCCAGGGGTGGCATTTGGAGCCTCAACCATTTCACCTGGGGATAGGTCCAGGGGGTGGACGGGAGGACTGCCAGTGCCCTTGTCACCCACTCCCAGAGTCCCCTGCACTTCTGCCTTAAGGCGTCCCCGCACCTTGCAGCCCCAGAATTAGGGATTTGTGTTACTTTGGGATGAAGGGGCCAGATGACAGAGGGCCTTGTAGGCCATAGGACAGAGTGTGGGTTTTATTCTAGACGCCCTGGGAAGCCAGTGAGGGGTTTTAGGCAAGGGAAGAGGGGCAGGATCTGGGTTTATTGTTTAGAAAATAGCTTGTCTATAACAAGAGGCGGAGCCAGGATTGACCCAGGTCTGCCTAATTTCCAAACTCATACCCAGCCCACATGGCATGCTGCCCTCCCCCACCCACCCCACCCTCTGTGAACAGCTCAGGGCCCTGGACGGTGCCCTCTGTCCCTGGGGTGGGTGACATGCTGTGTGACCTCGAGCCAATCTCCTGCCCTGGCTGGGCCTCAGTCTTCCCCTCCCCTCTCCTTCCCTTCCCTCCCCACTGATGGGTGACGTGGGGCGGGTGAGTAGAGGACCCTGGAGTGGGCCTGGACGGGGCCACAGGGGGAGCTGGCTCTGCGGGCACGGTCCTGGGCCTTCTCTGGACTCTCGCTGACCCCCAAGAGCCCCAGGCAGACCGTGACTCTCCGGGACCCGGCTTCCCCACCTGGGAGCTGGGAATCAGACCTGCCCCCCCTCCTCGCTGCTGGTGCCTGGCGGTCAGGTCAGGGCTCTTGACCCCCCCTGTGCTCTGGGTGCCCGTGAGGGGGTGACCCGGCTCCTTTAATGGACCCCAAACCCAGGGGCAGTCTGGGTGGGTGACGAGGCCACGGTGTCCCCTGCCCTGGCCGCTCGTTCCCTCCCAGGCACAAGTGCGTGCAGAGGGCTGTCCTGTCAAGGGCAGAGGGGCCTGCAGGGGTGGGCGGCACGGGGACCGCAGTGGGGACTGTCTGCAGGGGAGAGTGCGGCAGTTACCTTGAGTGTGTGAGTGGGGGTGTCCGTGTGTGTGAGCACAGGCGCCTGTGTGTGAGCGTGTGTTTGTGAATCTGTGTTTGTGTATGTACCTGTGTGTGTCATTGTGTGTTTGAATACGTGTGTACGAGTGTCTGCATGTGTGTAAATATCTGTGTTTGTAAGTGCATGAGTGTGTCATTGTGTTTCTATGTATGAGCGTGTGTATCCATATGAGTGTGTCTGCATATGTGAGCGTGCAGTGCATTTCTCTTTGTGAACGCGTGTGTGCATGACTGTGTGTGAAAGCTCTGCTTCCCTCCAGGCCCTTTCCCCACCTCCTTCTCACTCCAGCAGTGGGCTTGGGGAAGGTTCTAGAAGGGACCTTGGGTCCTGGTCCTCAGAGACTGAGCCCGGCCAGCCCTTGGGTCAAGGAAGGCCCTTCTGACCTGTCGGTCCCCGGCCAGCCCCGTCCCCGGCATGAAAGCACCAGACCCCTCCCTGCTGGGGGTGCTGCCCTGGGCCCGGCCTGGGGAAGGACCGTGGCCCACCTGTGCTGTTCTCTTTGCACGCTGCCAGGAGAGACCACTATGCCTACTCCTACTACCCGTAAGTAGCGCACCTGCCTCAGCGCCCCGCCCCTCCTGGGGAGCCCCTGCCCCCACGCTGGCCTGGCCTGGCGTCAGCCCCTCCTCCACGGCCACCCTGTCTCTGAGCTTCCCTCCTCTGCTCTGTCTCTCCTCCCTCCATCGTCCTCCTGCGTGGAGGTTACAAGGGCTGGCTTTGTGGTCAGAGTCTCAGGTTCAGACCTGGCTCTTCTCCAGTATCAGGATGGGTCCTAAGTCCTTTCCCCTTTGTCTTGTTTGGCACCTCAGTCATGGAGCTGGGCCCCCTGTTGCCCCACCCCGGCCCCTTTGCCCCTTCTTCCTGGCCTCCAGGCTCCCCTCCTCCACCCTCCTGAGTGAATAAAATCAAGCCCTTCCATGGTCTTCACCATATCAGATGATTTCTATATTACCCCTAACCAACATTGAAGCATCTGTTGTGCTCCTACTGGGTACCAGTACTCACACTTAAAATACAAAGAAGACACAGGTATTATCCTGGTACTGAAGAAGCTTTAGGAAAATTTAGGATGTAGACACAGACTGACACAGAGTTATAAAAGGAGTGAAGAATAATTAACCCTCTACTGGGCACTGCCCTGGTCCCACCTAACAAATATTAAAAGCAAGACCCAGCAGGATCAAACTGTTTCCAAGTAACTTAACTGTAACCCAGAACAAAGCTCAAGAATATTTATAGGAACACAAAAATATCTGGCCTCCAACCAGGTAAAATAGACAATGTCTGGCACTCAATCAAAAGTTACCAGACATTCAAAGAAGCAGAAAAATATGCCTACAAATGAGGAGAAAAATCATTCATTTGAAACTGATCCAGAATGCAGAGCATGGTCAAAGGTTGGGTGGCTAGGAAATTCAAGCTGTGCTCAGGAGACTGGAAGGGGGTCTTAGTACCTTCTATGTCCGTTCCCCACTCACCACCCACTGGCCCAGTCTCCACCTCTGTCCTTTCTTCTCCAAGGAGTAGGAACCTAACTCCTGTGGTTTATATCCTAAAGCCATGTTAATTTTGACACTTTCTTAACATGCAAGTTATTTTTTTTTTTAATGTACTTAGGGAACACACGTAGCATCGAGATTTGGATTCTAATACCTTTTCCCAACAAAAGGAACCAAGAATCCTTGGGGAAATGGCTGATTCTAGGACTAAGTCAGGAAATGTACTAGATGAGCCTGGAGTGCCTTGTAGTGCCAGAAAGTAAATAGGAAGTACTAAACACATACACATACAATGACGGGAAAATGTCAAAGGAATACAGGAGCCCATGGAAGAAGCTCCCAATGGCCAAAGCTAGAAACAGTTGAGCAACAAAGTAAATAAAGTAGTATCACATTATAAAACCCCAAGTATAAAATAAATATTCATGAGTCCACAGTAATTTAAATAAATGATTGAATAAATTAATAAATGGAGGAGATTAGACAAATCTCCCATGCAGAAGAATTCAAAATAATTTAGGTAGATTCTCAGCATTCAAGGAGGTGGAACTTAACTCCTCCTTAAGTGTGGGTTACACATCATGACTTCCTTTCAACAAGTGCAGTATGAAAAGGGGAAAAGAGTAACTTTTGTAGAAAAACCTGACAAACACTACCTTAGCCAGGTGACTGATTATCATCATCACTGATAAGTCACGCTGATAGCATGTACCCTTAATATCATGGGATGCAAATGGCACTTTCCACCCAAAAACTCATGACCCCACTATAATCATAAGAAAAAAAATCAAACAAAACCAAGTGGGGTTCAACAAATGATGCTGGGACAACTGGATACCCACAAGCAAAAGAAAGCATTTGGACCTCACCCCACATGCAAAACTAACTCAAAATGGATCCAAGTTTTAAAAGCAAAAACTAAAACTATAAAATTCTCAGAAGAAAACAGTTATAAATCTTTAAGACCTTGGATTAGGCAATGGTTTCTTAGATAAGACACCTAAAGCATAAGCAACTAATTTTTACTTCACCGAAATTAAAAGCTTTTGTGATTCAAAGGACACTCTCAAGAAAATGGAAATACAGCCCACAGAATGGGGGAAAATATTTGCAAATCATACATCTGATAAGGGCCTAGTATCCAATACATATAAAGACCTCTTACAACTCAACAATAAAAAGACAAATAATTCAATATTTAAATGGGCAAAGGATTTGTATAGACATTTCTCCAAAGAAGATACACAAGTGGCCAATAAGCACATGAAAAGATAATTAACATTATTAACCATGGGAGGAATGCAAATCAAAACCACAATAAAATATCACCTCACCCACTGGGATAGTTATAATTTTTAAAATGAACACTAACAAGTATTGGTAAGGATGTGGAGAAATTGGAGCCCTCATATATTACTGTGGGAACGTAAAACGGTCCAGCTGCTTTGGAAAACAATTTGACAGTTCCTCAAAAAGTTAAACGAGAAATTTGAAAACATATATTCAAGCAAAAATCTTACACACAAAAGTTCATATCAGCATTATTCATAACAGCAAAAAAGAGAAATAACCCAAAAATGTCCATCAAGTAGTGAATAGATACACAAAATGTGATACATTCATACAATTGAATCTTATTCTCCATAAACAATAATGAAGACCTTACATTAATTAGGATAGCCACTATTTTTTTTTTTAAGTGGAAAATAAGTCTTGGTGAGGATGTGGAGAAGTTGGAACCCTTTTGCACTGTTGGTTAGAATGTAAAATGGTACAGCCACTGTGAAAAACAGTATGGCAGTTCCTCAAAAAATTAAAACTATGAATTTTTCATATTCTTATGAGATTACCATGTGATCCAACAATTCCACTTCTAGATATAGATCCAAAAGAATTGAAGGCAGGATCTTGAAGAAATCTTTGTACATCCATATAACAGCATTATTCATGATAGCCAAGAAGCAACCCAAGGGTCCACTGACAGATGAATGATAAGCAAAATGTGGTATATCCATACCATGGAATATTATTCAGCCATAAAAAGGAATGAAATTCTGCGTGATGTTACAACATGGATGAACCTCGAGGACATTATTCTAAATGAAATAAGCCAGTCACAGAAAGACAAATACCGTATGATTCCACTTACGTGAAGCATCTAGAGTAGTTAAATCACAGAGACAGAAAGTAGAAGGGTGGTTGCTAGGAGCTGGAGGGTGGGGAAGATGGGAGCTGTTTAATGAGGCTCGAATTTCAGATTTAAAAGTTTTGGAAATTGGTTGCATAACAATGTGCATATAGTTAACATTCTTGAACAGTACACTTAAAAACGGTAAGTTAAAGATGGTAAATTTTATGTTATGCGTATTTGACCACAATTAACAATTTTTTAATTTTTTTTTAATTTTTAAATTTTTTTAAAAAGGAATGAAGTACTGATCCATGCTACAACATGAATAAACCTGGAAAACATTATGCTAAGTGAAAGAAGTCAGTCACAAAAGGCCACATGTTATAGGATCCACTTTATGTGAAATGTCCAGAACATAGAACTCCATAGAAACAGAAAATGAATCAGAGGTTGCCAGAGGGTGGGGGGAAGGAGGGTTTGAGGGGTGACTGCTAATCCACTGGATTTCTTTCTGGGGTGATGAAAATGTTCTGGAATTACATAGTGATGATGGCTGCACAACCTTGTGAAATACTAAAAAAACCACTGAATTGTATACTTTAGAAGGGTACATTTTATGGCATGTGAATTACATCTCAATTTTTTTAAATCCCAACTGAGAAACATTCCACAAATTATCTGACCAGTAATCCTCAAAACTGTTAAGTCCATCAAAAAAAGAAAAGTCTAAGAAACTGTGACAGCCAAGAGGAACCTAAGGAGACGTGACACTAAGTCCTGTGTGGGATCCTGGAACAGAAAACGGATATTAGGTAAAAATGAAGGAAATCCAAAAATGGCATAGACTTTAGCTAATAATAATGTTTCAATATTGGTTCATTATTTATAGCAAACTCAGGTAAGATGTGAATTATAGGAGAAACTGGGTCTGGAATATATGAGACCTCTCTGTACTATCTTGGCAACTTTTCTGTAAATCTAAATCTATTCTGAAATAAAAGTTTTATTAATTTAAAAAGAAATCGACTTAACATATCAAGGCAAGTTGTGGCAAGCTGGTGGGAGGGGGCTTGATGGGAACTTCCCTTTCTACTGAAATTTGAGCCCCACTGACTTCAAAGCATTGCCTGGAAAAACCCCCAGATCCCTCTGGGCCCCATCCATCCTGAGCTCTTGATCCTGCTCGGTGCCAATTGATTCCACCCGGACGGTTTGCCAGGTAAGTGGGTTTCTATCTTAGTCACCTGATAAATGTTTCTTTACCAGAAGAGGGACAATAGGGGAAGACTGATGGACAACAGAACCCCAGAGTCCGACAGGCCTGGGTGTGAGTCCTGGCACTGCCACCTCCCTGCTGTGTGGCTGGGGAGAGCCCATCTTGCTGGGCTCAGGGTACACAGGGCTGAGAGCAGTGGCATCACTCACTGCCCTGTCCCTGCCCACCAGCTGTATTTACAGAACATCTTGTGTCGTCCTTCTACTCAGCCAGGATGCTGCCCTGATTCGTGCTGGCCCCTGCTATCACCCTGATCGGGTGGTGCTATTTGCTTGTCCTCAGCCAGCCAGGAGCTCCTCCTGTGTCCCCTGCTCTCTGAGCCCCTGAGGGCGGCCAGCCCCTCAAGTAGCCCTCTCACACCTCCTCCTCCACCTGGAGAGTTCTCTGTTGAGTTGTCAGCACAGATTCCATAAAGAACATGAGTAATCCTTTGTCCCCAGTACCCCCTTTTAGAGCTCCTGAGAGCTCCTCGAGCAGCAGAAAACTCCCTCTTGAAATCCGACCGCATGTGTGTTAGCTGTAGCTGCCTCTAAGAATCATCTCTCCGAAGCTACAGTTCAAGTCCTGGTCCAAATCCTTACACTAAGGCGGATTAAAGGCAGGTCAAGCTGAAAAGACAATCCTCAGAATGGGAGAAAATATTTGCAAACAAATCAACAGACAAAGGATTAATCTCCAAAATATATAAACAGCTCATGCAGCTCAATATTAAAAAAACAAACAACCCAATCCAAAAATGGGCAGAAGACCTAAATAGACATTTCTCCAAAGAAGACATCCAGATGGCCAAGAGGCACATGAAAAGCTGCTCAACATCACTAATTATTAGAGAAATGCAAATCAAAACTACAATGAGGTATCACCTCACGCCAGTTAGAAAGGGCATCATCAGAAAATCTACAAACAACAAATGCTGGAGAGGGTGCGGAGAAAAGGGAACCCTCTTGCACTGTTAGTGGGAATGTAAATTGATACAGCCACTATGGAGGTTCCTTAAAAAACTAAAAATAGAATTACCATATGACCCAGCAATCCCACTACTGGGCATATACCCTGAGAAAACCATAATTCAAAAGCGTCATGTACCACAATGTTCATTGCAGCACTATTTGCAATAGCCAGGTCATGGAAGCAACCTAAGTGTCCATTGACAGATGAATGGATAAAGAAGATGTGGCACATATATACAATGGAATATTACTCAGCCATAAAAAGAAATGAAATTGGTTATTTGTAGCGAGGTGGATGGACCTAGAGTCTGTCATACAGAGTGAAGTAAGTCAGAAAGAGAAAAACAAATACCGTATGCTAACACATATATATGGAATCTAAAAAAATAATGGTTCTGATGAACCTAGGAGCAGGACAGGAATAAAGACGCAGACGTAGAGAATGGACTTGAGGACACAGGGAGGGGAGGGGGCAGCTGGGGCGAAGTGAGAGTAGCATCCACATATATACACTACTGAATGTAAAACAGTTGGCTGGTGGGAAGCAGCCGCATAGCACAGGGAGATCAGCTCGGTGCTTTGCGATGACCTAGAGGGGTGGGATAGGGAGGGTGGCCGGGAGGCTCAAGAGGGAGGGGACGTGAGGATATATGTATGCATATGGCTGATTCACTTTGTTGTACAACAGAAACTAACACAGTATTGTGAAGCAATTATACTCCAATAAAGACCTATTTAAAAAAAAAAAAAAAGCAGGTCAAGCACCACTCTTGTCGGCTCCTTCTTTTCTCTGAGAAGCTGCCCTCAGCTTTCTGGGACTCAGTGGGTGTCTGACTTCACAGTAAATTCCAATAATACCAACAGCTGCTGTCTGTGGTTATTCACCAGTTGCCAACAATGGACTGGGTATTTTTCATGCATCATCTCACTTAATAATCACAATACCTCTATTGTATAGTAGTGACTTTATCCTCATTTGGCACTTGAAAGCTGAGGTTCAGAAAGGGCTAGTAATTTTCCCAAGGATACACAGCCAATTAGTGACATAACTGGGATTCAAACTCAGGCGTGTCTTAACAGAGTCCTTGCTCTTAATCACCCCATTGCACTTTTTATCTAAAGGTGTTTAGTGAAATAAGCAAACAAGAAAAACTCCTTGGAAAAAAAAAAGAAATCAGGGAAGTGTTACTACCTCTGCTCTCCTCCTTCGAGAGTCACAATGCATGTTCGCTTGCTGCAAGTCCTGAGATGTCCTGCAGGGAACAGACCTATTTAATTATGTTTCAACCAAAATTTTCCAGATTCATTTTAAAAAGCTGAATGTTTATTTTGTAAATGGATTACCGCTTAATCATCTTGCACAACTGGTGTTCTCTGAAACACACTTTGGGAAATATTACCTGTGGCAAGTCCCTTCTTTCCAAGCCTCAGTGGAGTTTCTGGCCATGATGGAGTCACAGCCGGGCTTCCCTCCCACTGTAAGCAACTATAAAACAGGGCAAAATACTTGAGACAACTGTTTTCGGATCTTGGGCCACAGGCAGCTCAGGACTGTGGTCCCTGAGAAGAAAAACAGCACAAGGTGTGTCCTGCGATTGTGTGAGCGTCAGAAGCTGGGTGTGGCTGAGTGGGGGGTGGGGGGTGGGGGGGGGAGGATGTTTCTCAATCCCAGGACTGAGAGCCTGACCAGGAGAGCCGGGCAGGGGTGGTCTGGAGGGAGGGGATAGTTTCCCGGGACCTGTGGGGCACTATGAACATCTCCACCTGTTCCCCATGGGCTGACAATGGAAATGCTTACGCAGGAGAAACGCTTCTATTCAGGTGCTTCCCGTTAATCTGCAGAAGGGGTCGCAGCAGCAGCTAATTTTGGGACTTGCTTGTCTTTGAATGGGGGTAATTGCTGGGAGTTGTCAATGTTCCAGATTGTTTCCTGGAAGAGGGGAAGGAAGGACGGATGTCATGGGCTCTGCTGAGCGCTGCCCCCTGCAGGCAGCAGGTGAAGTCACAGGGGGCTGCTCCCCGCTGGGAGACCTGACTTGCCTTGAGAGACCTTTAGCAATTCACATGGCCTCTCGTAGCCTCAGTTTTCATATGCATAAAATAAAGATAGTGGCGTTTAACCCTCACTACAGCCTCAGGGCATAGGCATATTATTATCCCATTTTATAGTTGGGTAAAACTGAGGCTGAGAGATACAGGAACTTGTCTAAGGTAAGCAAGGAGGCTGCCTCCGGTCTCCAGGGCTCTATCCAGGCCCTGGGCTACCTTGCACAGGGAGAAGTGCTGAGCACCACCCAGCCATGAGGGGCCATTGGACCAGATGACCGCTAGGGTCCTTGAGAAACTCTGATTCCAGAAGGGGAGCAGCAGACCCAGGAGAAGGGAGCGGGGCAGCCTGGGTTTCTGCCCTATGTCGGTCGCTCTCACAATGTAAGCTTGGCCAGGGCCTCTCTTTCTGGCCTTTGATTTCTCCATCCATGAGACAAAGCTAACAGCCCCGGCCAAGAGACCCTCATGAGGCTGTTAAGAGACCCACGTGCCTCATTCTCCCCCAACTCCTGGGAGATACTCGGTCACACCAGCCCTGGACATGGAAGAGCAATGTGGTCCTGTTGCCCCAGAACTATGACAAGGACACAGCTTGGCTGTCCTGCCACCCAACCACTGCCCACCCTTCCTTATCTCCACCAGTGGGGGCCCCAACATTTACATCCCTGTGGCCCTGACTGATGTGAGGGCTGGGGGCAAAGCACACCCTAGAAACCCCCCAGCCTCATCTGGGAAAATCCCAGGGACTAAGGAAGCAGGGCTGAGGACTGCGGGGGTGTCCCCTCTGTGCCTCTGTCCATCTCCCTGGGGACCGGGCCTATGCGGGAGATCCCCTCGCCTCCAATGCTCCTCCTTTCCGGGCATCAAGGCCAGCGCTCCTCCTCAGTGTGCCCCTCTGCACACGGGGGCCTGCACTTCTCTGAGCTGGGGAGGGTCATGCTGGGGCTCCCTGGTGCTGGGTGGAGAAGCTGCTGGGACAACACTGCCCCTTCCAGCGGTCCTTGGTCCCTGATGCCAGCCACCTGAAATCAGCCCAGGAGCCAGGAAGCCCTGACTCTCAGACCACACTGAACATGTTAGGAAGGGGTCAGCTGGCGTCTGTTTGGGGTGGTCAAGTCTGCAGGGAGCTCCATCGGGTGCCCAGTCCTAAGTTTTGGAGTCTGGCCGGCCCTGACCTCGAGGGGTTGCCAGTCAGCCTGCATCTGCGCTTTCAGGAAGTCCCGGGGAAGGGGAGCTGGTGAATTAGGGAGAGGTCCCTCATTTCTCTGCCCTGCCCCTTACAAGATTACAAAGGGCAAGTCAAGGTTTGGTCAGGGTACAAATCAGGGTCAAGTCCAGAAGAAGCCAGACAAGTGCCAAGGCTCTGGGAGCCTGTGCTAGCCTCTTGGGTCAGGAGGAAAGCTGGGGTCAGGTCTGGGAATGGGGTTTTAGGAGAAAAGCATCAGGAGAGGGAGGGAGACATAGACAGCTAGGGCAAGGCAGGACACCAGCAGGAGACTTGGGGCCGGAACACTGATGGGGAGAAGGCCGGATGCCAACCCGCCCAGCAGGACAAGGTCAGGAGTGGGGAGCAGAGTCAGTGCCTGTCACTGTCTGGGAGCCTGGCATGGGGTCTCAGATTTTCCCAGTCATGGAGTTGGCAAGAACCCAAGAGAGTCATTCATTTATTTAAATATATTTTTTATTTATCCCTGGGCACCGGGGATACTGAAATGAACAAGACAGGCAGAGAGCCCTCTTTCCTAGACTTTACGTAGGAGGTAGGCATATCAGCAGCTGGTCAGTGCTGCAAAGAGCCATCAAGCAGGAGATAGGGCTGATAGGGCGCCCACCCATGAGCTGCGAGACTCTGTATGAGTCAACTGCCCTCTCTGGGCCTCACTTTCCCACCTGTAAAATGGGAACAATCATATTAGGATCAGATGAGGTTGTGATCAAGTGCCTTGCGTGGTGCCAGGTGTGCTGAAGGGGCTCCATCCACAAACACGCAGCAGAGGTGCAACACACCCCTACTGGGGACGATATTCCAGTGGCCTGAGCCCAGCTCATTCCCAGCCCCAGGCTTCCTCCAGGGGTGGAGTGGGAGGAGGAGTGGGCTGGCTGGCAGGGACCCGAGTCACTTCTGGCTCTGTCACAGACTTGCTGTGTGGCCCTGGGTAAGACACATCCTCTTTCTGGGCCTCAGTGTCTTCAATGAAGACTGGCTCTATGAGGTACCGATTCTATTTGCACACCAGCTGATACTCTGTGCCTCAGTTTCTCCATTGGCCAGAGGATTCGACCTATTCTCATGACTTTAGGATCCAACATCCTTTCACCTGAATTAAGAATTTACGGGACAGTGTGAACCCCCAGCTCATTTCATTGATGCCATCACTTCCCACCAGCCCTCGGTCCTGGCAAGCCCCTCTGGACCAGGCTCAGGTTTATGGGAGAATGTCAGCTGCAATCCCTGCCTCCCAGCAGCCTTCAGTCCACGCAGATCCACAGCACCATTAGCAGTCACCCCACTGGGGAGGCAGGCTCTTCAGCTTTGCAGATGACAGGCTCTTGAAAGAAAAGCAAGTGTGTTGGATCAGGGTGGGAAAGAAAGCCCCCACATGCCAGAGCCACAGGTTGAGACTCACACATGGGATTTAATATTTGCGTGTGAATTAACTATGCAGTGCCAACTAAATCAACAGCTCAGGGACAGAGGTGGGAGACAGGCCTGGAGATGAGACGGACAGGGAACTCAGTGTGAATCCACGAGGTGACATGTCTCTCAGGTCACCTGTCCCTTATCTGCTCTCCCCATCCACCCTACCCCACCCATCCAGCCGAGTCCCAGCCAAGGCTTTTCCCATGAGATGGAAGGCCCCAAACCTGGTTAGTTTAATAATAACAACAGTAATAGCTACCAGTTTTCAAATGCTTACCCTACACTATGTACTCACATTCTCTCTCTCCTCACAAATTCACAAGGTTGGTATTAATAACATTTTACACAAGAGAAAACTGAGGCTCAGAAAAGCTAATTAATACAGAGCTAGTAAGTGGCAGAGCTGAGATTTGAGCCTTATTCTAATTGACTCCAAAGCCAAAATACTTCTGTGCACATCCTGCTGCTCTTTAGACCATGTAAATAGAGATATGGAGTCTAAAGAAAGGGAGGAGAGAATCCTGTTCAACTCGTGAATAAGCTGAACTTTGCCTAAAGGCAGGGCCTCCAGGCTTAGAAGGGCATGCGATCAAGTTCACATTGATTAATTAATTAATTTAAGAAGTATTTATTAGAATCTGACTAAGTACTAAGCTCCCTTCTAAACACTGGAGATATACAGGTGAGGTAGATGGACAAAGTCCCTGCTCTCCTGGAGCTTGCATTCCAGTAGGGGAAACAGATAATAACCAAATAAATATATATTAGGAAGTGGTAAGTTCTGAAATGAAGGGAAAAAAGTGAATGGAAAGAGACCAGAGACGAGGGAGCTGTATTAGAGAGGGTGGTCAGGGAAGTCCTCTCTGAGGAGGTGATATTTGAACAGAGATCTGAATTAAGTGAGGGAATGAGCTTTGTGATAATTGTCAAGGGAAGAGCAGGTGCAAAGGCCCTGAGGCGGGAATGAGCATCATGTGCTCAAGGACAATAAAGAGCCAGTGTGGCTGGAGCGCAGCAAGTAGGGGAAGAGGGCTAAGAGATAAGATGTGAGAAGTCAGCAGAAGGAAGATCATTTAGAGTCGATAGGCCATGGTAGAGTTTGGATTTTACTTTTAGAGTTGAAGGAATTCACTGCAGAGTTTTGAGCAGGAGAGTGATGTGATCTGATTTGTTTTGAGAAGATCACTATGGCTGCTGGGGAGAAAAATTTCTGCTGGGGTGAGAATGGAAGCAGGAAGGCCAGGGAGCAGGGATCACAAAAGTCCAGAAGGACCAGGGTGGGAGGGGGCAATGAGAAGTGGTCATTCACAAGAGGAATTATTGAAGGAATGGAATGTTCATCCTCAAAAAGAAGAGGCTCAGAGGGACCCAAGAGCTGACCTCCAACTTCACAAAGGTCATCACATGGACCAGAAGTTGAGCCCATTCTGCAGTCCCCAAATGTCAGAACCAGGACCTATGGGTGAGGCCATGGGAAAGCTGTCAGTGCTGACCAAAGATGGAGCAGCTTTCTGGCAAGGGCATGCTCCCCCTGCTGGAGGAGCACAGCAGAGGTCAGCTCTCAGGGCTGCCAGGTGGAGTGGACAAAGGTCAGCTTTTGGAACCAGATAAATCTGAATCCAGATCACTTTCCCTTTTCTGATTATTATCTGTGCTGCCTTAGGCCACTTTACTTTTTCAAATTTCAGCTTCCTCATCTGTAAATTAGAACCAATACCCATCTTATTGGATTGTTCAATAGAGACTATAAAGTACCCAGCACTGTGCCTGACACATAGAAGTGCTCAATAAGTGGCAGTGATTATGACGGTGACTGTGCTGGTGATGATGATGATGATGGTGATGGTGATGACGGTGGTGGTGATAATAACGATGGTGATGGTGCTGGTGATGATGGTGGTGGTGCTGATGGAAATGGTAATGGTGATGAGAAGAAGGAGAATAGTGCTGGTGATGATGATGATGGTGATGAATATGATGGTAATGATGATGATGATAATGGTCATGATGAGAAGGAGGAGGATGGTGATGATGATGAGGATGATGAAAGGTTGATGAGAATGTTTCTGATGGCAAAATTATATTTTGTTTGGCAGTGGTTTTTGTGGAAGGAATCCCACCCAGCACCAAGCAGGGGATAGAACTAGAAGACCACTCAGGTTCTCTTCAAATAGTAAGATTTGATGAGAAAATGCTCTGCAAGGCAGCTCACTCCCTCTATGGACATCATCACTCCCTCTGCTGACTCTCCCTCCCTGGGAGTGCTAGAGTGAGCTGGAGACTACTGTGCCACCAGGCTCATCCTCTGAACAGGGAAGTCTTGACCCAGCTGGGGCTTGACACTGTGCTGCCCATGTTCTGGGTACAAAAGTCCCTCCATGTCCCCCATTTCGTATTTGTAGAAAAATGTTTTAGTCTCCTAAGCCTTCCAAAGAGCAGACTGAAGCAGTTAATGATTAGGACAATAGAGTCACTGGAATCCTAGCTCCTCCTGAAGGGATATACGTAACAATCTGATGCATCTCTTTGAGTTGTCCTGCAGAAACTATGACCCCCCTCCCAGTGGAGGATGGTGACTACATGCTGACCACAAGCACGTAGACCCCAAACTGGTTGGAACCAGAAGGTTGATGACTGAGATTCCCAACCAATCAGAAGAAGGTTCACGAGCTGATCAGGCATCCTACACCCTCTCCCTCATACTCTTTAAAAACCTTTGCCTGAAAGCCATCAGGGAGTTCAGGTCTTTTGAGCATGAGCTGCCTATTCTCCTTGCTTGGCACCCTACTAATAAATGCTATACTTTCCTTCACTGCAACTCAGTGTCAGTTGATTGACTTTGCTGTGCATCAGGCTAGCAGAACCCAAATTCAGTTCGATAATAACTTTATCCTAAAGGTTACCTCATGGTTACATGATGGCTGCTGGAGTTCCAGCCCATGAGAGCTGCATTCTACACAGAAAAAAAAGGAGAGAAGGAGAAAGAGGCTCCTTCCTGCTGAATAAACTCCCATCGAAGTACTTTCCTGGAAACTGCATCCACCACCTCCGCTCATATTTCATTGCCACCCCTACCTGCAAGGAAGATTTGGGGCACAAAGCTACACACAACAGTACTGGCCTCTTGCTACTAAAGGAGAAGGGGAGACCGGATTGTGAGCAGACAAGGACCAGCAACCTCTCCCATAACCAGCAACCAGGAAATTTAAATACAGAGAGAGCCTGAAATTGGAGCTCCAACCACAGAATTTCCTCCAGGAATTCCCCTGAGGGGGAGGAGAAAAGAATCCCTTCTCACTTAAATCTGCTGTAAAAATAGTTAAACACGATAATATAGCAGTAAATGCTCATTGCAGACAATTTTTTTAAACAAAAAATAGAAAAGAAAATCAAAAACCCCTCCTAGGGCTTCCCTGGTGGTGCAGTGGTTGAGAGTCTGCCTGCCAATGCAGGGGACACGGGTTCAGGCCCTGGTCTGGGAGGATCCCACGTGCCGCGGAGCGGCTGGGCCCGTGAGCCACGGCTGCTGGGCCTGCGCGTCTGGAGCCTGTGCTCTGCAACGGGAGAGGCCGCGACGGTGGGGGGCCCGCGCACCGCAATGAGGAGTGGCCCCCGCTCGCCGCAACTGGAGAGAGCCCTCGCACGGAAACGAGGACCCAACACAGCCAAAAATAAATAAATAAATTAAATAAATTTATTAAAAAAAAAAAAACCCTCCTAATTTCATCATCCAGTGTGATTTTCTGATTTTACATATATACATATACATGTATATCTATATATATATGTATATATGTATGTATTTGGTCTTCATCCACTGTTCCAGGCACAGAGCTCCTAAAACCCTTGTAATTTCATATATATATATATATATATATATACACATACATACACACACACACACACACACATATATATATATATATATATATATAAATATGCCATAGGGGCTTTTTTATAATACTTTTTCATAATCTTTTGTTATAATATTTACTTTTGCTCCTAGTCCCTGAAATAGCTTCAGAATATAAAGGTAAAATGGGTGTCTTTTGTTATTCATAACAAGCCCCTATCAACCACACCTGAGTTTATGTTAATGAGGTGACTTTTGGAAAGCCCCTAAGGATGAGGGCTGGTTGCCTCGGGAACCAATCATGTGACTAGAAAGTTGGAACTTTCAGTCCCACCCCCAACCTCCTGGGAGGGGAGAGGGTTAGAGATTGACTTGATGACTAATGGCCAATAATTTAATCAATCATGCCTACATAATGAAGCCTCCATAAAAATCCCTGAACTACAGGGTTCTGAGCACTTCTGGGCTGGTGAACAAGAACTCAACCCTGTGCTGGGAGGATGGCTGCCCTAAATGCCACAGGGACAGACGTTCCTGTGCTTGAGACCCCAAGGAACCTCAAACCTTGCCCCATGTACTTCTTCATCTAGCTGCTTAATTCATATCCTTTGCAATTCACCAGTAATCTAATAAATCAGTTGTTTTCCTGAGTTCTGTGAGCTGCTCTGGTAAATTAATCAAACCCAAGAGGCGGTCGTTGCAACCTCCAATTTATAGCCAGTCGTCAGGAGCACAAGTGACAACCTGAACATGTGGTTGGCATGGGTGAGGGGTGCAGTTTTGTGGGACTGAGGCTTTAACCTATAGGATCTGACAATATCTCCAGGTAGGGAGTGTCAGAATTGAGTTAAATTGTAGGTGATCCAGCTGGTGTTGCAGAATTGCAGGTCATCCAGCTGGTGTTGCAGAATTGCTTGATGTGGGAAAAACCCACACATCCATCGGGTGTCAGGAGTGATGCAATGTTGCAACAGAATATCGAGACAAAGGAACCCCACAGGACTGTGCTTTCCCTTTACATTAAAAATTAATTTAAAACTGTTAGTATTCGTGCACACTTCCTCCTGGGATTTCTTTTTCTCTGGGTATATTTAGAATATACTTTATATCCAGATCTATATATTGCTTTTTTTTCTTCTCACTCCTATTTTATGAGCGTCTTCTCAAGTGAATTACTTTTTGACTGTCTGGTTTTTAAAGGCTACGTTACATTCCCTCATGTGTGTGTCCCCTAACTGAGATAGCTAATCCCCCATTGTTAGGCATATAGATGGTTCCCACCTAAATGTGTTTGTTATAAATGATGCTGAGATGACTGACTCTTCAGGTAGATCTTTGTCTCCATCTGATTATTTCCTTATAATTTATCAAAACAATAAGTACGGATATTTTTAAGGCTTTGGATATGTTTGGCCAAACTGCTCTCCCAGAGGCTGGCTTTGGATATGTTTGGCCAAATTGCTCTCCCAGAGGCTGGCCTGGGACCCACTTCCCATGCGAGTCTACGAATATCCTCAAATGGGTTTCTGAGGCCTCCCTCCCCCATCATTCAGCATCGTCTCTCTGCCACCCACCTCCTCTCCTCCATTTCTTTCAGGAAACACAATGGGAAAGTTTATTTTCTGAAATATCTAATCATGTATTTATCTCTAAGTAGTTTTAAAAGTCAATATAATTACTCTAGTCCCATTAAGTTTAATTTGCAGCAAATTATGCCTTTAAAGTGAAGCTGGGGTTGCTTTGCTGGTTGGAGTGGAGATAGGGTTTGGCTATTTATAACAGGAGCCAGTGATGAAAAGAGCTCAGCTGGGTAAACAGCTTCAGGTCCTTTCTCAGGAAGGTGTTATTCCTGGGTGGGAGTCTCGATGCCCTGGCTATCCCACCCCATGTCCCCTGGGCCCGCTTCCACTCTCCCCAGCAACAGATGAACATAGTGGTGGGCGGTTTCCGTCGAGCTGACCACTCCCTCCTCAGGCCCTGCTTTTCTCTGCTTCTTCACCTGGGGGTTCTCTAGTGTCCTGGGCCAAGAACAGGGCAGCCCCAAAGTGCCAGGGATTTAACACCCCAGGGAGGGATGGAACAGGGTGGATAAATAGATAAATACCCAGCTTTCCTCTGAGGGACAAATCTAAGGCATGTCTCACACACTTCCTCTCAGCGTCCCCAGCAGGGCTGAGCCCACAGTGTGCCCCGCTCTCTGATTCAGCCTTTAGGGCTTTCCTCCCTCCCGCCCCTGTCCCCTCCTCACTGTGCCTCCTGGGATCACCTCCCACATAAACCAGCTGCTGTTTTGGAGGAACCCAAACTCAGCACTGATCCCTCGAGAACAGCAGCAGTGGGATGGACAGAGTGGGGGATCTGAGAGATACTCAGGGAGGGCGGGGCTGTGATGGGCAGAATGGTAAATGGTAAAAGCAGACATTTCCCCTTTTGAGACTCTGATAAGACCATAGCCTTTTGAAACCCTAAACAGAGGCTGCAGCTGACCTGTGCCCAGACTCCTGAACCACAGAAACAACAGTTCTCATTTATCATCTTACAGCTGTGGCTTTGGGTCTCTGCTCCCCTCGCCTGACTCCCATTCCAGGCGCTCAACACCTGCCTTCTCCCAAGGGCACATTAGCCCTCCTAACTAGTGTCCGAGGGCCCTTATTGTCCCCCCTGCTCACAGTTCCTCTACTCCCAGACCTCCATCGGGGGTCCAAAGCCTGCTGGGAGGTCTGCCTGTTGTCACCTGCCAGCCAGGTAGCTGGGCCTGGACAGTGGCCCCCTGTCTCACCCTTGCCATGGCCAGGGACCAGGTCCTCCTGGGCAAGCTTCTACCCCTTGCCCTGGGCTGGGCTTCCCCTCTGCTGGTTTTAAGACCCCAGTCCCACACATCCTGCTGCAATGGTTAATTTTATGTGTCAACTTAGAGGATGTTTTAGGGTGACATTTGTGTTTAAATCAGTGAATTTTGAGTAAGCAAACTGCCCTCCATAATGTGGCGGGCCTCATCCAATCAGCTGAAGGAAATTCTCCAAGCAAGAGGGAATTCTCCAGCAGCCAGTCTCTGCAGACTGCTGGCCCACACTGCAGATTTTTGACTCACCTGCTCCTATAATTGCATGAGCCAATTCTTTATAATAAATCGCTTTCTGTAGACAGATACACCTCTTACCGGTTCTGTTTCTCTGGAAAAGCCTGACAACACACTTGCCCAGACCAAAAGCCCAAAGTCCCCAGGGCTGTTCCGATATCGAGCAGGTAACCTCCTAAAGTCAGCTTTCTTGGGTCTGGGGACCACATCTTTGCTTAGCTCCTTACCTTGTCCTGGCCTGCTCACCCCCCTCTCCCGGTGAACCACTTTCTCAAGAATCCTCATTTCAGGCTCTGCTGCTAGGGAACCCAACCTCGGCTAATTGGTAGTAGGAATGGTCCTAGGAAGCAGACTCTAAGATGAATTTGTGGAGGTGGCAGTGAGGACCCCATCACTGGTAGTAAGAGAACTGGAGACAGTCCTGACATGTGGTGGTAATGCCGTGGTTAAGGCATTCGCCCTCAGGGAACAGGGAAGGGATCCAGGTGGAGGGCTTGCACTGGCTGGTGCAAGGCCCTAAGTAACATGGGAGGGAAAGTAATCATAAGGAAATTGGAATCGGGAGCTCTTGTCAAATGGCTCTGAAACACTGAAGACTGAAAATTATAGACTCAGGTGAATAATCTAGCAAGTCGAAGCAAATGTTCATGCAAGAACTTCCCTGGCAGCACACGGAGAGACATCCATCTCTTGCAGCCAGAGACCAGACACAAGCCGTCACTGTAAGAGTGCAGCACTTCAAAGAAGGATGAACTCTCTGCCTAGGAAAGTTTTCTGTGCCCAAGTCAGGGCCCCGATGGGACAGGAACAAGTGCCTGAGACTCAGGGTGAGGATATCTGGATGGTTGGGACTTGAGAACCCAGATTCTCCAGAAACTTCAGGCCTGCAAAGTGACCCACTCCCCTTGCTGGAGCAGAAAAGCTCCCTTGCCAGAGGATGGTGCAGGGACCTCAAATGAGGAGGTCCTTCCACGAGAACACTTGCCCTCTTCAGGATCTGCCCCTACATCCCCCTTTGGCCACCAGAGCCACAACCAGGCTTAAATCTAAGCATAAACCAACTGCCAAAGCACTGGGTCTGCCAGGGGAGGAGTGAGATTGATTATACATTCAAGGAGCTGCAGGACCTGGCTGCAAGGGCCAGCAGGAGCCAGGAAAACAGGGCTGGGAATGGATCCCAGAGGTGCCGGACCAAGGAGGGCAGGATATAAAGCTGGATAAAGCCACGTGTTGATATAGGGGAACTGTCCTGTGACACGGGATTTGACACTCTGGGAAGGGCTTGTTCCAAAGCAGGGTTCCCTGGCAGCTACGGGGATGAAAGGATCCCGCCGTGGCAGATGGCATAATTATCGTAATGAGCAGTAAGGTTGAAATGGCAGCCTCATTAAATCTAAAAAACGTTGAGCTTCAAAGGACACTGGTAAGAGATTGAAAGACAAGCAACAGACTAAGAGAAAAGATCTGAAAATCATATATCTGATAAAGGACTTGTTTCCATAATATATAAGGAATTCTCAAAACTCAATAAATAGAAAATAACTGGATTTTTTTTAATGGAAGTATAGTTGATTTACAAAGTTGTGTTAGTTTCAGGTGTACAGCAAAGTGATTCAGTGATAGGTAGGTAGATAGATAGTTGAGAGATAAATAGATGATAGATAGACGATAGATTCTTTTTCAGATTCTTTTCCATTATAAGTTATTACAAGATATTGAATATAGTTTCCTGTGCTATACAGTAGGTCCTTGTTGATATTTTATATATAGTAGTGTGTAAATGTTAGTACCAAACTCCCAATTTATTCCCCTTCCCCTTCCCCTTTGGTAACCACAAGTTTGTTTTCTGCGTCTGTGAGTCTCTCTGTTTTGTAAATATGTTCGAAAATAAGCCGATTTTTTAAATGGGCAAAAGACTTGAACAGATATGGATGACAAATAAGTACATGAAAAGATGCTCGACATCTTTAGTTACCAGGAAAATGTAAATTAAACCACAGTGAGATACCACTGCATACCTATCAGAATGGTAAAACTTAGAGCCTGATGATGCCGAATGTTGAAGAGGATGAGGAACAACACAGATCCCACACACTGAGCAGGGAAAGCACTGTGAAAAGTAGTCTGGCAGTTTCTTAAAAAGTTAAGCATGCAAACTGCCATGTGACTCGGCCATCCTACCTCTAGGTATTTACCCAAGAAAAATGGAAACACAAGTTCACTCAAAGACTCATACACAGGGAGATTGGGATTGACATATATACACTAATATGTATAAAATGGATAACTAATAAGAACCTGCTGCTTAAAAAAATAAATAAAATAAAATACAAAAAATAATAATAAAAAGCAATTAGAACATAAAAAAAAGACTCATACACAGATGTTTATGGCAGCTTTATTTGTAATATCAAAAACCTGGAAACAACCCAGATGTCCATCACCAGGTGAATGGATTAACAAATTGTGGTATATCCATGTAATGGGTTACTATTCAGCAATAAAAAGGAGCAAACTGTTTATACACACAACATGGATAAAACTAAAAATAGTTTCTGAGTGAAAGAAACCAGACAAAAAGTGCATGTTCTATAATTCTAGTTAGATACAATTCTAGAAAATGTAAACTAATCTATAGTGAGAGAAAGCAAGCAGATCACTGATTGCCTAGAAAAACAGGAGGCAGAGAAGAGGCAAAAAAAAAAAAAGGGAAAAGGTAGTACTGGCCACAGAGGCAGCTGGCTGTCAACTTATAGTCCACTAGGACTGGGAGCTCTCTCTTGTGCTGAGCAGAGCCTCCAGTTTGCCTCAAAGTCTTTCCAGACTGTCCTCTCCTGGAGTGAGTGTCAGAGGGACCAGGCAGGATTTGCTGATGGCAGGGAAGAGAGGACCCTTCTCCACCCAGGTCTCTGGGAAAGTTTATTCCAGCTGCCGTCCTGGGCCATGCAGGGTAATGGATGGCCTTTCTTTCATGCTGTCCGGGAGATGGGCTCCTCCTTAATCTGCTGCAGTGTCATTAACTCAGAAAACATTTGCTCTTTGGGGCTCCTGATGGCCTTTAGAAACTGCAAATTACGCACCAACCAGGAAGGGCTGCTCAAGGCTTAACCCTCCCCTTCCCAGCACAGACCCAGGCCTTGGCCAGATGGGTCTACAGATCCCTGGCCTTGACTCCCAGGGAGCCCCTGGGTCCCGTCTCCAGCTCTTCTCAGCCCAGCGAGCAAGTGGGTGTGAGGGCAGAGGGAGGGCAAAGGAAGAAGAGGAACCCTTGACCCCTGAGTCACTCAGTTCAGGGGTTTGTAGACAGAGGACCCTCCCCCAGGCTGGTTACAGAGCAGAGCACCGAAGGGCCTTCTTTGGGGGCTGGGTGACTTTGAGTCACTTCCTTAACCTCTCTGTGCTGGCTTCCCACAGGACGGGGTGGGGGGGGAGCCTCCAAGCTCCGAGGTTCTAGGGTCTGTGTTTCACAGCAAGTAGAGCCTGGTTCCCTGAGAGGAGTGACGTGTCCATGCCCCCACCCAGGTCCCTGCTCCCTGCTGGGACCACATGTCACATGTGACCAGGTGGGGAGCCACCTCTGGGGACAGAGGGGAGTAGATGACCTGGATGAGCTGACAGGGGTGGGAGCCCCTGTTACTGAGAGTCCCTGGGGAGCCTAGCACTGTGCCAGGATTCCCCATCCACACACACACACACAATACCCTATATGAGCCTCAAAACACAAGAGAGAGGTCTCACCTTGACCTCTCCCCTTCCAACCTCCCTGCTTTTGCACATGCAGTCCCCCCCTCCTAGCACACCTTCCCTCCTCTATGCAAGTCCCACCCAGCCCAAGGTCGGCCTCTTCCAGGAAGTCCTCCCTGACGACTCACAGTCAAGCCCTCAATGGTTCCACCCAGCTGGCTCTTGGGTTGTTCAATTTCCCAACACAGGTTTAGATTTTGGTGCCATGAGGCATGTGGCCCAGACACAGACATTAGCTCATTTCATTATCTCATCAGGTTAATTGATATTTACTGGACACTGACTTGGAGCCAGGCACTGCGGGGTCATAGAGGGGACGGGAACAAACGTCCACTGAGCTCCTGCAGATCCCCCCACCCTCATGGCTGGTGGGAACCCGAGTGGGGTCCCTGCAGGCCCCTCACACTGTTGGAAGATGAGGAACCCGAGGCCCAGAGACAGAGGAGGGGGGAAGCTGCTCAGGTCCGGGGGTGAGTCAGGGGCTGGGATTCAAAACCAGGCCAGATTCCAAACCCACCCCACCCCCATTACCTGCCCCTGGAACTCTTTAAACCCCCTCAGCTGGGGCAGAATTGGTCCTGTAGCCTGGAGCCTTCTGGTCACACAATCAGGGCTCAGGTGGCCACAGCTGTGCAGAGAGGGGGTGGGACAGGGGGCAGCAAGGCAGGAACCCTAGGCAGGACTAGGATGAGGTGAGTGACACCCTCACCCTTCTGGTGGCTCCCCAGTCTGTGGTCCACCTGGGACTCCTGGCCCCCTGGCTGTACACTTGCCCATCCCCTTTCTCCAAACTGTCCCCAGGGCCTGTTTGTAGCCACAGCACATGATGAATCTGCCTTTAGGATTCTGGCTCCAGATCTTCTGTTCTCTTGCCTTCCTAAGCTGGTCTCCCTTGTCAGTGAGATTCTCAGAGAAATATTAAAGGAACAGATGGTGGTCTCTGATCCCAGGTGGTGGGAGGACAAGGCCTGGCCCCCGGACTGGTGCTGGATGACAAATCCCATCACTTGGGGCCGGTAACGACTTTTCCTGCAGATGTGTCTCAGCATGAAAGCAGGGTGCGTGTGCATCTCTGTGTGTGCAGTGGGGTGGGCTATACATCCCCTCTGCTTCCCCGGGCCCTGGACTCCGTGTCTGGCTCCACACTGAGGCTGCTGGGGGTGAGTTCCCAGTTTGTGGATGGAGGCTAAAAATGAATATCAGCTTGTGACCCCACTTTGGGCTGCCCCTGGATCAACTTCAAGTTGAGAGAGAGAAGAGAGAGAAAATTGAACCCCAAGATGCTACAGTCAGAATGGTCCCTAACAATCTAACTCTTGTTACAGATGGGCAAACTGAGGGTCTGAGAAGGTGCCAGAAGTTTACACATCTGGGCAGTGCCAGGACAGGCACACAGGACACCTGAGTGTCAGTGCATCCGTGTGAAATGACGTGTGTGTGTGTATGCGTGCCTGTGCGTGCATGGTGTGCACACACGTGCCTGCCTTATGCGTGTGTATACAGGCTTTGTTAGGATGTGTGTGTGCGATTATCTCAGGGCACACGTGTGAAGGTCACAAGGACAGGCATGTGCATTAATCTCAGGGTGTGGGTGCGTATGACTGAAAGTGTGAGAGGGATGTCGAGGTGACCTGAGGGTGAGGGTGGTGGTCTCGAGATAGTGCAGCTCTTGCAGAGCATGTGGGTGCCTGTCTCAGCAGGGCCACCCAGGGTGGGGATTCAGTGGCTATTTGCAGAATGCAGGGGGATCAGTGACAGTGTGTGCAAGGTGCCAGGCATTGAAAATGAAGCTCAGAGGCCAGGACTTGGTGCTGAGCCCCAGGGGGTGAAACTGACCCCACCCTCTCCTGCTACAGGTCAAGGCCAATCCAGGACTCAGGCACTGAGCCTGCAAGTGGGCCAAGTGACCTCATCCGTGGTCTGGGAGGAGGCCAGCCTGCCCAGGCTCTGCAGGCAGTGGCTGGCAGGGCTCGGATGGTGACCTACATCCCTAGATGTCGATCACAGGTGCCTGGGATGTCAGGGGAGAGCGGCCAGGTGCCTCCCAAGGGCTCTATCAATTCCTTGGCTGACAACTTCACAACACCCCTCCAAAGGTCCTGGCATTTTGCCAACTCTGGTTCCCTGGAGTCACTCCCCCATCCTTGTTTATGGTGAAAGGGACTCCATGATTTAGAACATCGTTGGGTTCTGCAGTTAGAGAAGAACACGAGAGATTTGTCCAGGAGGCCAGCTCACTGTCCAGTGGGAGGAGCCACATCCTAACCCCAGCTTCTGAGGCCTTTCTGGGTCCCGTGACCCTGGGGAAGGTGCAGCCCATTGACCCCATACCAGGTTGGGAGGGGAGAAGAGGTGGCCAAGGTGAGACTAATAGTGTGATGGTTAAGGGTTTCTTTTGGAATCAGACAGACCTGAGTTCAACTTGTTCATGGTGTGACCTTGGGCAAGTCCCTCCACCACTCAGAGGACAGATGTCTTATCTGGGCAGGTCCCACATTGAGCTATGGGATATCGGTGCTGTATCAGAGATCATTCATATTCCCAGAGAAAAGACATTATCTCCATCTAATTAATCTAATTAATGGTAATCAAGTTGTGGAGATCTGTGCAGCAGGGTGAGTGATTAGGAAAAATTACCTCCCCGCAAAGAGTTTAGATTTAACATTTTTGGTTCCACAATCTGAACACCAAAAAAAAGAAGAGTGGGCTCTCTGTCCCCACCCCTACTGGCCAAGAATTCCCTTAAGTGTGGGCACCAGCCCAGAGAGAGGGTCAGCCTACAACCAGAAGGGCAGGGGGGCACAGCGGACCTGCTGAGATGGTCACCCACAGCTCTGGAATATCTGTGCTGTCTCAAGACCGCCACCTGCTCCTTTGGGGACCCGACGGTCCCACCATCAGTCCTCTCTCACACACCCAGTCACATCCATACATACCCATATCCTGAGACAAATGGCACTTCTGTCTTTGAGTGTCAAAGTGTTCTTATATTTTATTCCAATAGACCCTCCCTCAAGAGAACCCAGAATTCTTGGGAGCCAGAGATGGTTATGTCACGTGTGTGTGTGTGTGTGTGTGTGTGTGTGTGTGTGTGTGTCCTGCGGAGGAGTTGCACTAACTTCACTGCTTTCTGTCTCTGTTGGGTTTGGCTCAAGTGGAATGGAGTGGGTACGTGTGTCTATCAGTAGCCTTCATCAGGAGAAACTTAGCAAAGCAGCCTGAGGGATGACACCAGGGTAGGGCAATGCTTAACCCAAAGGGATGAATGCCCTGATGGTGTGCATTGCCTATAAGGGTCCCTTAAATCACACTGCCGGGCTTCCCTGATGGCGCAGTGGTTGAGAATCTGCCTGCCAATGCAGGGAACACGGGTTCGAGCCCTGGTCTGGGAAGATCCCACATGCCACGGAGCAACTAGGCCCGTGATCCACAATTACTGAGCCTGCGCATCTGGAGCCTGTGCTCCGCAACAAGAGAGGCCGCGACAGTGAGAGGCCCGCGCACCGCGATGAAGAGTGGCCCCCGCTTGCCGCAACTGGAGAAAGCCCTCGCACAGAAACGAAGACCCAACACAGCCATAAATAAATAAATAAATAAATAAAAATTTAAAAAAAGAAAAAAAAATCACACTGCCTACTTCTCCTCCTTCACTAAAGAGTAAGTCCTTGGGTTATTGCAGGACATAGGACCTGTTTACTCAGAGCAGTGCACTGTGCAGGCCGTTCATCACTTAGGGATGGGCAGAGCCTGGAGACAGTTATTTTCAGCCCTGCTGAGTCCAGTAGATTGGCCCTTCCAACCACACTCTTTCTCAGCTTGTCCCCCAGTCTGCATGGGGCACCTCATTATGGGCAGAAGAACTGGGAGAAGGAGGACTACGGAAGAAGGCGGGAAGGGACGGAGGGAGGGTCTGCCCTTTAATGGTTGCCTGTTGGTGGGGGGAGGGAGACAACATTCTTCAGAGGAGTTGGGTGTCGGGATCTCCTTCTCTTCCCCAACATTTGCTTTGGGGTTTGAAGAGGAATAAACATGACACAGTACTCAGAACCACAAAGTCCAGTACCCACAATTTAGAATTATACAACTGAGGATCAAGACTGTAGAATCCTAGACCCCAGAGCTATAGATTATAAAACTTTGAACCACCAAACCTAGAAGTAAAGACCCCAGAATCACAGAATTCTAAACTCAGAAATTCAGAACCCAGAGTCACAGAATCCAGACCCATGGAATCTAGAACAGAGAATAAAAGACCCTGAACCCAGAATTATAGAACCCAGAACCCTGTAACACTAGAGCCTAGGACTTTTGCTCTCACTGAGATGCACTCTGCCTTCTACTCCATCTTAAACCCTTCAGCGCCCCACTCAAATACTTTTTCCCACAGGACCTTTGGCAGGCCCTTCTTCCTTTGAGCTGTCCAGGCTTCTCCTAGATCCTGTGATGCTATCCACACCTGTCCTCTCTGACCATTCACATTGGATTCCCATCTGCCTCCACACCCCATCTCTGCACTGAGTCTGACCCATTTCCATGCTCATGGTAGACATACAAGGCATGTTTGCGGAAAGAGTGAATTCTTGAATCATTTAGCTTGAAGTCCCTCAAGTTCCCTGGGTGGGAGGATCTGAAGCCCAGAAAGAGAGTACATTTTTCCCATGGTCACACAGTGTTTTTGAGAAATCTCCGAGAAGACCCTAGTTCTCCTTATTCTAAGCCTAGAGCTCCTTCTCTGCCCCAGATTGTCTCTGAAAAACTAGGGTGTTGGCATGGAATGCCACTATATCTCATTGCTTCATAATGTCCCCCATTGTTGTTAGTTTCACCCTCAAAAACCTCAAAAGTTTAGGAGAAACTACTCAGCCTGTCAGTGGTGGTGATTGCGGTAGGAATGAAAACAGGCTTCCTGGAGGAGGTGGCACCTGAACTCAGCAGGCATGTGGGAGTCTATGTCAGTTAGAGAGCAGTGAAAAGGCCCAGAGGTAGGAGACGCATCCTGTGTTCAGTGACTGCAGGTGGAGGGTAATCACAGAGACAAAAGGTCACATTACAGGAGATGTTACAGGGCTTTGTATGCCATCCTGAGATGTTTAGTCCTTACCTACTGTATATCTTGTACATATTATATCCCTAGATTGCCTGTAGCTCCTTGAGGGCAGGAGCTAAACACAGATTTGATCAAGAAAAAAAGCAATGAGGGTTGTGGCCTAGGAACACTGCTGATCCAAGGCTCAACCAACACAGCTCATAAGAAAGGAGTGACTGTCAAGTTAGAGCAGATGGGTGCTTATCAAGAGTAGCCTGAATATGCTGAGAGATAGGGGATGAGTGAGAGAGAGGTAGGAGAAGGTGAGTGGAGGTCAGGAGAGTGGACAGAAAGTGAAGGGTCCTATGTTGTTTAGAGTTTCGTTAGCTTCGGGACCATGGACAGCTCCCAGGGCGTGTGCGCGCGCGCGCGCGCGCACACACACACACACACACACACACACATATATATATTTTTTTAGATGGTTTTTCTCTTCAGATTCCTGGGATCACTCAGTCCCTTGGTCTTCTAGATGGAATTATCTGGTTGGTTTTTTGGTTTTTTTTTCTCTTGCAAATTGTGCATTGTGACCAGGAATGAGGGAAGGGCTCTGAAGCCAGACTGCCTAAATTCAAATCCTGACTCTGCCCCTTACTAGTTACATAATCTTGGGCCAGTTTCTTAACCTATCTGTACCATGGCTGCCTTATCTGTCAAATAAGGATAATAATGGCAACCTACCTCATAGGGTTGTGGTGAAGAATAAGTAAAAATAATGCAAGAAAAGAGATAGTGACTGGCACATAGGTGGTGCTAAAAGAATATGTGATACACCTGAAACGAACACAAATATTGTAAATCAACTGTACTTCAATAAGAAAAGAAAAAGAATATGTGAGCTGTTATGGTTGTTGATATTGTTATCTCAAGATCTTTCTATGCAAGATGGGGATTCTTGAACCCAACTCCTATTCTTTAAAATGAGGCCATTTTTTTATCCATATTATTAGACTGTTTTTTACCATGACAATGTATTTTCACATTATTTGCTCAATTATTTAACTAAAACAAAATAAAGATATTGGACTAAGAAGTACTTATGTTCCATAACTCTTCAGCCATAACTGTCCCAAGGTCTTTGATTCAGGACTTCTCATGAGTGGAAAAAGAGTTGAGCATGAGGCATAATGAAAAATGAAGCCTTTGGAACAGATCATGGGGTACACCAATCATAAAGAATTAGAAAGGGCTTCCCTGGTGGCACAGTGGTTAAGAATCTGCCTGCCAATGCAGGAGACAGGGGTTCGAGCCCTGGTCCAGGAAGATCCCACATGCCGCGGAGAAACGAAGCCTGTGCACCACAACTACTGAGCCTGCGTGCCTAGAGCCCGTGCTCCGCAACAAGAGAAGCCACCACAATGAGAAGCCCATGCACTGCAACGAAGAGCAGCCTCTGCTCACTGCAACTAAAGAAAGCCCAAGCGCAGCAACGAAGACCAAATGCAGCCAAAAAGAGAAAAACAAATACCGTATGCAGCCAAAAAAAAAGAATTAGAAGTTCTTATCAATGCTTTTAGCCTCCACATCGTTCCTCTCCACTTTTCCCAATGTATACTCAGGTATTTTGGCACCCTGAGCCATGATATCCAGACCCTCACCACCCTCCCTTCATATACCGCTATGTACTTTGTCTCCCCTCTTCTTGACATGTGGATCATCTTTCAGATCTCAGCTTGAGACGCACTTCTTCAGAAAACACTGTCCTCACTCCTGAGCTTAAACCATGGCCCTCTTTTTTTTTTTTTTTGTGGCTGTGCCCTGCAGCATGTGGGATCTTAGTTCCCCGACCAGGGATCAAACCCGGGCCCCCTGCATTGGGAGTGTGGAGTCTTAACCACTGGACCACCAGGGAAGTCCAACTTTTTAGCTCTTTTATATTCAAATTTAGAGTTTATTAAGTACTGTCAAAAAGAACCAGACACTAGTTGAAGCAGTAAAGGCAAATTTTATCCAGAAACTATTGCAATAGGGAAAAAAAGACTTCAGTATTAAAAAATTGAGCACAATTCCAAATAAAACACGGACAAGTGAGTACTTATAGCCAAGGAGCAGAGTGAGGGGGTCGGTGGAGACACCAACAGTAATGGATTCTTGCTAAATTGACCTAGCAGGATTCTTACTGAAGGCAGGTCAGGGTGATCAGATATCAAGAGGGAGAGATTTTCTCTAAGCGGACTTAGCAGGATTCTTGCTAAAACTGGACTTAGCAAGGACAGATATGCTAGCCCAAAGTCAAGGTCTAGTCAAGAAGAGGGGCTTAGAGGAAATTGCCTAAAATTCAGTCAAGGAGAGTCTGTGTCATTACTTACTAGGCACCAAACACTATTCTAAGTGATTTACACATATTTAGTTTAATCCTCTCAAGTTCCCTATGAGATAGGTACTTTTATCTTCACTTTAGAAATGAGGAAACTGCAGCCCAGAGAGGTTAAGTAACTTGCTCAAGTTGCCACATTCAAAATGTAGCAGGGCTGGAATTCAAATCCAGGCAGTCATTCTTCAGAGCCCACTCTCTTAACCACTCTACTCCTCTCCTAAACATAATCATGCAAATAATCACAAACTTACCTTTACTTATGTGTATTCTTGATGTGATTATTTACAAAATGCCTGTCTTCTCCACCAGACTCTGAAACCCATGCAGGCAGAGATCTTACCTGTTGTGTCCCTTGTTGGATCCAGTCTGTCTCATCCAGCACCCAACAGTGTGTAGCACGTAGGACTTGATGTCCTTCCTTTTCCGATGGAAATAACGAGTCGACCCAGCATTGCAAGGGGCATTTAGAGAGTCAAATCCAAACCTGAGTCCTATCTCACCGCTTTCCCTCCTGGCTCACCCCTTTCCTTCCTTCACCCTCTTTCCTCCTTCCCACCCTTCCTCATCCTCTCTGCCCCTCTAGGAACCCCTCTCTCTCTCACCCTCCTGCTCTCCCCTTTCTCTATCTCAGTCCCGGACTATCTCCTCCCTCTCCGCACCCCACCCCTGATAATTAAATGGCACCGTGGGATGCATTTAGTTTGCATTTGGCTCAGGGGCTAAAGAGGGTCAGCAGCCCTCTGTTCATTAAAGTGCTCTGTGTAGAAAGATGTAATGAACGGGTTTTATTACAATCTTGGCTCATCCTATGAGACAATTATGTATTCATTAGGGGAAAAAAAGAACCACAAGTCTTAGCCACCAGTGCTTGAGACTTGGGAGTGGGTGAGGGGAAGAGGGCTCGGCTCTGAATCCAGGAAGGGCTTGGGCTGCTAAGTACCCTGCTTGAAGCGGGGAGCAGGGGAGGAAAACATAACTCCTGGACTCTTTCCTGAAACGCTGTCACCACTATGCTGTCAGAAATCCCCCTTGGCTTTGACTAGAACAAGGTCAGAGTCAGTGTGGTTATTAAACTCCTGGAGGTGATTATTGCAAGGAGTCCTTAAATCCATCTCTTGTACACCCAGCACCTAATAGCAGCAAGCACTTTGTGTACATGGAATTATTGGCTTAGCGCACAAGAGGCCACTATTTTATTATATGTGTGTGCTATAGCAATTATAATGACAGAGAAATTCATTGAAAGCATTTCTGAATTCCTGGTAGCTTTTGCCCATTATGTACAGTAAGTCCCCTACATATGAACCTTCAGGTTGCAAACTTTCAAAGATGTGAACGTGCATTGCATCAGTGTCAGGAGTGATTGAAATTGCAGCTTTCCCTCCATCTCCTATTGCTGGCAATCCTTCAGCTCTACCATCTCCCACCTCCTTTCCCTCCTCCAGTCAGTAACTCTTCTTGCCTGTTCACTCAATGCCAGCCCCTGTATGCCAGCTACTGTACCGTACAGTGATTCCCCAGTACTTTTCAAGGTACTGTACTATAAGATTTAAAATGTTTATTTTTTGTGGGTTTTTTTAATGTATTATTTGTGTGAAAAGTATTATAAACCTATACAGTACAGTACTACATAGCCGATTGTGTTAGTTGGGTACCTAGGCTAACTTTGTTGGACTTACAAACAAATTGGACTTACAAATGTGCTCTCAGAACAGAACTCGTTCGTATGTAGGGGACTTACTGTATTTTCTGTCATTGGTGTTGAATAGTAGCGGTTGTCGTAGTGATATAATGATAGCAGCCATCATCTAGTGAGCACTTAGTGACTTAGTAGACAACAACTCGGGGTGGGGGGAGGGTAGTTATTGTTATTATTCGTCTTTTGTGGCTAAGGATACTGAGGCTCAGGACCAAAGGGCCAAGACCAAGACACTGAGCAATAGACAGTGGAGGTCAGTGATCCCTCAGAGGGAGACAGAAAGGTGAGACCACTGATTCCCCAGCTTCCTGTCTTGAGAGAATTCCCAGGCCAGGATGCTGGGAGGAGGAGTCAGCTGGAGCTGAGTTAAAAGGATGGAGCTGAGAAACCAGGAAGAACGAGACAGAGTCCATAGGACCGAGTACCTAGAGCAGAGAGGAAGAGAAAACTGCAGAGGGTCCTTCCCAGGCATTCAGCTGAGTGTGATGAGTGCCCCCATTGGAGGAAACTTGAAACTGTGGACAGAAGCACCCAAAAGGGTGAGATTAACAGTGCCAGCACTCACACAGGGCTGGGAATAGTGTCTTTTCCCACTAAGCAGACTGGAGAACCTCGTGGTTCACAGGGAAGTGAGTAAAGTACACAGAGGGGTCTTGTCTTGATAGTGGGAAGTAAATCAGCCTAGGTTAAGCACTACTTCAGTTCCTCTAACCATTCTTAAAAGCAAGACCTGAAAGGATCAAACTATTAACAAGTAACTTAACTACACCCCAGAATATAGCTTAAGAAATTTTATAGAAATACAAAAGTATCCAGCATCCAACAAGGTAGAATTCATGATGCCTAGGATTCAAATAAAAATTAACAGGCATTCAAAGAAGCAGGAAAATGTAAGCCGTAATGAGGACATTAAACAATCAAAACAAACTCAGAATTGACACAGATGATAGAATTCACAGACATGACTTTAATGGTTATTATAACTGTGTTCCTTATGTTCACAAAGTGAAGTAGAGACATGGAAGATATTAAAAAGATCAAATGGAACAATGAGAGGTGAAAACTACAATGCATGAGATGAAATATACACTGGATGGAATTGACAGCAGATTAGAAATTGCAGAAGAAAAGCTCAATAAACTTGATACCATAGTGACAGAGACTATTCAAACTAAAACAGAGAGAGAAAAAATAATTTTTTTTTAAATGAACAGAGCAGTAGTGAGTTGTGGGACAAATCCAAGCCCTCTGGTGTACATGTGTAATTAGAGCCCTCACAGGAGGGAGGGGCAAAATACTTGAAATAATACTAGCAAAAAATTCACCAAATTTAATAAAAACTGTAATCCTACAGATCAAAAAGATGCAAAAAACTTAAGGAAAAGAATTATGAAAAAACGATAGGCTTTTTCATAGAAATTGATACGTTGATTCTAAAATTCATAAGGAAACACAAAGGTTCTACAATAGCCAAACAACCTTGAAAAAGAAGAACAAAGTTAGAGGACTGACATTTCGTGATTTCAAGACTTATTATAAAACTACTGTAATTAAAACAGCATGGTGGGACTTCCCTGATGGTCCAGTGGTAAAGAATCACCTTCCAATGCAGGGGACGTGGGTTTGATCCCTGGTTGGGGAACTAAGATCCCACATGCAGTGGGGCCCCTAAGCCCACACGCCACAACTACTGGGTTTGCGCACCTCAACAAGAGAGCCCTTGTGTTGCCAACTACAGAGCCCAAGCACTCTGGACCCCGAGCACCACAACTACAGAGCCCACGTGCCACAACTAGAGAGAAGCCTGTGCGCCACAATGAAGAGCTCACGTGCCACAACTAAGACCCAACACAGCCAATAAAAATAAAGAAAATAAAGAAATAAAATAAAATAAATTTTTAAAAAACAGCATGGTGTCAGCATAAAGAGAAATAAATCAATCAGTGGAACAGAATAAAGTCCAGAAATAGACCCACAAACATATAAAGACAATTGATTTTGACAAAGGTGCAACGGCAGTTCAGTGGAGAATGGATAGTCTTTTCATCAATATGGTGCTGGAACAACTCAATATCCACATATAAAAAATAAATAAAATGAACATCAATCCGTATATAAAAATTAACTTTCAATGTATCATAGACCTAAATATAAAACCTAAAACTATAAAACCTCCATGAGAAAACATAGGAGAACACTTTTGTGATCTGGGGTTAGGCAAATATTTCTCACATGTAACATCAAAAGCAGGATTTATGAAAGAACTAATTGATTAAATTGAACTTCATCAAAATTTAAAATTTCTGCTCTTCAACATAGAAAACAAACTCATGATTACCAAAGGTGAGGGTGGGGGGAGATAAATTAGGGGTACGGGATTAAAAGACACAAACTACTATACATAAAATAAATAAGCAACAGGATTCACTGTGTAACACGGGGAACTATATTCAATATCTTATAATAACCTATAATGGAAAATAATCTGAATATATATATTTATATATATATCTCTCTGAATTACTTTGCTGTATACCTGAAACTAACACAATATCATAAATTAACTATACTTCAATAAAAATAAAAAGCCAAAAAAATAATACTTTTTTTTATGGATCCCCATAGCTCCTATACCTCTGTTGCCCCCCCCCCCAACCCCAAAGCCACCAGGCAGGAAGTCTCAATAAATCTTAGCCTTCAACCAGAAGGGGCAAGACGATCCCTCTGCAGGAGCAAACATTTCCCAGCAGAGTAAATCACCAGGCCTCTTAGTCACTGCAGGTGCAGACACCACTCTCCTTCCCCAGGAAGTCTGTAAATCAAACCTTCGACCTGGATTTGAGAATCTCCTCAGAAGTAAGTGAGGCAGGAAGCAGGGGGAGGGATGCTGGGAGAAGAACAGCACCCCAAGTCAGGCTCTGGGGGGCTTCATGGAGGGGAGGGGCACAGCGTGGTGCTGAGGGACCACTGCTCCCACCTGAGCCCCCAGGGGTAGACCAGATGTTCCTGGGGCCCCTGCCAGCCCTGACATTCTGTGGGTACCTGATCTGGTGTCTGGGTGTCTGGGGGCAGCTGGAGCAAAGGGTCTGGGGCTCAGGGATGGAGGCTGGAGAGGGAGGTTGGGGGTGGGCAGCAGCTCTGAGTTGAGCTCTTGGTGGGGATATTTGGTGGGAAGAGGGCTCTGATGGTCACAGAGGACAGGCCCAGGGTGAGGGTTGCCAGCAGGGCCCTGGGCCACAGCAGCCGGAAGGAGCCCAGAGGTGCAGGACTCAGCACCCTGGGGTGGGAGTCAAGGCCTGGGTCAGTTCTGGTGCTGCTGACTGGCTGTGTGACCTTGGGCAAGTCTCTTGACCTCTCTGGGCCTTAGTTGCCTCATTTGCAAAATGAAGGTGATTGTTCCTGCCCTGGATGCTGGGCTGTTGGGAGAACTCAAGGAGGTCAAGGAGCAAAACACCAGTCGGGAAGGTCCAGCCTGAACACAGGGTGTGGGGCCTGGCCACTGACCTGGGTGGGGCCTGGCTCTGCTCCACCTGCCTCTGCTCCCAGCCTCCTGGTGATTGGCCAGGTCCTGGTGTCCCCGCCCCTGAGAGCCCAGCTGATTGGACGAGGTGGGGCTTTTAGGCAAATAAGGCTTCTCCCTCACTCCCTCCCTTCCTCCCTCCTCCACCTTCTCCCTCAAGGCCACTGTCACTGGGGCCTCACACACGCTGGCTTGAGTTTCCCCAGGAATGGCTGGAGCCTTGTAAAACATGTGATTTACTGTCTAAATGCGGGACCGCTCTGGCCGTCTCTCCCCAAGATCCATGCTGCTCTCCCAGCCCCACCACTGACCCTCCCCTTCCTAATCCCCGCCCCTCCCCCTGCTGTGTGATTTTGGGACGCACTTCACCTCTCTGAGCCTCAGCCTCCTCCCCTGTTAAATGGGGATGAGAATGCCTACCTCATGGATGGGTCCTGATTATTTACACACTCTCGTAGTCCTTAGACAAACATTTCTTGGGAGCTTCCCGTGTGCCAGGCCCTGGTCTGGACACTGAGGACACGGAGATGGACAGTGGAGACCAGGCCTCTGCTCTCTCGGTGCTTCCATCGTGGGGGGCTGCTGGGTGGCTGCAGCAAAGAGCTGGAGGGGAAGGTGTTTGCAAGTGGCCGAGAGCCGAGGCGATGCAGAGCAGGCACGTGACACACCCCTCTAAGGGGACCCACCACGTGGATTTCCAGACCCACCTGTGAAGTTACCCCCTAGTGCAAGGACGTCAGGTCCCAGGGCAAGCCTCAGCTCGTGGGGGAGGCTGAGACCTCCTGGGTCCCCTTGTCTCCTCGAGCCCACCCAAGGTCTCACGGGCCGTACAGGTGAGGGTCACCTGGTCACAGAAGAGTAGCTCTCCGCTTCCCCTTCCTGAACTCTGTCACCCTGTCCATTAGCTCCAGAATGCCCAGCACACTTACCTTGGGATTGGAGGTTTAGAGCTGGAATCTTGTTACCAGAACATCTGCTTCACTCATCAACCCCCAGCCAGCTGTGCAGGCAGCACTTTCCTCCCCACAGACGATAACAGAATTTTTAATTATTATAATTATCACTTGAAATATTGCTTTACAGCCACTGATAAATAAAATGAGATCTGGCTCCTCTTTACCTATTTCTCCCTTCGGCTTTAAATCTGATGACAAGTTTTGTGACATGCCCAGAAGCAAGAGTGGGCAAGAGGAAGCCCCTGAGGGGACGTCATGCAGGAAGGAGTTTATAGTAGTGAGTGTGAATGTGGATGTGGAGACACATCTGGGGGTGAGGGCCCCTCGTGCATGCCTGAGTGTGCACAAGTGTGTGCGTGAGTGTGCGGGCATGTGCTTGTGTACATGTGCAATGATGGGGGTGGGCAGGGGGCAGACAGCACCTTGTCAGGGGCAGGGCATGGCAGGGGAGTCAGGTGAAGGTACCTGGGGGTGGGGGATGGGGCGCAGGTGCAAGTCTGTCCCTAGGGCTAACACCCGGGGCCCTGGAGGCAGGTGAGCCCCTGTGCCCGCGTCCTGGTTGTTTATTTCCCCTCTCCAAGCCTCTTTTTCCTCATCTCCAACTGAGCACAGTGACTGTTCCTCCTCCATAGGACCGTTAGTCGTGAGAATTAAGTGAGATGGACTTAATTGACTCATGGGAGCGCTCAGGGAGGGTTAGTTATTAGTATTGGGGGCAGGGTGGAGGGACAGGGCATGACTGTGGGTGATGAAGAGTCAGGTCTGAGGGTCCAGGCAGCAGGGCCCAGGCTTTAGGCTTGCCTTGGCTGGGGGCGCAGAGGCCCTCCCTGGAGAGACCTGTCCATCCTCCCAAGAGGTAGTTTGGGAGCTGTGGCCAAGCCAGCCTCTTCTCCCGCCCCCAGCGCCCCCCAGTGGGAGCTTAGGACCCCACAGAGGGGACCATCAGGCCCCAGTGCTAGAGCCCAGCCTGCAGGAGTCCCAGTCCCAAGGGGGATGAGAAGGCACAGCCGTTCCTGAGCACCTACTATGCACGAAACACCTGTGCCTGCCTTGGCTCCCAGCCTCCCAACAAGCTGCCGCTGCAGTTGAGTGACGAGCTCAGGGCCACAGGCCCGAGTGGCATGAACCTGGGTCTGTCGAGGAACAGGGCCCACTTCTCTCCCACAGTCCCTCCACTGACCACTCACTCGGGGGGTCCTGGGGTGAGCCCGTGAGCCCCCTTCCCTCTAAATGTCAGGGGGGTGGAGAGAACACGAGGAGGGCAGGCACCCCTCCCCATCAGGGTGCAGATTCCACCGCAGGACTATCCAGTGTGACCTTGGAGGGGTCCCTCCCCTCCTCTTAGCCTCGGCCTCCTCACCTGTCAAACAAGGACAAGGACCCCCCACCCTGGGGGACAGTGGGGTCCACATGAAGATGGTGCAGCACAGTGATTACACACAGAGTGCTGAGCCCAACAGCCTGGGTTCAGATCCCATCCTCAGCACCTATGAGCTGCGTGATCTGAAGTAAATTGCTTAACTACACAATTTTCTTATCCATAAAGGAGGAGGACCGTAATTAAATAATAGGTGCCTTGTAGAGGTGTCATGAAGATTAGGGAAGTCAGGAGCCTTGGAGAAGTTACAGCAGGGCCTGGTGCAAGGTAAATGCTCAATAAATGGGAGTATGGTTTAATGTGATGATGGGTAGTTATGAAGATTAAGCATAATAGTAATAGCTGACACATATAGCAATTTGAAAAAAGGATATGATGTTGGTGAGCATTTTATTCAAGACAAACTCAGTGGATGTCACTGTCCCCATTACTCCCTGCCCACTCTATGCCGACCTCTCCCTGGGTCTTAACGCAACCCACCCACCAACCTCCTTTCACAGGCCCCACCCACACCCCCAGCGCTCAGAGCTCTGCCCACCTCCTCCCAGGACCCGCACTCCGAATCATGGAAACAGCAGTTTCCATCTAATCGTCGATCCAGCCCTACTGCTAATCAGAGCCCACCTCCCTGAGGTTTAATTACCCAGACCTGCAGGGTCCCAGCAGCCTCTGTCTGCACCATCTCTGAGCCCAGTGGCCCAGCAGCTGCAAGGCTGTGCTTCTTCACCTGGGCTGAATTCTCTCCCGCTGCAGGAGAGGGAGAGTGGGTAGGAGGGGGAGTGGGGCAGGCACTCCAAGTGGGAATGGGGTAGCAGCTTGGTTCCAAAAGACAGAATGTTTGTTTGTTCGTTTGTTTTACAAATGACTTTTTTTTTTTCTTTTGGCCACACCACGCAGCATGCGGGATCTTAGGTCCCTGACCAGGGATCGAACCCATGCCCTCTGCAGCTGAAGCATGGAGCCCTAACCACTGGACCGCCAGGGAATTCCCAGAATGTTTGTTTTAGAATGAAGCATTTAGATGATGGAATTCTGCCCCTGTCCTCCCCTCTACTTTTCAGATGGGGAAACTGAGACCTAGAGAGATCAAAAAACTTCCCCAAGGTAACACTATATGTCAGTTAAAAGCAGGGGTTCGAACTCAGGTGACCTCTCAAGCCAGGGCTCTTCAGACCACTCTGACTGGGGGATTAAAAGACATTCACGGGAGAACAAATGGATCCGTCTGCTGCTGTGTGTGAGAGGACTAGAAAGGGAGGCCCCTAACGCCAGGGTGAGGAGGTTGGACTTTGTTATGTAGGCAATTGGGAGCCAGGGATGGTTCTTGAGCAGGATAGTGACATGGTCAAAGCTGGCTCTAGGGAGCTGTCTATGGAAGCAACATGGAGGCATGATTGGAGATGATGAGTCTGGAGGCAGGGAGACTGGTGAAGAGACTAGAGTGGTGATCCAGGAGGCTAGTGATGAGGAGTGACCGTAAAATAGTGATGTAACACTAGTGACCATATTTTGACTACTTATGGATTCCAGGAACTTCACGTGCTTCATTTTATTCAATCTTCAAAACTATCCCGTTAATAGTCCCATTTTTCAGGACACTGAGGCTCAGAGAGGTTAAGTTACTCCCTGAGAGTCACACATGAATTAAGTGGCAGACCCTAGGCTTGAACCCAGCACTGCCTGCTCCACACAGGGCTGACATGTCTGGGACTGCAGCAGTAACGGTGGGGAGGAGGGACACTGCCACAGAGATCTGATCTGAGAGGACAAACTGACAGGGGAGGGAGGTGGCAGAGTTGGATGAGACTTGGGGAATCAGCCTGGGAGTTTAAGCTTCTGAGGGCATGTTGGGATGGAGCCTGGGTTAGGCAGGGGAGATAGCCAATTGGGCAGATGTGTAGTAAGAGGCAGGGAAGGTAAGGGGCATTTATCTCCCTACTCTCATTCCCAGTACCTTGTTATATGAAAAAAAAAAAAAGGTTTTAAATCAATCCCTAATGACTCCCAAAATTACAGGAGCACTTCTCTAAGTTCCAGGCTCTGAGCTTTGTATCAGTCAGTTTATGCTAGGCTATACTGTGGTAACAAACATGCCCCAAATCTCAGTGGCTTAAAACTAAAAGGACTTCTTCCTCACTCATGCCACCTGTCCTTCTTGGTTGGCTGGGCCTTCTGATCCATGTTATCCTCTCTCTAAGACCCAGGCTAATGGGCCTGAATGGAGCTCTTCTGGTCATTCCAGCAGAGAGAAAAAGGAACAAGGGGAATTGTGCACACATTCTTAAACTCCCACCTGCACATGTTACTTTCACTCACATTCCATTGAGGAAAGCAAGTCAATGGCCTCATCCAGGTTCACGTGGGCAGCAGAGTGCAATCCCACATGTCTGGGAGGAGAACAGGAAAATCTGGTGCACAATGCAAGTGCCCACGGTGTGTTTGATTTCCCCATTTGCACATCCAGGGGGCAGCTGGAGCCCAGCATATCCAAAAGAGAACTTCCTCTTCCTCAAACTTACCTACCCCAAGCCTTCCCCGTGCCTGCAGACAGCACCTCCAACCACCAGTTCATCAATCTGAGAACCTGAGAGTCTCCCCCTTCCCACCACCCACATCACATTCATCACCCAGTTCTGTTGATTTGACCTCCACAATGTGTCTGAGTCCCATCTTCTTCTCTCCCAAGGAGTCCCCAGTCGAGTGGAGGCGTCAGGGCTTGTTCTAAGGAGACGCTAGTTTGCTGGAGGAGATAGCTCTGCCTTTAGAAGACCGCCGTCAGCTAGGGGAGCCTATCCTCCCTGGTCAGGAGCCCTCTGGGAGAAACCGGGAACTGCTGAGGACACCTGGTCCCTGCAAACTCATGGAGACATGAGCTCACACTGCCCCAACAGAGACCACTGGTGAGGTGGCCCCTCTCATAGGTGGGTACCCCCTCCCTGAGGCAGAGGGGCAGCTGGGGGGAGGTGGAGGCTAGCCTCCCCAGATGAGTGGGCCCTGGGTCAGAGCTGCCAAGGGCATCCCTCTCCTGGGAGGCCAGACCCCATCAGTATCCTTCTCTGGTCTGGCGGTGGGAGGAGGGAGCCTGGACCCCAGCTTCACTGTGCCCCCAGCAGCCTGCGTCATCGCGGATGTGCCCCTGCCCCTCTCTGGGCCGGGCCGGCTGACACTAATACTGCATCCGCCTCCAGGCTGGACTCTCCCCTCTCTCGCCTCCCCGTCCCCTTGCCCCCAACCCTCTCCCCCCATCACTCCTGGTTCTTGATCCTGCAATTATGGAAACAGAAACTTGGCTAATTTCTTGGGCCCGTAAATCACCCAATGGGGAGGCCAAGTGGGCGGCCCCCGCTTCACTCCATCACCCACCCTAATGCATCGTCTGACACTTTCAATTTATTTTTCAATTCCTTTACCATCAGAAATGATGATTAAATTTCCAACGTAAATACCACTTTACCAAACTGAATTAATCTCAGGAGAGGAGGGGCAGACAGGCCCCAGCAGCACCGTCAGAGCATCTCAGGCTTTAACCCTTCTGCCCAACTGAGGCCCTACTGGGAGGGCAGGGTCTCCTGGTGGGTGGGGGGGGGGGCTCACTGGGGTCACATGACCCAGACCCCTTTGCCCTCTTGCAGCCATTCTCCTGCCGGGCGTCTGGGAGGAAAGTCTTGCCCAAGGTCGTCTTGCCCAAGTTCACCTTCCCCATCAGGGCAGAGTCAGGGACACCAGCCCCTCATCCCCCCACCTGGCTCCTTCGGCAGGGGAACTCAGTTGGGGAAGGGGCGCTTCATGGCTGAGAGAGGATGAGATGTGGGGAGTACCGGGGTTTGCCATTTTTCAAGTCACTTAAAGGGCCAGGGATCCTTCAGGCATGAGGATGGGGGCTCCCTGTGATCCCAGAACCTGGGGCAACAGGAGTCCTGGAGGGATGGGAGTGCGCACGACTTGCAGTCCCCTCACGCACAACCAACACCATCGCCCCCGCGCCCACCATGGTCTCTCATATCAATCCAACCAACAGCTGCATTTGACGTGTCTCCCACCCCCAACCTCAGCCCAGACCTCCAGCCTGTGTGACCCACTCCCCCGGCCTTCCCCCTGGTCTCCCCATTTCCATGCCTGCCCCCATCCATTCCCCATCCATCTGCAGAGTCATGGGCTCAAAATACTGCCCCATCATTTCCTGGCTTCAGTGCTTCCCTCTGCCCTCAGATCAGGTCCCTGCCCTTCACGGCCACGAGGACTGAGGGACCCAGCTCCTTCCCCATCAAATCGTCCCTCCACCTGGAGGGCCCTCTCCCTTCCTAACATCAAATTAGATGTCATCTCCTCAGAGAACCTTCTCTGACCACCATCCTCCATCTAAATGAGTTTTTACCCCCTACGATTCTATTTCTTTTCCTTCAGAGCACATAACACGAATGATAATCTTGTACTTATTTGTGGGCTTATTTGTTTAACAGAACTTCAGTGAAGGGATTTTTGTCTGACTCACTCAGTGCCTCAGCGGAAGCCCCTGGAAGCGGCCCTGGAATACAGCAGGTTCTCAGTGCAGACATTTAGCCCACGATGACAGATGATACCCCTGTCTCTGAGAGCCCCCCACCCCGGTTGGGGGACACACCCAGGCACAAATGGGGACACATCAGGCAAAGAAGTGCCCTAAGGGAGGGACAGAGCAGGAGCTCCTGGGGCAAGTTCAGGAGGCTTCTCAAAGGAGGCCTCTCGCCCTTCCGACCCTCTTTTTCTGTCCCTCACCGGCCCCCTGCCCCATTTCTGTACCACAGTCTCCCTCTGCCCTGAGGGGGGCCCCCCCACTGCACCCCACTATTAAGCCAGGGCAGCCGGGTGTGGGCAGGGAGGAGGAAAGTTAGCAGTGGCCCTCCTGCAGGATGTGAGTTCCCATTCGGTGGCCTGGAAAGCAGAAGGGGCGTCTGCAGGAAGCCCGGGGCTCAGGCCACCTTCCCACCCTGACGTGGGACAGGGCGGGCAGCTGGGCCTCAATACACCGTGTCACCCCAGGCAGGTGGCTGTCTTTCTTGAGGCCTTGGTCTCACTACTCTTAAACCTCGAAGAGCTTCTCAGAGGCACCTTCCCAGCCCACCTTGGCCCCAGCTGTGCCAGGTGGGTCAGTCCCTTCCCCTAAGCCTCTCTTTCCTCATCTGTAAAATGGCTCAGTGATGCTTGTTCTGAAGTTTGAAAAACATGGGGTGTCAGAGATGACACAATAGGCATATTAATATAACATTAATATTAATCGTGAAAGGGCTTTTTTAACTGTCAGGTGCTGTGCCCACATGAGGGCTATGGTTGGTGAGGAGGCAGGATTGGGGCTGGGAGACCTTGTTCTCATCTCTTTAGGCTGCTGGACAGCTGGATTAGTCAAGCTCCTCCCTGTTACTAATTCACCAACCATTTAAAAGTAATTTATTAAGCATCTGCTGTGTGCCATGCTTCAGGCAAGGGGCTAGGACACCATGGTGAGCAGAGCCAGAACCGGACCCTCAGTCTCCACCTCTGTGAAATGGGGCATCACCTGGATGGTCCAAGGGCCTCTCCAGCCAGCCCCGAGCCTTTCAACTAGAATTAGTCCCTGAGGCCAGGCTGAGGTTGCAGCTGGCAGAGCCAGAGCCTGGGCAGAGGGTTGAGAAGAGGCTGCAGACTGCAAAGTGGCCAGAGGGACAAGGAGGGGGGACATGGCTCCTGAGTCCGTTTCACCCCTAGGACAATGAGAGTTTCCAGGAAAGACCAGACATGCTCCCCAGCCCACCCCTCCTGCTCAGCCCAGTGACCTCTGGTCAGTGGCTGCTGTGACCTCATCCTCCTCTGGGAGCCCTGGGCTGGGAAGGAGCTCTGGGCCCTGACATGGACTTGGAGCCTGACCCCATGTCTGAGCAGGGAGCTCCCATATCCCTTTGTGCTCAGATGGGAAAACCAAGGACAGAGAAGAAAGCAGCTTTCCCAGGTCACACAGCAAATTAGTGATGATTAGTTCCCACCGATGTGTGTGCTTCTGATGAAGAAACTTAAAATACAATAACAACCATAATAATAAACAGTGCTGAGTGCTTTACAGGTGAGACTCCATTTCCCCCTCACACCCTCCCCTTGGGGTGGATGCATGGCTGGCCCCATTTTACAGACAAGGAAACTGAGGTTTCACTCCCATTGCTGCCCCTCTCACCACCCCTGCACGGTCCCCAGTGGGTTTTCTATGCTGTGGGTGGTTATTTATCCACGTCTGCCCTCCCTGCTCATCTCTGACCTCCAGGACATCCAGGGCCGTCCGTGTCTGTTTCACTCCCCACAATACCCCAGCAGGTGCCCATCATGTAAGAGGGGCTCAACAGAGATGTGTGACAGGGCGGTAAAGTGAGAACCTAGGAAAACCAAGTCTCCCAGAGGAATTGTGCCCCCACCCTGACCCCCAGCAGCGGGCAGACCCCGACTCCTGGCTCCTGTTGGCACTGCCTGCCACGCGCCATGTACCCACGCCTAGCGCTGCCGAGACAGGCTGACTCAGAAGGAGTTAACAGCCCGAGTCTGGGGTGGGATTCCCGGGCCTGCCTGGTTGGCTGAGCCCCATGATTAAGCCCCGCACAGGGGAGAGCAGGCTGCTGACGGAGGCGTGGCCGTGCACTCTGGGGAGAGTCAAAGTCAGCCCCTTCCCCTCCCGAAGCCCTGAGCGCTGGTTCAAAGCAGCCCCACATCCCTCCCCTCTCCTCCCTTCATCTTCAAAGCAGCCCTGGAGCTGGAGCGCGCTGCTGTTTACTCCTGAAAAAGAGGCCCTTGGGGCAGGGGACAGGCCCAGGGTCACACAGCTATTGGTGGTGGACCTGGGGCCAACGGCCCCTCCTCTGATTCACCAGCATCCTTCCTCCTCCTCCCTGGCTCTGTGGGTGGTTGAACACCAGGCTCTGGCTTTCAAAGTCCCTGAGCGCTCCTCTGTCCTCCGGCCACCCTGCAGGGTGTTCTGCCTGCCCACCAGTCTGCTTCTTAGACTGAGCAGCTCATCCCCAGGAACTGCCCTCCCTCCCCCAGGCCTGCGAAGTGACTGAGAACATAGAAGATTCCCCCAGAAGAGCTGCTGCCCTGGCCAAGCCCACAGAGAGGAAACATGAACTCATATCCCAGTTCCTCTGTTTTCCTTAATTCATTCAATCACCCACCCATCCACCCAGCCTCCCATCCACCCATCATTCGATGAGCAGCTCCTATGGGCCAGGCACTGCTCTAGACACTGGGGTGAAGCAGTGGACAGAAGAGATGGGCAACATAATAGGCTCTCAGGACACAAGCGCTGTATCACTGTTACTGTTACACTTTGGTTACTATCGTTTGAAGACACCACCTGTTCTGAGGTCTCAGAAGCCACCAACGAGGGGCATGGGGTGAACACTGCTTCCCCTGGATGAAGCTGCCCCCCCAGGGGCCGCCGGGAGCCACAGAGCCCCCTGAGCACCCATGGGTAGGGGATGCACCCAGGCACGGGGTCAATCCTTCCCATCCCCCATCCTTGCAGACAGGGCAGGTGGCTCCTGCTGACAGACTGTGGTGCCAGGAATCTGGGGAAGGTCTAATTAATTATGACAACTGACACCTTCGCCAGATGTCCGCCGTGAGACGCCAGCCCTGATGATAAAAGGTTCAGGTGATTCTGTTTGAAAAGCACTTTCCAAGCAATATGTTTTTCATTTGAGTCACCAGGAAATGGGTTTATTTTCAAGGACACCGCCCAGGAAGGGCTGGCTGAGCTTTTGCTCCCCCTGCTGGAGGGTCACAGAGGGTGCCAGGGCAGACAGGGCTGGGCAGCAGATCTGTCTTGCTCAGGATACAGGGCATGTCCACTGGGAGAGCCACGTTCTCCGTGGGCCTCACGACAGTTGGGCTCAATAACTATCTCACCTCTGCCTTGCTTTTCTCAGGGTCTGCATAGTCACATAACTGTGGGGTGGGGGCACATCACCATCCCCCCACCTTCTTTTCCTCCTCCCCCATCACTCACAGATCTTGGTCTGTTTGTTCCTGATGTGACCCCAAGCTCCTGGACAGTGTCTGGCACATAGTAGGTACTCCATCAATGAATGCATCCCTTTTTTATTGAAGTAGAGTTGATTCACAATGTTATGTTAATTTCTGATGTACAGCAAAGTGATTCAGTTATACATATATATACATATTCTTTTTTATATTCTTTTCCATTATGGCTTGTCACAGGATATTGAATATAGTTCCCTGTGCTACCTGTTGTTTATCCATTCTATATACACTAATTTGCATCTGCTAATCCCCAACACCCAATCCATCCCTCCCCGCCCCATCCCCCTTGGCAACCAAAAGTCTGTTCTCAAATCTGTGAGTCTGTTTCTGTTTTGTAAATAGGTTCATTGGCGTCATACTTTCGATTCCACACGTAAGTGATATCATATGGTATTTGTCTTTCTCTTTCTGCCTTACTTTGCTTAATATGATAATCTCTAGGTCCATCCATGTTGCTGTAAACAGCATTATTTCATTCTTTGTTATGGCTGAGTAGTATTCCATTGTATCCACATCTTCTTTATCCATTCACCTGCCTACCAACATTTAGGTGGTTTCCATGTCTTGGCTATTGTGAATAGTGCTGCCATGAACATTGGGGTGCATGTATCTTTTTTGAATTAGAGTTTTGTCCTGATACAGAGTGCATCTTCTTTTTTTTTTAACATCTTTATTGCAGCATAATTGCTTTACAAGACTGTGTTAGTTTCTGCTGTATAACAAAGTGAATCAGCTATACATATACATATATCCCCATATCCCCTCCCTCTTGCGTCTCCCTCCCACCCTCTCTATCCCACCCCTCTAGGTGGTCACAAAGCACAGAGCTGATCTCCCTGTGCTCTGCGGCTGCTTCCCACTAGCTATCTATTTTACATTTGGTAGTGTATATATGTCAATGCCACTCTCTCACTTCATCCCAGCTTACCCTTCCCCCTTCCCATATCCTCAAGTCCATTCTCTACATCTGCATCTTTATTCCTGTCCTGCCCCTAGGTTCCTCAGAACCTTTTTTTTCTTTTTTTTTTTTTAGATTCCATATATATGTGTTAGCATACGGCATTTGTTTTTCTCTTTCTGACTTACTTCACTCTGTATGACAGACTCTAGGTCCATCCACCTCGCTACAAATAACTCAATTTCGTTTCTTTTTATGGCTGAGTAATATTCCATTGTATATATGTGCCACATCTCCTTTATCCATTCATCTGTCAATGGACACTTAGGTTGCTTCCATGTCCTGGCTATTGTAAATAGAGCTGCAATGAACATTGTGGTACATGACTCTTTTTGAATTATGGTTTTCTCAGGGAATATACCCAGTAGTGGGATTGCTGGGTCATATGGTAGTTCTATTTTTAGTTTTTTAAGGAACCCCCATACTGTTCTCCATAGTGTCTGTATCAACTTACATTCCCATCAACAGTGCAAGAGGGTTCCTTTTCTCCACACCCTCTCCAGCATTTATTGTTTGTTGATTTTTTGATGATGGCCATTCTGACTGGTGTGAGGTGACACCTCATTGTAGTTTTGATTTGCATTTCTCTAATGATTAGTGATGTTGAGCATCCTTTCATATGTCTGTCGGCAATCTATATATCTGGTTGGCACCATCCTCTGTGCGGAAATCTCTCCGCTTTGCCCTCCACACCCCTGTTGCTGCGCTCTCCTCGGTGGCTCCAAAGCTTCCCCACCCCACCCCCTATCTCTGCCTGCACAAAGGGGTTTCCTAGTGTGTGGAAACTTTTCCTCCTTCACAGCTCCCTCCCAGAGGTGGGGGGATGGCTCGGGGCACGTGGGCAGTGGTCACCAGGGGCTGGCACCACCAGGAGGGCCTGGGGGTGGTGGGAAAGGGGTGAGCTAACTGGGACAGCCGTTCCCAGAGGTGGGAGCGCGTAGACTCACCCTGGGAGGTGGTTAAATACAGACTCCCTGACCCCACCCCATCCCAGAGGTCCTGGTGCCTGGGTCTGGGGAGGGTCCGGGGAATCTGCATGTTCGCAAGCCCCTCCTCCATTTGGGAGGCTACCGACCACACTTTGGGGACCCTGAGGTGTCCTCCCATCCCTATTCTTTTGTCTCTGTTTTTCCTTTTTTCTTTTGCCCTACCCAGGTACGTGGGGAGTTTCTTGCCTTTTGGGAAGTCTGAGGTCTCCTGCCAGCTTTCAGTAGGTGTTCTGTAGGAGTTGTTCCACATGTAGATGCATTTTTGATGTATTTGTGGGGAGGAAGGTGATCTCCACGTCTCACTCCTCCGCCACCTTGAAGGTCCTCTCTAGAGTACATCTTTAATGACAGCAGCACACATACACTGGGTGCTTACTGGGTGCCCAGCCCCCACAGGCTCTCATTTAATGCCCACCACAGGCCTATGTGTGATAATAGGTGACAATCATGGCTGGCGTCTGTTAGTCAGAGCTACGGGCCAGCACAGTTCTAAGCACTTCAAATGGATTAACCCTTAATCCCCACAAAGCCCCAGAAGACTTGCACTATTATTAACTTTCACTTCCAGGTGACTTACATCCCTTGACCGAGGCTGCTTGGCTGCCGAGCGGCAGAGCTGAACCTGGAGTGTCCTCTGGAGGCTGACTCTGACCCTGTGCTGTGTTGTTTCCCCATTTTACAGATGGAATCCCAGGCTCCCCCAGGTGTTCTGGTTCTCTGTCGCTGTGAAACAGACCACTCTAAACTCAGTGGCTTAAAATTTTGCTCACAATTTTCAGGGCCAGGAATTTGGCACATGGAGGACAGCTTGTGTGGCTGCAGTGACAGGCCACAGCCGGGTAGTCGGCAGGGCTGTCGATGGCTGCTGGGCTCGATGGGGCCGTGTATCTGGGCCTCGGTTCTGGTTGTCAGCGGCTTCAGTTCTTCCCCTGACACGCCTGCTGGGGCTGTGATGGCCCAGATGCCGTCTTCCCTCACATGTATGTCACCTGGGATGGGCTCAGCTGCCACAGCTGGGGTCAGCAGGCATCACTCTCCCCAAGCCATCCCTCCCCTGGTTTCTTGGGCTTCCCCACAGCCCTAACATTGGCCTCCCCCAGAGAGGCAGGGGGAGCGGGCTGGGCCCAGAAACCAGCCCGGCATCACTTCTGCCATATCCTATCGGTCAAAGCAACCAAAGACCACCCCCGTCCAAATTCAAGGGGACAAATCACACAGAACCACAGCTGGTCTGTGAGTTGTGTGTGACAAACATCACCCAGAGGCAGGCCCCACCTGCCCCCAGTCTTGAACACCTATCCTATCCCACCTGCCTTTCCAATAAAGCCTCTTGTCCCACTCCATGAGCTCTGCGCCCCCTCCGCACCTTCCCCGGTCACCTGCCGGACCCCTGGCCCACTCAGTGTCCTCCAATTTCAGCCCAAGCCCCGAGAAGACACCTCAGGGTCCCCAAAGTGTGGTCGGTAGCCTCCCGAATGGAGGAGGGGCTTGCGAACATGCAGATTCCCCGGACCCTCCCCAGACCCAGGCACCAGGACCTCTGGGATGGGGTGGGGTCAGGGAGTCTGTATTTAACCACCTCCAGGGTGAGTCTGCGCGCTCCCACCTCTGGGAACGGCTGTCCCAGTTAGCTCACCCCTTTCCCACCACCCCCAGGCCCTCCCGGTGGTGCCAGCCCCCGCTGACCTCTGCTCACGTGCCCCGGGCCGTCCCCCCAGCAGCCCTGCGGCCCGAACCACCACCGCCCTTCTCCGGGGTGTCAGGCGAGGCTCAGGGGGGAATGACGCGTCCAGTCTCTGCCTTCGGCTCCACCCCTGCCCCGCTCCTCCCCCTGGACCCCATCCCTGGGCCGAGGACCCTGGTGGGGGCAGCTTCCTGGGTGGGGAGGGCCCTGCTGACTCGCTCACACCGGCCCCCCAGGAGGGACTGAGGGGCCCCGGCCCCAGCTTCAGAGTCCTGCGGCCCCAGGAAGAAATCAGGAAGCCCTCGGGCGTTTGTGACTCAGCCGACCCAGCAGGGCTCCACCGCCGCGGCCGCAGCCCCCGCTGGCCAGGCCGGGCCTCGATCCGGCCTCGGGACCCGCGTCCCCGCTGACCCGCGGGAGCCCCGGTCAGTCAGGGCGGAGCCGCGGCTCTACTTTCTCCCGGTACAGTCCCCGGACCTCACCTCAGGGTCCAGGTTCGCGGTTCAGTGAGAGAGAGACAAAATTACCCCATATCGGCTTCCTAACGTTCCGTCCCCAGGCGATTGGGGTCTCATGGAAAGTTCTGGAAGCCAGGCACACGGACCCCACCTGCATCGCCTCACTGAACCCTGGCCACAGCCGCACGGGGTGTGTTTCTCCCCCCTGTCCTGGCGGGGGACGTGAGGCCCGGAGGGCTGTGCCTCCCGGCCACGAGGCACGTGGCCACTCAGGGGACAGAGCAGGCGGTGGACCCCGAGCCCCCGCCCGCGGCGCCGCCCTCCGTCCAGCACCTCCGGCTCCGCCCACGGCCTCCAGCAGCCCCTGGGCGGTGACGGTGCCCCGGGCTCAGCCCGCCGGGGAGAGAGGAATCACAGCCGGCCCGATGCGGCTGTGTCCGCCGCCGCCGGGGTCGCCGCTGCGGGAGGAGCGGGCAGAGACCGGGGCGGGGGAGCCGCCCGTCAGCCCCGCGAGCTCCGTCCGCCGAAGACCGTGGTGCGCCTGCGCCTCGTTCTGTAAATTCTGCAGTGGCCTTTGGCCAAAAGCAAGAAAATCCTGACCTAGAAAAGGTAAAAGGCCTTTGAAAGTATGAGCCCGGAGCGCTGGCCTGATGTGTGGCCGGGGACAAGGTGGCTGAGGCGGCAGGAGGAGGAGGAAGAAAGGCGCGGCCGCAGTTCCCTCCCCGCGGCTCCTCCAGGTTTGCGCTGACGTCCGCGGGCCCAGAGCCCCGATCTGACCTGCAGGCGGAGAGGAAATGAGGGGGTGGTGTTGGGGGGCGCCCAGCGTGGGGAGGGGCACGCGCAGGGTCACCTCGCCCTGAGGACCCCCAGGCCCTCCAGCCGGGACGGCCGTGCAGCCAGGAGCTCCGCAGTGAAGGGGCGGCTGCCCACCTGCCAAGGCCAGGATGGTTCTCAATATCTGGGGTTCATAGCGCCCTGGAATTCAGGCCAGCCCACTTAAAGGTGTCCCAACAATCCAGCCATGATGACAAGGCCACGTTTTGCCATGTCCACAAGTTTCTCTCGCCCTCTGCTCTGGGTCTTTCTGTGCAGGCTGTGCTCTCCCACACCCTGACTATGCCTCTTCTAGATATTTCTAGCTTAGGCTCAAAACTTAGATGGGTCCTCCTACCTTGCTCCTACGTGAGTTGAGATTGGTTTCCATTTGTCTGACCACAAGAGGGAAGGACGTTCAAGAAGGGAAGGGGGGCATAGGACCAAGCTGCAGTCTGTGACCTAACTTACTCAGTAGTTTTTTGGACAAAGTGGGAAAGGTGAGGTGAGTCCTGCCTACATCTGCCCACCACATGGCAGTGGCAGAAAGTGGAAGAGAAAGGCTATATGGGCTCCGGCCTTGTAGCACAGTAACCCAGTCCCCCAGTAACTGCGGCTCTGATGAATCAACTCCTCCGCCTCTGCAGGGGTGGGGGGGGTCAGGAAGGCAGAGGTGTGCGAGACTGGAAAGGAGGGAGAAGACTCCCTCCCCCTCTGTCAATCATACACTCCTCAGATGCTGCCCAGGTCCCAGGCACATCCCCTCGACAATCCCCATCCCAGACCCTACCACTAGAATGTTCCATAGGCACCTGTAAGTCTCCATCTGAGGCTTCCTCTCGGCCTGCATGCCAGGCAGCCAGCCTTCCACCAGCAATGGGTAAGAACCTGGAGGACCCATGTGGGATAGCTGGCAGGCATGTTCTAGAATGTCTCCTAGCATTCTTCACTGGGACCGAGCCCCAGTTACCCCCAGTGGTAACTGTTCTGAAATGCGCTTGGGCTGCTGACTTTGAACCCTTCCTGGCTGTGCCTTAGGTAGGTCACCTCCCATTCTGACTTCAGTTTCCTCCTCTGTGAGGATGCCCACCTGGCAGCTTGCTAGGGAGGTTTGTGGTCCTGGATGCCAAGTGCTTAAACCAGCATCCGTGGCAGTAGGTGCTCCACTGCCATTGATGTGTACTCCAACGGGCATCAGTTCTTTGCTGCCCCAGTACTCATCTCCTCTTATTCCAACAACAGTCCTTGATCTGGGGAGGGATCAAAGGTACCCCCCTCCTTCTACTCTCAGTCTGTGGTTCTGGGTGGCTCCAGCTAGTCAGGAATTTACATTAACTTGGCCACAGTTATTGGCTCAAGGATGGTCACAAGGCTTGATAAGAGCCAACAAGGTGCAATGAAATGCTGGCTGGGAACGCTGGGACTGAAGCACTAGCTCTTTGCCTCTGAAATTGAACCTGAGGGGACAGAAAGGCTGCTGCAGCATCTTGCCAACACAGGGTCTGAGGATGGAGCCAGTGGGGCAGAACCAGAGCAGGGAGAGAGAAAGAGACTCAGACCTTGTTTGAGCTCTTGAGCAAGCCACTCCTGAAACCCTCCTCTTTGACTTTTCAGTTACCTATGCCAATACTTCCCCTTTGTGCTGAAGCCAGTTTGAAATGAATTTTCTTCTCATCATCTGTAACTGAAAGCAATGACCCAGATATTTTTTGTTATTACTATTATTATTTACCCTCAGGCCTCAGTTTCACCATCCGCACAGTGAAAGGGTTGAGTCTGATGGAATCTCAGAGTCCAGCACTGAATTGCTGGGATTCTAAGGAACCTGAGGACCTGACAAGGCTTGGAGCTACCAGAGGCAGGGATGGGTTTTCCTTGCTCAGGCCACAGGGAGGATGGCAAGCTGTGGGAGGAATATTGATAAGGACAAGTCAATCATGGCTTTCACTTGCTGGCCTGCTGGGGGATTTGGTTTGGAAAAACAGAGCCAGTGAAGGGAAGAAGAGCTTCTTGCTGAGCCCTGGGATGCTCAGTGGTGACAATGATACCCAGGCTCACAATAATCCCTCTCACCTCTCAGGTGTGTAAAATGTATCCTAATCCGCTCTAACCTCCCCATTGCACTATGCAAGAAGCAGAGCCCAGGAGGAAAGGGCAGCCCAGAAAGGTTAAGTTGTTTGCCTGAGGTCACACAGCCATTACAGGACTAAGCCTCCACCAACCGAGTAGTGGCTTCCCCTCCCCAGGCCTCAGTTTCTACATCTGACAAGTGGGCATGACCATCCCTGCCTGACAAACCTCACAGGGTTGGGGTGAACAAATGAATGTGTGCTTGGGTAGGAACTGCTCTGAGACGCCAGGACAAGGCATTGGAATGTGGAAAAGGAAATGGGGAGCCTGGGAAGGCAGCTTTCTGGCACATTCAGCCCACATACCATTCCTGTCTCCCTCTAGGGCAGGGAAGGCCATGCCGAGGTCAGGGGTTGTACAAATGCCAAAGATTGTCATCAAACTAGCCATCTTGCACCTCTGTGTCTATGCAAACATGACGTGGCTGTTGAGGAGGTGATCCTGGGGGTCGTGAGGGCTGGGTGGGAATTAGGCTTGTGTTTCTCTAGAGTTCCCCATCTCTGCCTCACTGCACAGCAGCTCTGATTTCCAACTTCTAAAGCCTGGGGTGGAGGAAGGACCAGGACCCGGAGCTGCCTGCCCTGGGCCAGCCAGGAAGCAGAGCGGAAGGCAGGACGGCGAGTTAGAAACTGCACGACCGTGGCACCTCATCCCGCCTGGTTCCTCTCCCACTTCCCGCCTCCCGCCTCCTCCATGCAGCCTGGGTAACATTCTAGAAAGTAAATCCAATCACATGCCTCCCGGCTTAAAACCCTCCAGTGGCCTTCTACTGAACTTGGAATAAAATCCAGCCTTCTCACCATGGCCTCCATGGCTTCCGGTCTGTCCACAGCCTGGAATGCTCTGCCCCAGCTCTCCATCCCACAGGCTTCCCTCATCTTTGAAGTCTCAGCTGAAACGGAGTCAGCCCCACATGTGCCACCCACTTATTCTCCATCCATGCCCCTATGATCTGTCTCCCTGGCTGGCCGGCACCCAGCCGGCACAGGGCCTAGTGGGTGTTTGAAAGAATGGATCAGCTAATTAATGCACTAGAGCAAATCTGTTTGACTTACTGGAGGTCACAAGACTCAAACCTTAACTCGTCACTCCCAGGCCAGGCTCTTACTACCAACCTATCTTAACTTCACTATGAAAGTTGGGAGTGGGGAAAGAAGAGGGAGGGGGCCAAAGGACAGATGCCAAATCCATTTCTCTTCCTAAATGAAGGCCCCTCAATCCAGGCTTCTCCAGTGTGAGAGAAGAGTTGGGAGCTGTTGAATAGATGGGGTGGGAGACATGACATGCTCAGGACCTTGGCCTTTGCTACTAAGCCCATGGACTCTGGAGCCAGACTGACCAGGTTCAAATCCCTCATCTTCCAGTGACTAACTGCGTGACCTTGGGCAAGTGACCCAACCTCTCTGTTGGACTGAGCACAAGAGGAACCCAGGGAAGGGTTTCAGCAGGTGGAGACTGGGTGATACAACTGGGTTTGCCGAGAAATGGGTTGGAAGGAGCCAGTTTGGGTGTGAAGAGTTGTCATCTGTAATTACACTCCAGACCCAAACAGGCTCCTGCAGAGTGGGCTTGCAGTAAATGTCAGCTAAGCTGGAGTCTGTGGGTCCCATCCCTTGTCCCACACTTGGATGGCAAATACGGAGGTGGACGCCACCTTAGTCATGGTGTTCAGGCAGCACCGTGCCCGCCGTCCCCAATGTCCCCTCAACACTGACCATCTGCTACTCACCCAGGAGGCCCCCTCTCAGCTCTTCCTCCCTGCAGCCCTCTGATATCCTCCTATAGTTTTGGCAAAGATATCCCCTAACACCCCACTTTTGTCAAAACACCAGCTTTGATTTCGTTGAGCAAGGCACAATCTGAGATCCGACTGACGCCACCAAAATAATTTTAAAATAATGAATTTTGATTTTGTAAAAATGGCAAATGTGTAAAACATTTAAGCAACACTGACGATTACAAAAAATAAATAAACTCAACATTTGGTGGATCTCATTCTAGGCACCTCTCTGTGCACATATGTAGCATAGAAGAAAAGATAGATGAGGAAAAATGGAATTATACACTATTTTTAATAAAAGGGTGTTAAATATAATTTTACTTAAATTTAACAGAAGAATTTAAAATCGAGGTTAAACTGAAATAAGTATTAACTTCAGAGAAACGTTGCCTCACAAGAGATATCCTTTTCCTAAAAATATTTTTACAGTTAAGAAGAAAACTTGAAAAAAAAAATTAAGATGTTGTGGTCATGCTTTAAAAAAAAAAAAAGCTTTATGTTTTTATTTTAGACTGAATGTACTGACTCCCTAGTAATAAAAGTTAGGAAATTAGTGCATTTATACTGTCCCTTAAAACGTTATTATTATCTTGTCAGGGTTTACAACATTTCATGCTGTTATGGAAGCACAATTCTCATGGCAATTTAGAGTGAGCTTTGCATTTAAATAGAATCACTTCTCAGCCCCAATCCTTCCTTTCTTCCTTCCTTCCTTCTTTCTTATTTTAACTTTTGACTATATCTTTGCCTTTCCTTTTATCTTTTTTACTTTCAATTTTTGTTAATAAAATATTTTTTTCCAGAAAGACTCATGAATGTTGTTTCCTGAGCTCCAGACAGTTGAAAATGTGTCTGTCACCTTTTCACTTGAAAGATGACTTGGCTGGGTATAATATTCGGGAGTTGTATTTTCTTTCCCTCAGATTTTGTAGACATTGTTCCAATGTCTTTTAGCATTACTATGGAGACCTTTGTGCCAATCTGATTTCTGCCTACATTGTGATTTGATTTTTCTACCTAGATGAACAGATGAATCTTTTATTTCTGAAGCTCAGTTACTCAGATTTGTCTTAGAGCTGATATTTCTTCAGTAATTATTCCTGGAAGACTGTGTGTACTTTGGACCTGAAGATTCATGACTTTATTTTCAGACTTTTATTTTAGTATAACTTTGAATATCTTTATACCATTGTCCCATACAAGGTTTATCCATTGGCTAACCTTTTTCTGTCTTTTATGCCTCTCATCACTCTAATCTTTTTTTTTAATCTTATTAATTTTATTTTTTTGGCTGCGTTGGGTCTTCATTGCTGAGCGTGGGCTTTCTCTAGTTGCAGTGAGTGAGGCTACTCTTCCTTGAGGTGTGCAGGCTTCTCATTGTGGTGGCTTCTGTTGTTGTAGAGCATTGGCTCTAGGTTCATGGGCTTCAATAGTTGCAGCACACGGGCTCAGTAGTTGCAGCACGCAGGTCCTAGAGTGTGCAGGTTTCAGTAGTTGCAGCCCATGGGCTCAGTAGTTGCGTTGCACGGGCTCTAGGACACATGGGCTTCAGTAGTTGTGGCATGCGGGCTCAGTAGTTGTGGCACACGGGCTTAGTTACTCCATGGCATGTCATCACTCTAATCTTTGACCCCCCAAAAAAAGTTCTTCTTTTCTGTTTAATGTTGCATGACTTTCCATAGTTTAACTGCAATATTTCTTACTGTAGTTTAGTCATATTCATTTTATTTGCTGGTGTTTCTAATGTGGCTTAATCTCTTTTGTTCTTTTTTTCTATTTCATTCCTAAGAACAGCCAGCTTGATTTTCACTATTTTATAATCACTTCTTTCCATCCTTATATTTCTTATTTGAGTCTTTTACAGAGACATTGTGTCATTTGAAAATGATGAAGGCTGTAAAGAACAATTGTTTTTTCCTGCTTCTTTGGGCAATTCCTCTTGCAGAGTATTTTCCTCATCTGCTTTCGTTTATGTTCCTTTTCTCCCCTTTCGCAGCACTTCTGCACAGTTCCTGTGCTGGTTTCTTCTTAACTCAGTTTCGAATGGGGCCAGCTCTTTGTGGGATGGTAGTGTGGGAAAGGGTGGGAGAGACAACCTCGGGGAGACCACAGTTTCCATTTGGGTTTGTCGTCTTAAACTATTTTACCACATCAGTTTTTTCCTTTGCTGTGGAAACACAGCTCAGTGTTTGACACCCAGCGGTCAGTGTGGCCCCTGCAAAGCCTCGAGGGAGCTGTGACTGGGTCCCAGGGCTCTAAGCCAAAGATTTTTGGATAAAGTTTTCAGGTTTGGGATGTATCCTGCAAAGCCTCAACTTTCCTATCCACAAAACATACTAGGGATGTTTACATAGATTCTCTCTTTCCTCTGGGCAATGGTCTAGATTTCACAGTATTTGGGCAAAAGGACTTCAGTGTTTGTGGTTTGGGGCTGTGGCAATTTCTGATTTCAATAAAAATTCAGGGGAAAAAATTCCCCTATATTCCAGTTTTGGTTGTTGCTGTCTTTAGCTGATTTTGAAAGAGGAAGGTGATTCAAGTGTCCTTTAGCCATCATTTTTACCTGGAAATTAAATGGTTTTTCATCCATTATCTCTTTTAATTCTAACACCAACCTTAAGAGGTGAACTACGCTATATCACCCTAGGCTGGGTAGTGGTGGCAATAGGGCTAACAACTAGAAGACACAGGGCCTGAGCATAACATAAGGGTGCATGCTCATCTTAGGTAAGAGCTCCCTGCTCTGCCTCAGGGACAAGTCCTGATATGTCAGCAAAAATTCTCTCATACTTTGGGTTTGGGTATACACAAGACTTAATGGCTAATGCATAGCACTCACACTGCTGCTTCTGTGTTCACCATCCATGGCAGACATCACTAATCAACCACAGTAATCTTTTTTTTCCGCCTCCATCTTTTCAATGCTACATTATAGGCAGACATTACCAACTAACTAACATTGGCAAGTGAAATGAAGCCTATTTGCCACCCCAGTATTAGAGATTCTTCAGCTGCATCAAAAAATGACAGAGGAGTCAGAAAAAACCTGGGTTGAATTTTAGCTCTGGGATTACTAGCAGAATGACTTCAAACAAGGCTTTACTTCTCTGACCCTCAACTTCCCCATCTGTAAAATGGGGATCATTGTTATTACAAAAAATTATTGAGGGAACCACATTAGATAGTGCACGTTAGTCATGGTTGCATTAAAAAATAACTCCAAAACGTATCTTAAAACAGTAAGCACTTATTTATTTCATGAGTCTGCAACATAGCTGGGGAATTCTTTTGGTCTGGATAAACTTGGCTGATCTCACCTGGACTTACACATCTGTCTGTGGTCAGCTGGCAGGTCAGCTGGAGCTGGCTAGTCTTAGGTAGCATTACTCGAATGAATGACAGTTATCTGGCTGTCATCTGGGGTAATGGGGGTGATTAGGCCCAGGGGTTCTCTCATCTTCTAGTAGGCTAGCCCAGGCTTGTCCCATGGCAGCAGTAGGATTCCAAGAGATTGGGTAGAAGAACACTGCATCTCTTGGGGTGAGGCTCTGAACTGTCACACTGTCATTTCCATCCCATTCTATTGGGTGAAGGAAGTCACAAGCCGGTCCAAGTACAAGGTGGGGAGAAATAAACTCCCCCACTGGATGAAAGGAGCTGCAAAGTCATATCGCAAAGGGCTTGATTACAGGGACGGGTGGAGAATTGTGGCCATTCTTGCAGCGAGTCGAGCATAGCCCTTCGCTCACTAACAGCCGCAGTTGAAGCTCAATAGTGGGTTTGAGAGAAAAAAAATTAAAACTCACAAATTGCCTACTTTTTCTCTTGGTTGATGGAGCTCATAAAGACTGGATATGGGGAGTAGCTTTTACCTCATGAGTTAACTCCCATATTGGATAAGATTGTGCGATCCATGCTTAGTGGGAACAGTGCTGAAATCCATCAACGCCGTCTGCCATCAGTATGTGATGGGAGTTGGTGGTAAGTGTGCCACCGTGTGCTGGGCAGGGAGACTAGAGCTCAGAGGAGGCAGGTCCTGCTTCATTATGCTCTCCCCACGTAGATCACAGGTGCATGAAAAGAAGAGTCTTCTTATGACAACGTGGCATTTTTTGCTAACCTGCTGACAGTGTGTTAGCCCAAAGCTGATAGGGACCAGGATTAATGGATGCAATGGGAAGGTCACTGGCATAGCATCAGAAAGCCTGTGTTCTGGTCCCAATTCCCATGGACCAGCTGTGTAATGTCGGTATGAGTCTTTTCCTTCCTGGGGATGGAGGTTGGTTGGAAAGGGATGGAGGAGGAATGTTGTCTGACAGGGAAAACGGGGTGAGCCCAGATGAGCTCTGAGATGCGTAATGAGTCAGTCTATTAAAGAGAGGCTGCCACCAAATCACCGCACTCCACCCCAACCCCAACTGCGTTCCCCACCCTGCTTCCCCATTTCCTAAACATACGCTTGAAGGTCACGGTTGGTCCCCATGGAGGTAATGGGCACGAACCTGCCTCCTAATTTAATGCAAATCTCAGCCCACCTTATTGTGCGGGAGTTTCAGTTCATTTGTACTTTCTTGGTGACACAACTCATCTCTGTCTCCAGTGGAGTCTGTAATCCCTGCAATTTCCATGGTGCTAGTAATTATGGGGGTAAAAAGTCGGAAGCACAGAAATTCTGCACCCTGTCTATGAGATTACACACTTTATGGAGTTTATTAAATTTATTTCGCAGGTATTGAGGAGATTAAACTCACTGTGTGGCTCCAGAGAGCAAAACGAGGACCAGTTGGCAGAACCTTCTAGGAGGCAGGTAAGAATTCAAAGGAAGAAGCACTTTCTGATAATCAGAACCAATTGGTACTGAGTGAGCTGTCCCAGGGGGCCAGGGGCGAGGCCAGCAGGGTCCAGAGCCCAGTGTGGTCACCGTGGGGGGCGGTGAAGAGCAAGGGTTGACGGCCATTTCTGGGTCCATTTCCCAACTCGCATTTCTCAGGAGTTTGGAAGAGTGAGTCAACTTTCCTAAGCCTGTTTTCATAAGAGGGAGGCCTCCCTGCTTAGTACAGAGCTATGCCCAGAGAGTGGTCACACTATTATTTCATCATTTAGAGTTGGGGGGAGGCTTCCTCTCCCCTCAAGTTTCCCCATTAACAGTGTGGAAACTGAGGCAGAGAGAGGTTCGGTAAATTACCAAAGGTCACACGGCCATTAAGTGGAGGAAGAGGGATTTGAACCAGGGCACTCAGGTTCTAGAACCCATGTTCTTAGCCACTACACTGTTCTTCAGCAACAGAAGGGTGGGTCAGTTTTGACTTTAGGAACAGTCCTCTAGCGGCCAGTCTAGGTGGTCGATTCAGGGACACAAAACTTGAGCCTGGTGATAGGTTTAGAAGCACATGACCACTGTCCAGTGGACAGTGGCACTGGTCACATCTACTGGATGGGGGCCAGCTGTGGAGCGTTTGCATGGACCCAAACATCAATGTGTCAAATTCCCATGTTGGCCTTAGACCAGACTATTGGGGAAACCGGCATGGGAAGCCCCCAAGACAGTGTCAGATATGTCACAGGGGGCAATTGCACTCCTCCAGACTGCTGTTGACAAAGACTCAGATTTAGAGCAAGAGCTAGAAGGGCCTGCATCATAGGGAAGTGACACCCGGAGACAGAGCATATGAGCAGGAGCAGCCGGGATTCTCAGACATGAGGATCCACAGGACCCAAGCCAGGCAAGAAGGAAGGGAGGAACAAAGACCTTTGTTGGAGCCACACCTGGATAAAGGGTTTTCACTAGTTGCCTAGTAAAAAGACATTGGAAACTCAAAAAGAGATTTCATTCAGTCATTCATTCTTGGAGACTTATTTAGCAGCTTCTACATGCTTGTTATGTGCTGGTGTCCACCACAGGGGTGGATGAGACAGACCAGGCCCTGCCCACATGGAGTTTGTATTCTCCAGGGCCCCCATCGGTTGGAATACTAAATGCTGGTCAACACCATAGACACATCCCCAAATCTCAATGGTTTAATAAAAAGGTCTTTCTCATTCACATCAGTCTGATGTGGGTCTGTTGGCTCTTATAGCTTTGCTGTCTGAAACAGGTGGCCCCTAGGTCACTCTGAATGGGAAGAGAGGGATGGAGGAGTCACATTAGCTGTTTGCCATCTCAGTCTGGAAGTGACACGTTACTTCTGCTCATGGCCCATTGGTCAGAACGAGTCACATAGGGAGGACTAAGTTGCAAGGGAGGCTGGGAAATGCGGGCAGCACCTGCATTTCAGCAGATTCAGAGCTAGAAAGACATTGTCATAATCAGAAGCATTGCTAGGTACTGGAAAAGGGCCATTCGACAGTGAAGATCAGGATTCACATCCTGGGACCCTATCCACCATGAGCAAGACCCCGCACAACCTCTGGAAAGTCGCCAGCGTTTCGCCATTCTGGCCAAACGATATTGCTAACATCCACAACTTGACAATGTCTTGGCCACAGGCTCCATCATTCAAAGTTGCATTTAGTTTTACGGTACACATACGGTGAATTGTCAACAGTCCTCTTCTTAGAGGCTGACCTGTCTTTCTCAAGGAATCATCCAATCAATGTCCTAAAGCTCTTAAGTCTGGGAGCTCCTGTGGGTCAATGGAGGAACCGGTACCACAGGACCACAGTTGAGTTCTGGAGCCCAGAAAGGGCCACACCAGAAAGACAGCCCCTAGAGAAAGTCACCTCCGCAAGGCTTCCCTTTTCCTCTGGCTGACAGACAACTTGAACACAACTTTTCTCCTGGATGTGACAGGAAACGCAAAGAGAAACAAGATTGGGGTGAGGACTGAGTCTCCGAGAAGAGCCTCATTACTGGGAAGGACCCAGGTGCTAGCTCTGGAATGTTCCATGACAGTGACTGAGTGGCCAGGCTTGGAGCCTGCATTAAATGTGACAGCAGGAGAATCAGGAGACACGGCCAGTTCATCGCATCTCTTCACCTGAGCAGTGCTAACGTTTCTGAGTGACCAGGGCCCCCTTCTCAGGAGGCTGCAGGAACCAGGAAATCAAAGGGCACAGAGTCATGGGCCCAGCAGGGACCCCAGAACAGTTGCCAGTCCAGGCTCCTCATCTTATCAATGGTCCACAATTGTGCTATGCTCTCACATTCATTACCTCAAGAACCTGTGTGTGCGTTGGAGGGTGGGAGGAGGAAGTTCTTGTTATCCCCACATGTCAGAAGAGAAAATTGAGCCACAGAGAGGGTAGTGCCTTGTCTAAGGTCACACAGCTGGTGTGTGGAGGAGTTGGGTGTGGAAACCAGGGCTCTGCTGTCTTCCACGCTGCTATTCCTCTCTAGGAACCAGAGAAGTGACGAGGCCTGAATTCATCCAGCAACAGCAAGCCCTCCTTTATCCTAAAGAGATATTGTTCTGATGTGTGATTGAGGGATAACCTTCCCAGCCCCTGTAACTTTATCATTCAGGACAAGGAAGGCTCTGCTGTAGTAATAAATAGCCCCCAAATCAACAAAGATCAAAAATCTATCACTCAGGCTTTGTGTCCTTTGAGGCCCAGCTGAGGCTCTGCCCCTCATGGTCTTCACTCAGGGACTTAGGCCAACAGAGTGGCCACCATTTGCTACATTGCCATTCACTGTAGCAAATCAACAGAGAACTCTGGAGGGTCTCCCATCAACATCAAATGCTCCAGCTCAGAGTTGACACACACCACTGTCTCAGTCGGCTCAAGCTGCCATAACAAAATACTAGAATAGTACTGAGTGGCTTAAACAACAGGAATTTATTTCTCACAGTTCTGGAGACTAGAAGCCCACGATCAAGGTGCTGGCAGGGTTGGCGTCTGGTGAGGGCTCTCTCTCTGTTGCAGACAGCCACCTTCTTGCTGTGTCCTCACACGACCTTTGCTCCATGCATGAGTATGGAGAGAGGGAGAGGAAGCAAGCTCTGGTATCTCTTCTTATAAGGACACTAATCCCATCACAGGGGCCCCACCCTCAGGACTTCATCTAAACCTAATCACCTCCCAAGTGCCCCATCTCCAAACACCATCATGTTGAGGGTTCAGACCTCAGTATATGAATTCTGGGGGGGACACAATTCAGTCCATAGCAAGCACTTTTGCTCACAATTGGCCAGAATGAGTTGCTCAACTACTCCCCCCACAACCACAGGGGGCCGGGAAGTCAACCCTTCCTTGTGGAGAGCAGGAATACTGGGCAAGAGGTGCTGGTGACCACCACACCCAGCTTTTCAGCAAGGGTGACTGGGTGGCTGCTGCTGCCTTTTAGCAAAGTCACAGGACCCTGGGGCAGGAGCACAACTGAGGGAAAGATCATGATAATGACTTTCATTGAGAAATTGCCCCGAGTAAGACCAATGATGCATTCTATATATACACGATGTAATGTAATCATCATGATACATGTATAGCGGAGGTGTTGACACCCCCTTTAATAGGTTGATTTGCACACAAATAGTTATTGAGTGTCTTTTGTGTGCCAAGCTATGCTCTAGACAGCAGGAAATAGCAGTGAATAAAACCAGCCTAATCTTTGAGCTTGCATTTTACTGTAGAACGTGCATAATGATCAGAAAAACACATATGCATATGATCCCATGATGTCAGAGAGGGACACGTGATAGAGAAGAATAAAGCAGAGGGGCGGAGGGAGCCACGGAGAGGCTGCGGTGACGGGGTGTTCAGAGAAGGCCATCTGGGGGCGGTGGGGGGACATCTGCGCAGAGACCTGAGTCAGGTGGGTCATGTGCATCCAGGTGGATAAGCATCTGGGGCAGAGGGAAGGGCACATGCCAAGACCCTGGTGTGGGACTGTACTGGGTGTGGTCATGGGATGGCCAGGAGACCAGTGGGGCTGGAGCAGAGTGAGGAAGAAATGGAGGGAGAGGAGGTCACAGAGGATGGGGACCAGATCAGGCCAAGGCCTCGGAGGCCTTGGACTTCGTCCTGCGTGTGGGCTGACCTGGGGGTGATCCAGATGTGTGGGCACGTGGGCAGCGTAATTGTGGCACCAGGAAATTCTGCCTCTGAATCCTGGCTGTGCCACTCCCCAGCTGGGTGAACTTGAGCAAATATGTCTCAGGTTCCTCATGCTCCGGGATGCCACCGCATCTACTTCAGGTGACGTCTAATCGGGGAAGAGCGTATAAATGACTCTGCACAGGGCCAGCTCTTGCAGCCGTCTCTCATGACTCCACTGTGTCATCTTAACTATTCCTGACAATATTTCTCCCCCACTTCCGCCTCCAGAATACCCACCTGGCCTTGTCACCGTTGGGCGACATTCTCCCCCTGAGGGGCTCCTGGGCGGCCTTCCCAGTTAGCCTCCCCTGCTCCACTCCCCCCTCCCCCGCAAGCAGTGGGACCCACAGCCTTTCTGTGCATCACCCTGCTCCCAGCACAGCTCCCTTGACCAGAGCTGGGCCTGGCAGGAGTAATGGTATTAGACCCATGAGTTATTCTTTCCTTGGCCAGACCTATAACGTGTAAACTGTAAACTGCATAAACTCAAGGGGTCTGTGGCGGGGTTCTGTCATGGGCCTGGTCAAGGAGGATGCTGGTTGAGGGGGAAGGAGGGACCACATGTGTAAGAGGAGCAGAAACCCAGGACCGTGAGGGAGACCCCCAGCTCTGCCCACTCCCCGCTCTCCATTCTGGGGTCTGACCACACTCCTGACCTTGGATCTGGGGGGCCACCCCAGGTCCTGGATCCCCCTCTGGGTGTAAGTTAGCTTGAGTGAGTTTCTGATTCCTGCCATCAAGAGGACTTCATTGCCTATGACTGCACACCCTTCTTTCAAGGCCCCGTTCATCTGCGGCCCCCTCCGTGGAGCCCAGCCTGACCTTCCCCATGGTGGGCTTCTCCCGCCACCTCTGAGCCCAACACCTTGAACGTCCCTGTGAACCTCCCGTTCAACAGTGATGTTTGTCCATGTAGCACGTCATGCCCGCTGGACGGTCTCTTCCCAGGGGGTTGCAAATCCCGTTTCCTGATTCAAACCCCCAAACCCCAGGCCCCGGTGCAGGCCATACATATAGCAGGTGCTCAGTGCCAGTTTATTGAGCCAAGAGCTAATCAGAGTAGAGGTGACTTCGCTGGGTGCTGCCCCCATGCCAGGCATTTGCACTTCCTGCCTCCATCGTCCCGTTTAATCCTCATGAGGAGCCAGACCTCCTAGGTTCAAGTCTCAGCCCTGCCGCTACCTAGCTGTGTGACCTGAGCAAGTTGTTGAACCTCCGTGTGCTTCGGTTTCTCATCTGTAAAATGGGGGTAATCATGGTTCCTCCCTCATGAGGTTGCTGTGAGGATTCAATGAGTTAACACAGGGAAGGTGCTTAGACGGCACCAATAGGTGCTGCGCAAACATCAGCTATTTTGAGGCTGACGCAGATAAGGCGGCCTGAGGTCTAAGGTTACTGAATACACAACAGCACAGACCCTGCTTGGGAGAACGTGGAGATGCTAGGCCCACCGCTCACTGCCACTGGCACCGCGCCGAGGTCCACCTACAAGGCTGGTGGCCTGTGGGGCAGGCTGTTCTGAACAGCGGCCCACACGTGCTAATAAAGATCTATGGAGGAAGCGTGCACAGATAAGCCTAAGGGTGCTGCTAAAGCCGCAAGCAGATGTTGACCTGAGAGAAAAAGGTGGGTGGTCTGGGCAGTGCTGCGGTCAGCAGGGAATGTTCACCAAGAGGCACTGGAGCAGCCAGAGCAGTTGGTAAAAATGCAGAAATGTGCCTTTATTGGCTGGTATCAGTTGCCGTTCTGAGCCCCGTGTGCCCCAACCCCTCTCCAGGTACCCTCACACCTCTTCACCCTCCAGTAACTAAATAGTTACCATGCAGCCCAGCAGGGGGCCTCTGGGGCCCTGCCCAGCTCTGGCAGCCTCCAACCCTATTGGTCAGTGCCTTGGGTCTAGTGGTTGGTAAGTATTTTCAATCTCTCCCCGATCAAGGGACTATTTTTGCCAGCTTGAAACCTACTCCCTCTTTCTCTAGAGTACTGCCTCCTCCATTTTTCTTTGGGGACCCACTGCCACCACTTCCTAGGTCCTTGGTGGTTTGGGTTCCAGGAGATGAGCACATAATGTCAGCCTGGCCAATTAGTAATTAAAAATACTGCACATAACCTCTGGCCATAGCAATTAGCTTAGAGATGGGCATGTACCTCAGGACTGACCAATGAAATTCTATCCTGAGACTTTTTTGGAACTACTGAGCTAGTGAAGCTCTCCCTTCTGCTGGAACCTCTGGGGGCCTCCAGGAAGAGAGGGACTGTGTGGTAGGGAAGCAAAAAAGGAGAAAAATAAGAGTCAACCTACAGGGAGAGATGGATTCCTGAAGACCTCACCTGATCACCTGGATCCAGCCATACCTGAAATTCCCCTGGACGTTTCATTTAATAAGCTTATAGTTCCTCTTCTGCTTTTCTTTCCCTTATAATCAAAAGGGTCCTGACTGATGCAGTTATTATCCCCATGAAATATTGTTCCCTGGGAAGTAACTTATCTACACTCATGCACCTGGTCACATACAGAGATTCAAATCCAAAGCCACCTGTGGTTGGGCTGAGGGGGGCTTCCCTGGTGGCGCAGTGGTTGAGAATCTGCCTGCCAATGCAGGGGACACGGGTTCGAGCCCTGGTCTGGGAAGATCCCACATGCCGCGGAGCAACTAGGCCCGTGAGCCACAATTACTGAGCCTGCGCGTCTGGAGCCTGTGCCCCGCAACGGGAGGGGCCGCGACAGTGAGAGGCCCGCGCATCGCGATGAAGAGTGGCCCCCACTTGCCACAACTAGAGAAAGCCCTCGCACAGAAACGAAGGCCCAACACAGCCATAAATAAATAAATAAATAAATAAATTTAAAAAAAAAAAAAAAATAGTTGGGCTGAGGGAAGCAAAGTAACAGGCCCCGCTCAAGATGCAACTTGCCGAGTCTGAAATCAATCAGCAAGGCCATCTGATTTGAGGAGGCCTATTTTGCCGGCAATCTCCACAATTTCCTGGAATCCTCACCACTCACCTCCCAGGGCCAGACTGTCCACGGACCATGACAGTTCTGTTATCAGGCTTGGCAGGACACAAGCTGTTGCTGTGGCTGCCAGCCCAATAGGTGGTGAGGTACAGTGGGAGGTAATTTTCTTCTCTGTCACTTCCTGGGGAGCAGTTTCCCTGCTGCCATCAGGACGGCCTGATGCAGGGGGTGGGGAGAGTCTCCAGGAAGCCACGCGCTCAAATGAACCTTGACAGGTAATCATTCCCCAGAGCAGCAGGTGAGTTGTGATTAGCGCTCCCAGGGAGAGAGAGAGGTGGCCGTGCCTCCGCCAGTTCCCTAGGACTCCAGCCTGGAAGTTGCTGGAACCAGTGCAGGTGAGGGGAGGCTCCAGGTGCTGTGGGATCATCTTCCTGTGACAGCCCAGGATGTACCACCAAAAGGCCCTTCTAGACTGGTCTCTGTTCGGGGATTCAAGGTTAAAGTCAAGGTGAAGCCGAGAGCCGAGACCACGATCCCCGAACAGTCCCACGTCTGTCTCTCCATCTGTATGGTGACCCCCTTGAAGGTGGGGAGGCTCTCATCCCACTGTTGGCTCCTGAAGGCCCAGCACAGTGCTAGTTCCTAGGAAAGCTTTGTTACGTATTTGTTGACTGATTGAATAAATGGAGGAATAAATGAACTAAGAGGCCATCACTCCACAGGTGGGGAAACTGGGACCTACAGAGAACTCACAGTTCATTTGCAGCTACCACCAGCTATAACACAAATGGGTAGGGGACCTTATGCCCCGCTTGGCCCAGGACAGCCCAGTATATGCCTACTGCCCTGGCGTAATAATTAATAGTGCTTCCCCTCTGGCTCTCAATAGTTTCTTCATTTGGATAATGTTTCAGGGTCACTGACAGGGTGGGGTCTCGAGAGAGGGACGGGAACCAGCATCACCAAAAACTACCTGAGGCTCAGCTTCCTTCTTTTAATCCTCACAACCACCCCCCATTCTCCATGGCTTTCCCACACCTTGAGCTTTCAAGTGTTCATAGATGCTGCATGACAGAGGTGTTCCACGGCCAAGTAAGTTGAGGAAAGCCTGAATTCAACAACCATAAACTGACTTTCTCACCGTAGTGTTTCTCAGCGCCCCTCCTATGCTAAGACAAGCATCAGGAAGAAAGAAAAGACACTCCTCCAACACCACAACTCCAGAAAGGAGTTGGTGTGGGACAAATCTTTATGCTAGTCCCCTTTAGTTTATGTCTTCACCCAGACAGGTAGTTTGCTGTGCCTCAGAATGTTATTGAGTTCACAGGAAGGGGGAAAAAAATGCACAGGCATTTTATGGGGCTAAAGAGAAGCTCAGAATAAATGGCTTTTTGCTCTGTCAAGCAAAGCAAGGGTTTTTGATTATGCAAACTTGAGCCCTAAGCTGGGGTGCAGGTGGAGGTGGAAGAAGGAGAACAGGCACGGGAGGGACATGGATAAAACTGAGAAGGGAAAGGAAACCAGGAGAAGCAGTGATCAGGAGACCCTAAGCCCGGGGGAATCTGTAGACCTCTTTGGGAATGCCCTGGACTTTGCAGAGAGCTTGAGCTGTGGTTCAAGCCAGTTTACAAGACATTAAAGGAAAGGTGGCACCAGTAATCTGGAGGACTGTGGGCAACCCAGCTGAGCCATCTGAGGCCAGGGTGTTCTGTGATTCTGAGTCTCAGTGTTACAGTGGTAGGTTGGACTTTTGTTTCCTATCTTTTACTCCCTGCCTCTGCCATGTGGATTTGTAGAGCCCTAGAACAGGCAAGCTCACGATCTTGGCTTGGCCGTATGACTTGCTATGGTCAATGGAATGTGGGTTCAAGTGACCATGGCATTTCCAAACTGAGGCCTTACAAAGTAAGGGGGCCCTTGGGAGTCAGAGAGTGTGGGAGAAAAGCACAGGGAAGTGGGGAGCTTGAGAAAGCCATCCAATAATGCTGTGTATGAAGTCCTGGACACAAGCTGGGCATGTATGTAACTGACCCAGAACAATATACTAAAGGCTTAAAGAACTGAATTACAATGTAGTGTGCCCTTGGGGGAGGGGAGGCACACACTTGGGGAAAAATCAGATAGTATTGCAGTCTTTGAAAACTTAACTGAAATTGAAACTGCCGGCCAAAGAAGATGGGTGAGGATTTGTGGCCTGCACCCTCCTAATCTAACTGCCTTCTTTTAAAGAAAAATCAAAGTTCTCCACAAAATTTTAAAAGAGCCCCAAAGTTTCAAAATGTCCAGGATATACTCCAAAATTACTCAATATACAAAGAATCAGAAAATCTCAACAACTTGTAGGGGAAAAGACTGTCAATAGGAGCCCATTCTGAAATGATAGTCATGTTGAAATTATCAGACAAAGATTTTTAAAGCAGCTATGATAACAATGTTCCATGAAATCAGGGAAAATACTCTTAAAACAAATGGAAAGATAGAAATTCTCAGCAAAGAAATAGAAGCTTAAAAAAGAACCAAATGATATTATTCAGCCTTAAGAAGAGAAGAAAATTCTGACATATACTACAATGCAGAGAAACCTTGAGGACATTATGCTAAGTGAAATAAACCAGCCACAAAAGACAAATTCTGGATGATTCCACTTACACAAGGTGCTTGGCATAGTCGCTAGCATAGAGACAGAAAGTAGAATGGTGGTTGCCGGGCCTGGGGGGCAGAATGAGGAGTTTCTATGTAATGAGTATAGAGTTTCACAAGATGAAAAGAGTTATGAAGATGGATGGTAGTGATGGTTGCACAACATTATGAATGTATTTGATACCACTGAACTATACGTTTTAAAATGGTTAAGGTGGTAAATTTTATGTCACGTGTACTTTACCACAATTTTTAAAATGGGAAAAAAAATAACCAAGTGGAATTTTAGATCTGAAAAAAGCAATAACTGAAATTTAAAATTTCATTGGATGGGCTCCATAAAGCAATGGACATAACAGAGGAATGAGTCAGTTAGCCTGAGGACAGATCAATAAAAGTTATCCAATATAAACAACAGATGAGGGGATAGAAGAATGAGAAAATAATGAACAGAGCCTCAGGAAACTGTGAGGCAATATCAAAAGGTCTAACATTTGTGTCTTTGAAGTCTTTCCAGAAGGAGAGAAGAAAGAGATCAGTGCAGAAAAAGTGTTTGAAGAAATAATGGATATAAACTTCTCAAATTTGTAGAAAGACATTATTTTATGAATTCAAGAAGTTCAGCAAACCCAAAATGGATATACTCAAAGAAAATCATGCCTTGTTATATCATAATCAAGTTACTGAAGACCAAAGACAAAGAAAAAAATCTTGAAAGCAACCATAGAAAAACAACATTTTACATATAGGAGAAAAATACATACAAATGACCATGGATTTCTAACTAGAATTCATAGAGCCAGAAGACAGAGGAACATTCTTTTTTTTTTTTTTTTTGAATTTTATTTTATTTATTTTTTTATACAGCAGGTTCTTATTAGTTATCCATTTCATACATATTTGGAACATTCTTAAAGTATTAGAAGAAAACTACTGTCAACCCAGTATTCTATAGCTACTAAAAAATATCCTTCAGGAATGAAGGCAAAATAAGGACATTCTCAGGTGAAAGAAAATTAAGAGAATTTGTCACCAGCAGACCTTCTCTGAAATAAATGCTAAAGGGAGTTCAGATAGAAAGGAAATGGTACCAGTGAAAAACTCGGAACTTCAGAAATGAAGCTAGAGTAAGAGAATTGGTAAACATCTGGGTAACAATAATAGACTATTTTTCTCCCTTTAGTACTTTAAAATATGTGTGATAGTTGAAAACAAAAATTATAACATTATCTGGTAGTATATACATGTAAAACTTATGACAACTGTAATACAAAGGTTGGAGAGTAAAAGAAATAATGGATTGTAACATTTCTAAATTTCCCTTGAAGTGGTAAAATATTAATTTGAAGTAGACTGTTCAGTATGTATATTGTACGTTAAGTGTGTATATTGTTATCCCTAGAGAACCACCAAAAAAATCTGTACAAAGAGATGTAATAAAAAGACCAAGATATAAATTTAAATGGAACAATAAAAATATTCAGATAACCCAAAAGAAGTCAGGAAAGGGGAAATCAAGGGAAAAATGTACAAGGAATAAATAAAATCTCAGTCTTAAATCCAAACATATCAATAATTACATTAAATGCAAATCGTCTAAACACCTCAATTAAAAGACAGAGTTTGCTAGATTGGATTTCTTTTAAAGACCCAACTACATGTTGTCTACAAGAAAACCACTTTTTATGTAAAGATATATATAGGTTAAAAGTAAAAAGCTGGTAAAAAAAAAAATGTACTATGCAAACATTAATCAAAAGAAACTTGGCATGGCTATTAATATCAGAAAAATGTAGATTTCAGAAACAGGAGAGTTATCAGAGATAAAGCAAGATATTACATAATGACAAAAGAGTCGATTTAACATGAAGACATAGCAATCCTAAATATGTATGGAGCTAACAAAACAGCTTCAAAATATAGCGTAAGGAGAAACTGACAAGTCCACAGTTATATTTGGAGACTTCAACATTCCTCTCTGTAATTGATAGAAAAAGTATACAGAAAATCAGTAAAAGTAGACCTCAACAATATGACCAACTTAGCCTAATTGTCATTTAAAAAATACCACACCCAACAACAGCAGAAAACATTCTTTTTAAGTGCACATGGAATATTCACGAAGATAGACCATATCTTGGGTCATAAAACAAAGTAACAAATTTAAAAGAATTGAAATCCTATAAAATATGTTCCCTGGCCAAAATGGGAATAAACTATAAATCAATAACAGAAAGATATCTGGAGATTCCCAAAAACTTGGAAGTTTAGCAGCACACTTATGAATAATCTATAGGTCAAAAAAAGTCTAAAGGTAAATCATAAAATATTTTGAGCTCAATGAAAATTTGTGGGATGTAGCTAAAGCTGTGTTGGTAGGAAATTTTATGTTAAATGCTTATATTAAGGGAAAAAAGAAATATCAAGGCCAATAATCTAAGCTTCCATGTTAAGAAAGTAGAAAAAGAAGAGCAAAATAAAAATGCAACCAGAAGGAAGGAAGTAATAAAGACAGAAGCAGAAACCAATGAAATTAAAAACAAAAACAGTAGAGAAAGAAAAAATCAAAATTTGGTTAATTTTTAAAAATCAATAAAATTGATAAACCTTGTTCAGACTGATCAAGAAAAAAAGGGAGAAGACACAAATTACCAATACCATAAATGAAAGCAGGGGCTTCACTACTGGCCTCACAGGCATTAATATGAGAATAAGCAAATACTTTGACCAACTCTACACCTATAAATTTCACAATTTAGATGAAATGGACCAATTCCTTGAAAGATAAAAACTACCAAAGCTCACTCAAGAAGAATCTGATGATCTGAGTAGCCCTCTGTCCATTAAGAAATTAAATTTGTAGTTAGAAAACCTTCCAAAAAAGAAAATTCGAAGCACAGATGGTCTCACTGTCAAATTCTATCAACATCTAAGGGACATAATAATACCAACTCTACACAATCTCTTCCAGAATGTAGAAAAGGAGGGAACACTTCCCAACACACTTTATGAGGTCAGCATTACCATGATAACAAAACCAGACAAAGACCATATAGGAAAAGAAAACTAAAGATTAATATTCCTTTGTGAATATAGATGCAAAAATCCTTGATAAAATATTAGCATGTCGAATCCAAGAATATAGAATAAGAATAATACATCATGGCCAATTTTGTTTATTCCAGGAATGAAGATGATTGAAATTTAAGAATCGATCCATGTTATCCACGATGTCAACAGACTAAAGAAGAAAAAATATACACACACATACATATATATACACATATACATATATATATGATCATATTAAGAGATGCAGAAGACATTTTGACATTTGACAAAATTCAATATATGCTCATGATTTTTTTAAAAATCTCTCAACAAACAAGGAATATAAATGAATTTCCCTAACCTGGTAAAGGGCATCTACAGAAAATTTACAGCTAACATCATACTTTTTTTTTCAATTTTTTTTTAATTGAGGTACAGTTGATTTACAATGTCATGTTAGTTTCAGGTGTACAGCACAGTGATTCCTATATATATCTTCTTTTTCAGATTCTTTTCCCTTATATGTTATCACAAAATATTGCATATAGTTCCCTGTGCTGTACAATAGGTCCTTGTTGGTTATCTATTTTATATATAGTAATATGTATATGTTAATCCCAACCTCCTAATTTATCCCTGCCCCCTCCTTTCCCCTTTGGTAACCAGAAGTTTGTTTTCTATATCTGTGGGTTAAATGTTTTGATGTCATTAAAATTATTAAAGTAAGAAAACTGGAAAAAAATTAATGCATCTCTACATTCGGGGGGAAATGTAAATATGTATTTACGTTTAAGGGGAAAACATGGAAGAATAGACTAGAGCAACGGCTGGCAAAGGATGTCCTGAAGGCTAAATCTGGCCTGCCATGTGTTTTTATATGAGCCACAAGCTGTGAATGGTTTTTATATTTTTAAATAGTAAGGGTAAATCAAAAGAAGAATAATATTTCATAATATATAAAATTATATGAAATTCAAATTTCAGTGCCAATAAATAAAGTTTTATTGGAACCCAGCTATGCCCATTCATTTACGTATTGTCCATGTCGGCTTTCACACTATAATGGCAAGGTAGAGCAGCTAACATCATACTTGATAGTGAAACATGGAAGGCATTTCTGCTAAGATAGGGAACAAGACAAGAATGTCAGCTCTCACTATTCTTATTCATCTTTGTACTAAAAGTCCTAGACAGTCTATTAAGAGGAAAAAGACATACAGATTGAATGATTTCACAATATATGTATACATATATCAAAACTTAAAGTAGCACACTTTAAAATACACACATTTTGTCAGTTATACCTCAATAAAGCTGAAAAAAATAAGTAAAACTGTCCCTATTCACAGGTGACATGACTGTCCATGTAGAAAATCCCAAGGAATCTATTTAATAAAATTTCCTAGAACTAAGAAGTTCTGGCAAGGCCATAGTATACAAAGTTAACATATGAAAATCTCTTTGTACTACAATGAACAGCTAGAAATCAAAAATTTTAAAACAATACGATAGGGGCTTCCCTGGTGGTGCAGTGATTGAGAGTCTGCCTGCCAATGCAGGGGACACAGGTTCGAGCCCTGGTCTGGGAGGATCCCACATGCCGCGGAGCGACTGGGCCCGTGAGCCACAACTACTGAGCCTACGCGTCTGGAGCCTGTGCTCCGCAACAAGGGAGGCCGCGGCAGTGAGGGGCCCGCGCGCCACAATGAAGAGTGGCCCCCGCTTGCCGCAATTGGGGGGGGCCCTCGCACAGAGGCGAGGACCCAACGCAGCCAAAAATAAATAAATAAATAAAATTTTTAAGAAAACAATACCATTTACAATAGCTCCAAAAAATTAGAGATACTTAGGTATAAATGTAACAAAATATGTACAGGATCTATATGCTGAAAACTACAAACAAACAAAAAAAACTGATGAAAGAAACCAAAGACCTAAATAAATGGAGAAACATATCACATTCATGGACTGGGAGACTCACTACTGTTAATATGTCAATTCTCCCCAAATTATTCTATAGATTTAACATGACCACAATCAGAAGTTTAACAAAATATTTTGTCAGATATAGACAAGCTAATTCCAAAATTTATATGAAAAGACAAAGGAACTGAGTCAAAACAATTTTGTAAAATAAGAACAAAATTCTTAAGACTCAACTGTCCCAACTTTGAGACTTACTATAAAGTTATAGTAATTAAGGCAGTGTGATAATAGTGAGAGGATAAACATATAGATGGGCGGAATGGAACAGAGACCCCAAAAATGACCCACAAGAATATGGTCAATTGATGTTTGACAAAGGTGCAGAGGCAATTCAATAGATAAGGGATCATCTTTTTAACAAGTGATGGTGGAATCTGTGTGCAAAAAAACTGAACCTCGAAACATACCTCACACTTTACACAAAAATTAATTCAAAATGGATCATAGACTTAAATATAAAATGTAAACCTATAAGCTTTAGAAGAAAACATAGGAGAAAATCCTTGTGAACTTGAGTTAGGCAGAGCTCTTAGATGTGACATCAAAAGTATGATCCATCAAAGAAAAAATGGATAAATTGGACTTCATCAAAATTAAAAACTTACTCTGTGAAAGACACTGGTAATAGAAAGAAAAGACAAGGGACAGATTAGAGGAAAATATTACAAATCACATATCCAGCAAAGAACTTGTGTTCAGAATCTATAAAGAACTCTCAAAACACAATATAAAAATGAACAACCCATTGAAAAAATAGACAAGAGATTTGAAGACAAAAGACTATTCACCAAAGAAGGCATATGAATGGAAAACAAGCACATGAAAAGGCATTCAACATCACTAGCCATTAGGGAAACATGAAATAAAACCATAATAAGATACCACCACACATCTACTAGAATGGCTATTAATTTATTTTAATTGACAAGGACATCAGCACATCTCAATGCAGTGCTGGTCAGCATGCAAAATGGTACAGTCCTTTTGGGAAACAGTTTTGCAGTTTCTTATGGTGTTGAGCATGCACTTACCACATGACCCAGCCATACTGCTACTATGTATTTGCACTAGAGAAATAAAGACTTACCTTCACACAAAAGCCTGTATATGAATGTTTAGAGCAGCGTTATTTACCATTGCCCCAAATTGAGAACAACCCAAATGTTCTTCAACAGGTGAATGAATAAAAACCCCGGTAGAGTTAACCCTCCAGATCCCCGGGCTCCGCATCCATGGAGTCAACGCAGATCAAAAATATTAGGAAAAAAACTTTTCTAGAATGTTCCAATAAGCAAAACTTGAATTTGCTGCACACCAGCAAGTTTTTACATAGCATTTACACTGTATTAGGTATTATAAGTAATCTAGAGATGAAAAAGTATATGGGAGGATGTACATAGGTTCTAGGAAAATACTACACCATTTTATGTAAGGGACTTGAGCATCCTCAGATTTTGGTATCCACAGGGATCCTGGACCAATCCTCCTCAGATACCAAGGGAAGCCTTTACATCCATTCAGTGGAACACTACTCAGCAGTAAAGAGGGCCGAACTACTGACACACACAACATGGATAGATGTCAAAATAATTATGCCAAGTGGAAGAAGCCAGACTCAAAAAGCTACATGCTGTGTGTTTCCATTTGTATGACATTCTGGAAAAGGCAAAACTATAGGCATGAGGAACAGACCAGGGGTTACCAGGCTTACAGGTGGGGAAATAGTGTGACCACACAGGGGCACACAAGGGAATTTGGAGGTGATGGACTGTTCTGTGTCCTGATAGTGGTGGTTGTGACACTAAGTCACGCATGTGTTAAAACTCAGAGACCTGTACACCACCAAAGGGTGGATTTTACTGTTTGTAAATTTTTTTTAATGTTTAAGACAAAATATTTGAAAAAGAGTCGAATGTTCCTGCTCACCCCTCCTCTGCTCTCTTCATTCGTCACGGAAAAGCCTCCCCAGGGGAGCTGCTGGCTCAAGAAGGACCTGAGGACAGACCGGAGCCCACCTACACCCTCAAGAAGAGCCCTCTCACCTGCCGTGAGCAAGAAAATACGTTTGCTATTGTAACCCATTGAGATTTCCAGATGACTAATTACGTAGCAAAAAACTGACTAATACAGTTATACAAACTGATCTGATCATAGAAGACACCTGCTGGCATTTCTCAGCACTCCGTGTCCCTTGGAACCTGCTGCTCTGGGAAGGGTAGACTATTCTTGTAATCAGAATGTCTCAGAGCAAGAAATAAAGGGGCCACATTAACATCAGACAACCGCCCTGCACCTACCCGAGGACCATAGAACCTCACTTCCCTCTTGGATCTCCCCTGTTAGCTCTGAGCATCCACGGTGGGCGGGGACACATGCTTAGGGCTCTGACCACCCTCAGCGTCCCCTCTGCCCTCCTCCTGGACTGCTGACCCCTGCAAGCCGTCAGTGGGGCCTCCCACCTCTGCCTCCAGTGCTGGTGTCTCCGGGAGCCTGCGCCTCTGCTGAGGGCTGAGGTCTCTCCCTGCTCCAATAGGCAGTGACCCCAGAAGGCCCAGGAGGTGCTGGGCGGGTGGCCTGCTCTGGGGAGAATGCCCCATCTCTTGTCTCTGGATGTTACCTGGTCCCTGAGCCGCACTGCTCAGAAGCTGAGGCTCACACAGCGTCTCATGAATACAGCCATGCTCTGGCCTTAACCCGTCTCCCCATGGAATTGGAGAACTGTCCCTGTAGCCAGAAAGAGAAAGAGCACGATGCAGGTAGCTGCTCCTCCCCTCCCCCCGCCCACCAACCATCGCTTCCCTCTTTACCCACAGGCACCTGCCTCCAGAAATAAAGTCTTCTCTTCTCCTTTAATCTAATGTACTTGAATAATGAAGAAAAGATATTTATGGAAGGGATGATGCCTAAGTCTACCTGCCAGGAGAACACGGGCCCCAGTTCCGATTCATCCAAAGCACGTCTGCCCATTTAACAGATGAAGAAACTGAGACCCAGGGAGTAAACACAAGTTGCCCAAGGTTGCACAGCTGCTAAGGGGTAACGATGGGGATGAGCCCATAGCCCTGTGCTTCCGAAGATCTTTTCCACGTAGAAGGTTCAGGGGGTGAGGTTGGGGGTTGGGGGGTCAGAGGCGAATGAGTCAAGGGCGAGTGGAAAGTCCTTTGAACTCATGTTTATCTGTAAAATTCATGTGACTCCAGACAGATGTATCTATCTTGGTTTTAATAAAAAGTGTTTCATGTTTGCCCTGGAGGGTAGTATAAGGTTTTATCTCTTTGTTAATGTCCCTCTGACACGGAGCAGATCCCCAGGGCTGAGCCTGCCCTGGGTTGAGAATTCCAGAAGTACACACCCAGCTGTCTCTGGGGATGGGGGGAGAATGTGCCAGGGGCGGGGGGTGACTCTGATTGACCTGCTATTAGAGGCTCAGGAGAATTAGCCTAAGGGGGAAGGGGGAGTGTCTCTGTGTCATCTGCCAGCACCAGGGCCAGAAACCAGGGACTTCAACCTGGAAAACTAATGAACTGTCCTGGACACTGAGGTCTCCATTTTAGAGATGGGGAAATTGAGGCCCAGCGAGGGAAGGCGACCTACGCAAAATCACCCAGTGAAGTGGGAGCTGAATCCGGGCCAGAATCGGGTCTCCTCAAGCCCACTCCGTGGAGTCCAGAGGGTGGGGGCCACCCTCCCGCGTGCCCCAGGCCCTGCAGTGGTCCCTGGTGGCCTCACTGGTGCTGGTGCTGACCGGAGGTGGGAGGTTATGGGCTCTGTCCTCCAGGAGGTCACAGGTCAGGGGTGGGAGGGAGGGGAGTAGGCCACCTCCCCAGGTCCTGCTCAGGCAGCTCCCAGCTGCGTGACCTTGGGCAGTGACAGCCTCTCTGAGCCTGGATCTCCTCAGCTCTGAAACAGGGACAGTGATGGCTGTGTACCGAGTGACATGAGACAAGGGGCGCTGACGAGGGCCCGGCAGAGTGACCGCTCTGCACAGGTCACTTGTTATTTTCCGTATGATTTTGACAGTTGTCATTACGGTCACTCCTACAGGCAGATTCAGGCTGAGGGAGGGTCTGGACAGCGCTTCAGAGCCAGACCAGGCTTTGGCTGGTTGGGGTCCGGGCGGGTTTTAAGGAGACTGCACCTGAGCCAGGCAGGGAGCACATTGGGTAGGGAATGAAATCGCAGTGCCGAGGGCAGAGGAGCCCAGCAGACAGGGAAAGCCCTGGTTTGAGCTTGGAAGGGGTGGGAGGGGACACATCCAGGGAACAGATGAAGATGCCAGTGTGACCTGATGTGGGTCCAGGGCTTCTCACATGCAAACCACGATCTCCACTGCTCAGAGCAGCCGCATGAGGCAAGTGTCACGTCAGGGCTCAGGGCAGGCCAGCCCAAAATATGCCAAAGTGGCATATTCATTAGTGTGAATTATAGCTCCTTGAGGAACAGGCAGTGCAAGAAGAACACTCTGACCCTCCTCTTTGTCTCCTGAAGGCAGAAAATAAATCTCCCGTGTAAAGGGTGCCCTCCCTGTACCAGGAGGTAGAGAGGCAACTTTATCGCCAGAGATCCGGAATTTGGGGCCAAGAAGGCTGTGTAAACAAACTGTGCTTAGATAATTCACTAATTAGTACCCAAGCCCAAGTTTCTTTGTCTTGTCAGTTCTTCACAAATATATTGTTTTTATGTCTAAAAGGTATAAAGCTGCCTGCTTTGGTCATTGCTATGAGTCTCACATATCTATAAACTCCCGTACGCACAAAATTAAAATTTGATTTTCTCCTGTGAATCTGTCTCATGTCAATCCAACGACTAGACCAGCCAGAAGAACTTAGAAGGGTAGAGGAAAATTTTTTTCCTCCCCAACATTTGGTGTAGTCAGCAGGATAAATTTTCCTGGCTAGATGCTGAGAGATCCTGGGACCTCTGACAAGTACGGGCAGAAGGTTAGCACTCTTACCATGTCAGCCTCCTGGATCTCTGCCTACAGACTCTGTTGCAAGCAGGAGTGGCGAGAGTCCTTTTCTTTTTCTAAATTTTGATTATCAGGAGAAAATATTTGTGGAACTCGTTCCTTGTCACATAGCGACTTGGTAACAAGGACTCTTGATTTTTATTGATCCTTTTCTTCCCAGAGATGGTTACTGTTTTTCTTTGTCTTTGTTGTGTCACTTGTCATCAGGAGGAAAAACCACAGGGCAGAACACAGGCACAGACCCTACAAGCTACTCACAGACTGCTAAGCTCCCAGTTCTCATCAGACCACAGTTTGTTTAGACCAACTTTTCTGTTTTTCTAAAACATCCCCTATGTAAAAACTGGATGAGGTTTTTCCTTTCTTCTTGTTTCATTTCCTGAGAACTTGCTCTGTGGCCAATGAGAATATTTTCTCTGGTCTCTGCTGTCCGAATAGACTGAGATTTCAAGACAGGAAGTCACAAGCAGCACTCCATTTGTCCAGCTGTTCCAGCTGGCAGGGGGGTTTGTCATGATGGGTCCCAGTCCCCCCAGGAGCCTTTGTCATCTCAATTTTCATTACTTTGTTAGTGCTGGAAAAATCGCATTCCAGTAGCACTTGCCTGGTGTCACAGATTAGCAAGTTTGTAACTGGAGGTGTCTCATGTTCCCATGAGAGAGAGGAGACACCATTTTCACTACACCATCCTCACACCTGTGCAATGAGGACCTTTGCTTTCTTAGACTATCTTTGAGAGTGAACTTTCTGGATCTTTTGAGGGCTGCACTCTCTTATGGGACACCATTTGCATCCTTCCTTAACCTAAAAAGTCTTGTTGGTTTGAGTTGCTAATAAGATTCTATTTGTCAATGGCCAGACAATGGATCCTTTAAATTGAAAATTTAAATTGAAAAAAAAAAAAATTTAGACAATTGTCTTATCTGTACCTATGGAAAGACCAAATTAAAAAGTATAATGACCAAAATATGTATATAGTGGCTAGCCTTAAGGACTCCCTAACAAGATGAAAGAAGAGGAATTAAATTTAAAACAAAATTAAAGTCCACATCCAACATAAATTCCCCTTCTCAAACTCCAGCCCCATCTACTTAGCACTTAACTCCCAAAACTCCACCTTCCCCAGAAAATCCCTTAAACACCCAGCTGTTTGTTTTAACTTCCGTTTCCCTACAAGATTTACAAAGAGCACTCCAGCCTACTCTCTAGGCCTAGAGTATACAGGTTACCCATGTAAATGCTAAAATCCAAGAAAAAAATTTAACAGAAGCATCCAGAACAGACAAAAATGTTTGTTTTGCTGGGCTCTATAATCAGGCTTTGCCAGCTTCAGACCTTCCTATGCAATGTTCTTTGCAGGTATAATCCTAGAACCCCACCCAAAAAATTCATGTACCCTGGGCCACAGAATTTAGAAATCCTTTTATTTCCATCTTAGTTGGAAATTTTCTCCCTGATATAAAAAGGAACATTCAAATAGTGTGGTGGAATGGGCAAACCAACTTCTAAGCATTATAATGGAAATGGCTACCCAATTCTTTGAAGATAACTTGAATGAATGCAAATTAAAAAAAAGAGTTAAAATCAACAATTCTTAATTTACAACTTGACTCTAGAAAAACAAAAGTATAACTCTGAAAACAACTCAAAATCCACTCAGACTTTTTCCTGTTTGCCTTCAGACATTTGCAGATATTGTGAAAATCAGGACATTGAAAGTACAATTGTCCTGCACCTAAGAAAAAAAAAAAAGGAAATTTTTAATAATAATTACCTTAGGCTAATAATAATAGACAAATATACTCCAAAACTCCTAGGGAAAAAAACTTGCATTCTTTCTCTGTCCCTTGAAGTTATACATCTTAACCTGTCTTTGAAATGTGAACACGGCCCACAATTGCCTGAGACTAAAGGGAAGAAAAATAAAAGAGAAAGAAATCTTTTTAAAATACAAACTGCAAAAAAGCTCTCTTGCCAAACTCTAGACCACAGCCTCCTTAAGATTACTTCCAGAGACAGATACAATTCTTAAAAGTCTTCTCCACAAATAGTAAAAGCCTTTAGCCATCTGAGCAAGTAAACTTTATTTATCCCAACTTGTTGACTGAAAAAAAATGCGCAACCTAAAAACTGAGAGTTATGTTTTATTCGGCAGACAAAACTGAGGACTTAAACCCAGGACACAACATCTCAGATAACTCTGAGAGGCTGCTCTGAAGAGGCAAGGGGAGAGCCAGGATATACAGGAGTTTTTGCAACAAAGAGCAGGTAGTGGGAACATCAAAAGATTACGGTTAATTCAAGAAAACCAGATGTCTCAAGTTAAGGAATATAACATTTTTCTATGTATGGGAAGATGCAAAGTCTGGGCTCATTGAAATCATTCCTTTGATCTGCACCTCAGCTGTCTGGGGCTGGTATCCGGTACTTTCCCATCCTGAGTCCCCTCAGAGTGCACCACTGGGGGTGGCTGCAGTGACTGACTGCTAGATGGGGGGCAAATCCTGCATCCACCCTGAGATCCTTCAAGGCTCACCATTGGGCAGCCATAATGTGATGGCTTGATGGCTGCAACTCCTTTGTTTACTAATATGGCAGGTGGCATTTTTAGTTCACAAACTGTTATTTATAAACTAGTGAGTTTTATGTTGTTTTAGAACAGAAACTATAAGATCTCTGTTTGTATGTATGTATATATGTACATCATAAATATGGTATTTTTCTATCTTTAGATGGAATTGCCAACATTAATTTGTAAAAGAGCTCTACTTAACTGACTTAAAAATAAGCACTCATATAAATTCAGTATTTGTAAACTGTCAGAAATATAGAAACTAACCCACATGCATTCAAGTTCACGTGATCTAGGAAAAATCTTTGGTAAATAAAAACTTGTTTAAATGTGTTGGTTTAATTCATACAGACATGTTTTTAGAGTTATCAACATTAAATACTCTTATTCTACCTAGATTTACTAAAAGTCAAATAAGCTTATGTTATCTGTTACAAAATTTGTCATCAGGAAAAATAGTTCGGAATGGCGGTTCACTTTGTCTAAAGTCCCATGAAGTTTTCATGAGTAGTCTAAAAATAAATTCTAGGAGCAAATAATATATAGAATGATATATATAATTATATACATATATATATAATGTCGATGGGATAAGAGTTTATAGTTGAACTTTTTAACGATAATTATGTGTTATGGTATGTATATATCTTCCAAAATCTTTTTGGTAGCTTAAAACTTTAAAGCTTTGCTAAATTAAATGACAGGATTTCACTGAGTGTCTAGATCATTTCCAAATAAGATAAAATACTGAAACATTAATTGCTAAACAAGTCTAAGTTTACCTACTTTTGACACCTTACTACAGAGACTATAGACGTTTGGGTCTATTAATAAACATGTTTTGTGCCACATTGAAAAAAATGTGCTATGAGGAAATATATCTTTCTAGAAATTATTAAATGAATTCATGAATTTGCCAATCTAAAAAATGCTGATGTAACAGTTCACAATTGATTACTTCTTAGTCTTCAATAGAAACTAAAATCTCTAAGGGTTAGGAATTCTAGTTAATATATGTAATTAAAGCTACTAAAGTAATAAGGATAAAAGGAAATGACTGTATATGAAAAGTAGGATGTATATTTTCAATAAAAGAAGGTATGCAGAAAGGAAATACGTTTTTACTGAGGAAAATGAATGTAATTTTGTCCTAAAGTAAAATGATTGTTCCAGAACAGAAAAAAAGAAAAAGGTAAGACAAAACCTAAATCAACATAGAAAGTTATAGAAGGTTTGTGGAAAAGGAACTTTTATACATGGACAGGACTAGCTAAGATTGGAATGAATGAGTTTTAATATCAAAAGTAAGCTGGGGGGCTTCCGTGGTGGCGCAGTGGTTGAGAATCTGCCTGCCAATGCAGGGAACACGGGTTCGAGGCCTGGTCTGGGAAGATCCCACGTGCCGCGGAGCGACTATGCCCGTGAGCCACAATTGCTGAGCCTGCGCGTCTGGAGCCTGTGCTCCGCAACAAGAGAGGCCGCGACAGCGAAAGGCCCGCGCACCGCGATGAAGAGTGGCCCCTGCTCGCCACAACTAGAGAAAGCCCCCGCACAGAAACGAAGACCCAACACAGCTATAAATTAATTAATTAATTAATTAATTAATTAATTAATTAAAAAACTAAAAAAAGATGAGTTTGTGTACTAAACTCATCAGTATGTGTACTAAAAAAAAATTAAAAAAAAAAAGTAAGCTGGTACAAAATTAGAATTTGTTTTTCTCTCTGTTAAAAGGATAAATTTTTATTGGACTTTTGATCTACTTTTGATAACAGATTGTGAAAGCTTCTTTACCTTTTAAGTAATATGCCTAGAAAACAAAGATTTTGTGTTTTGTCAGAACAATTTTGTGTTTGTTTTTATCAGGTCTTTAATTACCTAGGAAAACTGAGTCTTCTTAACATTAAAAGAGCTAAGTTTTGTACACAACTGTGTAAACTTTTGTATTTGTCTTTTATTGTCACTTCAGTCAGATACATAATTGAGTGTTATTTCATAATGATTTATAATCCTATTTAGTCAAAAGTCTAAACATTTTGATATCTTTTTACAAACTTCCCCAAATCAAATTCTAAATATGGTCTTTTTTTACCTCAAACTAATTTTGAAACTTTCCAGAAGATCCCTTGAACATTTCAAAAGATTTGTTCTCTCTCCTTATAAAAAGGGGGATATTAAGCTAATTAGGCTTATTTGATATGTTAAACTACATGGAAAACATTGTCAAATAAGAAGTACTACAAAGCCCTCTTTATGTTGTGTATATATTGATGTATATTATGTTATAAATATTATATAAAAGTTCTAAAATTCTATGTCCTAGTATAATGTTATCAGCTATAATTTTATTTATCTTAAAATGTTTTTTGTTACAGGAATAACCAAATTTCCTTGTCAATTCTATTATAATGAACTCTCATCGGATCTTTAATAATGTGCACTTTAAAGTCTTTTATCATTTAAAGATAGTTATTGTTTTACTCAGATGCTTTTACAAATGCTTCCAACAAATGTGTTTCATCTTTGGAAAAATTCATGGAAAGGAATCTAACAAGTAATCTAAAATACAAGTTTCCAATAATTTTCAAATCATGCTGCTGAACTAGGTAAGAATGTACAGAACCCTAATGGAGAAACGGATGGTTTCATAAAATTTCTAATAAAAGATTAAGCAGAACAATAATTAATTACGTGGGACTGAATAAACTGATAGGATGATCATAATTTTTATGACTTTATTTGAAATATTACTCATTCTTTAATCTTTTGTTTTCCAGATATAAGGAAACCTTTCCTCTTAAGCTAACTATGACTTAGAACAATTTGGTAAATTATACTTTTGTAAGCAGAATTGAAACATTTATCTTTTTCTCCCTACCTGATCCCTCCAGAATTTAGAAATTCTCAGTGAATATTCTTTTTTTTTTCCACAATATAGTTATTTGCATAAGTTCAATAAGAATCTTCTCCTCCTAAAAGGACATAATTGGAAATATTGGTAATATTATCAAGGCTTTGACTAGAATGTCATATTGAGAGAGAGAGACGCATAGACTCAGATATGACCAGATAGCTTTAAGGAACTAAGATTGACTTTATGGAGCCAATAAATCTCCTTGGAAAAACAGATTGATACCTTGCTTACAGGGTTCCCAGCAGCCAGGTGAGTAAGGAAGATCACTTCTTGGCAGATACAAGAACCCCAGGATATTTGGGGAACCTCAAAGACAGAGAAATTCACCCAAATCTATAGGTATTGCTGACGAGTCTGATGGCACGTTCTTGGCTTGGCTTCCTGGCCTCAAGAGGCATTTAAAAGTTCAGCGGGAGACTCCTTATCAAAAGTTCCAGCAAAGCAGATTTAAAAGAGCCTATATGCTGTACTTATGTAAATAATCAAGCCAAGCTTATTAAAACTAGACTTACTTTGCAAACAAATTAGTCTTAATATGGCTATCTTTGGTAAAAATAGGGGCAATTTTAGAGAGAAAATATTATATTATATTATATATTATAATAATTATATATAATATAATATATTATATTTCAGTAATATATCATTGTGGATATCAGATTCTGGTTCTGTTAATTGTCTCTGAGGTTTGTTATCTACTTGTAAAACGGACTGAAAATGAATTCTTCTATTTTCCTCCAATCGTCTGGCAACAGCTCTCTAAACTAAAATGTCCAATTTTTCTCCAACACTTCTGATTCAAAGCCACTGAGAACTAAAACTGCCCTTTTTCTAAAGAGCATGTAAACTAAAGTTGGACAACTTAATGTAAACTAAAGTTGGACAACTTAATGTAAACTTCAGAGAAATCACCACAACGGCTCATGTATGGATAAACTTCATGCCTGTTGCTGTTTGGCCACACAGAAAAATCACTGGAGATATTCAAACTATGAACCAGGAGAATCTATCAGATTGCCACTGCCTGCCCTCACTCCATCTAAAGATGCTTCAAGTCTAACATCTAGAAATCTTCTTGACAGGCTACCTTCTGAATTCAAAAACTGGTTTATAATTTGTTCCAATAATTAACCATTGTTATTCTTTTGTTTCCATAGAATTAGAAGAATTAGAATACCTCCATAGAGGTATTAAATACCTCATTGCTTGTGCAATATAGCATTGGCCTAACTTTGGGAGCCCACCTGCCTCATCATCTCTTGAAATGAGTTTAACTAAACTGACCTATTCTCAGGCCTAGGAAACGGGTTCAGTGAGATATGGAATAAACTGCCACTCAGCTACTAACCTAATTTTCTCCACAGCCACCGGCTCAGCTATTAACATGAAAAACTTCCAGGGAAGTTTCAGAGGAGACAACTGTTGAGGCAGACCACCCCAAAGTGTCATATACATTAGTTTGCATTAAAGCTCCCTGAGGAACAACCACTGCAAGAAGAACACTCTGACCCTCCTCTTTGTCCCCTAAAGGCAGAAAATGAATCTCCCGTTGAAAGGTGCCCTCCCTGTACCAGGAGGTAGAGAGTCATCCTTATTGCCAGAGATCGGGAATTCGGGGCCAAGAAGGCTATGTAAACAAACTCTGCTTAGGTAATTCGCTAATTAGTACCCAAGCCCAGGTTTCTTTGTCTTTGTCACAAATTTATTGTTTCTTTGTTTAAAAGATATAAAGGCTGCCTGCCTCGGTCATTTCTTTGAGGCTCACATTTCTCTAAACTCCCGTACGTACAAAATTAAAATTTGATTTTCTCCTGTGAATCTGTCTCATGTCAACTTTTTACATTTTATTTATTTATTTTTATTTTTGGCTGCATTGGGTCTTTGTTGCTGTGCACGGGCTTTCTCTAGTTGTGGCGAGCGGGGGCTACTCTTCATTGTGGTGGGCGGGCTTCTTATTGAGGTGGCTTCTCTTGTTGCCGAGCATGGGCTCTAGGTGCGCGGGCTTCAGTAGTTGTGGCACACGGGCTCTAGAGCACAGGCTCAGTAGTTGTGGCGCACCGGCTTAGCTGCTCCACAGCATGTGGGATCTTCCCAGACCAGGGCTTGAACCCGTTTCCCCTGCATTGGCAGGCAGATTCTTAACCACTGAGCCACCAGGGAAGTCCTCATGTCAACTTAATGACTAGACCAGCCAGAAGAACCTAGAAGGGTAGAGGAATATTTTTTCCTCCTCAGTTGTCACATGTGGGGAAACTGAGGCTCAGAGAGGGGAAGTCCATGTACAAAATTTGAGCTTGAGTGTCTGCCTCCAAGTCTTGGCCCTTTGAATAGAAATCCCAGGCTCTTTCCACCAGCCCAGATATTGCAAATCAACGGCCTCAGGCAGAATCCTGCTCCCAGACGGAGTTTGTTTGACACCCACAGTATAATAAAAATCTGAAAATTTCATAGAAAGACACAAGATCTCTGATTTCTCTTGAAAAAGCAGGGAATTGAGACACTGTATTGCAACAGTCCTCCATGGCAACAATTATGAAGAGTCAAGCTCACCTTCAAGAGCATCACAGGCTTTGGAGCCAGATGACTAGGTTACCTTGGGCAAGTGACATATCCCTTGGGCCCCAATTACATTGCCTATATGATGGGTATATCACTGATGTCTACCTAAAGGGTTGTCCTGAGCAATAAATGAGTTTAACACATGTAAACCCAGGTGGGCTCACAGGCCAGACTATCACTGTGCTCACTCTGGTTCTCCTGTGATGGGACCTGCCCTCTCCTGGTGCCCACAGTTCCTTCCTCTGCCTTTTATCTCCACTGCCTTCACCCTCTCACTCATGTATGTGACCTGCCCACCTGCCCCAGGCCACTAGAGCTGGTGAGCCCTGAACACCCAGGGCCACTGCCCAACCCAATGCGAGAAAGATTTAGGCTGAAAAAGGGCAGGACTCAGATATGGGTCAGAGTGTCCAGGCCAGAATGTTCTCGATGTGAGTTCCAAGCTGGATTCTGCCCTCAGTCTGTGTGTGTGAAACTGCCCGTCTGCATCTGGGGTGCCTTCACCAACCCACGTATCTATCCACAGGTGGCGTGGAGGCCCCCAGAGCACTGGAAGAGAGAGAATGGTCTGAAAGGGGCAGAGAGCCTGGAGGACCCCCCAGTATCCTGAGGCAGCATCAATGTGACCATGATGACAGGTTCATCCCCTCCCACATCCTCACACCTGGGGCTTCTCCAGGCTCAGCTGCTCCACCCACGTGATGCCTAGGACTTCCCTGAGCTCCCACCAGGGGCTCCAGGCCAGTGGGGAAAAAGGAGCCCTACTCCACTCTCCTGAAAAACATCCGTCATGACCAACAGGACGGTATGAATGGTCCATGGGTACTGTCAGTGGAGCCAAGCAGGGGGCCTGGGTGAACTTGGTGGGAGAGAGAAAGATTGATTTTCAGATTATCTCCCAATCCATAGTTGTCAAGGAAGAAAAAAGACCTAAACAATCATAAAATTAAACCAAATGACTTTCTGAATGCTGAATCGTTTCTCTCCCGCCCATGGACACCTTTCACCTGTCCCTAGGGAGGCGATGATGAATGGACTCGCCATGTGTATATTCCCCCACTGGTCCCTCTGACCATCCATGCACCTCTGCAGTCAGCAGGGATTGATTGTGCTCCTACTGTGTGCCCGGCCCTGTGCTTGGCGCCAAGAACCTGGGGACGAATGGGCAAACACCACCCCTTCCTCATGGGTCCACTGACCAGGGGCAACGCCTGGCAGTGACCAACCACCACAAGTCCCAGAAGCACTCCCCATCCTCTTGCGAGTCTTCCCTGAGTGAGCCCACTGTGACCACCCCGCTTGTAACTGCAGCCCCCCCCCCAGCTCCTCCAACCCCACATCCTGCTCTTATCATTTTCAGACATACAGTATAATTTACTTATTCATTGTGTTTATTGTTTATCTGTAATACACACACACACACACACACACACACACAGGCTTGTAAGCTCCAGATCAGCAAGGACTCTGTTGTGATTTGGTTTTAATGCATCACCTGCATCTGCAGTGGTGCCTGGCATATAGCAGGTGCTCAGGAAATATTTGTGGAATGAATGATTGATCACCGACCTAGTCACCATTCTCATCAACCACCAGAACAGTGACCGTCCTGGGCCCAGTGCCTGAGCTCAGCCCAGAAGTGGGCGTCCTCTTTCTCAGTTGCCACTGGGGGTCAGTGGTAGAAGGCGTTTGCAATTCCAGGGGGAAGGAGAGAGCTGGGGAGGTGGTTTTAGGGCTTGGGATACAACTGGGGGAACCGCTGGTTTGGAGGAGGGGGAGTGAGTTTCAAAGAGCGCACTTGAGGGAGGGGTGGGGGAGCTGAGAACATGCGTGTAGCTGACGGTGGTGGTGGCTTCAGGGAGATGCTAGGTCTAAACGAGGGCCAGACAGGGAAAGAGGAGGTGAGGAACAGGGCTTGGGGCCAGGCCAGGCCAGGGGTGGGGCCCGGAGAGCCAGCAGGAAACACCCTGACCCTTGTCGGGTACTCGCATGCCTTGTGTCAGGATGAGGTAAAGGGCTGCTCCCCAGTCCTGCACAGGGGCTCAGGCTCTGGCACATCTCTTTCTTCCTGTCCCTCTCCCATCCCCTCCTGTCACCTGCCTCACTTGACCCTGGTCTGGGCTTGAGGGCCAGCCAAGGACAGTGGGTGCATCACCTACCTTCAGACTCCCAGACTAGCCTTTGGGAAAGCCTTGTCTACCCACCCCATCACACACCCATGGGGAAACTGAGGCCCAGAAAGGGTGAGAAGTACACTGGGTTGTTATACTCGCTTTCCCCTTTCCTGCCTCTCAAGAGTGGACAGGCCCTGGACGGGAGGCCAGGAGACCTAGACACTCTTCCTGCCGTCTGTCCCCAGTCACCTGTGCCACTGGGTGGGCTCACTCAGGAGACTCTGGAGGGAAGACTTGCAAGAGGATGGGGAGTGCTTCTGGACGTCCTTTTTTTTTTTTTTTTTTTTTCATGACCTACTCAATCCGTTTGGTGTATTTCAAAAGGTGCAATACTTTTCGTCATTTATCAGTGAAAGAAGTTAGAAATTAACTTCCAAAAAAAATCAGCAAATGGCAAACAAATTTCCGTGAGAGTCACAGTCACATTATGCTGCCCAATGGCAGCAGGGTAAGTCATTATGCTGCCTCAATTTCCCCATCTGTAAATTGAGCCCAAGAGGCAATATCTTCCTTCCTTTGAGACTGCACAAAGCTGAACGCTCCAACTTCTGCTCACCCTGGACAATAATACATCCCTTGAACTGAACGGAAGTAACCTCCTGTTTCTCCTTTGCTGGAGGGGAGGGGAACTCAGAGTTACTGAGCAGCTCCCACACACCAGGCTCATTCATGTATGTTCTCTTACCTAGTGCTCACCACAGTCCTGGGAAGATTTCCCATTTTACAGATAGAGAAACTGAGGCTCAGAGATACAACACAACTTACCCAGTTACCCAAATCCAGTGGGTGGCAGAATGGGGATTTGAAACCAGCTCTGTGTAAGGCCAAGCCCACTGTCCTCTCTGCACCCATAGCCTCTGACCTCCTGTCCCCACCTCCATCCCTGCTCTGGGGAGACAGGCTGCCTCCCTGCCTACATGACCCCCTAACAAAAGTGGAGGAGTTTAGCTTCTCCCTCTCAGGCTCCCCCTGGCTGAGTCAGCCCCTCATTGTGGTGAGCATTCCCTTCCTCCGATTAGGTCCCAAGGCTTGCAGCGTCTTTACAAGTGAAACTTAGAAATCTGCTTGCTTTAACTCCACCTCTTCGTCTGAACAACACAGTCCAGGAGCGCCATGTAGGAGACACCAGGGCAGGTCAGGGGTTTCTGGGCCAGCTCTCAGGCCGGACTCCTGCCAGCTCAGGATGCTTCACTCTGCCCTGCCAGCCAGCGTCCCCCTAATGTGATGAGTGGCCCTGATTTAGAGATGGAGGGGGAGGGAGCCCCAGCTTGAGAGTTTAGACCCTGGCTCCAGCAGGACATTTGCTGAGATAGCATAGGCTGCATGCTAAAAGCACGACCCTGATCACTAGGGAAACACGGCAGATCTGTCTTGATCTTCAACCCTCTGACAGTCAGTCCCCTGGCCTCTGCTCTAGCTTGTGGCTGCTGCCCCCAGACTGGACAGTTCTGGAACCAGGAGAGAGGGCGGGCTTGGGCTTGAGGGGCTGTGTGGTGCAGTGGTTACATGCTTGGGCTTGGAGCCAGCTGGACCTGCATTCAAGTCACAGCTGTGCCCCCCGCTAGCTGGGTGCTCTCAGATGAAGTATTTATTTTATGCAGTATTTATTTTATATGATACAGTAAATTTTACTTTCTGGCATCCAGTTCTATGAATTTTAGCACATGGGTAAATTTGTGTGACTTCCCCCACAGTCAGGATACAAAACAATCCCATAACCCCAATAACATCCTTCACACTAATGCCTCATAGTCACACCCTCTCCCCAACCCAAAACTCTAGCAACTACTGATCTGTTCTCCATCACTACTGGTTTGTCTTTTCAAGAATGTCATATACAGGAAAGCATACACTAATGTTTTTTTTTTTAATTTATTTATATTTATTTTTGGCTGTGTTGGGTCTTCGTTTCTGTGCGAGGGCTTTCTCTAGTTGCGGCAAGCGGAGGCCAGTCTTCATCACGGTGCGCGGGTCTCTCACTGTCGCAGCCTCTCTTGTTGCGGAACACAAGCTCCAGACACGCAGGCTCAGTAGTTGTGGCTCATGGGCCTAGTTGCTCCATGGCATGTGGGATCTTCCCAGACCAGGGCTCCAACCCATGTCCCCTGCATTGGCAGGCAGATTCTCAACCGCTGCGCCACCAGGGAAGCCCCTACACTAATGTTTTGAAACTGGCTTTTTCACTCAGCATAATGCCTTTGAGATTCATCCAAGTTGTTACATATATAAATAGTGCATTCCTTTTTATTGCTGAGTAGTATGCCATTGTGTGGATGGACCAATACTTGTTTATCCAGTCAAAAAACATTTGAATTGAAGGACATTTGAGTTGTTCTTCTTTTTGATGATTATGAACAGAGCTGCTGGAAGCATTCATGTACAAGAGTGGAATTGCTGGACCCTATGATAAGTACACAACTAATGTTTAAGAAACTACCAAAGTGTTTTCCACTACACCATTTTGCATTCCCATTGACAAATGTGTGAGAGTTGTTCATACATCCATCCCAGTTGTTCCACATCCTTGTCAACACTTGTTATTGTCAGTATTTTTATTTTAGCCATTCTAATATGTATGTAATGGTATGTCATTGTGGCTTTAATTCTCATTTCCTCAATGGCTAATGGTACAGAACAGCTTCCCACCTGTACATTCTCTTTGAGGTCTATTCAAGTCTTTTGTCCATTTTCTAGTTGTGTATTCTTACTGCTGAGTTTTGTGAGCTTTTTACATATTCTAGATACAAATCTTTTGTTGGCTATGTGATTTCAGATATTTTCTTCCAGTCTGTGGCCTGTCTTTTCGTTCTCTTTAGAGTGCTTTTTGCATAGCAACTTTTTTCATTTTGATGAACTATCATTTATCAACTTTTTATTTTGTGGATCATGTTTTGGTGCTGCATGTAAAAACACTTTGCCTAAATCCAAGGCATGAATATTTTCTCCTATGTTTTCTTTTAAGAGTTTCATTATTCTTTTTACATTTGGATCTATGATCCGTCTTGAGTTGATTTTGTATAAAGTGTGACATTTAGATGGAGGTTTACTTTTTGCATATGAATGTCCGCTCGTTCCAGCATCATTTGTTGAAAAGACTCAGCAAAGTCTTTAACCTCTCTGAGTCTCAGTCTTCTCCTCTGCAGGATGGGGTTGGTAACAATAGCACTTGCTTCACAGGGTCCTTATGTCATAATCATCCCCTGTTCCCTCCTGATTAGTAAAGAAACCAGGTTCTGGACATGTTAGGATTTTTATGTTTTCCACCAACTGTTTACTTCACAGTAAGTCTGTGATGAATAAAAGATGATGTTTATTTACAAGTTCCTGGTATGCAGTAGGTGTGCAGTATATAGGAAATGGCTGCAGCCAGACAGCCTGGGCTCAAATCCCAGCTCTGCTACTCCCTGGCTGTGTGGCCTTCAGGAAGCTATTTAATCTCTCTGGGCCTCAGTTTGGTCACCTGTAGAATAGGGATGAGGATAGTAGCACCTATAAAGTGTCTGGGACAGGACCTGGCACACAGTGCAGATGACATGCTGACCCTCCCACCTATGGCCAGTCCCTTGGATGCCAAACTCATTTCCTGACACCTTGAGTAATGTAGGCAAACACTTATGAAAAAAAAGTGAAAGGAAAAAGGATTTGAAGCTGTATGTGCAGGATGACACCAGTTAAACACACACAGACAGGTATGGGCACATACATGGGGATGGGCACATACCCGCATGCACACACCCTGGCAGCAGCCAGCTGCCTGGGCATTGCTCAGGAGAATAACCGGCTGTGGCTAGATAAATGTCTCCCTGCTGCTACTCATCCAAGTGGGGCTGCCTGGGTGAGACACAGCTAAACAAAATCAGTGCACCTATATATACAATGGAATATTACTCAGCCATAAAAAGAAACGAAATTGAGTTATTTGTAGTGAGGTGGATGGACCTAGAGTCTGTCATACAGAGTGAAGTAAGTCAGAAAGAGAAAAACAAACACCATATGCTAACACATATATATGGAATCTAAAAAAAAAAAAAATGGTCTGAGGAACCTAGGGGCAGGACAGGAATAAAGATGCAGACATAGAGAATGGACTTGAGGACACATGGAGGGGGAAGGGTAAGCTGGGACGAAGTGAGAGAGTGGCATAGACATATATACACTACCAAATGTAAAATAGCTAGCAGGAAGCAGCTGCATAGCACAGGGAGATCAGCTCAGTGCTTTGTGACCACCTAGGGGGTGGGATAGGGAGGGTGGGAGGGAGAAGCAAGAGGGAGGGGATATGGGGACATAAGTATACATATAGCTGATTCACTTTGTTATACAGCAGAAACTAACACACCATTGTAAAGCAATTATACTCCAATAAAGATGTAAAAAAAAAAGAAAGAAAGAAATCAGTGCGCCTGCCCCTGTGACTCACACCCCGGGGGTGGGAGGGAGGATGGCAGAGAAGAGGGCGTGTGTGAAGCGTCCACTGCATCTTGATGCTTGTGGCAGACCCGCCCAAGTGCAGCCCCACAGGCCTCTCTGGTCTCTGGTTTAACCGCTTGGTGGCCGTTAACTTCTTTGCGGTTCCCCAGTGCGTTTTTTTTTTTAACTGAATTAAGGATTTTTTTTTTTTTTTAACACCTTTATTGGAGTATAATTGCTTTACAATGATGTGTTAGTTTCTGCTTTATAACAAAGTGAATCAGTTATACATATACATATGTTCCCATATCTCTTCCCTCTTGCATCTCCCTCCCTCCCACCCTCCCTATCCCACCCCTCTAGGTGGTCACAAAGCACAGAGCTGATCTCCCTGTGCTATGCGGTTGCTTCCCACTCGCTATCTATTTTATGTTTGGTAGTGTATATATGTCCATGTCACTCTCTCACTTTGCCACAGCTTACCCTTCCCCCTCCCCATATCCTCAAGTCCATTCTCTAGTAGGTCTGTGTCTTTATTCCCGTCTTGCCACTAGGTTCTTCATGACCTAATTTTTTTTTCCTTAGATTCCATATATATGTGTTAGCATACTGTATTTGTTTTTCTCTTTCTGACTTACTTCACTCTGTATGACAGACTCTAACTCCATCCGCCTCACTACAAATAACTCCATTTCATTTCTTTTTATGGCTGAGTAATATTCCCTTGTATATATGTGCCACATCTTCTTTATCCATTCATCCGATGATGGACATTTAGGTTGCTTCCATGTCCTGGCTATTGTAAATAGAGCTGCAATGAACATTTTGGTACATGACTCTTTTTGAATTATGGTTTTCTCAGGGTATATGCCCAGTAGTGGGATTGCTGGGTCGTATGGTAGTTCTATTTTTAGTTTTTTAAGGAACCTCCATACTGTTCTCCATAGTGGCTGTATCAATTTACATTCCCACCAACAGCGCAAGAGGGTTCCCTTTTCTCCACACCCTCTCCAGCATTTATTGTTTCTAGATTTTTTGATGATGGCCATTCTGACCGGTGTGAGATGATATCTCATTGTAGTTTTGATTTGCATTTCTCTAAAGATTAATGATGTTGAGCATTCTTTCATGTGTTTGTTGGCAATCTGTATATCTTCTTTGGAGAAATGTCTATTTAGGTCTTCCACCCATTTTTGGATTGGGTTGTTTGTTTTTTTGTTATTGAGCTGCATGAGCTGCTTGTAAATTTTGGAGATTAATCCTTTGTCAGTTGCTTCATTTGCAAATATTTTCTCCCATTCTGAGGGTTGTCTTTTGGTCTTGTTTATGGTCTCCTTTGCTGTGCAAAAGCTTTTAAGATTCATTAGGTCCCATTTGTTTATTTTTGTTTTTATTCTCATTACTCTAGGAGCTGGGTCAAAAAGGATCTTGCTGTGATTTATGTCATAGAGTGTTCTGCCTATAAACTCAAAATGGATTAAAGACCTAAATGTAAGGCCAGACACTATCAAACTCTTAGAGGAAAACATAGGCAGAACACCCCAGTGCATTTTGAGGTGACCTCATTGCTTTCAAGTCAGACCATCCAAACGAAGCCTCCATATTTGGTGAAAAACTTCAGAGCCATTTTCATCCACAGGGATAACAGACAGACAGAAATTTAATTTGATTTATAGTCATACACATAAAAGGAAACTTGAAATATGCCATAATATGAACAGTGGTCACCTCTGAGGAGTGGGATCATGGGTACCTGCTACTTTCTTCCTTACATCTTTTTGGTGTTTGCCTCAAGAGACGTGCGTTACTGTCAGAATCATCTCAAAGCAAACATTAGTTAAGAGCCTGTCCTGCACCTGGTGTTTTCCTCCACCGACCCAGACCCAGACCCAGGGGAGTCACGTGCTCCTGCCCACCAGGTAATCAGAAACAGGTGTGGTGGACAATCGATCATTCCAGGGAGGTCAGGGCTGGGTCTGTATAAAGATTGGTACCCAGGTCAGAACTTTCCAGAAAAGCAGGTGTTACCTGCATCTTTGCAGCCTTGCTGCCGGCCTCTTTCCTGCCCAGAGGGCGCTGGGTGGGCCCTGGGGGTAGTTGCAGCCAAGGAAGTGATGGCTGTGACTGGCCACCGTTGGGTGACCACCACGGGCCTGGCCCTACAACAAGTCTGTGAAGTGGACATTGCTGGCCCCATCTGGCAGATGAGAAAGTTAAGGATCAGAGAGGTGAAATGACAGGGCTGAGGTTACACAGCTAGGATCTGGCAGAGTCAGGATGCCAGTGCAGTGGCCACCAAGGCCTGATTTAAGGCTTAGAACACCTGGATAATCTCCATCATCCCCCATAAGCCTCCTTAAGTAAAAGTATTGCCTAGGGTAAATGCAGCTTTAAGGCAAGAGCTCTGCCCACCCCCCAGAGCCCAGCTCCGTGTCAGAATCCTGGAGCAGGGGTGCCATCTCAGGGGTGCCCTGCTCCAAAGCCCAGGTGCTCCCTCCTCTCCAGAAGGTTTCTCAGATTCAACCTTCACAGGCAGAGCCCCAGAACCTGGCCATCCAGGGCTCACTCCTGCTTAGGTGAGGCTGGGGAGAGTGGAGGGGACAGCTGGCTGGTCGGTAAGCCTACAGTGTGTCTCCAGCCATGGCCTCTCTGAGCTGTTCCCTCTTTGTGCTTCCAAAGACCATCTTGGGGGAAAGAAGGCAGCCCACCTCAGTCATCTCTCTTGTTTCCATCCTGGAGAGCAGAGCTGGGGTCCTGGCACTTGCAATGAACTCTATCTCCACCCCTTCTCCATGGCCTGTGATCAGGGAACATGGGAGCACAGACCACCAGGCTCCCGGTCTTCGGGGCTGGGGTCAGGCTGAGGTGAGGTGTGGAGCAGAAGGGATGGGTTTCCGCCTTCACTTCACTATGGGACACAGGTTGAAAATGAGACCGAGTGCAGCTCACTCAGGTGCTGGGCCACCGTGATAAATCACAGGTGCTGTTTCTGTTCAGCTGTGGCTTCTGCCCTGCCTGCACCTGGACGGGTTTTCAGCTCCCCACCCTGCTCTGACTTGGGAGAAAGGAGAGATAAGATCCCATCCTGACTCAATCGAAGCCTCTGCAAAAACTCTAGAGTGAGAGTCGCCTGTGGGTTTTGGCTATCCCTGGAGATTTTAGAAACTAGAGCAGATAAAATGCATAATAATTTCTATGTATGGAGGGATGGGGGATTTATCTTACCTGTGCTCTTGTACCTGCTGTCTCATTAAACCTCATCATAACCAGGGTGGAGAAGGGATTATTATCTCACTATCTCCTTTTTAAGGATGAGGAATGGAGGCTCAGAAGGGACAGAACCGTGTCAGGTCACATCAACAGCAGCAGAGCTGGCATTAGACCAGGGTCAGAGTGACTCTAGTGCCTGCCTTGTTACCAGAGGCCATCTGCAGTCACTGTCACCTTCATGCTCTCATGTGTTGCGAGAGGTGGGCAGTGTGGGGACCAGGATCCCCACTATACAGACAGGAAAACTGAGATAAGACAGCATGGGTGACCTGTCCAAGGTCCTGCAGTTTGTTTGCTGCTGGGCTTATTCCAGGGCCCAGAATTGCAGCTCTTCAACTGAAGATGCTTGCAATGAAGATGGAATCGACTGTATTTCACTCTTCGTCCCTGGCTCTCAGGCTTTAGATTGCTGAAGAACCACCCAGGGGTGGGTGTGTCTGTTAAAATGCACGATCCCAGGCCTGACCCAGAGACTCTGACTTAGTAGAGATGGGGATGGAGCCAGGGAATCTGTATTTTATACACAGCATACCCCCTCACCCAGGTGCTTCTAGCAGGTCGAGTGCATGCAGACCACCCTTGGAGAAACACTGGTGTAGGGTGTTCCAGGCTCCATACTCGGTTCTATATGGACATTTTATAGCCTAGTGTTTAAGATCTAAGATTCTAGATTCATCCAATTTGGACTCAAGGACCAGCTCTTCCACTCACCAGCTTGAACCCAGGGAAAGTTATCTAACTGCTCTATGTCCAGTGTCCCCACCTGAAAGTGGGGATAATAATAGTACCTCCCTCATAAGGTCCTTGCAAGGAACGTTGAGCACTTAGAACAGTGCCTGCACAGAGCGAAGCTTGATGATGGTAATCCTCGAACGGCCCTGCAGTGTAGATATCCTAGGCCCACTCTACAGATGAGGAGATGTGGGCACAGAGATGACGTAAGTTGTATAAGGACACACAGCCAGTGAGTGACAGAGCTGGGACTCAAAGAACACAGTGGTCCTAAAGGCTATGTGACCCTGTTCTGGTAACACAAACTCCCCGGCCCTGCCCTTTGCACCCACACCCGCAGGCCACTGCCACACAGGAGGGAGTCAGGAGAGGCGCCCCGGTGCTAGGCAGAGATTTGCTACAAAGGGCTAGGGATCTGCACTGTGATTCTCCAATTGGTGCTGCCCAGAGGCTCCAAATTGCATCCCTTTTTGCCACAGATACTTTAAACATTATTGGATCTGTTGTATCATAAGGCCAAAGGGATAGAGCAACATGCACTGTAGCCTAGAATTACTGCAGAGACTTCTCTTCCTAGGTTCCCACTCAAAAGTGGCAGCTTTATAGATGATCTTGCTGTTAGATGGAAGTGAATCCATGTGATGCTTTGTGGAATGTCAAGACAGCCAAGACTACGTTATGAGCCACAGTAGACTTGCCATACCCCTTAGGCAATATTCTGACAGTATACTGTTGGCCCAGCCAGGTCAAAGAAAACTGCTTCTGGTGGACCTTGCAAAACTGGTATAGAGAAAAAGCCATCAGCAAAGCCAATAGTTGTATTCTAATTGCCAGGGGCCATGTCGATTTGCTCTAGCAAAAATAATACATCTGGGAAAACAGCTGCAATTGGAAAAACTACTTGACTACGTTTACAATAATCCACAGTCATTTTCCAAGATCCATCTAACTTCTGAACAAGTTGATCAGATTAGTTAACACACCTATTTAGAAGCACCCCTGTTTCTTTCAAGTCTTTTTAAGTTCTTGTGCGAAGAGTTTTGGGGGTTTTTTTGTTTGTTTGTTTGCTTGTTTATTTTTTTTTTTTTATACAATTTTGAAAAGTTACTTTCCGTTTAGTTATTACAAAATATTGGCTATATTTCCCGTGTTGCACAATACATCCTTGAGCCTATCTTGCACCCAATAGTTTGTACCTCCCACTCCCCAACCCCTATATTGCCCCTCCCCCCACTGGTAACCACTAGTTTGTTCTCTTTATCTGTGAGCCTGCTTCTTTCTTTGTTATGTTCACTAGTTTGTTGTATTTTTTGATTCCACATATAAGTGATATCATACAGTATTTGTCTTTCTCTGTCTGACTTATTTCACTTAGCGTAATGCCCTCCAAGTCCATCCATGTTGCTGCAAATGGCAAAACTTCATTCTCTTTTGAGGCTGAATAGTATTCCATTGTATATATAATATATACTGCACCTTCTTTATAATATTTACTGCACCATTCATCTGTTGATGGATACTTAGGTTGTTTACATATCTTGGCAATTGTAAATAATGCTTCTATGAACATTGGGGTTCATGTGTCTTTTTGAATTAGTGTTTTGTTTTTGATGGTGGCATTAATCTGCAATCTGCACCACCACTGCCTCCTACAAGAAACATTATCACTTTGGGTTTACTACCTTTCTAGGGAGGGAAAGTTCCAGAACTTCTTCTTAACCCTTCCTGGGCCAGAGAACCAAAGTGGGAATTCTACCAGTTGCTATGTATGTCTATTCCAATTATACTTTTGGAAACTAGGGAAATAACAGACTTTCCCCACTGTGAGATGAGCTTGAAATAAGACCCCATCTATCACCTGGCGGTTGTAAATCCCCACTTTGACTAGTGGAGCACAGTGGCAGGTTGGGTCCCCAGGATTTAGCATCAATTCATAGCCAGTATCCGAAATTCCTAAAAGGTCTGAGTCTTTCCTTTTCTCCAGTAGACAGTCACTCTAGTACAGGGATTGGCAAGCCATGTCCCGGGTGCCACGTCTGGCCCATGGCCTATCTTTGTATGGCCCATGAGCTAAAAATAGTTTTACATTTGTAAAGCGTTGTTTAAAAAAATAACATCTTTGCTGGTCCATATCCTGAGACCTGTTCCAGTACCGATTCTATATCAGTCAGGACCCAAACAGAAAATAGGATCACAGAATTTTATCACGAAAATTTAACGTAAAGAATGATTGGCTAGTAATGGGATGAACTGCTAAGAAGTGAAGAGAACTCTAACAGAAATACCTGATCTATGGAGTTGAGGCAGGGTACTCAAGGAGTAAACTAATTTGAAAGAACCACTCCTGCTGCCCCCCAGTGCTGTGATTCAGACCTCATTGGAGAGGGTGTGGCTGGAGCCACTGAAGTTTGGTGAAGAGTTTGCTGAGGCCCCACAGGCTGAGGCTGGCAGAAAACAGCCCACAGCAGGACCAAACCAAGTCGCCAGGCATCTGCTCCCTGCGGTGCCATGGAACCTCTCTGGGAAACCCACCCCCTCTGCAAGATGGAGAAAACGATGGTGCCGACACCGTTGTTGTGAGGATTCAACAATTCAAAACGTGTGGGGCTTCCCTGGTGGCGCGGTGGTTGAGAGTCTGCCTGCCAATGCAGGGGACACGGGTTCGAGCCCTGGGCTGGGAGGATCCCGCATGCCGCGGAGCAACTGGGCCCGTGAGCCACAATTGCTGAGCCTGCGCGTCTGGAGCCTGTGCTCCGCAACGCGAGAGGCCGCGATAGTGAGAGGCCCGCGCACCGCGATGAGGAGTGGCCCCCGCTTGCCGCAACTAGAGAAAGCCCTCGCACAGAAACGAAGACCCAACACAGCCATAAATAAATAAATTAATTAATTTAAAAAAAAAAAAATCTTTAGGTGAGAATTCTTAAAAAAAAAAAAAAAGTGTGAAAGGCTTAGAACGAATGGTGTTTCTCTAAGTGTGGGTAAGCCCTCCGTAAATGTTTGCTATCACTATTTTTGTCATCACTTTTATTACCACTCTCCCCAGGGGGAGGAAACTCAGCCTGCTGAAGGCCACGGCAGGACACAGCAACACTGGACTCCAAGCCCCAGCCCATCTGGTGTCAAAGACCATGTTCTTTTCACTTGCGCCAAGCAAGAAGCTCCTGGTCCAGTCTCAGTATTATATAGATAAACGGGGAATCTGAGGTCCAGAGAGTGGAAGGCACATGGCTGGAGTCACACAGCGAGAGGGGCCCGAATCAGGCCGAGGCCCCGCTCTCAGCCGTCTCTGGGCGGAATCCTGGAGACAACAGTAATCCCAGTCACCTGTGCGAATGTGACCCCACTCTGCTAACTTCCCCTCCCCCTCCTTGTCTAATATTGATTTAACCTGTGGTTTTATGGTTAATCATCTCGTAGTAAATCTCTGCTTTAACCTCCCACTGGGCCACCCAGGCTGTCTTTTTATTAGGAAATAAATAGTACAGGCACTTTGTGCCACACCGTGGCCAATGTGAGGAGCTTGCTGGTGGGAGGTGAGGCCGTGGCGCCTCTTGAGGCCCAGTAGACAAAGATAGGTGTGAGAATAATTCCAAGACGATGGGTGTGTGGGCATGGTTTATGCAAAACACAAAAGCTGAGATAAAATTGGCTTCTGCTCCAAAGCTCTAGGTAAGATTTTAAATGAAAGAATCAGCTGAGGGATAAGTCCCCGCACTGCTGCTTCCATGCTGTGCCTTCTGAGGCCAGCCTGACCCTCTCTGGGCCTCCAGGAACCTGAGGAGGGGGTTTGGGAACTGTCACTCAGGGGTAATCCACCCACTCAGCGTGGTGAGAGTGAGCAGACAAGGGCCAGCTCAGAAGGAAGCTCCCCCCACAGACCTCTGAGGAGCCCTGGGGTCAGCCCTGCCCCACCCAGCTTCCTGTCTCTCTGACTCTCTGAACAGAAAGAACACTGGACAGGAAGTCGGAAGCCTGAGGCCTGGCAACCAAAAAAAGGCAGGAGGCTGCAAATAAGAAAAGAGCTTAGGACTTCCCTGGTGGTGCAGTGGTTAAGAATCTGTCTGCCAAGGCAGGCGACACGGGTTGGAGCCCTGGTCCGGGAAGATCCCACATGCTGCAGGGCAACTAAGCCCATGTGCCACAACTACTGAGCCTGCGCTCTGGAGCCCGCGAGCCACAACTACTGAAGCCCATGCGCCACAACTACTGAAGCCCACGTGCCTAGAGCCCGTGCTCCCCAACAAAAGAAGCCACCGCAATGAGAAGGCCGCACACCGCAACGAAGAGTAGCCCCTGCTCGTTGTAACTAGAGAAAACCTGCGTGCAGCAACCGAGACCCAACGCAGCCAATAATTAATTAATTAATTAATTTTAAAATATATATATTAACCATCTAAAAAAAAAAAAGAAAAGAGTTTATTTAGGGTCTTAAGAACTGCAATTTGGGAGACAGAGATTGAGTTAAAACCGAAAGAATGTTCTGGGGAAGAGAAAGAGTCAAGGGCTTATTAAGGAAAATGCCTCAAGGCTGTACTCTGACACAAGAAAAGAAATATTTGTCCTTAAGTGAGGGCTGTCACAAGTTGTTTTAGGGTAAGGGTCCCCTAATTTTCTTGAGTTTCTGGCAGGTGTTCTGGATGCCTTCGTTAGGAGGATAAGTGGTCAAAAGGTCAGATTCCCTCCAGACTGAGCTGTGCATAGGTCACACTTGCTCAATGGTCTCCTGGCTTCATTTTAGAGAATTGTCTTAGCAATACTAACTCCATTTTTATTTTTCTTTCACAGGCCTCAGCCCAGCCTGTATGACGATTTGCTGCATAACCTTGGACAAGGGTCTTCCTCTTTGGAGCCTGAGATACTGTGATTTATAAGAAATATATATTTAGTCTTCATGCACTGTTCCTGGCACAGCTCCTAAAACTCTTGGAATTTCCTAAGCTTTGAGAGCAATAAAGGTGCCTTTTGTTGTATGAAGGAGGTGACTTTTGGAAAGCACCTAGGTTAACCTCAGAATGGGGACTGGTTGCCAGGGGAACCAACCAGGCGATTGGAGGGTTAGAATTTTCAGTCCCTCCCCTCCCCCAGCCCCCACCAACCTCTAGGGGGGGGAAAGGGGCTAGACTTTCAGTTCAATCACCAATGGCCAATGATGTAATCCACCCTTCCTATGTAATGAAGTCTCTTCCAGCACCTTGCCCTATGTACCTCTTCTATCTGGCCATTTCTGAGTTATATCTGTTTACAATAAATGGGTAATCTAGTGAATAAAATGTTTCTCTGGGTCCTGTGAGCCGCTCTAACAAATCAATTAAATCTGAGGAGGGGGTCTTGGCTCCCATCTATAGGCGGTTGGTCAGAAGCACAGGTGACAACCTGGACTTGCAATTGGCATCTGAAGTGAGGTGGGCAGGGAGTCGTAGGCACGAACCCTTCACCTGTGGGATCTGATGCTACTTCCAGGGAGATAGTGTCGGAACTGAGTTAATTGCTTGGTGGTGTGTAAAAAAGCACTCACATCGGACGTCTCATCTGTAAAATGAGGGACATGCTGGACCCCAGTGTTCTTTCCAGTGACCCAGGTTGTGGGAGCCGCTGCAGGCTGGTCCACTCGATGGGAGGAAGGTGTGCGGACTGGATGGGGCCCCTCTGCCCAGCTACCTGCCGCATCTTCTCTGTACCCCTCCGCCTCCCTCCCTCATCCCTGGGGGCCCCATCTGGCACCATCCTCATCCCTGCTCCCCAGATGCAATGGAAACATTTCAGCATGGCTCCGTAGGATGCAGAGAACTGAGTCTGTCCCTCCAGATGGTGATGTCCTCTCCTGCTCCAAGCCCTAAACTTAGACGTGTTAGAGATGAAAACCAGAAGCTCTAGCTACTCCTTCCTGTAGCTGTCATCCCACAACTTGTGCTGCAGAAAGCGGTGCCATAGAAGAATTGGAAGCAGGGTCTGGAAGAGCTCTCTGCACTCCCACGGCAGCATTACACACAACAGCCAAAACGCAGTCCGACTGGCCACTGGCCGGTGAATGAATGCATGAGCAAAATGTGGTCTATCCCTACAGTGGAATATCATTCAGCCTTAAAAGGGAAGGAAAACCTGACACATGCTACAACAAGGATGAACCTTGAGGACGTTATGCTAAGAAAGATAAGCCAGTCGCAGAAAGACAAACACTGTATGATTCCACTTAGATGAGATACTTCAAGTAGTCAAATCATAGAGACACAAAGTAGAACGGGGTCCCCAGCGGCTGCGGGGAGGGAGGAATGGGGAGATGTCGTTTAATGGGGATGGAGTTTCAGTTTTACAAGATAGAGTAGTGGGGATGGATGGTGGTAAGGGGTGCACAACATTAAGCATGCATTTAATACCACTGAACTATACACTTAAAATGATTAATATGGTAAATTTTACATTATGTGTATTTTACAACAATAAAAAAATTCAAAGATAAAAAAACAGTGCCAAATAATAATAACAACAACTGTTGATTAGTGGGCATTTACCACCTAAGTACTGGGCACTGCTTTAAGTAATTCACAAGCAGGAATTTATACACTGCTCCCAACAAGCCTGTGAAAAAGAAACCATTACCCCCATTTTACAGATGAGGAAACTGAGGCAGAAAGAAGCTAGGTAACTTGTCCAAGGTCACAGGGCTAGTAATGGCCAAGCCAGAAATGGACCAGACACTCTGGCTCTTGAACCCTCATGGTGACACATGTGATAGCCCTTATTAGCCCTGATCTGGGTTTTTTGTGCATTTGCCCGGTGAGACCCTAGAAGGAGGCTCAGGGGAAGCTGGGGGGAATCAGCTGTGGATTCCACAGGAGGACGAGGACTGTCCCCCATCAGCCCCTACCCCACAGTCCCCAGAGCCACCCAGAGCATCCCTATGGGGAGTGAACCACACTCAGCCCGGCCTCTGGAGCCCGGAGTCCTGCGGCGTGTGGAGCAGCCAGCACCTGGCACTGGGGAGTCTGATGACTGCTGGCTCATCCATGGGTGGGGAAGCATGTTCTGCATCAAGCTGTGCTGTACCAGGAGCAGCTTGAAGACTCCACAAGCCCTGAGAAGGAAAGTCACTGAGAGATTCAGAGATTTCCTGCTCTTAGTAAAGGGAGTGGCCAGGGCTTTCTGGGTAAGAGAAAGTTCCAGAGTTTGATCGCCTTCCAGGAGGCTGGAGGCAGCTCTGGCTGAGCCCAGGGAAGTCAGATGTCAATGCTTCATCTTGCCTCTTGTCCTCAGGAAGGTTATCAGCCCTGGAGCTGGTCACCACTGCCTTCAGGAAGTAACCACAGCAGGGACCGGCTTCCTTCCATGTGCTGGCCAGTACCTCCCTGCCTCCCACCCAGACCTTCCCAATGCACTTTGCAGATTATCACCGTCTTAAAAAATCAAAAAGACAGAGTTTATTTCAGAGCTGTCACGGGACAGAAGGGAAAGAGGAGGGCCTGGGTTCAGGCAAGTCTAGGTCACTTTCTAGTGGAATGAACCTGTGGCCTCAAACAATTCACATCCCACCTCAGAGCCTTCGTTCCTTTGGCTGCAAATGGGAACAAGGACCCGACCTCACTGGCCACACGAGGATGAAACACGATCACAGCCGGTGGGGGTTGATACACTCTTCCAGCACCTCTTTGCTCTTGACGGAATGTCTTTTCATGACCTGGGAAGGGAGGAGGTACCAGCGAGTGAAAAGGAACAAGAAAACATTTAAAAGTAAAACACTCAGCATTCCTCATCTTTGAAAACCAAACCTTTCCGCCAGGTTCAGGCACGGACCCTCCTGCTGGGTCCTGGCTCTCTGCCCCATTCTCCCCACACTCAGGGGTTCCTGCTTTGCTTCTGTGCCTGGACCAGAGCCAGACAGACACCGGAGCACTACCAGCCACTGAGCCGCTGCCCAGAGAAGAGCCAGGCGCCCAGGCAGCGGGAAGGAGCCGGGGGAGAGGCCAGAAGCCAGCGGGGAAGATGGTGTGTGTGGGAGTGTGTGTGTGCCCGTGTGTGTGCATGAGACAGGGACAGAAAGATGAAAGAGAGAGTGAGAGAGAAGACAGCACACAGAGACAGAGACAGAATGAGAAAGAGACAAAGAAGGAAAATAAACTGTGAATCCCTGTCTTTGCCTGGCGCCCTCCCTCCTCCCTGACCCCTTTTCTGCCCCATCTTCACTCCACCACCACCCCAACCGCCCCCCAGCTCTGGTAATTCAGCTCCCCTTCTGTAAGTAGGGGTGATCACAGCACCGCCCCTGGGGTCCCGTGAACCATCGCACAATAGGTGTTCAGTAAACGTGGCTCTTACGATGCCCCTCGTTCAGGGAAAGATTTATTGGGTAGAATCTGGGCTGTGCTTCCCGAGGGAAGCATCCAGAGGAATCAGGACCCTTCTGATGCAGCCATCACCTCATCCAGAAAACCAGGACTGCTTTCAGTTGTTTATTTCTTATAAACGTTTTGATGTTTCATTCATGAAGTATGGTTTTCCTGAGGCCTCTTGGAATACAGAGGCTGGAGTGAAGAATTTAATGAGAACTCGGGCCTGTGCTCCCTGAACAGCACCAAGGACACCACTCCCAGGAAGCTGTGTCTGCTCTCAGAGCACGAGTCCTCATCCTAATGCTGCAGATTAAGTGGTGGGAAGGGTGGGGGACAACCTTCAGCTACAGGAGGGAGCGGGGGTCATGGACCCATTGCACAGGGAGGCAAAGTGGAGTCACTTCAGCATACATAAACACACACCGTAGCTGGAATGGGGATGATAGTTCAGACTTTTCAAAGCACATAGGAGGTGCACAACGAAGACTGACAGAATGAATGAAGGACATCCCATTCGCAGGTTCGACTTGGGTCCCAGAATGCCCCTGCGGATGGGGGAGGGCAACTGCCATTATCTCATCTTTCTTGACAAAGAAGCAAAGGGTCAGAAAGGTCAAGCTACCTGCCCAAGGTCACACAGCAGCAGCTGGTCCTCTTGGCTCCTGGGGAGGACTGAATCCAACTCTCCTTTGACAGACAGGGGAGCTCAGGCTGAAAGAGTGACAGTGGTGAGTGCAAGGGCAGCAGCAAGGGTAGTGCCAGGGCTGGTCAGGACTCACACCCAGGGTTTCTCTGACCCAGCACAGGCTGGGTCCCTGGATCCAGGCCTTCTCCTTCTCTTAGGCCCCTCTGCACTCCCACCTCCCTGTTCCCCTCCCACCCAGAGGCTGTGACGGCCCTCGGCCCTGCCCCTCCCCGACCTCAACCTTGGGAGCCAAATGTCTGGCGCTCACCAGGCCACTGGAGCTATGCACCCCCTTCAGCTCTCTACAGCCTCCAGGGAGATGTTCCCCTGTGTCCTCCCCACCAGAAGGTCAGGGGAACGGGGACCTCCCCACAGATGTTCTGCATCATCCCAGGAAGTGGGCTGTGGTTGCCAAGTCCAGTACTGAAATACCTCTCAGGGCACTGCCACCAGGCCTCATGACCGGGCCTCGCTTACATACCTCCTGTGACGGGACACTCACTCCCCTAAGTCACCCACCACAGGGAGGCAGCCCTGACTGTTAGAAAGCCTTTCCCTAGACTCACCTGAAAGCTGTCCCTGTGGCCTTACTCTTCCATCCCAGGCACAACTGCTGGGCCACCCAGCCTGAATCCTCTTTTCCCATGGCAGCGCTCTAAATATTTGAAGGAATGATCATGGCGGTTCCTTCTTTCATGAAATATTTACTGGAAGATAGCCATGGTGGCTTTTTTCATCCATCCATTCATTCATTCATCTTACCCTGGGCTGGCTTCCGAGGATGCAACTGTGACACAGCCGCGGTCTCTGTCCCCAGCATAGTGGGCGAGGCAGGGGAATGGACCAGCAGGGACACAAAATGTGTGAGTGCTGTGATGAGGTTGGCTAGGCAAATGGCTGTGGAGCCCAGAGAAGGCGCCTTTGGGAAGGCAGGTGGAGGTGAAGGGAGCAAGTTTCAAGCGGAGGGAGCAGGAAGTTCCGAAGTGGAGAGAGACTCCACAGCACCCTGGGGACTGAAAAACAGAAGGGAGAAGGCCGGGGGGCGAGGGAGGGGCGGGGTGATGAGGGGGAGGGGTGGGCACAGCCCCGAAGCCATGCTGCCCGCAGCACCCTGCACCCCTCCTCCCTACCTCAGTTACCCCCATGTCCTGGATGGTCCAAGAGGCCAGAGTCCACCTCACCTTGGTGTCCAGGTAAAAGTGAAACTCAAGGACACAGGAGCCAGGACCAAGTAGAGAAAAGGCCACGAGGGTCTCCCTAGTCTGGGCCCAGGGTAGGGACCCAGGCCAAGCAAGAGGACAGAGTGACCCAGTTTGTTACCCCAGAATAAGTGCCAGGCCCTGGCCAGGCTCCCCACGTGCAGCGTGGGATCTGGACCTCACTACAGTCCAGCAGGGCAGAATCACTAATCCACCTGCTGAGGAGTTCAGTGAGGCACGTTCATTCACATCCCACAATCCCGTGGGGAGGGGCTTACTGGCCCTGCATGGGGGCTCCGTGACTTGTCCAGGCTCACACGGGTCTCTGGCCCCAGTGCTCAGTCTGTGCCCAGCCCCGTCTGGGGCGGTAAACAGGAGGCCAAGATGGGAGTGACAAGACAGCCCTGTCCAGGTAAAGGTCCTGTGGTCAGACAGGAGCCAGCAGGAGCCAGCCTTGGCTCTGCCCTGGTCTCAGGCTCAGGCCCAGGCCCTGGTCAGGCCTGCCCAAGGCTTGATCTCTGGGGGCTGGGGTCACTGCGGTTAAGGTCTCTGCCCAGGGTCAGACAGACCCAGGTTAGAGTTCTGTCCCAGGGACTCAGTGGCTGATCCTCTACTGCCTGTGGTCTCCAGGATGCTGGGAGTTTGGGGGGAGCGGGGGGTGGTGTTTGCTGTGGGATGGTTGCTCCCTGGAGGCCTAGAGGGGTAGACGGGCTCTGGAGTCAGATGCACCAGTTCACATCTTGGCTCTGACCCTGAGCAGCCACGTCATGGGCAAGCCACGTAACCTCTTGAGCCTCAATGTCCTCATCTGTAAAATGGGGAGATAACGGTACCCCTCATAGGCTGGTTGTGAGGGGTCAGTTACCCACAGGACGGGCATTCAGCAGAGTCAGAGCCCCATCAATGTCAGATGTGATTCCCTGGCAGCCCTGAGAATGTCATCGACAGAGAAAGCCCTGGGGTGACAAATCTGGGAGCGAAGCTCTGACATTCACTCCCCTCCACACTCTGTGATCCTCCCCAAGGCTTTGACCCTTTATATGTAAAAGTAAGATGGTGACGCCCATTTCATAGGGCTGTGGTGGGGATGAAATGGCAGTGTGAGAGCCCCCTCCCCAACCCCAATGCCTGGCACCAAGGAGGGCCCAGGGAATGAGGCTGCCCACCCCCCACCCCCCCGCCCATTGAACTTGCCCCAGGCATTGCTGCATGAGGGGCCTGGCGCTAGGCCAGTTTGGAAGGTATCTGGTGGGTTGGCTGGCTGGTAATCCTATAAGCTGACACTCGGCTCACTACCTGTGCCAGGTAGAGAACAAAGTGCTTCGCACAGCTATTATCCCCCTGAACCCTCCCAATACAACTGCCGATGCCCCCATTTTACAGATGAGCAGGTCAGAGGTGAGCAGTGACTTGCCCAAGGCCCCACAGGGGGCAAATTGTGGAGCCCAATTAGAACCCAGCCAGCCTCCCCGAAGAGCCTTCTCTCTCAGCCACCCACCCTCCCCGCCAGCAGGAGCAGAGATGAACAACCAGAAGGTGACAGTCCTGTCTGTGCTGATGGTGCCTGAGGGGACAGAACCCTCTGCTTCCCCTGCAGGAGACCCCATGACTCAGCAGGAGGGGGCGCGCCATCTGGCCCCGCACACGGATTCACTTTCTAGGGCAGATCTGCCCGGGACACCGTCTCCCACTGTTTCATTGTGTCTGTTGAGCTGCGCAGGCCTGCAGGACAGAAGGTGGGCACAGCCCTGCTAGCATCCCTGCAAGACGGGGATGGAGGAGGGACGGAGGAGGGGTGCCGCTCCGCAGTCAGCGCTGGATGTTGAGGACGCCCACCTGGTGTCAACTGAAGACAGCGTACAACGTGAGAGCTGTTAGTTTCAGTTTTATTCAGGGATCTTACTGGGGACTACAGCCTGGGAGACGGCCTCTCAGAGAGCTCTGAGGAACCACCCCGAAGAGGCGGGGGGAGAGGCCAGTATATATGTGATTTTAGCTAAGGAGTATGTGCAATCCAGCACACATCTCGGTAGAAGGTCACTGCTAGTCACGAGGAACAGATATCTCAGTTAAGGATTTTAGTGCTTTTCTCAGTATGGGAAGATGCAAGAATCTGGGTTCATAAAAAATTCTTCTGGAAATATATCTATCTAAGGGCCTGTTTTGCCTATTTTTCCAAAGCACAGAGTACCTCATCCTGTTCTTTGTCTTGAATTCCTTTCAGGGTGTCCTGCAGGTCAGCGACTGCAGTGGCTAATGACTTGATCCTTGTAGAACTGGGTGGTGGGTAATTTTGTTTTACACCAGGCCCCCTCCTTTGGTGACTTCCCCAACCCCTTGGCAACTCAGTGACCTTGTTCCTTCTCCCCCTCATACTCTGCACTCAGGAACAGATCCACTCTCAGTGTGAATGTGGACAGAGGGGAGATGACCATTATTAGGGCTCACAGAGGGGTCTCCCACTTCATGGAAAGGGGCTTGTGGTGACAAAGAGACAAGCTTTGGGGTGTATTGGTCTCAAGTCACTTAACCATTTGGGATCAGTTTTCTTGTCTATAAAATGGGATGATATGTATTGATAATTCTTGAAGCTAATTGAGGGATTCATGGGGATTTATTACACTACTCCTTCCACTTTGTGTATGTTTGAAATTTTCCATAATAAAAAAGTTTTTTAAAAGTGGGATGATAAATCACACCTTTGTAGGAGGAAGTAGGATAATACCACATGTAGAGAGCTCAGTGCTGGGCAAGCCTACAGCAAATGCTCAGTGAGTACCAGCTGTTACTGTTATTATTAAAACAAAAACCATCCAGTCCAAGCCCCTGTAACTGTATGGAGAGAGAAACTGAGGCCCCGAGAAAGCAAGAGATGGGTTCCAGATTCCAAAGTTGTGAAGAGGGGGGGCCAGAAGAAAGGACCAGGTCCTCAAGGCCTGCATCCCTCACCCTGATAGGTCTCAGCCCTGCTGGGGATCTTCTGGGTGTCCTCAGAGAAGCCAGCAAATCTCCGGTTTCAAAGGGTAATTTTCAAAGAGAGGAAACACTCCCTGTCTCTGATATTAAACATAGAACCATGTCAGTGCCCTAAAGGGGCCCCTGGATTGGGAAGGGGCTTTTGGGGAGGGAGCTCAGACACCCATTGAGCACCTACTGCATGCCAGACATGGTGCCAGGCACTTAAGTCAGACAAGGCTGTGCCCAGATCCCAGCTCTGCTGCTGATTTGCTATGGCCTTGAGCGATTCCTTTACCACTCTGAGCCTCAGTTTTCTCATCTGTGATATGGGAAAATAAGAGCCACTTTCTGGGAGGGTGAGAGGAATAAATGTAATAATTTACATGGGGTGCCTGGCACACAGTGGGAGCTCACACACTCTAGTTCTCTTCCCCTCAGCACTGACTAGACTGGTGACCTGGTTGACCCCTGCCCCCCTGGCTCCATCCCCTCCTCTGCTGGAAACAGCCTCAGAGCTTTACACTTCTCCCCTGCACAGCAGCCCAGGGTCCAGAACACCACATTTTCTCTGTCTGCTCCTTACAGATCAACAAAGGCTCATCCTGAGAGCCAGGCTGGGGGCACAGTGGGTGCGGAGGCAGGAAGGGGGAGGGGGGGTTGCTCTTTGAGAAACAGTCAGAGGAGGGGCCAGTAAGCATGACAGGGAACAAAGAAAATCTACCCTTCACTGATTCAAGACTGGATGACGGTGGTGAGGATGCTGATGGTGAGGATGGTGAGGATGACGATGATGGTGGTGAGGATGATGATGGTGATGGTGAGGAGGAGGATGGTGGTGGTGAGGAGGATGATGGTGGTAAGGAAGATGATGGTGATGGTGAGGATGATGATGGTGAGGATGGTGAGGATGCTGATGGTGATGGTAGTGGTGATGGTGGTTGTGGTGAGGGTGATGGTGAGGATGATGGTAGTGGTGGTGGTGGTGGTGAGGTGATGATGGTGATTCTTATGGTGCAGATAATAGTGAGGATGACTATATCAGGCAGTTATATGGCACCACTGTGTGCCAGGCAGTGTTTTAAGTATTTTACATATATTAATGCATTTACTCTTTCCAACAACTCTAAAAAGTTGATATCAATATTATCCCCATTTTGTAGGTGAGAAAACTGAGGCATAGAGAGATTAAGTAACTTGCCCAAGGTCATGTAGTTGGTAAGTGACAGTATTGACAGCCAAACCAATCTGACTCCAGAGTCTACACTTTTAACCACAGTGCTATGATAATAATGACAGTAAAACAATGGACACAAATAAAAAGAGCAGCCAAACATTATTAAATGTTGATGACGTGCCAGGAGCTGTTCCAAGCACTTTATATTACCTCATTTAATTTTCACTATATTCCTTTGAAGCAGGTAGTATTTCCCCTCATTTTACAGATGGGAAACTGAGACTCAGAGAGGCAGAGTAATTGGTCCAATGGCTCTGTGATGAAGCTGGGATTTGAACTTGGCTCTGTCAGACTCCAGAGCCTGTTCTCTTCACAGCTTTAGATGGTACAGGATGCAGTCTGGAGTCTTTCTCTGGAGGCTGGAAGACTCAGGATCAGGCTTGGCTTGGTTCCTCACTCGCTGTGTGACCTTCGGCAAGCTGCTCACCCACTCTGGTCCCTTCTAGTCCTCAGAGTGCATTCCACCCCATCCAATGTGGCTCCTCCACTTCACAGTTGCATTCAGGATCCTCTCCCCTTCCCCACCCCCATATCTCATACGTCCCTTGAACCCAGCCATCCAAAGCCAACTCCCCAGACACTTACCCCCAGCCGAACCCAAGGAAACTGCCCATCTGAGGTCATTGCTCACAGATCCTCAGGTCTTGTGAAGTGTTCGGCCCCCCTTCCAATTACTGGAGTAGAAACCATGTTATCGTCTCCAGGTCTGCCTTTTTCTCTCTTGTCCTCCCCACTTCCACCCTCTGTATACACAGCAATTGAGCCAATTTTCCCCTAATAATGCGGAAAACAGAAGCATAGGTGCTGGAAAGTAGCAGACCCAGTCTTGGGAATCTCAGCTGTGATGCTTTCTGTGTGACCTTGGACAAGTTTCTTTACCTCTCTGAGCCTCAGTACTATGCTGGCAAATTGCGGTTAACAATAACACCTACTTCATGGAGTGGCTGTAAGGATCAAACATGATAATGTAGTATCAAGTGCCTGGGTGGTAGAAATTCTCAATTAATGGCAGCTGTTAGCATTTTTGATTCTCTGCCCCTCCTCCACATTCACCCATTCACCCTGGTTCGGGCTCCATCTCTCCTCTGTCCTTGCCTAATGAGATGGCCTCCTCCCCAGGTCCCCTGCCTGAGGTGTCCCCCCACCCCGCCTCTCCTCGTCCATCTTGCTCACTACTGTTGACCTTCCTCTCCTTCAAGATCTTCAGGGGCCCCCACTGCAGGGTCGTAACCTGGCGCTCAAGGCCCTGCCTCTTGGTCCCATCGGCCACCACCTGTGTTGCAGCCTCGGCTCCCACCACTTCCCTTCTGGTGACCAGTGCGCCAGGCCAACCAAGCTCGTCCTCAGGATCCCTGACCGAGGTGCCCCACTGCCAGCCCTTTGCTCAGACCATTCCCTGGGCTGAGCGCACCCTTGTGCTTATCTCCACATCCCTCCCAAACATCAGGACCCAGCTTGAATCTGCTCTGATTTCTTACTTTACTCCTGAACCCTGAGTAAGTATTCTCCCTCTGTGTCCCCTCCCAACTTCCAGAACAGTTCCCTGGTCTTTCCTCATTTACAGCACATATCGCCAGTCCGTTTAAATGTTCAACTTATACACACACTATATTCTCTGCACTATGTCCCCTCCCCTCCAGTGTGGGCTGGCCTGTCCCCTGTTTGACCAGTTGCATTTGGCGGAGGTGATGTTATGCCAGCCCTGAGCCTAGCCTTTAAGGGGTCTGGCAGCTTCTGCCATGGTCTCTTGGAGGCCTGAGCCTCCGTGTAAGAACTTCATCTCTCAGGATGCTGTCACCCTGTGAGGAAGCCCAAGGCGTATGGAGAGGGTCCGGAGGAGGAGACACCCCAGAGAGAGAGGAGCCCAGAGCACCGGGAGGCCAAGCTTGAAGTGAAGGACTTAAGCAGGCATCTCGGGAGGGATCCTCTGGAGACAGCCCCTAGCTGAGCCCTTCCCCAATTTCTGACCCACAAAATGCTGAGCAAAATAAAATGGTTGTTTTAAGCCACCAAGTGTTGTGGTAGATTGATGTGCAGCAATAAATAGCTAGAGCAGAATTGCCTTCCCCAGCCGAGCAGAGCTCAGTTCCTTCTCCTCCTGCATGTTCTCAGCTCCAACATCACCTCCTCAGGGAAGCCCACCTTGTCCTCCACATGGGGTCAGACGCAGGGCTCTGTGTGCTCATCACCCGCTGTGCTCCTCCATCACGGTGTGCAGTCGCCCATGTGTCCTGCGGGTGTTGAATCTCTCCATCTCCCCTCCAGACCGAGCCCCCCTGCTGTATCACCAGCCTCACATATCAGGGCTCGGGAAACACCTGGGAAACGAATGAGCACGTCTCTCTGAGAGGTGGTGCCGTCTGTCCCAGCCCCACGTGCAGGGCGGGGGCAGGATGGCGACCCCAGCCCTCCTTCCCTGCACCAGACCTGATTCCCTCCTTCTTTTTTTTTTTTTTAATTATTTATTTATTTATTTTATTTTTGGCTGCGTCAGGTCTCAGTTGGCACACGGGATCTTTAGTTGTGGCGCGCAGGCTTCTCTAGTTGTGGTGTGCGGGCTTAGTTGCCCTGCGGCATGTGGGACCTTAGTTCCCCAGCCAGGGATCGAACCCACATCCCCTGCATTGGAAGGTGGATTCTCAACCACTGGACCACCAGGGAAGTCCCCCCGATTCCCTCCTGACGACAGGTTGGATTCAAAGGGCTTGGTCACTGTGCCAGCCCTGAGGATTAGTCCCGGGCTCTCCACCTCCGTGCGGCCCCTGGGGGTGGCCTTCCCTGGGGAGGGGACTGGGAGTACTGGGGGGTGGGGGAGAGAGAGGCCTGAACCAGGCCAGGAAGACACCAGCATCAACCTCCTGCTGCCCTCCCCCGACAGCACCTGCCATCTGTGCCCCGCAGCCTGTCTCGGCACCGCCTCCAGGAAGACTCCACGTCTCCTTCTTAACCACCAGCGGTTCCTCCATCCAGTGTACACCTGTGGGCCTTAGGCCACGCCCGGGCGGCCTTTGAGTCCTGACTTCTCCTCTATTTGTTGTGCCCCTCAGGCTGTGTACTGGCCTCCAGTTGTACAACAGCCCCATTTTACTAATGAGGGAACCGAGGATCAGAGAGGCTGAGCGACTTGCCCAAGGTCACACAGGAAGTGGAAGAGGCAGGACTTGAGCTCTGATTCTCTGGCCCTGAGTCCAGTGCGTTTTCCACCGCATCCGGACAAAGTGACTCAGGACCCCCCTGGGATTTGCAACATGTTCCTTCCCTGAGGATCAGCTGAGAGCTGCCTGCTGCCGAAAACTGATTTCTCCTTCCTCAGAACTTGAGGCCCTCGGGTCCCCGTGTTAATATTAGCAGCAAATATGAGGTGGAAGGAGTGAGCAAGTCAGACAGAGAGAGAGAAATTAAATGGCTCATTGAGAAACAGAGACAGAAATATCGAGCAGCCTTTATGAAACACAGACACCAGGTTCACAAACACATAAACACACACACATTCACACATAAACACACACACAAGGTGAGAGATGGGATGTGTGGAAATGAGAAATATAAAGAAAATATAAAGAGAAAATATAAAGAGAAATATAAAGAGAAAGGAGAAGGAGGGAAAGAAAGAGGAAAAAGCAGACTCAGACAAGGAAGGAAAAACAAAGAGTAAGAAACAGCCACAGGAAGATCAAGATAGAAATATACAGAAACGGGTTGAAAGGTACAAAAGCCCACAACACATTTACAAAGACACAGTTACACCTTCACATGAAGAGAGAATGTGAAACTCAGAAAGAAACAGAGGCTGGGCAAGAGAGAGACTTAGAGATGCACAGCCAGGAAGAGATGGACAGTCAGACAGCCAACCATATGGAGAGACAGAGGCAAGTTACAATAGACACAGGCAGAGGGAAAGAGGACCGGGTCAGGGAGATAGAAAAGGCCATAGTGAGTGAGAAAGAAGAGAGAATGAGAAGAGGATAATAAACAGAGAGAGAGAGTGATGGGGAGAGGTCATGAGAGAAGCTGGAGGGGAGGGAGCTGGAGGGAGGAAGGAGCTGGAGGGATGCAGGAGCCAGCAGCGCCCAGAGCATCAGACGCTCAGAGTTCACCCCTCTCCTCCAGAGTTCACCCCTCTCCTCCGCTGCCCGCAGCCCTCTTTCCTCCACCACCTCCTGACTCAGCTCACAGGAGCCTGAACTGTCAGCGGAGTGGAGACAGTCACCCTCCCAGATCCAGCCTCCCAGACACGCTCGGCCTCCATCCAGGTGTTGTGGGCGCATCAGCATTGAGCAGGGCTTTCTCCTCCTGTCCTCACTTTTTTTTTTTTTGACTGCGCCACACGGCACGTGAAATCTTAGTTCCCCGACCAGGGATCAAACCAGTGCCCCTGCAATGGAAGCTCAGAGTCTTAACCACTGGACCGCCAAGGAAGTGCCTCCTGTCTTCACCTTGAACCAGACTCCCTGATAGAAGGACAGAGACCTGCCCAGCATTTGCACCCCAAGCCCTGGCGTCAGAGCTGCTTGGTTCTACTGCTGGTTTCTGAGTCACAAGGACTAGGGGTGGGTACAACCCGCATCCCCTCAGCAAACCTCTGCGGGCACCCACCATGGGCAAGACACAGCCCCTGCCCCAGAGACCCCCACGTGGGAGGCAGGCAGCCCCCCTCACTGCTGCGTGACTATGGTGCCACCTGACCTCTCAAAGCCTCAACGTCCACCTCTGTGAAATGGGGATAATGGGGCTTCCCTCTCAGGTTGATGAAAAAATCAGAAGTGGATGCTGATGAAGAGCCTGACACAAAATCTGGCATAGAGCAGGTGCTCACTAAGCACTAACTTTCTCTCATTAAGAAAGTCTGAAAAATACAGCAATAAAGGCAGAAAGTGAAACATAGCCAATAAGAGTGAGGGGGTCCTGGGAAGGGAGAGGTAGGTCATTCTAATTGGGTCAGGGGACACGTTGGTGGCATTTGAACCAGACCTTGGAGTATTTAAATGTGAGAGACAGAGATGGAGGGGGTGGTGAGCATTCACCTTCTCAGGAGGGTAGATGCTGATAAACTTCACTCTCCTGGCCACTTGGATAAGTTTGGACCTACATAGATGGGGTAGGAGCAGAGAGCTGGATGGCTCTGCATGAGTAAGAGAGAAGAGCTTGGAGCTCCCAAAGGCCATCAATTAAGGGGGGTGGGGTAAAGGAGCAGTGAAAGGAGGGGAATGCCACCATTGTCACAAGTCAGGTCACAGAGTATGAAATTGTCTGGGACTTGAGCCAATCTTTCCTAGAGCTGAAGAAGACAAAGGGACCCCAAGAAGCTAGCTTAGACTTTATGACTATATATAAATGCATATTTTCCTAGAGAAAAGATCCATAGTTTTTATCAGGTCCTCAAAGGGGTCTGTGTTAGTCAGGACAGGCCAGAATTATGCTTAGTAACAAACAGCCCCAAAGCTCCCTGACTAGGAGTTTATCTCTTTGTCTGTCATGAACTACACTGTGGGGCAGGTGACTCTCCAGGGTCCCACATGGGTTGACTCAGCGATCCAGGCTGCTCTGAGCTTATACCTCAACTATCTCAACATGCTGCCTCCATGATCTCCAACAAAGAAGAAAGAGCTGGCACACCTTCCAGGCGCCTCTTCCTGCTGCAGCCCACATGACACACATCACTTCCACTCACTATTCCTTACTCACATGGTGCACCTCACTGCAAGGGAAGCTGGGAAGACTTCCATGTGCCCAGGAAGGGGAGGAGAGCTGGATATTGATGAGCACCAGTTATGTCAGGGACCCCCCCGCAAAAGTTAGGAGCATTAGCGTTAGAGCAGTGAGTCCCAAACTCTGATTTATAGACCACCTGACTCAGATAGTATCCTGAAAGCTTTAGGGAAATGCAGATCCCAGGCTATGATCTTAGAGAGTTATGTGCTAAGGTCCAGGAATCTGTATTTTTAACAAGTTCACAGGCGAATGTACAGAATCAGTTTGGCAACGCCTGGAATGGAAAGTCCTTTGATCACAGCTAGGAGTTGCCTCAGATGTCATCCCAGGTTACAATCTTAAACTGCCTCCAACTGGCTTGCTCTCCACTCTCTATATCTTCATGCTGCTGGGGTGAAATTACAAAGCCCTCTTTCAAGGTTGATGCCTGCCATCACCCAGAATTCCAGAACCCAGCCAGGCCTGTGCTTCTCATGCCAACACTAAGGTAGGGCCCATTTTGCTGATGTGATACTCCATCCCCAGTAGATATGGTTCTCTGGTATTTTCCAGGGCAAGTGGGCCTTTAAGACACAGGGTGCTCAAAAGTGCTCCAACACCTGCATTATGGTCAGTTCTCTCTTGGCCTCTGTTGTTTAATTCCTCCCGGAGAACAAGATTGGAAAGACAGTGCTAATTTAATTTGTCAGAATGCATAAAGATAAGATAGTAACCGAGGGTGATAAAGGGTGATAAAGTGCTGGGAGCACATAATTCACATCCACAAAACCTGGGCTCCTCCCATCCCGACAGCCTTCCCCACATTGGAGCTGATTAAGCTAAAATGATGGCAGTTAATTATCTTCCTCTGTTGCTGAGGAAGGCTGGCTTCCCCCAGCCAGGCCGTGGGCGTGAGAGGGTTTATAAATGGGCAAATGAGATCAAGGGGAGGAAGGAAGGAACAGAGGCTTGTGGACCCCTCTGGGGTCAGCGTTATGCGGGCGAGGAGGGCACTTGGAGAACGAGTTCATTAGTTAGCGGTTCACCAATCAGCCCCCAGGGCTTGGAGTCCGGTGCTGCTGGAAGCTCTTTACGGGGCTACCTGAAAGCGGGTTCATCACTGAGCCCAACGACCTGCTGGATCCAGAACACGGGCAGCGACATCCATTGTGTTCACAGAGGGCATCACTAGTGCTCACAGGACATTCACCTCCCTGTGCACAAGGAGGCTTTTCATCGGTGCACACAGGGATGTTGCCCATCAGTGAAGCAACAAGTATTTTCCTGGTACACGTTGGGGTGTGCATTGGTGTAAGGGCATGTGGGGATTCCAGGGGGCTGGTTCAGCACTGCCCACATGGTGTGATGTAGAAGCACCCATATTCAGACAGCCCTGGGGATAATTCCCTGCCCAACTGCTAACTAGTTGCATGACCTTGGCAAAGATTTTTCTCTAAGCCTCAGTGTCTTCATCTGAGGAAGGGGGACAGTCGTAGCACCCACTTTATAGAGTTCCGGGGAGGACCAAGAGATGGTGCCTGGAAAAAACCCGGCTCGGCCCCCAGCCCACAGTAAGGGCTCCATGATCACGAGTTACCATCAGTGTCATTACCGTGAGGATCACACGGCTCCTTTCCGGGTGAACATGAGGCACATGTTTATCCGTGAACATGGGGGGAGGGGGCCTGATGCGCTGATTCATGGACCTCGTGGGCAGAGACATTTATGGCCACAGGGAGAGAACTTTCTGTCACCTCCAAGGTGCCATGCCACCTTCCTCTGTGGCTCAGACAGTGAGGACTCGGTTCCCGGCCAGAAGGGAGGGAAAGCAGGTGGAAAGCCATCCCTCCAGGGCCCGAGAGCTTGGACTTTGTGCAAAGCCCGAGACCTACTTTGCTGGAACTGGAAACAATTTGCGGCAACACAAAAGGAGGCGTTAGAGAGAGAGGCAGGCGCCGCAAAGAAAGGGAAGAACTGATTGTGGGAGAGCAATTTAACTGCAGCCACAGCCTGGAATGAAGGGTCCGCATGCAGGTGCCCTGGCCCTGATGGGGGGAGGGGAGGAGCAAACCCCACACAGTTGCAGAGATTCCGTGGCTAAGCCTTAGTCTCCTTTTGTGTGGAGCCTGAAGTGAAGACAGCTGATCTTGGGGCCTGGGATGGGGAGACCCTTGGACCTGGGTCAGATAAGGCTGGAATTTTGGGGGGTGTGAGGGAGAGGGCAGAGTCACAGTGAAAGATGAAAGGGATTTGGAGCTGAGAAGGCTGTACCAGGCACGGGTTCAAGGAGTGACCCTGGCTGTTGGGGGGCGTTTCAGGGAGCGGGAGCAGGTGGGACTGAGCGGAGCTGGGAGGCTCAGGTAAGACTGTGAACAGGGGGACGGCAGGCGGTGGTGCCAGGTGTGTGGGGAGCCCAAGGGCTTAGAGGAACAGCAGCCTGGCTCTTAGACCCGCACCCCAGCCCCAGCTCACGACTGGGCTCTGCGACCCCTTGGGAGATTGGGCGGCCCTGGATTGAGGAAATGTAACAAACCCCACTCTCGTGGGGTGTCAACCAAGAAGACGCAGAAGGCTACAAATAAGAAAAAGCTTATTTGGGGGTCTTAGGAACCGCAATTCGGGAGACACACATTCAGGTAAAACCTGAAGTGTTCCCGGGGAAGAGAAAGAGTCAGGGGCTTACAAAGGCAGTGCCACAAGGTTAAGTTGTCTGGAAAGAATTATGATCGACCCTGACACAAGAAAGGAAATACTTGTCCTCACGGGATCGGCTGTCATGAGTTATTTTAGGGTAAGTGTCCGATAAGTATCTTGAGTTTCTGGAACCTTGGGCGGATGTTCTGGGTGCCTTCGATAAGACAATAAGTGGTCAAAAGGTCAGATTCCATCCGAACTGGGACGTCCATTAGTCTCACTCCCTCCATGGCCTCCCGGCTCTATTTAGAGAGCTCCCTTAGCAATGCCAGCTCCATTTTGATTTTCCTTTCACAGAGAGTTGGGGATAGAAAAGCTTGTGGACATAACCGAACTCCATAACTAGACAGAAGGGATTCCCAGGTCTAGGGGTGGGGAGTGATTGTTCAAAGTCTCTGCAGCCGTTTGGATCCTTTTCAGCAAATATTCACGGCCTTCTGCCCTACTGATGCAGAGCTTGGCCCTGTGACCTGTTCGGGCCAAGAGAGTGTCAGCGGATGTGACAGGTGGCAATTCTGAGCCAAGTCCTTAAGGAGCATCCCGTGTTTCTGCTCAGCCTCTTGTGCTTGTGCCATTTTCGACGAGCAGAACACGCCGTCAGGAGCCACTGATCCACAGGGGTTTGTCCCCGGGGCCCAGCAGGAAGGGCACGTGACGATCACAGGACTGGAGATATACGACACAGTAGCCAATATTCTATTCGTGAATCACTCGGTTTATTGCACACAGTTAGCACGCAACATGGGTTAATCAAAGTAGGGATAAAAGGGGTAACAAACCACTTCCAGGAGAAGTCCGGGATGGAGGTATTTCAGCACAAGCAGCGGTCTCCAGTCCAGCAATGGGTCTCGCCACAAGCGTGAGTGGGAAGCCTCCTTCTGCGCCGACAGGGCCTCTGGCGGCATCAGTCTGACAGCATCTCTCCGCAGCGTGGAGTCAGGTCCTCCCGCGAAGAGCCTTCAAGTCACTCGTCTTAGTGGTCTCTTTTTAAGGAGGGATGGTCACCCCAGGAGAGGTCTTGATTCTATCAGCTTCTCCTTCTGTTTGAGTGATGTACCTGATCCATCAAACTTCTTTTTTTTATTTTTTTTATTTTTTTTTTTAATTTATGGCTGTTTGGGTCTTTGTTTCTGTGCGAGGGCTTTCTCTAGTTGTGGCAAGCGGGGGCCGCTCTTCATCGCGGTGCGCGGGCGTCTCACCGTCGCGGCCTCTCCTGTTGCGGAGCACAGGCTCCAGACGCACAGGCTCAGCAGTTCTGGCTCACGGGCCCAGTTGCTCCGCGGCATGTGGGATCTTCCCAGACCAGGGCTCGAACCCGTGTCCCCTGCATTGGCAGGCAGATTCTCAACCACTGCGCCACCAGGGAAGCCCCTCAAACTTCTTATCTAAAGCAATACTCTTAGTTCATCGCTCGAAGACACTCGCAGTCCCACAGTGAGCATTTCAAAACATCCAATATGGAGTTCACGTTGGCCACTGTGACTCCATTTTGAACTACTTATCGTAGCTTAAGTCCTATAAGTTTCACACAAGATGAGTAGGAGTCAAAACAACAGAGGACGAGAGGCTCGTGGAGCAAGCCAAAACCCAGCCCGAGGTCTGCCGCCAAGTGCATCCAACTCAGAACCCGGGACAGGCTACCCAGCCAGTCCACAGACCCACGAACAAGAAGAGCAAGTGCCCACTGCTGGAAGCTACACCCTTCAGGGGGTGTTTCACGCAGCATTATGATGACAACGTCTGTGTGATATTGTGATTTATAATGAGAAATATCTATTTGGTCTTCATCCCCATTCCTGGCACAGAGCTCCTAAAACCTTTGGAATTTCGTAAGTGATGAGAGTAATAAGGGTGTCTTTATTATGCTAATGAGGCAACTTTTGGACCCCACCTAAGGATGGGGGCTGGTTGCCAGGAGAACCAACCATGTAATTAGAGGGTGAGAGTCCCATCCAACCTCCCTGGAGGGTAGAAGGGCTGGAAATTGAATCAATCATCAGTGGTCAATGATTTAATCAATCATGCCTACATAATGAGGCTTCCATAAAAACCCAAAAGGACAGGGTTCAGAGAGTTTCCAGGTTGGTGAACACGTGGAGGTGCAGGGAGGGTGGTGCGCCTGGAGAGGGCACAGAAGCTCCGTGCCCCTTCCTACCTACCTTGTCCTATGCATCTCGTCCATCTGGCTGTTCCTGAGTTATATCCCTTTACAATAAACGAGTAATCTAGTGAGTAGACTGGTTTCTGAGTTCTGTGAACCGCTTTAGCAAATTAATCAAACCCAAGGAGGATGTTATGGAAACCTCTGATTTATAGCCAGTAGGTCAGAAGCACAGGAGACAGCCTAGACTTTCCACTGAAGTCTGAAGTGTGTGGGGGGTGGCCGGCAACGGGGACGCAGCCCTGTGGGACTGAGCCTTTACTCTGTAGAATCTGAGACTATCTCTAGGTAGATAGTGTCAGAACTGAGTTGAATTGTAGGACACTGAGCTAGTGCTGGGAAATTGCTTGATGTGGGAAAAACTACACCCACGTAGGAATCGGGAGCAGGAGTACAGGCTGACAGAGCGCCACACAGCAAGTCAGGGGCTGAGCTGGACCAAATCCCACAGAGAATAAAGGACTCTTTCTCTACCACCTCTGTCCCCACCAGGTCATCACGCCTCTGACAGCATGCTAGCTAAGGTCTCACTCTTAAGAGGCTGTGTTTGGACGCTCCCCCTGGGTATGCCATTTCCCGGGAGACCCCTGTGAAAGGCTCAGGCTGCCTGGAAGGGATGTGCCAGCCCCTCTCCCTCTCCCCACAGCAGGGTCCCTCTCAGACCGGGCAGCGACACTGCGGCGACGTGGCGGGGTCAGCAGGCGGCTGTGAGGCAGAGCAAGCCCGGGAGGAGAGCTGGGCAGCAGCAGAGGAGGTGGTACCCAGGGCTGGGGGGTGGTCACAGGAGGGAGGAGGTGCTGGGCGCCGGGTGGGCGCTGCACCCGGGGGACCACTCTCCCGCCGGGATGAGCTCTTGGGTGCAGAGTGAGCAGACTGCTGACAGGAACGGCGCCCTGCTCCACACACGCTTCTCTGTGACCCTGGGCCAGTGGCCTCGCTGCTCTGAGCAGGGCAATGGGGATAATAACACCCCCCCAGGACTGCGGCTCGGAGTAATAGACCCTGTAATATGCAACAGGCCCAGCCCAGAGACTGGCAGGTGGACGGTCCCTGCCAGAGCGGGCTCCCTCCCCGCCCAAACCTGGCCAGGACGCCCCAGCCAGGGACATGGCTCCACAGTCACGCTTCTGGGACTTGTGTCCTGCTCCCCTGCCTCCTGGCTGTGAGACCCTGGGCAAGCCCCGCCCCTTCCCTGAGTCTCAGTTTCCTCACCTGCAAAATGGAGATAATGATATCATCTCCCTGCAAGTCGAGCTGAGGACTCAGTGAGACAATTCTCGTAAAGTGCTGGCACAGGGTCTGCACAGAAGGCACCCTCCATCAAAGGCAGCCGGCGTCACCCCGAACTGGGGGCTCTGCAGGGGGCCTCTTAGTGAAGCCCTGGACCCACAGGAGGGTTGTTCCCAAAGTTATCATTCGATCCCGGTGTCCTTTCCAGAATCCCACGTGGGAGGTTTGTGGCTGTCCCTCTCCTGCCCCTGACACCTCCTCTCTCCCTCCCCATCCAGCTTTGACAGAGTGGGTCTGGCTCTATGTGGAGAAGGATTCCCTGTTAACGTGAAAATTTCACGGAAAACAACATCTTCTACCCAATTGATGACGAGAGCAAAAACATACCAGCATCCTTGCATTTTGCCTTTATGAACAAACAAGCTGTCCCCATGTGTGAGGGACTCGGTAAAAACTATTCAGGGACACATGGCTCCTCCTTTTAAGCCACAGTATGTTAAAAGCAGTTTCCTCTCCACTACATGTTACCTTTTCTCCTTTTTCTTTTCTTTCATATGCGGGCAACCCTTGTTCATTACTATGGACTTAATTAACTCCTGCCCAAAATTCGTATGTTGATGCCCTGACCCCCAGTGTGCTGGTATTAGGAGATGGGGCCTTTGGGAGGTGATTAGGGTCAGATGAGGTCATGAAGGTGGGGCGCCTAGGATGGGATTAGTGTCCCCTTAAGAAGAGACCTCAGATTGCTTGCTCACACTCTCTCTTTCCCCACATCCTGTGAGGACACAGCAAGAAGGCAGGTTTCTACAAGTCCCCTCACCAGAACCCAACCGCGCTGGCACCCCCATCTCAGACCTCCAGCCTCCAGAACTGTGAGAAATAAATTACTGTTGTTTAAGCCCCCTTTTGTTATAGCAGCTGAGCTAAGACATTCATTCTTATGAATGATCTGTTAAGGGAGATGAATCTAGGAAATTCATGTACTGTTGGAAAGATATAGCTCTTTAAAAAAGCATTCATTTATGGTGTAAAATACAGCTGAGTGAGAGTGTGTAAACCCAGGCAAGGTCAGTGGGCCATTACGGTGCAGGTTGAATAGCTTTGCTGTAGAGCTGTCTGTAATTACCTGCTCCTAACTGGTGCTCAGGGCTTCTGTTTCTGTTCATGACCTGCAGGGAAATGGTAGAGGTCTGGCGGGGTCTGTCACCGCCTTAAAGCCCCAGCTGCACCCTCAAACCTGTACAGCTCCATAGAGCCCAGGTCTTTTCTCTGGTTGACTCCATCCTTGGGGGTCCAGGCCCAAATGGTCCTGTCTCCGGACCTTTGTCCATGGCCTTGGCATGGAGTCTGTGAGTCTCCCTCTCCCTAATGACTTGGTCCAGCCTCTTGGTTCCTTCCCACTGTCGAACCAGGCAGACAGTCTGGCAGGTGGAGCAGGGCTGGATTTCATACCATCCTCAGACCTGGGGCAAGACAGGCCCCTACCCTGGACCCCAGACATTAAAGGACCCTGCTCTGTCCCTCCTCTAGCCATGCCTCTCCTCACAGGATGACGCAAATGTGTAGCCAAAAGGATGTGCTCATTGGAGACTAGCCCCTGATTTAGACAACAGTTTGGATACCTAGGACCCCAGAAATCCCCATCCAAGTGGCCTGAAGCCCACTTCCTGACTCAGGTGGGCCTCTTCCCTGGACCTGTGCTGCTGAGGGTGGACGCGCTTGGTTGGGGGGTGAGCACCCCAGGCTTGAAGGGTGCCAAGGGGCAGCTGTTCGTGGGGGTCGTGAAAGGAGTTTGAACACTTGCGCTGGGGCATCCACGCCCTTGTGCTGTGGGGCGGACCTAGGGAGAGGAAGAGAAGGGGATGGGCCCGGGGGGGCCAAGGCAGGTTCTCCCTGCACCTCCACATCTGGGCTGGAACCCCAAGCACTTCAAGTCAAACCTGGTCTCCCAGGTTGTTATAAAGTTATCTTTGTCAAGGTAGCAAATAGAATATATACTATTTCCACTTCACTGGTTTGATTTATCATTTTAAATATTTAGGAACGAGGGCCTCCATTAGGTGTGGTCTCCGTCCCTCAAATATCAGGGGCAACCTGGAGCACCTACAGCGCACAAACAGTATGCTGGGACCTGGGGTCCGCGGGGAAGAAGCCCACCTCCAGCAGGTAATGCCAGCCACCTCGCCCTTGAGTGCAGGAGTCTGATCTGACTGAGGGGCGGGCGGGGTCCTCACCTGGCCGCGTGCTCCCGCTGTGGGCCCTGCGTGCGGCTCAGCCGTCCATGGGGATGGTTTTATCGCGCTGTGTGAGGGGTCACGCTCTGCTTCAGGGCGCCTTCAATGCTGTTCCAGAGAATAGCAGGGCCCTGTAACAGGACGAGAGGCTGGACAAGGTGGCAGAGGCCCCGCAGCCGGGCTTATGGCCCCATCCTCTCCCCGCTCTAATTACTCCTCACAACCAGCCCGCAAGGGGGTACGATCACCTTCCCATCTGCAGGTGAAGTCGCCTGCCCCCGGTGGCGTGCTCAGCGTCAGCACCCCCATCCTCTGACTCTCAGACCAGGGCCCCTTCAGGGGTCAGCTGGGTGTCAGGAGCGAGCGCCCAGAGCAGGGCCAGGGGCTGGAGTGGGCGGAAGCTGCGAGCAGCTGCGAGAGGCCCCAGTCACTCCTGTTTCACCCCCAGGACCTTTAGTGCCCGGCGCAGTCGTGGCACAGAGAGAGCATCCCCTGAGACACGTGGCTGGTGAAGGGACGACAGCTGTGGGACCCGGGCAGGAAGGCTCCCCCAGACGCCCTCAGCCGGGTCTCTCCTGTTTCCCCAGCCTCCGTCTACGTCTGGCTTCCCCAATCTGTTCCCTCTGCCATCCAGCATTTAGGGCCTCCTCTCAGTCTCCCAGAAGACACCAGCTCCCGCCCACCACAGGGCCTTTACAGGTGCCCTTCTCTCTGCCTAGATCACCCTCCTGGTCCCGGTGGCTCTTCCTCCCCTTCCCTGAGCAGCTCAAGTCCATACTATCACGTCTCTTTCAGAGCATCAAAGCCCTCTGCTGCCTGGCAGTTGCCCCGCGTGTGATGAATTAAAGATGTGGGCAGTGGTCCATTCAGCGCAACTCTCCTCCGCTGGCTGCAAACTCCACGAGAGCGGCCACTGGGTCCTGGTCACCTGTCTCTCCAGCATCATAGCTCATGCACAAGAAATACGGAATGGATGATTGAATGGATGAACAAATGGAGGGAATGAGGTCTGAGCTGAGCCTGTGACTGCAGCCTGGAGCCTCCCCCAGCCCCACCCATCAACCTCTCCCATCCCCAGACTCAACCTGAGGTCCTCCTCTGGGTTCCCGTCCCAAGTTCACGCCTCTGGAGTCCTTATCATTCTAGGTGGCCTGTGTAGATGGTCTGTGTCTCCGCCTGCCTCCCCATCCAGACCCGAGACTGTGAAGGTGGGATTCCCTCTAGGGCCCCAGTGTCCACCCCAGGGCAGGACCAGGGCGGGACAGGGAGCGTGTGTTGAATGAATAAAGGAGGGGCTTTTGAGAGAAGGGAGGCACCTGGCTCTACTCAGAGGCAATGGCTCTGGCCGTTTGCTCTGCAGGCTGAGCTGTGGTGCCTATTCTCCCCAACACACACACACACACACACACACACACACACGTCTATGGCACAGATTTGGCTGCAGCCTTCAGAGGTCCTGGGGGAAGATACAGGAAACAAGGTGGCACCTGGGAGCTGAGGGGCTGGGAGTAGGGCTGTCAGGGTAAGAGCATCAGTGAACTGGGTCTTCCTCTCTCCTCTGAGAAGAAGCAGGCAGTGGCATACCTGAGACTGCTGTCTGGTGGTCTGGCTTCTATCGTGGCTGTGGAGTTGGTAGTATCTTAGAGGCACTGGTGGAGTGATGGCTCCTAACTCATCCCCACCCCCTTGAGGTCTGACATCTTAAAATTCATGGAACCACAGCACCTCGGGGAGGCAGGGACTCTCCTAGGCACTTACTGATAACCTGCCATGGCAGGAACAGGATTTATTATCGTGTGCATACTTATTTGCAACCATTTACACACATACACACAAACACACACACACACACACACACACACACGAGAATTTTATCTTTACCCACCCAGCTTCCCCACTTCCCTGCCCTCTAAATGAGAATGTTATCTTTGCAAGATGGTTTCTGATGCGTATGTGAGCCCACTTACAAAGCAGAGCCAGGAGAATTGACAACAGGGAGAAAACCAAAGGTGAAACCAAGACTGAGGTGATGGTTCTACATGATGCAAGCGGGGAAGGGAAGGAAAGGAGACAAAACAGCTCTGCAAGCTACGGGCTGGAGAGACCTGGAAGCTTCAGCTTGTGAGAGGCTCTGCAATCCCCCGAAAGTGAGGAATGGAGCCTTGAGAAATTGTGGGAGCACAAACCGCCTCCCCGGAGTCTTCTTCAGGAAATGGGAGTAAAATAGGAATTCCTTTTTAAATGACTGTTGGTCACCGGCCTGTTTCTTTGGGTACAACACTGAATTGAGACTGGGCCCCACGGAACTCCAGTTACGATCAGATCACGGCGTCATGAAGGATGCAGATGTTTCTCAAGGGCACAGGTGGGGCTCTGAGTGTCACCCCCGGGGCCCAGGGCCTGGCCTGTGCAGGGGAGACACTTCATAAATAAGTGCTGACCCAAAGAAGAGTCTTTACTTGTAGGAGTTCATTTTATCATCAGAGAGACTGCAGAATAAAAGTAATGAACAAAAGACTATCTTATTTTTTTTTTAAGGTTTTCACATTTTTTTTTTAATTTTTATTGGAGTATAGTTGCTTTACAACATTGTGTGAGTTTCTACTGTACAGCAAAGTGAATCAGTTATACGTATACATATATCCCCTCTTTTTTGGATTTCCTTCCCATATAGGTCACCACCTTCTATACAGTAGGTTCTCAGCAGTTATCTATTTTATACATAGTATCAGTAGTGTATATATGTCAATCCCAATCTCCCAATTCATCCCACTCTGCCCTTTCCCCCTTGGTATCCATACATTTGTTCTCTACGTCTGTGTCTCTATTTCTGCTTTGTAAGTAAGATCATCTGTACCAATTTTTTCACATTCCACACATATGCATTAATATACAATATTTGTTTTTCTCTTTCTGACTTACTTCACTCTGTATGACAGTCTCTAGGTCCATCCACGTCTCTACAAATGACCCAATTTCGTTCCTTTTTGTGGCTGAGTAATATTCCATTGTATATATGTACCACATCTTCTTTATCCATTCCTCTGTTGCTGGACATTTAGGTTGTTTCCATGTCCTGGCTATTGTAAATAGTGCTGCAATGAACATTGGGGTGCATGGAGAGATATACCATGTTCTTGGATTGGAAGAATTAATATTGTGAAAATGACTATACTACCCAAAGCAATCTACAGATTCAATGCAATCCCTATCAAATTACCAATGGCATTTTTCACAGAACTAGAACAAAAAATTTTACAATTTGTATGGAAACACAAAAGACCTCGAATAGCAAAGGAAGTCTTGAGGGAAAAAAAAAAAAAAAAACGGAGCTTGAGGAATCAGGCTCCCTGCCTTCAGACTATACTACAAAGCTACAGTAATCAAGACAGTATGGCACTGGCACAAAAACAGACATATAGATCAACGGAACAGGATAGAAAGCCCAGAGATAAACCCACCCACCTATGGTCACCTAGTCTATGACAAAGGAAGCCAGAATATACAATGGAGCAAAGACAGCCTCTTCAATAAGTGGTGCTGGGAAAACTGGACAGCTACATGTAAAAGAATGAAATTAGAACACTCCCTAACACCATACACAAAAATAAACTCAAAATGGATTAAAGACCTAAATGTAAGGCCAGACACTATAAAACTCTTAGAGGAAAACATAGGCAGAACACTCTTTGACATAAATTGCAGCAAGATCTTTTTTGACCCACCTCCTAGAGTAATGAGAATAAAAACAAAAATAAACAAATGGGAACTAATGAAACTTAAACTTTCCTTGCACAGCAAAGGAAACCATAAACAAGATGAAAAGACAACCCTTAGAATGGAAGAAAATATTTGCAAATGAAGCAACTGACAAAGGATTAATCTCCAGAATATACAAACAGCTCATGCAGCTCAATATCAAAAAAACGAACAACCCAGTCAAAAAATGGGTGGAAGACCTAAATAGACATTTCTCTGAAGAAGACATACAGATGGCCAACAAAAACATGAAAAAATGCTCAACACCACTAATTATTACAGAAATACAAATCAAAACTACAATGAGATATCACCTCACACTGGTCAGATTGGCCATCATCAAAAAATCTACAAACAACAAATGCTAGAGAGGGTGTGGAGAAAAGGGAACCCTCTTGCACTGTTGGTGGGAATGTAAATTGATACAGCCACTATGGAGAACAGTATGGAACTAAAAATAGAATTACCATATGACCCAGCGATCCCACTCCTGGACATTTATCCAGAGAAAACCATAATTCAAAAAGACTATCTTAAGGAGAGTGACCAAGTTAGCATTTATTGGGTGCCTCACCGAGAGTCAGGCAACAGTCTGGTCAGTGGGCGTCACCTCCCCCATCCCACAGAGGAGGAAATAGACTCAGAGAGGGGAAGAGACTCACCCAAGGTCACACAGCTGGGCAGTGAGGAGCTGGGTGCAAACCCCACCTGCCTGGCTCCCCCTCCATGCTCTTTCCACTCACCCCCCTGAGCAGAGGAGAGGGAGGCAATGTGCGGCTATGGGGGACCTGGGCAGGAGTCAGGGCGGGGCGGGGGGTAGGTCACATGTGAGCTGGAGTTTGAAGGAGGCTAAGCATTCTGACGGACAGAGGGGACAGGACACTGGTGTAGGCGAGGGAGGGGCGTTCCAGGTGGAAGAAGCAGCATGAGGAAAACCAGGAAGTGGGGAAGCCCAGAGCATCTTTGGAGCATAGAGAAAAGTGGGGTTTGGCAGGATCAGCAAAGGGAGATATAACAGGAAGGGCAGGGTGGTCCTTGGCCAGAAAGTCCCTCCAAGGTCACAACTTTGCACAAATCTTCCAGCCCCCTGAAGTCAACTGTGTGAACTCAGTTTGGATGTGAACGCTTAGGCCTGTTTTTTCAGCCCTTCTGACTGGGGTTATTTCCCTGCCCTATCAATAGCCATCTGCCAGCCCTCCCTTGGGGCCCTGACCTCTCCCATAGGCCCAGCTCTGCGCATCCAGGCTCAGCAGGCCCTGCAGACTCCATCTGCCCGCACTGAGCCCGTCACCCAGTCTCCTCAGGCTCCGCCTCATGGACGGCTCTGAGCCGAGTCACGGCTGGGGTCAGTGATGAGAGTGGCTATTTGAAGTACCCACCCCTCCTGCCCATTGTCCAGATTAAAGCCACATCTTCCTAAAGCACCGGCAGAACAAGTCAGTCCCCTGCTACAGTCCACCAAGGGCTTGCCATCCCAACGTCCATGGCCTTTAAAGCCACACACGCTCTCCCGCCTCCCAACATTGCCACTTCAACCCTGTTATTCTCACCGTGGGAGGAAATCATTTTTCGGGCTGTGCAGCTGTTGGTTTAGGACTCACTCCTAAGCCACCCACCAGCCATCGGGCACGGGCCAAGGCTGAAACACTGCTTCCACCTGACCACTCCCCTGGGCTTTCCATCATCTACTCTCCCCCAGACACATCCCCAGTGTCCCTGTGTTTGTCTGTGGCCTGGGCTCTCTCCTAGGAGTCAGGTCTTGTGCTTTCCTTTAGAGCATCTGCCGGGCCTAGCCGTCTCTCTCTCTCTCTGGGAACCCAGCCCAGGGCCCTCCGTCTCTGTCTGCCAACTGGGGAGAGTGTCACCGTCAGCTCAGGGGCCACACTCAGCGTCTCTGGGAGGGGGAGGGTTTCTGGCTGGCCGGTAGCCACTACCTGCCGGACGCCTGGGTCTCCACCATGAGCGTGGGGAGCCATGGGGGAAGCATTGCTGCTGCCAGAGAGGCCCTTCTGAAATGCAGATTCCCCGTGAAAGGAAGCACATCACACTCTCGGCGTTCTCCGGCCTCCCTCCCAATCACCTGGATGCTGAGTCCTGGAGTCAGGACTTGTCACTGGGGTCAGGTGCTCATGTCACCGACAGCACAGGCTCTGGATTCAGCCAGGCCTGAGCTCGAGTCCTGTCTCTACCTCTTGCGCCCTGGGTGACCTGGAACATGTCCCTTGATGGCTCTGGACCTCAGCCTCCCATCTGTTCTTGGGGCAAAAGATGCGAAGGAAAAGATGGGGTGAAAAATGGCCACCTTGGAGGGTGGAGGAGAGGATTGGGTGAGATGAGTCTTGGAAGTGCTTGGCCCCGTGCCTGTGTGTAGGAGATCTCGGCACGTATCAGCTGTCGTCGCTGTCACTGTCATAGAAGCAGCAGGGCAGGGTGGTGACAGGCTCGGTGCCAGGAGTCAGCCTGGCTGGGTGTGAATCTGGGCTCTACCCCTCCCCGGTGTGTGACTGGGAAAGCTTCTTAACTGTGCTGGGCCTCAGTTTCTGCATCTGTAAGATGGGGAGGATGGTGGTGCCTTCCTCGCAGGGTTGTTGTGAGGATTCAATGAGTTCCTGTGGGTGAAGCACTTGCTCACAGTGCCTCCATGTGAGCCCTTCCCACCGTGTTCACAGTGGCTGTTTCTGGGTCTGTCAGCTTCACCCCACCCCAAGCTCACCAAGGGCAGGGCCAGTGTCTCCATGCGGGTGACCAGCTCATCCCGTTTTACCTGGGACTGTCCCAATTTCAGCACTGAAAGTCCTGCATCCCAGGAAGCCCTCAGGACCCAGCAAACCAAGACAGCTGGTCACCCTAGTCTCCATTTGTGCATCCCCTGACCCCCAGCTTTGTCCATCCGATTCCAGCTCACCTGTCACCTCCTCAGAGAGGCTGGGCCTGACCTAAGACATATGTCCCCCACCTGGTCCCTCTGTCACTTGTCACATTAATGCCTCCATTTTTTTCCCATCCTCCCCCCAACCTCCGGAAGGGAAGTTCTCTGGAACCAGGGGTCCTGCTCCGCCTCCTCCACAGGATCCCCAGCACCCACTTAAGGTCTGGCATGTAACTGGTACTCAATACATAAATAAATGTCATTCATTTATTAAGCACCTGCTATATGCCAGGCCCTGTCCTAGGCACTGGGGACATACCTCTGAGCAGGACAGATTCAACGCCCTGGGAAGGGGGCACGGGCAGTGGGCAGAGCAGGGCAGACAGTCCAGCGTGGGTGCATCAGGGGCCCTCCCAGAGGAAGTGGTGTCTCAGCTGGGCTCAGGAGGACGAGCAGGGGTACGCAAGCCACAGGAGGGAAGAGGCTCCTGGCAGAGCCACCGGCGGAGCAAAGGCTGGGAGGACAGAGGAGGTAAAAGGATCCAGCAGTCAGTGTCCCTGAAAATTCCAGAAATAGAGCCGCCCAAAGGCTGTGCACGGCCAGAGCCATTTCACCCAGGAGGGAGCCAGGCCTGGAGAGGTGAACGGGCCTGCCCGGGTCAGCCGGGGGTCAGTGATAGGATCGTTGGGCTGGGAGCCCACTGCCCCGGACCACTGGCCGGCCTCCTCGGCCTCGGGTCTTTCTCTGCATCCCGGTCCACCCAGCCGCTGTCAGGCTGATTTTTTTCCTCTTCTCCAGCAGTTCCTCTTTCACCTTCCACCTTGGTGGCTGAGACAATTTCTCAATGTCCAGCCAAAGGGGTAATACTTATTGGATTTGATTTAAGTAATAAAACACTTGCTGGCCCAGCCATTTGGATGGGAGAGCTGGGAACAGCAGGACCCGGCTGCAGACACATGCGTCAGTCTTGTTGCTTTCCCAACATGAGACCCCAGAGGTGCTGACTGGGGGCTTGGGGCCAGCGGCCCTGGGGGTGAACCCTCTATTTCCAGGCTGCGCGAGCCTGGGGACATCTCTTCACCCCTGGGAGCCTCAGCTTGCTTCCGTGTAAAGTGGGGCACCACCATGTACCCCGCAGGGGTTGTCGTGAGGACTGGAGATTCTGAGAAGCCTGAGAATGGTGTGCGAATTGTCATCTTCCCAGAGCCCCTGGGGTTCCAAGGCCTGACAGGCAGGGGCACTGTGGCCGCAGCTGTCTTGGTCCTGCCCCCTTCACAGACAGGGCACTCACCACCTCCTGAGCCAAACGGCACACCTCAGGGTCGCTCTGTGTGGAAAGAAACGGATCAACACACCCGTCCAAGTTCTCCAGGCCCCAGGACAGGCCCTGCCCATCCTCTGAGCCCCTGCCCTGCACGTCGGGCACTGGGCGGAGACCCAGGTTCGAAATCCTGGCCCTGCATCCCCGTCCCACCCCCCAGAGCTGCTTCCCCCTCAGGTCTCACCCTCCTCATTGTACAATGGGGTCATTGCCCCTGCATCTCGGGCTTGTTGGGGGACTCCGACATGAAGGACGCCCGCCGTGCTGCCCCATGTTCTGTGATTGCCGTCATCCTTGTTAGCTTTTTCCCCACCTTCTCCTCTGCAGGTTCTCTCGGAGCTGGGAGCTCATCCTTAGGGAGAAGGTCCCTGTTCTTATGATCTTCCCGTCTGGACTCTGAGGCCCCTCAACAGGGTTTAATCCCCTTTTCCAGCCTGAGGTTCACTCTTGTCTATTTGTTATTCAATCTAGAGCAGCACCACTGTAGAGACCGTCTGGTCCAATTCCATCGTTGTCAGGCGGGGAAACAGAGTCCCAGCAGGTCACTCGGAGACTCCGAGCTGAGATTAGAGCCGGGGAAACCCAGTGTCGAGCCCAGGGCTGTCCACCTCTCCAGGCGACCCCCTTTTGATGCGCCCTCCTCTGAGACCCACCACTGGGGACTCCACATGCAGCCTCTCCCAGATCAGGAGAGGGCAGGTCTGCTCTGCAGCCTCCGGGTTTCTCCATCTGTGAATCAGTCACAACAATCCCTGCCTCTCAGAGGTGCTGGGAGGAGAGCCTTGCTTGGAATTGTCCCAGTCAAGGAACACTGCCTGGCTAGATATGGAAAATTCAGGAATGAGTTGAGGGGTCAGGCATGGTGTCTTCGAGGGAGCTAATGAATAAATCACAAGTCATTCAGAGGTGTCTGAAGCTCACCCACCTTCACTGGACTGACCTTCCTCTGTCATGCTCTCCATCCCTCCAGCAGAGTGCAGGTGAGGAATAAATAAACAGCAGCTTCCCCACCCCACCACCTGACACACATATCAGCTTCCGTGCAGACATCACTCACCAGGCTGGCAGGGCCAGAAGCGGGAACCCCAGCCAGCCTCCCCTCTGGGACCAACCACAATCCTAATACCAACAGCTACTGCTTATTGAGCACCTACTATGTTCCATGCATCATCTTGTTTCTGTCTCACAAGAAGAAGTGAGTTAAGCACTATAATTAGCCTCAATTTACAGAATTGTAAGAGGGTCAGACAGTGGCACAGAGGAGAAAAGACAGGGTCTGAGTCAAACTGGCATGAGTTTGAATTCCAGCTCTAGCCCTTGAAAATTGTGAGGCCTTAAGCAAGTTATTTTAGCCTCAGTCTCCCAATCTCTAAAACGGGGAGTAACAATCTCGCTGGGCTCTTTTGAGGATCCCATGAACAAGTGGGTCAGGGTCTGGCATGTAGTAATTATTCAGCACATGGTGGCCTTGTTTATTCGTATTATCGTTGTTGCATACTCCTATGTTATTTCTTTCCCCTGTGCCACCCTGGCTGCCTGTGCTGGGAGAACTGGGGAGCTGAAACCAACCAGAAAAAGAGTATGAACTTCAAGTGGCTACAGAGAGTTAAGACTTCCCTGCTGGAGGTCAGCACACACAAACACACACACACGCGCACACACACGCGCACACACCTGCGCTTTTCCTCCAGCAAGAAGAGGTAGGTGAGGACTCCTTCCTGGTGGCAGCTCCTGGGCACTCTGCAGTTCCCGATGGTTGCAGGCTCCTGGTGTGTTGCCCTGTCTGGGCGGGGTCCCTATCTGCTGGCACTAAGCAGAAGGTAGATGGAGCCTGGGCAGGCAGGAGGCTTGAGTGAGGCTCTTCCTCTTGAGATCCTGATTCCACTCCTGCTTTAAGAATCTATTCTCGACCTGCAGAATTGTCTCAGCACCCAGCACAGAGCCTGGCACCAAGGGGACATTCAGAAAATATTTATTAAATAAGTAAACAAATTCTAAGATTCTATAGTTCTAGGTACCTGAGACTCTGATTCTAATATTCTGTGCTTCTGTGGTTCAAGAATCTTAAACTGTTAGTACTTTTAACCAAGGATCCCAGGCTCAAATGCCAAGAAGAGGCAGGCAGAGAATGTGTGTGAGTGAAACGGGCCAGATATGAGTACCAACACACACACTGTGTGAGGGGCAGGCTGGGAGGGTCTGGGGAACCCAGTCCCATCATAGCTATGACCAGTATGAGCCCAGTGTGGCCAGATCTTCCGATTTTTCAGGGCAAGGCAGACAGCTGGATTTTTTTGCCTTTTCTCTTTCTACCTTTTTGTTGTTGTTGTTGTTGAATAGCCTCATTTTTTTTAACTGCCATGTTTTTTAAAATAATAATAGGAGAAACTGTGTGTGGGGTTTATGGGAACTCTCTGGACCATCTTTGCAACTTTTCTGCAAATCTAAATATATTCTAAAAGAAAAAATTTTATTAGAACAGAAACACCACGAGGGCCAAAAGCAATAGATCTGTGAGCTGAATCAGCCCCCCGGGCAACTGTTTGCAAACTCTGTGCTCAATAGCAGTGAAACTAGGCACTAAGCTTGAAGTCAAGGCCCAGGGTCTGAACAGCTTACACACTTCCACCTCCTGGCCAGGTCAGGGAGGCAAGGCCCACACCTAGAGACGGAGGCTGGAGAAGTGGGGGGAGAGGCAGAGAGGAGCAGGTGCGGGGCAGCGTGGGGCTGGAGCGGGGGATTCTGGGTAGATACATTAAGTTGAGAGGCCTAGAGGATGTGGAGAAAAGGGGACCCTTGTGCACTGTTACTGGGAATGTCAACTGGTACTGCCATTATAGAAAACAGTCGGGAGCTTCCTCAGCAAATTGAAAATAGAGCTACCGTATGATCCAGCAATCCTACTTCTGGGCATGGATCCAGGTCCAAATCCTGACTCTGTTCCCTACTAGCTGAGTGACCTCAGGAGAGTCACTTCCCCTCTTCAGGCCTCAAGTTCCTGATCTGTAACATGGAGATAATGATTGCTTGGCCTCAGCTCGTGGACCCAGAAGCTATCTGGTCTACCACGTCAGGGCAGGAGGCACAGTTCCTCAGGCCCAGTGCAGCAGGGCTCCCACAGGCAGGCCTGGCCGGCGCCCCAGCCTGGCACGGCCGAGCCTCTGCGTCCAGCCCTGCTGACAGCTGGCCACTCTCACTGGTGACACGGCCCATCGTTCCCGGCATCTCAGCTCTGAGGCTTCTCTCCTTCTCTGTTCTGGGCCTTGCTTCCCTTTCAGAGTCGGGTTCTGCTCCTTGATTGCAGCTTGTTTTAGGCAGAACCTTTTGTTGCAAGGGGCAGAGCATGAAGAGTTAAAGCAAAAGGTATAGGACTTGTTGGCCCACAGAACTGGAACATACAGTGCGTGGAACTGGTTCCACAGGGGCAGCTGGAGGCAAAAGCTCTACCTGCTTCCTCCCTTCTCTTCGCTCTGCTTCCCTCTGTGTCGACGTCCTTCTCAGACAGGCTTTCTCCCCACTGAGGCAAAGATGGCCACCAGCGATTCCAGGCTTAGATGGTCCTTACAGCTTGTGACCTCAGAGGAAGAGGGCCCATCTCCCTCCCAGTGTCCATATCAGAGGATCCTGTTGATAAGAGAGAAAGGAAGGACAAACCCCTCAGAGCTCCTCGCAATGAGCTGATGCACCCTTCACTTCACGGGACCCGGGGAGAATGAGGGTCTGTCTCCCTGATAGGACTGCAGCCCCCACTCCCCAGCCCAAGAAGGTGAACTGTGAGGTCCATGGGGTCAGCAGAGGCAGGGATGGGCCAGATCAAAGGTCTCAGGAGACAGCGGAAAGTCTGGAAAGGCAGAATCTGCTCCCAGACTCTCTGATCAGAAACAGGAAACAAAGGCATGAGTGGAGGGAATGGAGGACTCGACCTCCCACCACAGTCCTCAGGGCCCCTGGAAGAGGTAACGTCCCCGGCCTTCTCCTGGGCTCTGGGCCTGGCCAAGCTGCCTCCTGCATCTGGGGGGTGAATGAGTAAACAACAGGAAGGCGGATGCCTTAGAATAACCCAGGATTTGGGGAAGAAAATATCAGCAAGCAAATCACAAGAGGAACCAATCAGCAGGGACCGCCAGTCAGCTGGACCAATGAACTCACCCAGTCAGATGAATTCATTTGTTCGGCCAATCACGTGTTGAGTTCTGCCATGAGCTACTATTAAGACACAGTGGGGCTGGCATTGGTGCTGCCTCCAGATTCCCAATGACCTTGGGCCTCTAGGAGTCTCCCCACCTCCCCCACCAGGGGGCACATCCTTCCCAACACGCAAAGGACAAAATGGCCTTGCATTGGATGGGAGCCTTTCAAGGCATGCAGGGAGCCGGGGACCAAGCCTGACATGTCAGTGGTGCATTGAGACACTCGTGTCTCCAGGCCCCTGCTGATGTCAAAATGTTATGATTTCCCTGGAAGAAATGATGAGTGGAACTGAGTGGAATTAAATACCGACCTGACTGGAGAGGCTGCTGCTGAGTGTGTAGCCATGGTGACAGCATCCCTGCTGACTCCCCACTCACCAAAGGGGACACGGGCAGCCGGGAGAGAAGGAGCCTGTCGGACCCTCCTGGGGACACCCCTGAATTTCTGTCTCATTCAGGTTACTGAGGACCCAACTTTGTTCATTCGTTCCCTCACTCATTCCATATATTTCCCCAGCATCTATTTTGTTCTGAACACCACAACGTGTTCCCTGTCCTCAGAGATCCTATCGTCTAGCTGAGGAAGGAGATGTAAAGAGGTAAACAAATGAATATAATCAGAAACTGGGATGCTTATTGTGAAGTGAGAGAATAAAACAACATGAGGGAGAAGAAGACGGCGGCTTAATCTAGGGGGGTCCAGAGAGGGCCTCCCTGAGGGAATATTTGAACTGAGACCAGAAGGGTCAGGAGTCAGACAAAAAGGGAAGAGGAAGAGCTTTCCTGGTGGCAGGAACTGCCAAGTGAAGCCCCTGAGGCAGGAAGGAGCTTGGGGCTTCCCAGGAACAGAGGCCATTAATGTGGTTAGAATGAGGCTGGAAACGGACAAGGACCAGGTCAGGAGGGGCTACGTGTTCTAGTAGTGGCTTATCCCAGGGCAGTAGGGGCCGTGGGAGAGCTTTAAGCTGGATGGTGATGCCACCAGGCCAGTGTTTTTACAGCTCTTTTGTCTGCTCTGTGGAGCGTGGACTAGGGGAGGAGAGGGAAGGGAGAAGAGCGTTCCCGGAAGAGGGAGCAGCTCGCAGGCAGGTCAGGCCTGAATGAACAGGACGTGTTCCAGGAAGTGCCGGAAGTGGGTGGGCGCATGGAGGGAGGGGGAGGTGCTTGAGATGAGGGGGGGTTGGGTGGGGCCCTGCCACAGAGGGCTTCACAGGTGCCTGTTCAGAGTGTGACTTTTAAACGGGGGGAAGTGACATGATTCAATTTTTTTAAGTTCCCCTTAAGCTCAGCCTTACTATGTCCAACAGCCACTGCTGACCAAGGTTTTAGGAGGCTCAGCTCCTATTGGATGGGAAGGGGGCGTGGCGGGAATCCTCAGACAGAGAGGGGCGTTAGGGCCCTGGCTCTGTCCTTCTCAGCTGTGTGACCTTGGGTGAGCTCCTGAACCTCTCTGAGCTTCATCTCCCTCCTCAGGAAGCAGGGTTGAGACCCCTCGCTCCACAGGGCTTCCCTGAGGGCCTGACGAGCTCCTGTGTGTGGCTCAGTCCTCGGTGCTGCCACCCGTGGCATCATGAATCCAAATCCCCCCTGGGGAAGGGACATCACAATATCCCTGGGAGGCAGAAGGGCCAGGGGTGTCTCTTCCATTTTCCAGATGAGAAAAACGAGGTCCAGGGATGGGAAATTACTTGCCCAAGGGTGGCGAGCGGCAGGCAGCGCCCAGGAGACAGAGGCTGAGGATGGTGGGCAGTTAGAGTTGGCGCTCTCTGGAGCCCCATGGGCGTGGGTTCAAATCCCATCTCCTAGTCACCAGCTCAGTGCCTTGATCAGGTAGTCCAACCCCTCTGGGTCTCAGTCACCTCATCCCCAGCCTGTCAGAGGCTCAGAGGGACTGAGGTCACACCATGTGTGGAGCCCGGCACAGGGAAGAAGCTGCTTAAACTGACAAAAAGGAAGAGCATCAGGGCGAGACGGAGACACTGCCTGGGAGAATCACTCTCCCCTCCTAGGGAGCAGCTGCCCCAAATCCCCCCACTTCTCTTCTCCCACTTGGCTCTTGGCAGGATCCACTGTCATTTCTACACAGAGGTAACAGTAACAATAATTATATTAAGCCCAGTTCACAGACCCTTCCTCCCAGCAGTGCTTTGGCAGCACCGGTTGCACACCACCCACCTCCCCAGAAAGAGGGGCACTAAAAGCAGTCTTAGGGCAGGACATCCAACACCAACATGCCATGTGACTCTGAGCAGGGCCTTTCTCATCCTGGGCCTCAGTTTCCCCATCTGCACAAAGCAGGTATGGAAATAGATACTTATAGAGGTAAGAAGTGTCAGTCACACTGGGCCACTAACTTCTGAGGCTGTTCAGAGGATGTGTGTGTGTGTTGGCCCTTTTAACCTTATCCCTCTCCCCTCTCCCCAGATCACAAAGCAACAGCCTCCATGACCTCCTGCCATTCCTCAAAGAGGTTATGCCTTTTCCAGCCTCAGGGCCTTTGCACTTGCTGTTTCTTCTGCTCCTGCTTCCCTCAGGTGTCACCAGGTCTGTCCCTTCATTTCATTCAGGTCTCAACTCAGACATCCCTTAGAGTATCACCCACCCCAGCCTATCACTCCTTGACCCCCTGAATTTGCCCCCCACAAACTTCATGTGTTCAAACCCTAACCCCCAGTACCATAGAATGTGACTGTACTTAGAGATAGCACCTCTAAAGAGGTGATTCAGTTAAAATGAAGCCGTTAGGAGGGTCCCTAATCCAATCTGACTGGTGTCCTTATAAGAAGAGATTAGGACACACAGAGAGACACCAGGGATGTGTGTACACAGAGGAAGACACAGCAAGAAGGTGGCTGTCTGCAAGCCAAGGAGAGAGGCCTCAAAGAAACTAAATCTGCCAACACCCTGATTTTGGACTTCTAGCCTCTATAACTGTGAGAAAACAGATTTCTGTTGCTTAAGCCACCCAGTCTGTGCTATTTTGTTAAGGCAGCCCAAGCAAACTAATACAGCCTTCAACCCTATTTTATTTTTCTGTGTAGCACTCATCAGGTCTGACATTATTTATATATACATATTTCTTTATTGTTTGTCCTCTCCTCACCCCATACAATAGGAACTCCACGAGGTCAGACACTTGGCTGGTTCTATTTCCGGGAATCGTAGGCACATAGTAGGTCCTCAGTAAATGAAGAAGTTGGAGCCGGACACCCCTGAGTTCAAGTTCTAGCCCCGTCATTCCCTAACACTGTAACCTTGGACTGGATCCTTGACCTCTCTGGATCCTTGACCTCTCCTCCTTTACAGAGGAGCCCAAAGTGTCTCCTCTGTAAAATGGACCTAATAATCACGCCAGACTCAGAAGGGGTGTGACACTATGGAGGATTAATGCAGGCAAATTGCCTAGTGCAGTGCCTGGTGCGTAATATATGCTCCAGAAATAAGAGATAAGTTGTTGCTGTTCTCTTAACAGTAGTAAGTCCGTTCATTCATTCATTCATTCCATAAACACATACTGACACTTTTTCTGCTGCCAGATGCTGGGGACACGGAAAATCAGGCTTGGCTTCTGACTTAGAGGTGCTCCCAGGTTAGTGGGGGAGACAGACCAGGGGATCGGTAATGAGGGTCCTTGAGCAGAGACAGAAATAGGCTCCTCAGGGAAGGTTCACAGAGAAGAGGGTATTGGGATTGGGTCTTGAGGAGTGAGTAAGAGCTCGCCAGGCCAATAGGGAGGGGAAGGGCATCCAGGCAGAGGAAAGGGCAAGTGCAAAAGCAGGGGCAGGTCCTTGCCTGGTGTGTACCTGGCTAATGTCTGTGCCTCTGCGTGGCTGGTGCAGGGCCAAGGGGTTTGGAACGTGATCCAAGGACACCATGGAGCCTGGGAAGGATTTATAGCAGGAGAGAACCAGTCAATTTTGTGCTGTGGAGGGTCACTCCAGGGCAGAGTAGAGGGCTGGAGTGGAGGTACTTGAGGGCAGAGAGGCTGTCAGTGCACAGAGCTGGAGCATGGAGGGGTGGGGGTGGGGCCGTCAGCCAGAAGACCAGAGAGGAGCCCAGTGGTGAAGATGGGCCCCAGGTCAGCTCTGGAGAAGCATCCAGTCCAAGGGGCTTGATGTGGAAGTGCCTGAGCTGCAGGATGGGTCTCCCGGCTAGGCAGAGCTGGACTGACAGGTAGGGCTCCATGGCTGTGGGGTCAGAAAGCTGAGGTGGGTCAATCAGGGTGTCATCTTCATAGTTCACAGGGAGTCAGGAAGGAACATTCTGTCAACCAGAACCAGAGCAGGAAACTTGATAGGACTAGAGAAGTTTCCTTCCATAAGAAAGCCAAAGGGAAATACGTTTGTTTCCATGACACATGTTTTCAGGAGACCATGTGATTGTTTGTGCACTGGAAAGCCATGAATGGAAAATTCCACGTGCTGAGACAGAAACTTTCTCCTCCAGGCACTAAACAATGGAGGAAGCTTCTGTCCTGAGTTTACTGGTGCCTGAAACCCTACCATTTGAGCTTCATTCCTAAGGCTTGAGGCTTTGTTCTTTGTTAAAGCGCAAACAGCTTCACAGAAGTCATGTCTTCAACACAGACTTATTTTCATTAATTCAACAAATATTTATTAACTTCTTGCTCTAAACCAGGCAGTACCTAGAGGCTGGGAACAAAGAGATTAGTTAAGACTTGTCCAGGTCCATACCTTTGTTTTTAAATGATTGAAGAGGACAATGTAGGTGATACAAACAAACTTTAACACTTCATGAAGCAGGAAGTTTTTGTTCCCAAGGGTCCAGAGAACTGCAAAATTGGGCAGAAGGCAGGAAGCATTTATAAGATAAAGAATAAGGAACAAGGAAGAGAAAACCAGAAAATGAATATAGAACAAGGACGAGAAAAGGAGAAAATAAATAAGGAACAAGGAAAAAGCATAAAGTCCAAAGCTGGCTTGGCCTTTGAGGATTGATTGGCTTACTAGGTATACTGCATTTCTGGTCAAGTGGAGCATTTACAGGGACACAAAAGTTATCTGGGTTTCGTCATGCTGATGTGGCACCTTGGGCAGGAGTGGCTCCATCTTGGGCCTAGAGATTTATTTTATTTTACACCTTCAAGGAACTGGTAAGCTCTGGGTGTAGGGGGTGGGCAGGGGCCAATAGAAAACTTGATCATAATGGTGCAGCAAATGGTGGTGGGGGCACCCAGCAGAGGTGACTCATTTCGTAGTTGCAAAAGGTAAAGCTTGAGCTGCGATCTAAAGGGTGAAGGGGGTTGGAGTGGGGATGGAGAATCCCAGCTGGGGGCACAGCCAGGGAGATGTATGGAGTCATGAGCCACGATGGTGGGAGATGGGGGACTCCATGCCTCTCAGCAGCCTTGGACATGAGGCAGGACATTGGAGATGGGGCTGGAGCGGCAAGGAAGACTTCTCATTGATTGGATGTTATTACCCATCTCAGGTGGTGGCATCTGTCACAACCTTTGCTGCCCCCCACCCCCCAGCTTCCATCTCACCTCTTTCCAACAAGCCCACCACACTCTCCCTGAGGGAGCTGCCTCTTCCCACTCACCGTCATGTGGTATGAATGACTCGCCCTCAGCTCCCGAGGTGGGGCCTGATTGGCTTAAGCCATCAGCCTACTCCATCCTGCTGGTACGTGATTGGTTCAGGGCAGGGCACATGACCCAGCTCAGGCCAATGAGAGGTGAGATGTTTGCTGGAGTTTCTGGGGAAAGGATCGCCCTCTCTCCTCTGGCGGAACTCCCAGAAGGGACCCGCCCTTTTCTTCTGGCTCCAGGGAGTGAGGGGCACAAGGGGCCAGGGGTGAAGGCAGCACTGGAGGAGAGAATGTCAGAGAGGTGGAGCCTGGCTGGACCTACCTTTGCTGGTTCGTTGAGCCAGCAAATTCCAACATTTGTTTAACCTGTTTATTGTTACCTTCAAGTGAAAAGCTCCTAACTGGAGCAGGGCATTTCTGGAGGACAGAATCGGATAGAGCTGGAAAAGAAGCAGGCAGGGGTGCTCCGACCAGGGGTGGGGTGGGGGTGGTCTAATCCCCTTTCTTTTTTATTCCATCTCCATGTACAGTACTTATGAGTCAAGATCTTTCCCCAGAAAACATTCCCCTACCCCTATCACTGCCCTGGCTCCTGGTTGGAAAGCCCAGGTGTCAGGAGTCCTAGGTTCTATCCTAACCCAGCCAGTTGCCTGACTGTGGGGCTCGGGGTGAATCATACCCCCTCTCTGGTCCTCCATTTGTGATTTGCCCACCAGCCCCCAGACTGAGCTCTAGGGCAATGTCCAAGCAGCCCCAGAGCCCAGGGCAGGCCTGGCACAGAGCAGATGTCAATTGGGTTGTTGACCAATCATTGTGGGAGCTGTACCTTCCTGCTCTAACCTCCTATGTCAGGGACCAGCTGCTGTTCCTCTGTTCACCCAGAATGCCTCCTGGAGACCCCAGCCCCATGTTAGAGCAGCAGAAAGAGATTTCACTGGAAGAAATTTAGCATGCAACCTGCATGGTTCAGCTCACACAGAACCTCTAGTGCTGTTAAAGGCTCACTGAACCACAATTGGAGGGAAAAAAATTCACCAAAAGCTCAACCCTTTACTTTCCAGTTGCAGCTGACCTGGGCAGTCAAGCTCTAAGACTCTCTCCTCAGTCTGCTCATTGCAGGCAATGATGAAGAGCCCATGCCTGGCGACAAGATTCAAAGAGTGAAATAAATCAATGGGGGTCAGCCTAGGTTTATTCCTTTAAAACAGCAGAGCCACAGCGCTGATCTGCTGGGTGGCATGGATTGCATCTCAGAGTGCAGGACGTGTCTGTATTCACAGGCAGAATCAGAGAAGGAAGGAGTGGAGGGACCCACCTTCTTCCATGAGAAGGGATACAACCCCAAGAGCACTGAAGGGTGAGTCAGGGGTTCAATGGGATCCTATATATGTGTGACGTGTGTGTGTGGTATGTAGCTCTTGTGTGAGATGTGAGGGTGCGGCATCAGTGAAAGTGGTAGAGGAAAAGGAGGAGGTGGCAGATGATGATGTGAATTCCAAGGTAAGTATCTTGAACTTCATCCTGTGAGCACTGTACCCCACCACACACACACACACACGCACACACACATGCCACAGGAATTTTTAAGGTGTGCCCAGCAGTACAAGAAGACATTACATAGGCATAGGACATCCTCCCTCTGTTTCAGTTTTACTCTAATACACGGAAATATCTATTGCTTTGTATTTTATATTAAAACAATCATGGGTATAATATAGAAAGCAAAATGTGCATATTTTTGAAATATTAAATTGGAGAATTTAAAGAACCTGTGAGCTTGTGGTTTGGGGTCTAGATGAAGCACTGTCTACATTCAGACCTTTTGGTAATCTGGGTGTTCCCATATCATGACGCCATTAGCAAGAAACCCCCAGTTTCTCCTCCGGGGTCGGCGTTGGGGGTGGGGGTGGGCGGCGGCGGGGTTGGGGGTGGGGGCTCTGTCCGTGGTGCTGAAGCAGGATTAAATCATTCCAACGGGTGAGTTCAGACCTTAAAGCTTCTGGTCTATTTCTATCTCTTGGAAGGGGATGAAGGGGGAAGAGTCAGAGAAGACTCTCAAGAAGTTGAGCAGCCCTGAAGGCTAGGGAGTGACTATTCCTTACTATTTACCCTTCAGTTCAGGGGACAGAATCCTCAGAGCAAGGTAGAGATGGAGGTTAATGAGGAAAGCTGGAGGAACAAGATTAGGGCAATTGTGTGTGGCATTCACAGACCTCAGCGAAAATATTTTCTTGAGTTTGGAGACATTTTTTCACTTCCTAAGAACGATCCAGTGTTCTTGAAGAAGGAAAACTCCCCAATGACCTTCTCTTTGTATGTGTGTGTGTGTACACATGGGTATGTATCTGACTGACTGCATGTAATAGATTCTCTGTGTGATGATATATCTCTCATATTAAACAATTGGCGTCTCATAATTCAGTTACTCAAGAGGGAGAATCTAGGACAAATCTTTAGCTCGCATTTTATCCCAGTTCAAAAATGTGTGCATTCCATGATCATTTTGAAATATATAGAAATATCGAATCACTATGCTTACAACAGGAACTAATATAGTGTTGTAAGTCAATTATACTTCAGAAACAAACAAACAAACAAACTCATAGCAAAAGAGATCAGATTTGTGTTACCAGAGGCAGGGGGTGAGGTGCGGGGAAATTGGATGAAGGCAGTCAAAAGGAACAAACTTCCAGTTATAAGATGAATAAGTACTAGGGATATAATGTACAACATGATAAATATAATTAACACTGCTGTATGTTATATACAAAATTTATTAAGAGAGTAATTCCTAAGTTCTCATCACAAGGAAACATTTTTTTTCTATTTCTTTAATTCTGTATCATATGAGATGATCAATGTTCACTAAACTTATTGTGATAATCGTTTCATGATGTATATAAGTCAAGTCATTATGCTGTACACCTTAAACTTATACACTGCTGTATGTCAATTATATCTCAATAAAATTGGAAGAAAAAAATTTAATAAAAAATAAAAATTAATTAATTTTTAAATGTGTGCCTCCTAAGTTTTTTCAACTCCACCCATAGCTTTGTGATCATAGCAACCATGTAGATCTGCTAAGAAGAGAAAGCTCTGGCATCCCTGAGGGAAGAGTTCTCCTCTTGGTGGGTGCTGAAGGGAAAGTCTAAAGGATTTCATAATCCCAGGGAGCTGGAAAGCCCACAGCTCAGTGCATCCATCCTTCTGGCAGACAGGGTCCCTGGTTATACTTCATGACCAGTCCATCAGGACTGTAGGGAAGGTCCCCTCACCCCAGTCCCTCAGTCCTCAACTGCTCTGTCCCCCAATCTTGCTGAGCCTGCGAGGCCTGGGAAACTCCAGCCTGAAGATGATGTGGTGCTGGCCAACTTTGATGGGTGGTCAGAGCCTCGGCTTCAGACACCTGGGTTGGAGTCTGGGCTCCACTCACCCATGGTGGGATTTGGGGAGTGTTGTTTCATTTGATGTCGTTGCTGATCCCGGTGAGTGCCCCATCACCCCATCTTCCATCTCTCTAACATCATACCTATTGTTTATACATGTGACAGTCATTTGATCATGGTTGACATTGGCATTTCTTCACGATGGACGTAATGACTTTAAATTTGCCTTCTTGTTATTTTAATCAGTTTAGCCACCATTAGCACATGTACTGTTGTCCTCACTAATATAATTGCTGTTAGCCAAATAAGAATAATTCCTGCTATAGTCAACACAATAAAAATGTGTTAACTATATTTCTTTGCATGTGTTATCTGGGTTTCTGTGCTTCTTCAGGCTTCTGTCAACTTGGACAAACCCACCTGCTCCTCTACTTGAACAAACCCTCTTGTCTTCCTGTAGCCACAGTCACTGGGATGGATCCTACATCCCCTCCTGAAGAACACACTAATTGGTAGATTTACAGCTATTTACTCTGTTTATGTGGCCACTCTAGTTACTGTGTATTGAGAACTTACTCTGGGCCAGGCACGGTGCTAAGCACTTTGCCAAGATTATCCCTAAGACAGAGGCACCATTCTTATCCCCATTTTACTGATGTGGAAACAGGTTTACAATGGTTGAATGATTAGCCCAAAGGCCCCCATATGATGAGTAGATGAGCTGGCCTTTGATCTCGGGTCTTTCTGATTCTAGAGCCCACACTTCCTGCTTGCATTTTGCACCATTGAACGGAGACGGTCATCCCCCTCCAGATGTTCCTTCTCCTCCTCTTTGCCCTCCTCTTCCTCTCACCCCCTTTTCTTCCTCCCCACCCCCTTGTAAATCACCACTTTCTCCCTTTCCCTTCCTTCCGCTCTTGCCCACAGCCCAGCACTGCCAAGATCCCTTTGGGCAGGCACCCTGAGATTTGACTTTCCATGTCACTTGCTGGGACAGCAAGAGGGAAATGGCTTCAGAGACAACCTCACCTTATGGGGAGAAAATCCAGATTTAAACCCACCCTGAAACCCCTTCGCTGCTCCAGGACCTCTTGGCTAGGAGATGATACACTGGTTTCCCTTCACTCCTTCTAGCAGCTCAGATGTGGAACCAGCTCTACCCTCAGCATCACCTTGCTGCAGGTGTGTGCGTGACGATAACACTGTCCCTGAGGTTACTTTCACACAATTGTGTCAAGGAACTTCTGGACATCACGTGATTCTCACATCATCCTAGGAAGTAGAGCATTATACCCCTTAAATGGGGAAACTGAGGCTCGAAGTGATTTTTGGAAGCTGAAGAATTCTAGAGGTCATTAATCTTCTGTTTCACAGAAAAAGAAACGGAAACCCAGAGAGCAGTCTCCAGCAAGAGAGAGGCAGAACAAGCATCTGATCCCAGGGTCTCTAATTTTCAGGCCAGTGTCTGTAACAAAATGGCAGGCACAACCTGTGAGTCAGTCCAGGGTGTTGGTTGTTTTTTTGTTTTGGTTTGGTTTTAGTTTCAGCATGACTCCCATTTTGCCTGGTCTTCCGAGAAGTTGGGGACTGTTGGGGGCAGATCTGTTTGGATTTAGACTTGAGTCCCAGGTTTGCCACTGACTCACTGTGCATGACCTTGGGCAGCCTTTCCTTTGCCTCTACACACCTCGGTTTTCTTATGTGTACAGCGATCTTTCACAGGACCAGGTCGCTGAGTTTGAGCTCCCCAGCATTCTGGATGTACTCAGAGTGTCCCATTCCCTCAGGAGTTTCAAAACTGGACATGGTCTCCGTGACCTCTGGGCTTGGGAGCAGCTGCTTCATCTTCCCCAGCAATGATTTTATCTCCTCCTGCTGGAAACTCGGCTCCATGTACTTGGGCTGAATAAGCTGATTTCTAGAAATTACCGTTTCCTGGGGCTGCTCACATCAGAAGCAGGTAGTTGTTCTGAGTGCTTCTGCACGAGCCCCAGAGTCCATCTGGGACAACTCCAGCCCTCCAAAGCAACATCTGCTGGACGGTGGCATTGAATTATGTCACACTATAATAGCATCTCCCCGGGCTCCTGTAGCCTTTATTTAACTGAAGTTGGAATCTCCCACCAAGAGACGCACTTCCCTGTCTGGGGACTTTTCCTGGCAGGAGGTGTCCTGGGAGCCAACTGCGACGGTGTTATAGAGGGCAGAACAGGTATCGATGGCAGAGGAAGGTGCCTCAGGACCTGGCAGGGGGGTCAGGAATAGGCCCCCCGATAGGAGAGGAGGAGGCAGGGGTTCAGAGGGCCACACCGATGGGATAATTCAATTCACAGGGTCTGTCACCCAGCGTAGGTGCCCTGGAGATTCATGTCATCATTTACCCATTTACTTTCTCACTCCCTCACTCAGCAAACACTTCTTGGCCAGTGATGGGACGGGTAATGTGCCAGGTGAAGGGGACACAGGGGTGATGAAGAGCTTGCCATTACCCTCAAGGGGCTCACAGTCTGGAACAGGAGACAGAGGCTCTGCCTCAAGAAGTGCAAGAAGAGACACCAGGAGCAGGAGGAGGGAGCACAGAACTCCCTCAGGGGCAGGTGGGGTGGGCATGGGTCTCAGGGTGGGGCCCCCAAAGCGGACCCTGAGACAAGGGCTCTGGTGCCGGTAGTTTATCTGGGGGGTGAGCCCAGGAAGCACGAGTGAGGACATGGAGAGACTGAGCAGGGCAGGGAGGAGAGCCAGCGAAGCCTGGGTTCATGAGTGGGTTACAGAGGTGGGCACTGGGGCTCAGTCCTTCTGGGAACCCTCTGAGGAAAGAATAAAATAAATGCAGGCACTTGAGTTGGGAAGATATCAGCACGCCCAGAACTTTCTGTAGCTGCAGGAGAACTCAGAAAGTCGAGGGGGGTGAGGTGGGGGATCAACAGCATCTGCTATGGCGTCTTAGAGAAGCTGACATTTGAGCTGGGTTTGAAGCGTGACTAGGAGTTTTGCAGCTGGAGCAGGCGTGGGGAGCAGCTAATCCAGGTGGCGTGAAGAGTATATGGATGGGAGGGGAAGAAATAAAAGTGGCTCCAAAGGCCAGAGGAGTTCAAGAAAATAACTTATTTTAAAATTAATTATGGGGGAGATTTGAGCAGCCTTTATGCAGGGAAGCCTTAGGTAGTGGAGTTGGGGGAGTTGACAAATGAGAGAGAGAGACAGAGGCAGACAGAGACAGAGAGAGAGAATACTCAGTAGGGACAACCCTTGGCAAAGGTAGAAAGGAATGGATCCAGAGGACAGAAGAGATGTCTTCCACCAGAAGAGAAAATTTTCTGTTCCTGAGCTGGCTGAGAATAGGTTTAGCCGTAGGAGAGAAGGGAGTACTCAGGAAAGTCAGTTACCTGTTGGGAGTGAAGGAGTTGATGATTGCGATGGGAGAGGGCTTGTGAAGGCAGAGGACTTGAATAGTCCTTGAAGGTAGGTAGGGGAGTGGAGCAAATTACAGGAAGGCCAGAAGGATGGACGATGCTGGAGCCAGCTTACGTTGGCACTGACTCCCTGGCAGTGTACTCATTGAGTACAGTTTTCTTGATGGCTTCCTGGCAGCTCAGAACAGGAGTTGAGAAAGCAGATGGTTGCATTGGAAAATGGCTGGGGTTTGGCAGGGCAGGGTGGCAAGAGGAGAATGCCAGCCCCCTGCAGGCACAGGATTCGTGAGGGCAGGCCTTACTGGCTTCCCATCTCCTTTGCTATCCTTGCCCCAGGAAGAAGGATGGGTGATAGTGAGGCCCTGGACTGTCATTCAAGTTCTGCTGCCCACTTTCTGTGTGACCCTAGGCAAGTCATTTCCCCTCTGTGGACCTCCATTTCTATATGTTAACTCAGGACTTCTCAGCCTCAGCACCATTGGCATTTGGGGCCGGATAATTCCTTATTGTGGGTGCTGTCCTGTGCATTATAGGATGTTCAGCAGCATCCCGGGCCTCTGTGCACTAGATGCCAGTAGCACAAACACACACCTTGTTACAACCAAATGTCTTCTAAGAAGCAAAACTGCCCCAATTGAGAACCACTGTACTAATTGGAATAAGAAGAGGAAGACCTATCCAGCCAAACCATGTGAAAATGGTTCTCATGAGGAACACATAAAATAATGGGAACTGAGGCTGGGAGAAAATCTTCGACAGCTGATTAGAGAAGTATGAGTAGTTATTTATCACAACTTCTGCTCCATTTCCCACCTGTAAAATACATGGTTCAGAGGCTGATCTGGGTCTAAAATCCAGGCACCCTGTTTCCAAGGTCCAGGCTCTTTCCATACTACCAGTTTTGTGAAAGTCCACCTTTTTGCAAGGCACCCTTGGAGGGTGCCACATCCTTGTCTTTGCACCGTGACAGGAGGGACCTGAAATAGGCAGAGGTGAGGAGAAAGGCAAAGGTGATAAGAACAAAAGAGAGCCCAAATCTTCCAAGGGTTGACATGGAGATAGCAAAGGAAACCAGGGTGGAGAGTATTTGAGTCAGGGTCTGTTCAGGAGGCAGAGAGCACATCAGTAATCTGAACATGGAAAATTTACTGTAAACAAGTGTTAATTAGGAAAAGGGGGTTAAGGACTAAAAGGAGTAAAAAGGATACTAAAGAAGAGAGGAATGACAAATGTAGGGAAATTTTACTGCCTCTAGGAAAGACTGAGGGCGTGGCTGGAGCTGGTCCCTCCCGTGCCCCCTATTGACAGATATTAACATTGCACCAGCTGGCCAAGAAGAAATGTTCACGGGGTCCAGCTCCAGTATCACAAAGCAGGGCAAAGAAGGGTAGACTTGGAGCTGAGAGAAAATAAAGTGACAACAGCCACGATCCTTACCTTGGGCTAATCAGCATCCACATACACCTTCCATGCAAGTTGGAACTTCATTCACAACACAGCAACTCTGTTTCCACCTAACAGGGCACAGTTATCTTTTGTACAAATAAAGAAGTTCTCACACTTGCCTCAAAATAAGGAGATACATAGTTGCAACGTCATTATATCCATTGCTGGCTGTATGAATGACTCCTCAAATTCTGTACAGTCACACTGAATATTCTGTTTCCTAAAGACTAAATTCTAAAGTTAACTTCTAAGAACTTATATAGAGATAATAATGGGAAGGAGATATGAGAAGAAAATGGTTAACATACAGATATAAGTTTATAAACATAACAAGCAAAGCTACTACAGTCCTCATTTCTGTAATTGGTCAAAGCCATGATTTATATTTATTGCTTCCTTCTTCCACTACCTGTTTCACATTTCCCCCACCCTCAACCAGAACCTCAGCTAGTTGGGATTTTTTACCAGGAAGAGTGAACCAAAACTTCATTCCTGAATGGTATGAATCCTCAATTATTCTGCTTTTTTGGGTTGCTGAAGTTTTTCAGTAATATTTACAACTGGACATGGAAGTATTAAGAGGTGCCCCAGAGAATACCCTGAGTTCCATACATAGTCCTCTGTACTCTCATTGTGTAGCAGCAACCCAATTTCCCCTTATTAATCAGGATCAATCCTTCTATGCGGTAGAGTAACGCTTTTTTTGGCTTCAGTGTTTGTTCAGTGACGTAAGGATCTCAAATGGCTACATGGCAGTCTCATTCTTCTGCTCACTGGAACCACTGTTGAATCCTCTGGTATGCCCCTTCCGGAACAGAGATCTCCAAGCCAGTAGAGCTCAAATTTGCTACGACAAGAAGCAACAATTCTGCAAGTGGGTGATTAAGAATGATAGTGAGAAGTACTAGTTGTCATGTATTGCTTCTTGGCTCCAAATCCACCCTTCAAGACCTGCCTGCGGTACTAGAACATTTTTCCTTACAAGCATAATGTTAATCTTTGTCAATAGGTGGCACCGGCAGGACACAGGACACTCTACCTGATGCCAGTCTACTCTGCTTCTTCTTTCTCCTGCAGCACCTGGTTGTGTGCAGGACACTCAGCGGAGCACGCCCCTCATGGCATCAGTGGCAACCCCACAGCTTGCTTCCGAAAGGCAAGGTTGATGGGAGCCCCAGCTCACTTCCAAGAATACTCCCAGTCTTCCCTATACCCTAACCCTAAACCTAACCCCAACCCCAACTCTGTGAGAAACTTCTTAGCAGCCAGTTCCCTAGCTGGCTTCTCAGTATGTTCAACAGCAAACCCCATAGCCAATTTCTGAATGGCATCAGCACCTCAGCAGACCATTCTCTGCCCGCTAAACTTGGGCCACCATTAGACTCTCTCTGGCCTGGACAACCCAGTGACATTTTCTGCCATCCAGTGGGCTGCATCCATGCTCTGCCCAATGGTCTGAATTCCACCCATGGGGAGGATCCTCCCTCCCTCCCAAGTTTTATTCCTTGCATACTCTCCTTCCATCTTAGTGGTATTCTTTACAGTTCTTTTTGTTCCCCTTTAGTTAATTTAATGTAGTTTCTGTCTCCTGGTTGGACCTTGGCTGACACAGAACACTCCCATTTCCACACCTTGATTAATGGACTCAGGTATTCTAATGATGAGGGAGGCAGCCTCATGCAATTGTGTCTGATTCAAAGCATATACTGCATCATTTCAGGATTTGTCTACCAACTGGTGCTGTACCTGAGCCTTCAGGATGCCATTCCACCTTTCAATTAGGCCATCCACTTCTGGGTGATGAGTTATATTGTAAAACTAATGAATCCCATGGGGATAAGCCTACTGCTGCACTTCCTTTGTTATGAAATGAATTCCTTGAGAAGAGACATTCTGGGTAGAATACCATGATGGTGGCATTCTCTAAGTATGAACATGGTGGTGTGGATAAAGGTATTACAGGCAGAGACAGCAAATTTATATCCAGAAAAAGAATTCTATTCTAGTAAGGAAGTATCTCTGCCCCATACGTGATGGAAGAGATACAATGAAATCAACCTGCCACCAGGTAAGCCGCTGGTCTCTCCAGGGAATGGTGCCATATCATGGGTGCATGTTGGTCTTTTCTGTCGAGAGATTGAGCACCCAGCAGTGGCAGTATCCAAAGCTGTCCTTAGTAAGGGGAAATTCATGTTTTTGAGCCCATGCATATCCTCCATCCCTGCCACTATGGACACTTTATTCACAGTACCATTGGACAAGAACAGGGACCACTGGATAAACAAGGTAACTGATACCACAAAGCATGACATGTTGTTCATCTGATAATTGAAAGCCTCCAGGGCAGCAGATTCCCATTAGTGAGCATTCACATGGGACCCAAATCTTCACAGTCTATGCCCATCCTGAAGAGTCCATCTTCATACCTCTTCCCCAGAATTCCTTGTCACCAATCTTCCAATCCCATTCTTTCCAAGTCCCTTACCATCCAGCCAAACCATACCATTAACAACTGCTCATGGGGACTTCCCTGGTGGTCCAGTGCTTAAGAATCCGTCTTGCAATGCAGGGGATGCCGGTTCGATCCCTGCTCAGGGAATTAGGACCCCACATGCCATGGGGCAACTAAGCCCACGTGCCACAGCTAGAGAGAAGCCCACGCACTGCAACTAAGAGCCTCTGCACCGCAACAAAATATCCTGCGTGCCACAACTAAGACCCAACGCAACCAAAAAATAAATAAATAAAAATATTTTTAAAAACTGCTCATAGGGCTTCCCCGGTGGCACAGTGGTTGAGAATCCGCCTGCCAATGCAGGGGACACGGGTTCGAGCCCTGGTTCTGGGAGGATCCCACATGCCGCGGAGCAACTAGGCCCATGAGCCACAACTACTGAGCCTGCACGTCTGGAGCCTGTGCTCCACAACAAGAGAGGCCGCGATAGTGAGAGGCCCACGCACCGCGATGAAGAGTGGCCCCCACTTGCCGCAACTAGAGAAAGCCCTCGCACAGAAACGAAGACCCAACACAGCCAAAAATAAAAATAATAAATAAATAATAAATAAATTTTTAAAAAAAAACTGCTCATAAATCAGTGTAGATTCATACTTCATATCCAATTCCAAAATGGACAACCAAATACACTGCTTAAAGTTCTACCCACTGAAAAGATTTTCCTTCACCGCTGTCCTTCAGGGTCACCCCCTGATGACGTTATAATGCTGCAGTCTTCTACTCTGGCGTGGTACTCACATATCATGTAATAGCAGCATCTGTAAACTAGGCTTGAGTTTGTATTCCTCAGCTAACTGGCCATAAGGAACTCCCCACAAAGCCATCGGCGTGATATGAGGAAGAAGAGGCAATGAAGCGGGAGTCTGAATCATTGAATCATACAACTTACTCACATCTTCCGGACTTGCCCAAGCGTGGTCTCTTTTATACCACTTCCATCTGATTGTAGATCGCTGCTACACAAAGTTAAATTTATGGCTAGCTGTGCTAGAGGAATCCTAAATGGGGGTCTCAGGCAGCATGGTCACCTGCTGTGGTCTCTTACCACAGACCTGTAGAAAGCTAGAAGCTGTCTCTCAGAAGAAGAAGTGTTATCTGCATAAGAGGAAAAGATTTACTCTAAAATCCTGGAAGTCGGCACTGTGATCCTCCTTTGGGGCCTTGCCTGAGACTATACAGCATTCCTATTTGCTATAAAATCTTTGATAATCATCAGATCTAATGGATTATAAGAGCCAAGTGGTAGAAGGATGTGTACTAAAGCCTTAACTTGCTCTTTTTCTTTGGTGCCCACTCAAAACTGTCAGTCTTGCAGGGATTTTGTCAATGGGTCAGAGAAACACACACAGATGTGATATATGTTTCCTCCAAAATCCAAAAAGCCTACCAAGTGCCGTGCCTCTTCTTTTGAGGTAAGTAGTATAAAGTGCAGCAGCTTGACTTTCACCTCAGAGAGGATATCTCAACGTGTTCCATACTATTGAAGCCTCAGAAACTGTACTGAAATGTTGTATTTATTTCCCACCCTTTCATTCACGTATGTTGTTCTTGCTACCTCCTGTTCATCAAAAGCAATAAGCTTGTCATCAGTGTAGTGCACCAGTGTGATGCTTTGTGGAATGTCAAGATGATCACATTATCTGTGGACTATGTAATGGCAGAAAGCAAGAGAACTGACTTAGCTCTGAAGCAAGACTGTGAAGGTATATTTTTGGCCTTTCCAGGTAAAGAAAAACTGGTTTGGCGGTCCTCACAAGTTGGTTCGGAGAAAAAGGCAGTATCTAGGTCAATGGCTACATACTAAGTACTATACTGAGTTGCTCCTGTAAACATACTGTATCTGGGACAGCAGCTGCAGTTGGAGTCACCACCCGATGAAACAGATGAATAATCTACTCATTCTCCAAAACTCATCAAATGTCTGCCTAGGCCAAACAGGAAAGTTAAATAGGAATGGGATGGGAATCACCACCTCTGTGTATTTCAGCCTTCACCAGTCTCTGAACTTTCCCCAGGGATAGAGAATTGCTTCCAATTTACTATCATGGTAAAGGGGAAGTTCCAGGAACTTCCAGTGAGCCCTTCCTTCCACAAGTGCCCTCACTGCATGAGTCAGAGACCCAAAGTGGGGATTCTTCCAGTTGCCAAGCATGTCTACTTCAATTATACAATCCAGGAAATGGGGAAGTGACCCACCAGACACACCTGAGCTGAGTATCTATCACCTGACTACCTAAGTTTTCACTTTGACCAGTAGCCTCAGTGGCATTTTGCATTCCCAGGAATTATCATAAATTCAGAGCAGTGTCTAGTAATCTCCAAAGATCTGAGTGCCTTCCTTTCCCAAGTGTAGTCACCTAGTAAACGGCCAAAGTTCCCTCTGGTGAAGGCTTGGAGGAAGATTTATGGTACATACTCATAGCACTGTTGCAGGAATCTTCTTCAAGGGGCCTGGCCTCCTCTTCAGTAAAGGGGCTCTCACCTGTCTCAAAACAAAGAGAGGCCACCGCTCACCAATGTGGTAAGTCAGCTCAGGTTTTGGCTGGTTGGTTGGTTGATTTTTTTTCTGTTATGTAAATCAAACAATACTCTAGTAGGCTGTCCACCTAGTTCCTTCCTCAGGATGCACTGATCCATTAGTCACTACCAAAGATGTCTGTTGGCCAAGGCATTCTGATTACTGGTACATCCCTGCTGCCGTTTATGGTAAATGCACTCACCTTGTCTTTGGCTATTAAGTACTGCCACTTAGCCTCTACCACTCCAGGATCCTACCATCTCCATGAAATCAGGGAGCCTGTCTGAATGACAGCATTATAATATCTGGTCTGCAAAGGTGAACATCCACAGAGTATCTTAAGGATGTAGGTTCTCAACACACTAATATGTTTTTCAAAGCCTTGTTTGTGAAAGTGTCTTCTTGGAATTTTATGGAACATAGTTTAGGGGTGGCTGTGCAACTCACACATGATAAATCCAGTCCAAAATCCTCTATCCTTAAGCCTTTGGATCAGAGGAAAACATAGGCAGAACACCCTTTGACATAAATCGCAGCAATATCTTTTTCAATCAGTCTCCTGGAGTAATGGAAATAAAAACAAAAATAAACAAGTGGGACCTAATTAAACTCAAAAGCTTTTGGACAGCAAAGGAAACCAAAAACAAAACAAAAAGACAACCCACAGAATGGCAGAAAATATTCACAAACGATGCAACCAACAAGGGATTAGTCTCCAAAATTTACAAACAGCTCATGTGGCTCAATATTCAAAAAATAAACAACCCAATCAAAAAGTGAGTGGAAGACCTAAATAGACATGTCTCCAAAGAAGACATACAGACGGCCAAGAGGCACATGAAAGGATGCTCAACATCACTAATTATTAGAGAAATGCAAATCAAAACTACAATGAGGGGGCTTCCCTGGTGGCGCAGTGGTTGAGAATCTGCCTGCTAATGCAGGGGACACGGGTTCAAGCCCTAGTCTGGGAAGATCCCACATGCCGCGGAGCAACTAGGCCTGTGAGCCACAACTGCTGAGCCTGCGCGTCTGGAGCCTGTGCTCTGCGACAGGAGTGCCCGCGATAGTGAGAGGCCCGCGCACCACGATGAAGAGTGGCCCCCACTTGCCACAACTAGAGAAAGCCCTCGCACAGAAACGAAGACCCAACACAGCCAAAAATAAATAAATAAATTTATAAAACCCTGTCTTTAAAAAAAAAAAAAAAAAACTACAATGAGGTATCACCTCACACCAGTCAGAATGGTCATCATCAAAAAATCCACAAACAATAAATACTGGAGAGGGTGTGGAGAAAAGGGAACCCTCCTACACTGTTGGTGGGAATGTAAATTGATACAGCCACTATGGAGAACAGTATGGAGGTTCCTTAAAAAACTAAAAATAGAGCTACCATATGATCTAGCAATCCCACTCCTGGGCATATATCCAGAGAAAAACATAGTTCAAAAGGATACTTGCACCCCAGTGTTCCTTGCAGCACTGTTTACCATAGCCAAGACACGGAAACAACCTAAATGGCCATCGCCTGACGAATGGATAAAGAAGATGTGGTACATATATACAATGGAATATTACTCAGCCATAAAAAAGAACAAAATAATGCCATTTGCAGTGACATGGATGGACCTAGAGATTGCCGTACTGAGTGAAGTAAGTCAGACAGAGAAAGACCAATATCATCTGATATCACTTAAATGCAGAATCTTTTTTGAAAAAATGATACAGGGCTTCCCTGGTGGCGCAGTGGTTGAGAGTCCGCCTGCCAATGCAGGGGACACGGGTTCGAGCCCTAGTCTGGGAAGATCCCACATGCCGCGGAGCAACTAGGCCCGTGAGCCACAACTACTGAGCCCGCGCGTCTGGAGCCTGTGCTCCGCAACAGGAGAGGCCACGATAATGAGAAGCCCGCGCACCGCGATGAAAAGTGGCCCCCGCTTGCCACAACTAGAGAAAGCCCTCACACAGAAACGAAGACCCAACACAGCCATAAATAAATAAATAAATAAACTTTTTAAAAAATGATACAAATGAACTTATTTACAAAACAAAAACAGACTCACAGACTTAGAGAATAAACTTATGGTTACCAGGGGGAAGGGCAGGATGTGGATAGATTGGGAGTTTGAGATTGACATATACACACTGCTGTATTTAAAACAGATAACCAACAAGGACCTACTGTAAAAATAAAAAATAAAAATAAAATAAATAAAATAGATTATCCTTCAAAAAAAGAAGACTTTGGAATCCTTCTTCCACATTATTCCATGGAAACTCTAGCACCTCCACTCATTGAGTGTAAGTCATTTTCAAGTCCAAGTTTCAGTCAACCAACTAAAATGTTAGAGCCACCTTCAGCTGCACATGCTGACACTTTAAATCCCGACTCTACATCCATGAATTCAGAATGATTTAGTATTCTCTTCCACCCTTAGAATCAAGTCCATATATATTCCCCAGGATTATGTCAAAGCTTGCCATTCTTCTACTGTATAAACTATCTCCTCCTGGATCACAGTATATACCTGACCCCTTGGAGCATGTTGAGATTTGACCTTCATTATGGATCTAATGGCAACAAAGGATGCTTGTGTTATGTCTTGAGGAGAATGGTCATCCCTTTTCAAGGTATATGCCCCATATCACAGGGTTTTCAAACAAAGGAAAACTAGTCTCTTTAGATATAACAGGGAGAGTTCTTTCTTTCTTATTTATTTATTTTTGGCTGCGTTGGGTCTTCGTTGCTGCGCGCAGGCTTCCTCTAGTTGTGGAGAGCGGGAGCTACTCTTCGTTTCAGTGCGCGGGCTTCTCATTGTGGTGGCTACTCTTGTTGCAGAGCACGGGCTCTAGGCGCGCGGGCTTCAGTAGTTGTGACTCGCAGGCTCTAGAGCGCAGTTTCAGTAGTTGTGGCGCACGGGCTTAGTTGCTCCGCGGCACGTGGGATCTTCCCAGACCAGGGCTCCTGCATTGGCAGGCGGATTCTTAACCACTGCACCACCAGGGAAGCCAGGGAGAGTTCTTTCCATTGGTAAAGTGAGCCTCAGAGTGGCTCTCCATTTCATCTGAGTCCAACCAGATGTCTCTACCAGACGTTTCAGGATCCCATTCTTTCCTAACTTATGCCCAAACTCTCATGTGAGAAACTTGGAAATGCTGTAAATTTAACTGACGTTTAAATTCTGTGACCCACACCATTAAATTTTATATTTTCTTTTCAGCAATATCAGCCCTGTGGCTACATGAAATAAGTTTCTTTTAAAGATGCCATGGAAGCTCTGTGGTTCTCAAATCATGGTTTGAGCTGAGAATTAAATGACCTGAACTTATCATTTTCTTTCGAGTAAGTGCTCCAGTACATTCAAGAATCCATGTCACTGGAAGCAACCTAAGTGTCCACTGACAGATGAATGGATAAAGAAGATGTGGCACATACATACAATGGAATGTTACTCAGCCATAAAAGGAAACGAAATTTGAGTTATTTGTAGTCAGGTGGATGGACCTAGAGTCTGTCATACAGAGTGAAGTAAGTCGGAAAGAGAAAAACAAATACCGTATGCTAACTATATATATGGAATCTAAAAAAAAAAAAAAATGGTTCTGAAGAACCTAGGGGCAGGACGGGAATAAAGATGCAGACGTGGAGAATGGACTTGAGGACACGGGGAGGGGGAAGGGTAAGCTGGGACGAAGTGAGAGAATGGCATGGACATATATACACTACCAAATGTAAAATAGATAGCTAGTGAGAAGCAGCCACATAGCACAGGGAGATCAGCTCGGTGCTTTGTGACCACCTAGAGGGGTGGGATAGGGAGGGTGGGAGGGAGACGCAAGAGGGAGGGGATATGGGGATATATGTATATGTATAGCTGATTCACTTTGTTATGCAGCAGAAACTAACACACCATTGTAAAGCAATTATACTCCAATAAAGATGTTAAAAAAAAAAATCCATGTCACACCACAGTCTTTGCAGTCATAATTACTGACACGATGGTCAAGTGCACTAGTCACTTGGGTTCCCGAGACACTTGCTTCAATTAGCACTGCATCAAAATCCATCACAGGTGACAGCATGATTCCGATGCCACTATGCTGTTGACTAGTAGCATCCGATGTCCCACTGGCAGGGGGCACAGCACTGTGCTCAAGCCCAAGGGCACAACGAAACCAATCAAAATCCCACCTTTGAGGGTCTGTTCCTGGGACCACCCGTGCTCCCAATTCTATATCGATTAGAATCCAGTCAAGAGACAGAGTTCAGAACCCATAAACTGAGCATGGAAATTTTTAATATAAAGAATTGTTAACTAGCAATGGTAGTTAATTACTAACAGGGGGTGAAAGAGGATTCTAGGGAACCTGGAAGCAGCAAGAAAGAAACACCCAGAAGAAAAAGGGGTCTGCAAAAAAAAGCAGCTAATACGTCTAGGCTGAGGGAGAGCGAATAATGATGGAACTAAAAGACAGAGGAGAAAGTCTTCCCCCAAGACTGAGATTCAGACCTCTTCAGGGAGGGTATGAGGACCACATGCAGCCTCCAGTGGCTAAGAAACATGCCAGGGAATATGGGCTAGCACTTGTCTGTAGAAAAGGCCCTCTGGAGAGTGAAGCTTGAGGATACATCCAGAGCTGGTCCACAAGGGCCACTGAGGTCATGGCTCCTGTACTGAGAAAAAAAAAGGAAAAGATGTGTGGAGGATCAGAAGCTGGAATGGCAGTGCACTCCTGCTATATTACCTACAGTGTCCCTCTAGTGCCCCCTATTGACAAAGCCTAACATTGCTCCAGCTGGCAAAAGAGAACTGTTTACAGGGTCCAGCTCCAGTATCTCAAAGCAGGGCAAAGAAGGGTGTATTTGAAGCTCAGAGACAAAAAAATAGATAATTGGTATTGTAGAAGAGACAGACATGGAAGGGAGCAACGAGTCTGTCAGGGAAAGAGACTAGAGGGGCAAAGGTTTCTCTGCCTTTAGCAGAGGGAGGGGCAGGCAGGGGCTGTAGCCCTGGGGAGTGAACTCTGCCCCCTCCCCGTGCTCTTCAGAAAGAGAATGCAGTCCCATAATAAACACAGCTCAAGAAAGCCACATTGTTCAGCTTTCAAATGAACAGAAAATAAAATTCCTGGACAGGTTCCCTCTCCCCACCCCTGGGAGTAAGTAGGAAGTGAGTTGAGATGCATTTCATTTCTTTTGAAGAGGCTTTCTCAGCTCCTTGGCTCCTGCTGACTCAGGCCAGCCCCACCATCTGCAGATGCAACAGACATTCAAATGTTCATCCAACAGCATTATCAGCAGGCCTACTAGGTGACAAGCACTGAGTCTGGGAGGCTGTTTGACTGTGGGCCTCAGCTAAGCCTGTCTACAGCGGTCTGTGGCTGAGCCTGGCTTGAGCAAGTGTTGAGAGGGAAGATTGATCCATGGACAAGAGAAATTGCAAGTAGTTAATGTGGTTCAGGTTCAGATTCTCCAGAATTCTGTGAGGATTACAAGAGCAAGGACTTTGGAGTCAAGTGACATGGGTTCTAATTCTGACTTGGTTCTTTAGTGGCTGTGTGACCTTAAGCAATTCGCCTCACCTCTCTGAGCCTGTTTCCTCATATATCAAATGGTTTTGGCTGCATCTACCTCAGCGTTGCTGGGAAGATTAGGGATAATGTCTGTATTAAATGTAATCCAAGGACCTGCTAGGGTAGGTGCCCAGACCCATCAGACCAAAGCCCAAACCACATCCAAGGTTTCACCAGACTCACAGAGCAGATGCTCAGGCCAGTGGCCTGGCACCACTACCAAACAATACCAGCCCCATTGTCACTAATATTGAAACATCGGTGCCCCTACCTGATTCCACCTCCTCACTGGACAGATCAGAGCCCCAGAGAGGGCAGGTGATTACCCAAGGCAACACAGCATGGTGGTGGCCAAGCCAGCACTGGAACAAGGCCTCAAATGGCATCAAGCCATTTGACCATCTGGAAGACTAAAAATAATGTGTTTCAGAGTATGGGTTCTGGAGCAAGGCAGGCCTGAGTTCGTGTCCTCCCTCTGCAACTTTCATTTATTCAGCAAATATTCATTGAGCGTCTGACACATGGCAGGCACCTGTGCTCAGTGTTGGGGACACAAGGGGACCGGATTCACATGGCCCCCACCCTCTCACAGTCTGGAGGGCGAGACAGTGAACAAATAACCAATGAATAAATAAGCTCATCACCCACTGTGGGAGAGAAGGAGGGACATACAAGGGGTGAGGCCCTGAGACAGACAGGACAGTGGGGCAGGGGGTCCCCTCAGGGCAGTCAGGGTGGGCCTTTATGGGGGGCATCTGAGCTGGGACCTGGACACCAAGAAGGACCAGCCACACAGAGACTGCTGCAGGGCGTCCAGGCTGAGAGCTCAGGGCAGTGAGGAGAAGTGATGCCCGAGTGAGCAAAGGAGCAGGAGGGACACGCAGGGAGAGGGCAGAGCCCCGTCAGGCAGGGCCTCGGAGGCCACGGCCAGGAACTCAGCTTCGCCCACCGAGCAGTGGGAGGTCACTGAGGGTCTGAGCGGCTGGTGATGGGACCTGGCGTATTTTTTTCAAGCGATCGCTCTGGCTGCCGCTGTTTGTCAGTCACTCGATGACTCTGTGACCTTGGACAGGTCGCTTAAGCTCGTGGAGCCCCGATCTCCTCACCTATAAAGTGGGGGTGACAACGATTCCTGCCTCACCGGTCTCCTCGGAGGACGACAGGACAATCCACAAGGAGCACTTGGCAACGCGCCCTGCGTCTTCTAAGTGCCGAATAGAGCTTCTTTTGCTTTTTTTTTTTTTTAATAGATCTTTATTGGCGTATAATTGCTTCACAATACTGTGTTAATTTCTGTTGTACAACAAAGCGAATCAACCATATGCATACATATACCCCCATCTCCCCTCCCTCTTGAGCCTCCCTCCCACCCTCCCTATCCCACCCCTCTAGGTCATCGCAAAGCACCGAGCTCATCTCCCTGTGCTACGCTGCTGCTTCCCACTAGCTAACTATTCTACATTTGGTAGTGTATAAATGTCGATGCTACTCTCACTTCACCCCAGCTTCCCCCTCCCCCCAACCATGTCCTCAAGTCCATTCTCTATGTCTACGTCTTTATTCTTGCCCTGCCACTACGTTCATTAGTACCATTTTTTTTTTGATTCCATATATATGTGTTAGCATACGGTATTTGTTTTTCCCTTTCTGACTTACTTCACTCTGTATGACAGACTCTAGGTCCATCCACCTCACTACAAATAACTCAATTTCGTTTCTCTTTATGGCTGAGTAATATTCCATTGTATATATGTGCCACATCTTCTTTATCCATTCATCTGTCGATGGACATTTAGGTTGTTCATTGCAGCACTATTTACAATAGCCAGGACGTGGAGCTTTGCTTTTTCACATCACCACGTCCAAGGCTCTCGTCCTCCACCAGCAGGATGTTGCTTGGCCTGAACCTGTTGAAACCGTAGGTCCCTCCAATTCCATCAACACCACCCAGCCTCCCACTGCCCTGGGAGCACCACAGCCTCTGGTTCTTTCTTCTCCCATTTCTTGGATGAGGCCCCCAAGGCTCACTGAAGGTCAGGACCGGTCTCAGTGCCCCTGAGAGTAGGAGGCCCGTGGACCAAGAGCCTTGGACGCCATCATCCCTGCTCATGTCACCACATCACAAGGTAGGTTCTGCCCACATAAAGACACCGTTATTTCTGCCCTGGGGGTGTCTATTAAGCCCCTGTCCAGCAGAGGTCGCTGGGAGCCGAGTGACAGGGAGCAGCCAGGCCCCGCTCTCAATTAGGGCTTTGCAAATGGCCTTAGCGTTTGTCAAAGTCACGGCTCCATCTCCTGGGTGCCCGGGATATATAACATGTCCCAATCAGCGCCCGGCAGAGAGGCTGTGAGAAGTAATAATTGCCTTGGCAGGTTCCTACAGCCAGATTTATTATGACATAAAGAAAAAAATTTAGCTCCTGGCAGTCAATAGGCAGCTGGCCCCTTGGTGCTTGTGGAAATCCTATTTACTGGAGTGGGGAGGGCAGGGGCTTCTACCCCACATCTGCTCTGCCCGTGGCCCTGGGCAAAGCCAGGCTGGACCATTCGTCTTCTTGTGCTCCAGGCAGCCTCGTCTGAGAGGCCACTGCCTCTGACACATTTCACAGCATTTGAAAATCAGCGCCCAGGCCACAGATCACCCATTTGGTGTCGCATCAAGGGATCGTCTGGCTTTCAACGCCACCCGGACGGGCACAGAGCAGAGCAGTTAAAGGCCCGGGCTTTGGAGTCAGCCCGGTGTGTGTTCAAGTTCAAGTCAGGGCTCTGCCGTGCAATGGCTGTGACCTTAGGTGAGGAAATGCCTCCCTCAGCCTCCATCTCCTCACCTCTAAAATGAAGGGGTAGTGGCCCCTACTTTGAAGAGCTGTCGTGTGGATTAAGTAAGAGACAAAGCCTGCAGGTGCTCAGCGACAGGCAATGGTGACCACGTTTACTACCCAGAGACTTCAGTATCATGGTAAGAAATGGCATTTACTGAGGGACAATGATGTCACCAGGGACTCTGCTAGTTCTTTTTAAACAATTTTATCTCCAGACTTCACAACCAATCCTGCAAGTAGGTAATGCTATGTCCATTCTCTAGATTAAGAAACTGAACCTGGGGTGGTTCGGGGACTTGAGCAAGGTCACCAGCTAGGGGGATGTGGGAGCTTGGCTTGTTGATTCTGGAGCTGGTGCTTCTCCTAATACCCCTAATACACAACCCACCCTCCCAGCTCCTCTGAAAGGTCAAGTAAGGCCAGACAGACAGGCAGAACCACACCACCCTCCCTCCCTCCCTCACGCCAACATTTCCTGAACATCAGCTCCAAGTCCAGCGCTTTGCTGAGAAGTGGATACACTCAGATGGACACAGAAACACTTCCTGCCCTTAAGGAACTCAGCACCTGATGGAGGGCAAAGCAGGGCTGCTGACCCACTGCACACATATGTATCAGTTAGCTTTTGCTGCATAACAAACAATCCCCAAACTTACTGGCTTAAAAGAAAGAACAATTATCTCTTCCAGTTCTGGGAGTTGGTTGGGCAGTTTCTGCTACATTTAATCATATAAGTACACTCACCTGACAGGTCAGCCAGGCTGGAGGGCCCAAGATGGCCTCATTCACCACATGTTGGTTCTTCTCCACATGCCCTCAAATCTCCCAGTAGGCAAGACAGGTTTCATTACGTGGCAGAGTGCCAAGAGGGCAAAATCAAAAGCTGCAATGCCCCTTGAGGTCTGGAAGCCAGAGCTCACTTGATGTCAATTCTGCCACATTCTGTTGGTCAAAGCAAGTTATACTCTATTGCTTGGCCAGTATCTATGACATACATTTGTGGCCCATCAGGTAAGGCTTAGTGGTCAGTTCAGAATGAGTGTGAGGGGGTCAGGTTCTGCCTTAGCTAAATGGGATCACAACTGTCTAAAAATTGTTTAATTCAGATCAAAGGATGTTGAACTGCGAGGTCATTAGAATGGGTCACATCCTTTAACCAATGGAGAAACTGAGGCAGAGTCAGCCAGTGTGTGAACAGAATCAGTACATCACAGAGCCAGTCTTCATATGAAGAAACTGAGACCCAGAAACAGGAGGTGTCTTCACCAAGTCCTACAGCAAGTTTGTGACAGAGCCAGGAGTGACTCAGGTCCCTGCCAACCAGTGCACTATTCCTCCCACTCCACCCCCTGAGGAAGCCAGAGACTGGAAATGGGCTGGACTCAGGCAGCTGGACAATCATCCCCACGAGATATGTGTCTGCTCTGTCCTATCTCTGTTGTGTTTTAAATGGAGCTCTTTCTGCACACCTGGCACCACATAGGCACTTAACCACTACCTCATCTCATCATGATAGAATTGTCCCCATTTTACAGATGAGAAACCAAGGCTAGGAGAGGCAGCTGATTTGCCCAGGGTCTCACAGATGGTGGGGACCATCAGCCTGACACTGAAGCCTGAGCTTCCCATGCTGGACGCGAAGGAGCTCAACCTAGATCCAGGCCCCCAGGGGTTGAGAGGCAGCTCTGTGGCCCTCGGAGGTCTCAGGATAAAGCCCCCTGTCTGAGTAAGTGCTTCAGAGGCTTGGCTGGAGAAAGCAACAGCCAAGGTCCCTTGGAACCAGCTCTGCAAATGGAAGGCCCCTGAACGATGCTCTGGTCCATGCCCCTCCCCACATTTTATGGATGGAAAATTCGAGGCCAGACCAGGGCCCTCCTGCTGCACTGGGAGGCTGGGGGCAGCTGAGCAGGCCCCAGTCAGGCCGGCCAGACACACATAAGGCTGCTCTGTGGCATTCAGAGAGTACGTTTATTTACAAAGCGCTTTACAAACATCAGCTTATGCCTCCCCACAGCCCCCTGCGAGGTAGGTCAGTAGTCATATCTACAGTTTACAGATGGGGAAATTGAGGCACGGAATGGGGGGGTGGCTTGCCCCATTTTAAAGAGACCTTCCCACACCCCCATTAAAAAATAAACAAAAAAAGCATAGATCCTCCATCCCAAAATATACCTTCTTTCTCCAAACTCTAGGGGTGCTGAGCACCCCTGATTTAATAGCGTCCCAGTGGCCAGCCTCACCAGAAGCCACAGGGACCTCAACCCCAGGGGCTGTCATTCAGCCTTGCCGATTGTCACTGACCCAGGCTGAGCAGGACCCAGCCAGTGAGGCCTGAAAGTTATAGGCAGTGGGGGCTGAGGTGACTTCATTCTGCAGACATTGGGTCAAGCAGGGAAGGGACCCCACACGGGACGGGGTAGGGGTGGGCAGATCCTGGTTCCAGGAAGCTCAGAGCACATTCAGGGAAGCAGAAATGGAGAGTGGGGGGTGGGGATCATGAGCAAAATATCCCCGGGGCTGCAGGGAGGCAGCGGGTAGAGGAGGGAGCTGAAGTTCCCCCTGGGAGGACGAGTCTGAAGTGCCCACTGGCAAATGAGGGCAGAGTTCAGTCTCCCTAGGACCCTCAGGGGCTGGGCCAGATGGGATGCTAGATGCCAAGCCCCAGTGCACTCTCTACCCATGTCCAGCCAAGCTGGGTGGAAATCCTGGCCTGGCACTTGCTCTACAGGGCCTCACTCATCTCTGCCAAGGGCTGGGATGCAATCCAGGGGCTTGGGCCTGGGTCTCCCAGAGCCGGCAGTTCTGAGCCCGTCACTCTGCCGGGCAGCGCCAGGCCTCTCAGCAGGCCTGCAGGACCCCGCGGAGGTGGGCTGGGCTGCAGTCTTGCTAAGCTCCTCCTTGGCCCGCAGCCTGCCCACGGAGGTGCTGAAAGGCCCTGCCCACAGTGGAAGGGGGCACCAGGATGGCCCAGCGCCCACTCCGGTGATTTCCCTGTGAGGGCTGCAGCTGAGCAGAGCTGGGGGCATGGGTCTTCCTCGTCAGTCCGGGATGGTGGGCCTGGCCCTGAGTGCGCAGTGGGTGCCCCAGGCCAGGGGCCCCTGCTATCTTGACTCCAGTCCCTCCAGGTACTCCAGGGCCACGTCATAGCAGAAGTGGTACTGATCCTGGGAGAGGGAGAGAAGGAATTACCAGCCTGGTCCCTCTCTAGTACTGGGGCGAAGGGGCAAGCATGAGGCAAGTATGCCCCATCGATGGGGAGAAGGGGAGAAATGGGGGTAACATTTTGGCACCAGAGAACTAGAACCCAAGGCCCAACTGTGGGGGCCAGATAAGGGAGAGGGGTGCTGAGGGGCCTGGCCGGGCGTGGACCGGGAAGTTGGAAGTGGCTGGGCAAGGGGTACATGGCGCCTCACCAGGGTCTCCACCATATTGGGTTTGTAGTTTCTAAGCATTTTGGCAGCAAAGAAAACGTCTACCAGGTTGTGGCAGCGGATCATCTCCAGGACCGTGGCGCAGGCGCAGAAGGTGCCACTGCGGCCGCCCCCATTTCTAAAGGAGAGACACGAAAGATTTGGGGTTGGGCTTGGTGGGTAGGGTGAACTCAAGGGTGAAGGGCAGGGCAGGGCCAGGGAATCCAGAAGGGAGGGGCGGGGCAGGGAACCCAGATGGGAGGGGTCAGGGAGGCCAGAAGGGAGGAGTCAGGGAGCCCAGAAGGGAGGGGTCGGGCAGGGAACCCAGATGGGAGGAGTCAGGGAGCCCAGAGGCGAGCAGCAGGAAGAGAAGGTTAAGGGGGAGGAGTCAGAGGATAAAAGACTAGCATCCAAAGTGGAAGGTATCTAGGAAGGCAGAGCTTCCAAGAGAAACAGAGCAGATTCGAGAGAAAGGAGGCCAGACACACTCCAGGAGAAAGACACCGAGACAAAGCCAGCGACAGAAGAGGGCTGCAGAGCAGCAAGCGAAAAACCAGAGAGCAGGATGGAAAACAAACACTGGGGACACCAGCCACCCCTAGTAACACAGATACACTCCCAGTCAAACCCATGGCCTCTCACACGGAGACCCTCCCATTCCCCCAGTCCCCAGCCCTCTCCCTCCACTGTTCCCTGTGACCTGGGGTGTGGGGTTCCTCTTGGGAGATGGGGGACGGACTAGGCCCTCTGTCCCCTTCTCAAGGGGTCTCTCCCACTAGAACCAAAAGCCCTCGAGGGCCAGGCCCTGCCTGACTCAGCTCCCTGCCCCTGCCCCCCATGTGCCCAGCCTGATACAGGGAAGGGTAAGTGCTGAAAGCATGAAGAAGTGGGAGTCAAAGAAGTGACTGCACCCAGACGTGAGTGAATCAATCAATCTGTGAATGAGGCATGTGAATGAATGAATGAAAAAAGCTACATGCATGCAGGCATGAACAAAGACCAGAATTCCGTTGGTTTGAAAAGTGTATTACCGTATCATGGGCTAAACTAACTATTCTGACAAGACTCTCTCTAATTAAATTGGCAAAGTCAAACATCACACAGAGGGCACTGGGAGGGTGTTCAGGATTGAGTCCATGCCCTGGAAAGTGACTGGCTCCTCCGTGGAAGGCAGGGCCGGCCTCGCCTGGCTGGGCAGAGTCCAGGCCGCGCTGTCTGGGAGCTCAGGGTTTGGGTGGCAGCCCCGAGGCCCTCTCTCACACTGGCCTCTGCCCCGGTCCCGTGGGGCCCTGACCCCTCCCCGCAGCCGAGGGACGGCCGGCACTCACAGACAGTGCACGACGGTGCGCCCGTCCCCGCTCTCTGCCTGCCACTTGTCCACCTCGGCCAACAGGTGCAGGAAGGCCTTCTTGGAGTCCGGCGTGTCCCGGTACGCAGACCAGCGCAGGAACTGGAAGTGTCGCACCAGCAGGTGCCCCTCCTGCAGCTGGGGGTGCAGGCAATCAGCCAGGGGACATGAGTGCCAAGGGTTGCACGGCCCCCTGGGGACCTCAAGAGGGTCATTCAAAGCCACTCAGCCCCCACCCACGTTCTCATCCTGGAGCTCCCAGATCACTCACCCGAGAGATGTTCTGCACCCGGAAAACGCGGGTCACCAAGTCCTCGTCCACTGTGCCTGACATGAACTCCACCTCCATGAGGCCATACTGCTGCCGGCCCGGCTCAGGCCAGTACTGCAGGCATGGCTGGGAGCGCGGGCAGAGGGAGCGGAGTGGAGCTGAGCAGAGCCGGCTGGGCAGCTGCCGCTCACACCCACCCCCAGACTTCCACGCTTGCCTGGGGCCCACCATTCACTCCCGACTCACCATCAGTTCCCCCCATGTCCCACCGCTCACCCATCAGACCGCAGTGCATGCCCGCCCCAGTGCATTGGTACTGACACACTCAGGTCGGCCGAGGCAAACCCTTTACAGTGGTAAACGGACACTCACTGCCGTGCCACTAGACAGCTACACCCAACACGCTCACCAGCACACACACCTACACGAAGTTGCCTTCTTCCAGGGACAGGCCTCAGATCACCCCCACCCACGCCAGCACCCCTGCCCCACGGCCCTCTCTCTTGCTGCCTCGGCCCTCCAGCATCAGCTCACAGACGTGAGGTGTCCCTGTGCTACAACACAGCTCAGCACCCCGACTCCTGCCCCAAGATCCCTCCGTGCAGTCAGGGTCCTAAATGTACCCCCTCCAGGCCACAGACTCAAGACAGTGGAGGGACACAGGAGAAGCAGCCCACACACACATACATACACGGGTCCTCTGGGCAGCTGGTCCGAGGCCCCAGCTTCTAGCAGCCTTCTAGCAAGGCTCTTCCTTTCTCTGGGCCCCAGTTTCTCCACCTGTGAAATGGTCCCTAGGCTCCTCCCAGACAACACCATGCTCCATCTGCCTCCCTCTCTGACCACGAAGAGAGGACACTACCTTTCTCTTTTGCCTGGGGGCCTGGCAACTCCTTGCATTCAGGCCTTTACATGCTGCTCCCTCTCCATGAATCACTCATCTCCCACCTCTTCACCTAGTTAACTCTACCCTTCCTACACATCTCAGCTCAGATATTACCTCCTCCAGGAAGCCCTCCTTGATCCATCATCCCCCCAGGCTCCTGTGTGTCCCTGTGCCAGCTCCATGATAGCCCTCTCCCTCTGCTGTCATGATCAGTTTTTGTACCTGCTTACCCCTGGACCATGAGATCTGGGAGGGGCCGTGTGTTCTTCTGTTTCCCCAACAGGCTGACAGGGAGTGGCCCGTGAGGAAAGGTGGTTGAATGAATGAGCAAATGGGTGACCAGTGGATGACATCTGTGTGAGACTCCCTATGGGTCCCTCGCCTCCATCTTAGCAAGGGCAGGTCCTTGCCACATGGGATTCCCTGCCCAGGTGCTGGAGCCCATTACCCTGCAGTTCTAGGTCATTTATACCAAGCGCCTGACTTGCAAAGAACCCAGTTAACAATCTTCCCCAGGCAGCCATTAAGAGGCTGTCATGCTCATTTTACAGCAAATCTTCCTGGGCCTCCCGGGATGGGGACCTGGGGAGAGCGGGGGCCCAGAGATCTAGAGAAGATGGTCATGCAGGGTGGAAGGCTGGGCATCTGTACCTCCCAGGAGTTCCAGCTTTGGGAGCCCTGACAGGAAATGAGGGTAGCCGCCCCTAGGCTGAAATCACTGACCAGTGTCTGGACCAACCTCAGAAGCGACTGTCACCCTCATCATCTTCATCCCTGCCATGTACTGGGCACCTGCTATGTGCTGGGCATGACACAGTGCTAAGCATACATCTCACATGGTCCTGACAATAACCCCTGAGAGAACAGGTGCTGTGATAGTCCCCATTTCACAGAGAAGGAAGCTGAGGCTCAGAGAGGTAGATTAACTTACCCTAGATCAAACAGTCAGAAGGTAAGGAGGCTGGAATTTTACTCTGCCTCGAAGGCCCCCGTGATGAGCAGTTTCACTGAATGACTGAAAAAGCAGAGGCTCTGGGAGGAGGCAGCCCAGGGTAGGGGGCACAGCTCTGCCACTGCCCAGCTATGTGACCTTGGAGAAGTCACTTCACCTCTCTGGGTCTTAATTTTCTCACCTGAAGCCCATAAGTGCAAAGCAGAGTCCCTGGCATACATCAGATGCTCCATAAAGAACGGCTCTTTTTCTCTAGTCTGAGCCTCGTTTTACAGACAAGGAAACTGAGGCTCTGGGAGGAAGTAGGACACATCTAAGGTCCCTACTCAGCAAGTAGGTGGCAGAGCTGGGTTCCAACCACTGACTTTTGAGATGTGTCCTTGAACACACTGAGGTCCTAGGCTGCAGGCAGCCAGCCTGCCCGGCCAGCGGGGCCCTCACCCAGGCGGAGTTGGACTGGTGCAGCTGGTTGAGCATGACGACGGAGGTGCACCCGTAGTCGTAGACCAGCCGCCAGAAGTCGGGCGTGGTGCTCTGCAGCGGGTGCAGGGTCACGATGAAGGCTGCGCTCCGCGTGTAGCTCTGCAGGGAAACCAGGACTCAGTGCCCCGACATTGCCAAGCCTCTGCAACAGACTGTCCTCCTGCCCTGCCCACCACAGCTCTGCCCCCAAAGGACCAGGCTGCCTCCAGGGGCCCAATTTGGAGGCTGGCCAGCAACTGAGGCCTGAGTTGAGGGGCTGAGCCCCCAGACCTCTAATGCCCAAGCCCGTGGCCCCCAGGAGCTAAACAGCAAAAGGTTCCCAATGGGTGGCAATGGGAGCTTGGGCATGGTAGGCAGAGGCTGGCCAAGCTTGCTCCCTGCCTCAGGGCCTTTGCACCTGCTATTCCTGTTGCCAGGAACAAATTTCCCAAGTGTATACATGGCTCTCTCCCTCACTTCTTTCTAGTCTTTGCTTAACTTCACCTCTTCAAAGTGGCCCTTATTACGAACTCATTAAAAATTGCCACACACATACCCCAAGACCCACATTAAATACTTCTTCTGCCTGGTTGTTTTTGTAGAAATTACCAGCGACTGACATTCCATTGCATATTTGTTTGTTGACCGTCTCAACCCATTCCCCAAATACAAGGTTCAGGAAGGCAGAGATTTCAGGGTGTGGCCTGTGCCCAGAATTTTGTAGGGGTTTATAACTGATTCCCTTTGTTATAAAGCAGAAACTAACACACCATTGTAAAGCAATTATACTCCAATAAAGATGTTTAAAAAAAAAAAAAAAAAGATGTTAAAAAAACAAATAAATAAATAAATATTTTTGAATAAATAAATAGCTAGGTCCCTTCCAACTCCACGAATAAAAGGTCTGAGACCCCAACCCAGGACCCCAGACCAGTGACCGGTACTGACTCTGTTCCCTGCTCCCAACCTTGCCCCTCCAGGTGGGCTGGCACCAGCCTTCCCCCGTCAGTGCTCCAGCCCCACGTCTCCTCCTGGTGCCCTGCCTTGACCCACCTGTGCCATGTCCCCCACCCTCTCCTGATGCGCTTCTCTCCCAACCCCCTCCCCAGGACTCACTGAAGGCTCCCTGATTGCCAGCTCCTGAAGGCCAGGCCCAGCCAGACTCCAAAACTCAGGCCTGGGCACCCAGTGGAGCTCCCTGCAGACTTAACCACCCACAACAGACCCCAGATGGCCCCGAGATTAGCTCACTACAACCCAAGCATCAGGGCCTCCTGGCTCCTGGGACTCATGGTTCATGAGCCAATAGGCTTTGCATGGCTGGGATCAAGTGTGTGAGATATCATGGCCCCAGGGACGCTTCGCCACCTTACTCGCCCATTCCCATCCAAGGCCAGGGAGCCAATGTGACCCTCTCCAGCTCAGAGACTCTCAGGACCTCAGAGAGCCTCCTTTCCATCCCCCCATGTGCAGATGGGCACACGGAGGCCAAAGAGCAAGCTGAGAGGGAGGCCACAGATTCCTACGTCCCCACCCAAAGCTCGCCAGCACCCTCTGCCACCTCCCCAGGGCCCCGGCCCCCTCTCCTTTCACTCCCTTCAGTGGCTGCGGCCTCTCCCCCACTTGCCTTCAGCTCGCTCCAGGAAGCCCCTGGGAAGCAAGTGTGGGAGCTTTCCCTCCTTAGAGAAACCCTACTGTCCCCTGCACCTGCGTGCCAAGGGGCCCTGGCCAGGAACTGGGCCAAGAAAGGCCCATCTCCCTCGTCCCTGCTGTAGGGGAACCTCCCTCCCCACAGCTCTCATTTCCACGTGGAGGGACGTCCAGTGGTGACACACCTGGCCTCGGCCCACCTTCATGCACTCCTCCCATGGGTGAGTTTGGGATGAGGACCAAGCACGCTGAGCTCGGCCCCTCCCCTTCTTTTCCCAGGCCAGCCCGTCCTCAGAAGGTGTGCATTCAATTGCTGCTCTCCCTGCCGCAGTAAAGGCCCAGCCCTGATGCAGGGGGCATGCGTGGGGCTGTGGCCGGACAGCTGTGGCCGGGAGGACGGGTCTGCCTGCCTGAGGGGTGAAGGAGCAGCCAGTCCACTGAGCCACATCGCTGAAGTCACACTCTCCAGTGTCACTGGCTTTCTTAAAACGGTAACATTTTACCTCCACCTGCCTGGCCCCTACACCTCTCCCTCAACTGGGTCCAGTTTGGGAAGGAGTGAGGGGACACTCACAGACTCATCCCCCTCAGGTAGCAGCACCTGGGAGTTATTCACTGGACCCTAAAGCCCCTGCTCTGCTCACAATGCCCAATAAAGGCGGTGGAGCTCCCTGAGCCGGGAGCAAGGGAAGGGGCTTCTAAACAGCTCCTGAGCCCTCAGACCATGGCCAGGCTGGGCCCAGGGAACAAGTCACTACTCCAGGCCAGGTCCTGGGCAGGCTCTAGCTCGACCACCCCAAGACAAGCTCCCCTGGCTCCAGATATCAAATCTCAAGTCCCAACCCCAAACCCTCCCAGCCTCCCCAGTCAAAGCCCTCGAATCACTCATCCTATCCCAGGCTCTGCCGGACCTGACCCTGGAGACAGCCCTGTCTGAACTCCACCACCCAGACTTCTATTCAGGCCAAGGGTAATACCTGAGGCGGAGCACTGGCTTAAGTGCCCCGAATGGAAGATCCTTGGGGGAAGGAGGACCACACAATGGGCCTGGTCCCAAGAAAGGCAGAGGGTCCCCCTAATCAGAGCCCTCAGCTCTGTCCCCCTGGCTCCTGGACCTTCCCAGATGCTGCTGGGTGGGAGAGTCCCAGAGCCCACCCCACCCCCGTGCCCTCACGTCCGTCAGGGCTGCGTTGATGTAGTTGTTGGGGTCCCCGTCGGTGGAGATGAGGAAGGGCAGGCAGCGGTCAGGCGGCAGGACGTCCATGCTGCGGTTCTTGTCCCGGTTCCGGGGCAGCAGGGCGATGCTGCACTCCTCCACGTCCAGCGGCGGCGTGACCGAGTTCAGCGTCTACAAGGAGTGGGGAGAGGAAAGGGAGGTGACTCCTGTGTTTGCGGGGCCTCCTCCCACCCCATGAAGGAGATGGGGCTGGGTTATTAGGCCCACTTAATGGAAGGAGAAACTGAGGTCCAGAGGGAAGGGAGAGAGGGAGGGATCCAGGCTCCCTGTCTCCAGGACACACAGGGCCTGGACAGAGCTCTGGAGACTGGAGTCTGCCTCCTCACCACCTGTGTAACTTTAGACAAGCTACTGTATCTCTCAGCCTCGTTTTCCCTCAACTGTAAAATGGGATAATAATATGCCTACCTCAAGGGGCTGCTGGGAGAATAAGTGAGATAATATCAAGCCTGGCACATGCACAGCCTTCACTACACAGATGGCACCATGAGGATCATTACCAGGTGCTTGCAAGGAGCTAAGCCCTGAAACCCCACATCTTCCACAAAGCAGACTCCAGGGACCTGACACAGGTGGTCACCTTCCTCCATCACAGCCCTGTCAAGGGACACCTGGCACAATAGCAAGCCAGGGACTCTGGGTCACCTCCCCTACCCTCCTGCCTTCATGCCTCATGCATCCTGATTCACGGGGTCTCCATTTCTTCTCTTGTTCTTGGGGTTCCCTATCAGGGAACCCAGTCTCTCATGGTCCTCAGGGCTCAACATCCTTCTCCAGGAATCACAGAGAACATTTCCTGTGACATCACTCTATGCCGGTCCTAGAGCGCCAGGCACCCGGCATGTACCACCGAACCCTCACGGGAACCTTGGAGTAGAAAGGACATCTGGGATCTCTCCGTACCCAGTGACCATGCTCAAACTTCTCTGGAGAACCAGCCTTCTCCATCGCAGTCATGTGACATGGTGAGACTGGCCCTGCCCCCAGAACCAGGCCTAGGCTGATCAGTGTGCTCCATCTCTCTGGTCCCAGTGATCAGCTCAGAAATGGGCACATGAGAGTCTGGTTGGGACTTTTATTGGGGCTGTTGGGAGCACGAAGTGCCCTCTTCCAGAGTCTTCTGACAGCAAAGATAACGTAAGCCTGGCACTGTGAGGGGCCAGAGTGTGGGTCTGAGAATGAAGCCAAAAACAGAAGAGAGCAGAACCAAAAATGGACAGAGACTAAATCTTGGCATCATCATTTGAACCCCTGGATCCAGCCATAACTAAAGCTGCACCATCCTCAGACTTTTCAGTTACAAGAGCCACTGAGCTGGACTTTTATCACTTGCAACCAAAAGAATCCTAATGACTACAAAGACTGCAAGGACAATATTAACTATTTCTTTTCTGGGTAAGAAAACTGTGGTTTAGAGAGGTAAAGTGATTTGTTCAAGGTTATTCACAGCTCTTAACTAGGTAAGCCAGGATTTGAACCCAGGTTTATCTGACTTCAAAGCCTGGGCTCTTAATTTCTTGGATGCACTACGTCCTCCACTGTCTCTAAGTCCTTCCTAGTAACCCAGCTCTGTGCATCCTGCTTGGCCCTCGTTGACTCCTACAGCACTCAGGACCTCCCAATACTACACACACACACACACACACACACACACACACACACACTCTCACATACTCACAAACCACACCTATACACATACACTCATGCCCCACCTGGAACTCCTCCCGAAGCTGGGAGGAATTACTCTGAGGGTCAATGCGGATCATCTCCTTGTAGGTGGCCTTGAATTCGCTGACAGGGATGGTGGTCTCCCCACACAGGCAGGCCTCCAGGATTGCATCATGGATAAAGATGTACTGTTCCTGGAGCAGGAGACGAGAATATGAGGAACCAGGAGGGGAGCAGAAGTTAGAGATTTTAGGGTTGAGGGGGGAGGCAAGCTCATGTTTGAGGCCGGGTTGCTCTGAGGTGGAGTCCAACCACCTGTTACTACAGGTTGGACGCACTGTACCTGAAACAACCTTCAGGGATGTTTGCTCACTTATCTCATATTTCATCCCCATAACAACCCTACGAGAAGCTCTGAAGGTGAGGGGACAGCCCAGGGTCACACGTCTAGTGAGGAGACAAACCCAGTAAGCATTATGTCTTGACTGTAGAACCTATGACCTTGGCCCAGTGCTGTTTGACCTCACCCAACTGAACACAGTGGAGCTGAGTTTGGGAAGACCCTAAAAGGCTGGCCGGCCAAGTTCAGGGATGGGAAAGAACAAGGGGACATCCTAGGACACCCTTCTGACACACTCCACCGGCTTCGAGCTCCTGCACGAGGGACACTCCTGCTGGAGGGGAAGTGGGGAGAGGGCTGCATCCCCACCTCAGTCTGGATCATGTTGACACGCCGGGAGCAGAGGGTCTTCACGCAGTTGTAAATGTCCACGACGCCCTCACACTCCGCCATGTCCAGCATCACATCCAGAACGATGTAGCAACCTGTGCGGCCAGTGCCCGCGCTGGGGAGAGAGCGGCCCAGGCCAGGTCAGGGCCTTGGGGAGGAAGCCCGGGACCAAGCAGAAGAAGAGAAGAGGGTGCCTGGGGCCCCTGGCCACATCTACACCACACAGGGGATGGGGGATACAGGAGGAGCCAGGGACAAGGCTGCTTGGAAGAGTTCCAGTGAAATGTGATAGAGGACAGAGTGGGGGCTGGGCCTTGGGGAAGAAGAGGAAAGAAAGGGTAGGGAGAATGCAGATGTGAAACCAGCCCAACTTAGCAGCTGTGACTGGGGGAGAGGAACAAAGGTGCTGTTCAGAGAACACTAATCCAAGAATGTTCTGGTCTCCTGGATGTCCCAAAATCTCCTGCACATCCTTCAAAGCCCTACGCACTCAAACCCACTCACATACTCAGTGGATCCTCCAGCAGATGTCATGCTTTTGAGCTCCCAGAGCAATTTGGGTGGACTTTTATCAAAACCTTCCTTCCTGCTCCGTGGTCATTGTTTATGTGGCTGTCTCCCTCACCAACTGGGAGCTCCTTGAGAGCTGGGCTGGGTCGGACCCAACTCTGGGATCCTCACATTCAGCACCAGGTTGAGCAGAGTTGAGAGGAGGGGGGAGGACAAAGATGACACCAAGATCTCAAGCTTGAAAATGGCAGTAGCAAAGTGTCGGCCAAGACACACAGCCACCGGGTCTCCTGTACACCGCTGCCGGCGGCTTGAATTAGTGCAACGACTTTGGAAAACTGTTTGTAGTACCTAGTAAGGCTGAACATTCACACAGAGCAATTCCACTCCTACGTACATACCTCCCTGGAAGGTGTGTGTGTGTTGGCCAAAAGACACGTAATACAATGTCCTTAGTAGCACTATTCATAATAGCTCAAAGCTGGAAATGTTTATCCACAGCAGAGTGGATAAATACATTGTGGTTTATTCACCCAGTGGAATAGGATACAATATGGATGAACCTTATAAACATAAGGTTAAGGGAAAGTCAGATTCCAAAGAGCACCTGATGTATGATTCCATTTATACAAAGTTCAAAAGCATGCAAAATGAATCTACGGTTTAGAAGTCAGGACAGTGATTGCTCTGGAAGGGAGGAGGGGGGTACAGACCAGAAGGGGGCTCCACGGCCACACTTGCTCAAAGGAAGCAAATGGAACTCAGTCCTGCCTGGTGCCTCGCCAACCCCTCACCCCCTCCATGTCTCCAGCGCCTCCTTGGCATCTGAGAGAAGGGCCTCCCCAGGTCTTGGGGAGCACGCGAGGGTGCCAACCCCGGAGCCAAAGCTCAAAGGGCAAAGGGCCCCTGGTGGTCATTCTCCCCTGTCCTCTGTCTCTGAGCAGGATGGACCCAAGCCCAGTCTCGTTTAGGGACCTCCAACAGCCCCATTCCCCACCCCTCTTCTCCCCGGGCTTCCCGGCACCCCACCTGCAGTGGATGACAATGGGCCCAGCATCAGGGGGCGTGGAGGCCTTCACGCGCCGGATGAAGGCCAGCAGCCCCGTGGCATGGTAGGGGACGCCGTGCTCCGGCCACGCCGTGAAGTGGAACTGGCGGACCTCGTGGCGGGCAGAGTAGCCTCTCTGGGGAGACAAGAGTAGTAACAGTCAGAGTCCCTGCTGGCGTCAATCAGACTTGCTGTGTGCCAGGCACTGGCGTGAGCATCTCACCGCAAGAACTCAGTTCACCCCAATGAGACTCACGAGGTGGGTATTAATGACTCATTGTACAGGCAAGAAAACTAAGGCTCGAAAGAGGAGAAACCACTTGCCCAAGGTTAGACGAGACAGATATCATGCAAGAGTTGGGCTGGGATCTTCCTGATGCCCAACCTGCGTTATTAGTCACCCATCTCTACCGCCTGGGTTACACAACAGCCCTAGGAAATCATTTTGACTCTCCAGGTCTTAGTTCGAAGGGGGAAAACTATCTTTCTTCTGAGGATTTTACAGACGATCAAATGGGACCATGATTAGGAAGATCTGGTCATCCCGGGCCCTGTGGCCTTTCATGAGTGACATAACCACTCTGAGCCTCACTTTCCTTATCTGTAAAATGGGGCTAAGGGCAAAGGCCTAATCCCACAGAGCTTTCCAGGGCTGAAACAATATGTGTAACGGGCTTAGCACAGCGCCCAGCACAGAACAGGACCGGCACCTGGGCTGCGATCCTCATCATCCTCATCGCCTCGACTTCCTCTTGGAGTCGCCAGCAAAGACGGCTACCTTTCCACCCGTCCACGGTGCTCCCAGCAGTTACCGAGTAGCTGCCTTGCTGGGCAGGCAGCGGTGCCCTTCCCACCCTCCACTCCTGGGCTGGGGGAGGTGGGCTCTGCCCCACCTCTCAGGCAGCCTGGGAAGGGCCCCGTGACGACAGGAGACTCACCCGCTCCAGGGCAAAGCTGCGCACGACATACTCCGCTAGGATCTCCGTCTTCACCAGCGTGATCTTGATGTCCCCATACATGTCCGAGTCCTCTGGCCAGTACCGCGAGCATTTCACCTGGAGTCCCCGGGGGACAGGCTCAGCGGGCTCTTCACTGCCCCCTGGCCCACCACACCCATCCCCCACGGCCCCACTTACCCTGCCCACCTCCACCAGCTTGGTGATCATGACAATGCTGGAACAGTGCTCCTGCCACACCATGCGCCAGAAGTCGTAGACCATCTCGGGCTTCGGCCCTGGGGGCACAGAGGGTGCTTGTCCCTGAGGCCAGGTCTCCACCCAGGCCCAGCACACGGCTGCCCCGCACCACCACCCCAGGCCAGGAGACTCCTGAGCCCCAAATGGGGGCTTCGTGCTCACCCCACACACACCCCACCAACTGCCAACTCATGCCTGTTGGGCCCTGGGGGTGGGCATTATCAGGGAGGGGCTGCCAGGAGACCCCCCTCATCCCGTGCGCAACCCAAGAAGCAGAGCTAGAGAGCCACGGCACAAGTCTCCAGGCGGGATGGACAGATGGACAGCTGGGCGGGAAGACACAGCCAGAGGGACCCAGGCGGCCCCCAGACCAAGAGGCACAATCCACACCCGTGAGGACCGAGTCTGGCTGGCCCTTTTGCATGCAGACAGACAGCTGGACCAGGAGCTACAAGTGGATGGTGCACATCAGGGAAACAAAAACACAAAGAGGGGGCAGAGACGGATGGCCAGATTCCAGACACCCAGTCAGAGAGTGGGGCTCAGACAGACAGAGAGACAGATGGGAGGCAGGCAGATAAGCAGCGAAGGCAGGAAGGCAGGCAGAGGGCACTCAGCACACTGAGGGGCACATGGGCGGAGGTGCCAGGTACCTTGAGTGGCTATGAAGTGGTTTGACCTGTGGTAACCCTGGAACAGGAGAAGAGGGTGTGTTAAGACCCCAGGGAGCGGCCCCTCACTTGCTCAGGCCCCCTCTGCCCTCCTCTCCCAGAAGCTGCACACACCCCCCAGGGAACTGCCCCACCCTCCTGACCAGGGTGACCCTGTCCTCCCAGTCTCCAAGTAAGGAAGGAAGTACAGCTTAGACACCAGTGTCTTAGGTGTAAACCCATCTTTGCTATGTGACCCTAGGGAGGACACAACTCCTTTATGGGCCTAGAGGGTCTCCTCATTCATAAATTGGGGATAATTATCCGCAATCTTCCTACAACCCGGCTGCTGTTTGAAGACAAATAAATTTCGGGGTGACCCTGCCCTGTTCCTAAAGCCCCAGAGACCCTAAGCAACCCCAGATCCTAGGCTGGGTCTTGTCAGCTATCCCAGCCCCCCTCAGGGCAACCAGAATGGGCAATGTCCCCCCCCGACTACCCCAGTCACCCAGAGCTTGGGTGGCCAGATGAAGGCTTCAGGTTAGGAGCAAATGAGCACAGGAGTTGCTCATGGCCCTTAGATAAAATGTGTTTTAAAATCTTTGAAATCAATAATAAAAACAATAACAAATAATTAAAATAATTATTTATTAAAATAATAATACATTTTTGAGGCCCTATTATGGTCACATACTGTGCTAAGCACTTTACCTACATTATCCCCCACAAAAGAGAGGCCAAGAGCTACTTCGTCCTCCATCCCCAGAGCCCTCAGGTTGAGAAGTGGAGCCAGCCAGACTCCATTCCCACCCTGGGGCCTTAGCCACCCATGAGGTCCTGCCCACACGAGACACCCAGGGAATCAATGCAGGCAACACGGGATAGGTAAGAAGTACTGCAGGGCCGGTGCAAGAGAAACAACCAAGCTCGGCCACTTGCCTCAAGTTCACACCCTCAATACAGCTCCCAGCAAATCCTCTGGCCCCATGGGCTTCCCAGGCCCAAGGAGCCCTGGAGTCAGACTGCCAGAGTTCAAATCCCTGCTCTGAATAGCTCTTGCTAAGTATGTGCCCTTGGGCAAATCCCTTTACTTCTCTATGCCTGTATTATCACATCTGTAAAATGGGAATATTTATAGCATTTACTTCCTTGGACTGTTGTGAGGAGTAAATAAAGTTACATATGCCAAGGGCTTGGCACCATGGCAAGCACTAAGCCAGTACTTAATCAGTAACAGCCATTCCTATTACTACTACTTTAAAGGCCAACGAGTACCCCTGAAGATCTAAATGGTGCGAATGTCAAGAATTCCTGGAGATCTAAATGGTGTGAACGTCAAGAATCCCTGGGCAGACAGTGGTTTACAACAGGGGTTAAGAATCTGAGTTTTGGGTCAAGTTGACCTGGGTCTCTGTTGCAACTCTACCAAGGAGCAGCTGTGTGATTCCAGGCACTAAGCGGGCTCTTCTCAGCCTTTACTGTGCACGCGAATCTCCTGCAGATCTTGTTAAAAGGCAGATTCAGATTCAGAAGGTCTGGGGCAGGGCCCAGGATTGTGCATTTCCAACCAGATCCCAGGTGGTGCCAAGGCTGGGCTTCAAAACACACTCTGAGTAGCCAGGCTCTCTAAGCCTCTGTTCTCCTCCAGAATATGAGGATAATAACAAGACATGCACATGTTGTATACCTACACGTTCCCATGAAAATGACCAAAACATAGTCAACGTTACCAATAACAAAAAGCCTCCCAGAGTCATTCAGCCCTCACTACTGGAACCTCTCTGGGTCTAGCCTAATTCCCTCCTGCCATCTCCCCAGCCACTGCCTCTGCTTCAAGACCTCAGGGGAGCTGCTGGGCATCTGGGGTCAGAGGGGCGCCCAGCAGAGGTGCTGCCAGGTCTGCCCTCCACACCCAGCCTTAGTCAGGCTGGGGACAGGCTACTCCACCTAAAACCGGTTTGCCTGAGAATCTCACGCGAGAGAGCCAGGGTCTCTTCTGATTCATCCATCTCTGTCCCGCCAGTGCCCAGCACACTGCCAGCACCCAATTGCTAGTCAGTATACAGCAAACAGCTGAACAAGGTTTTAGACAGACGGCCTTCAATATCTGCATATTAACTTTTTAATTGCGTGCATGTATTACACAATTATATCACACAGAGGACAGTGAAATGGAAAGTTTTAAATGATCAGATGTTAAAGGAAGATAAGGAGACACCTTGAGCACACCCACTTTAGAGACCAGGATTAGAGAGCAGAGGTCCTCACACTCTGGGCCATCAGCATGTCCTAGGGACCTGCTCCCACCCCTCCCAGGCGCTTCTGAGTGGCAGACACCCGTCCTTCCCTGGCGTCTCTGAGTGGGTGGAGCTGGGAGACTGATGACTTGCACGGTGGGCAAGACCCCAGGGCATCCCGATGCCCCCGAAGGGAGAGATCCAGGGTCTCGTGTAAGGGTGGAGGGCTCAGGCTGGGTTTGAGCTAATCCAGAGCCGTGGGGCCATGAGTAAGCCACTCAACATTTCTAAGCCTCAATTTTCTCGTCTGCCAAATGCAGGTCCCAACTTTGCAGAGTGTGATAAGGATGGCATGATGTGCCTGAGGTGCCTGGCACAGAGCAGGTGCTCAGCCAATGACACTCTTGTTAATGGACATTCGAAGATGAATTAAGCCAAGTCTCCTCGGGGCATTTCGTAAGAGTCTGACGATAACTAAATGAGTAGTGTGTTTTGTGGAGATTGAGACATAAAGTATTGATACAATGACCTATATTCACCACCTCCTAAGGGCGGCGCTAGGGCTGAGTACATCCACTGCCTTCTGTGGGCCTAATATTCCATTTAAGTTTAGCAACTTTACAAATAAACTGTTTAAACAAACTCAAAACAAGGCAGAGGGTGTCTAGAAGCACATCTGGGACAACTGTCATCTCCAGCAGACGCAACAGCCGGGACCTTACACTTTATATAGTAGGTATCTCCATGCTGTCTGAAAGTCTAATGATGAATTGTATTTTTGCAATCATAAAAAAAGCAAGAAATATATTTGTAAAAGAAAAAAGGAGATAAAACAAAGTACCCAAAAAGGAAAACAATCCCATTGGGCATCAACTATTACAAAAATAATATGTATTAAAAGACAAATCAGAGGATTGCTAGATGAATTGGGGTTTTTTTAATTCTTAAAAGGCCCAAACACAGCACAATTTTTGAAAATAAAATACCCATACTGCTCCCCCAAAATAAAACATTCAAATTAGGGCTACATTGAGGGCAAAGTAGCGAGGGTTGAGTTTCAAGCAAACTGATCACAAAGGGATTTGAACACCAGGGAAACTAGTATTAAGGGGACTGCCCGGGGCCATCCTTGCTTCCTGGAAGGCCCTGACTCCCAAGCAGCACGCGGCACCCAGGGCAGCTCCTCCCATCCCACCCCTCCCAGGCCTGCAAAAGGTGCGGCTAGTGAGGATTCATCAGGCATGGGGAGCCCGGGACAAGGGTGACAGAGGTGACAGCCGGTGAAGAACAGAGCCTGGGGAGACACCCGGAGGCACCCCAGCACTGCCGGCCCGTCTCAGGGCAGAGGAGATGGAGGGAATGGTTTAAACTGGGATCGTGTCGAATCTTCAGCCCTGGACGGCCCCTGGCCAGGCTGCTGAAGTGGACGGTTGGTGTTGGGTGCACGAGTGGAGGGGAAGGAGGACAGAGACAGAGAGAGAGACAGCCAGAGACTGTGAGAGAGTCTGAGACATAGCCGGTCAGACAGACAGGAGGAGGAGGAGGAGGAGACGGGGAGAGAGATACTTACTTCACGGTTTATCCGAATCTTAATGATTCCAGTGAGGGAACAGTACAAAGCAAAAGAGACAGATATTAGGCCAGAGGCAGATGGAGGTGGACGGAGCACAGGAGTGGCCAGAATGGGTGATGCCAGCAGGCGCGGCAGAGCAGAGATGGTAGGGCTGGGCAAGAGAGGGGGAGGGGCACGTCCCTGCCGGGGCCCAAGGAGAAGCCAACGAGGACCTTGAGGAGACCGAGGCGAGGCCCCTGTCACCAAAACTGCCCAAGTCTGAGAGGCGAGGCCAGGCCCGGCCCCGTAGCCCAGCCAGGGGAGAGGATGGGAGGTGGGGGAGAAGGCAAGGAATTCTGGGAAATACGGGGTAGCACATCTGGCCACCAGGAGGGAATGAAGACAAAGGAAAGGACAGGTCACCTCCAGAGTCCCTGACTACCCCCCTCCCAGATACATGCCTCCTCCACCTCCAGCCGGTCATGCTGCTCCTACCTGGGCCACCCTTCCCTTCCCTCTCCAGCCACCCAAGGCCAGCACAAGCCCTCTGCTTCCATGCAGCCGGCCACAGCTAACCCTGGCCCTACCACCACCTTGCTGTGTGACGCTGAGGAAGTCATTCCTCTTTTCTGGCCTGTGCTTTTCCATCCAGTCTGAATTTATTTCACTTGTACGCTTATGTGTCTCCCCAGCTAGAATCTATATGTTCACGGAAAGCAGGGACTGTGTCTGCTTGCTCACTGCTGTATCCCTGGCGCCCAGCACAGTGCCTGGCACACAGTAGGTGCTCAAAGCATAGCTAACAAATGAATAAATGACTCTCTACCCAACTTGGCTCGCTGCAGGTCAGGGAGTCTGATCAGGGTCCGACTCCTGGGCCTGTCCTGTCTCACCCTCATCCACACTTGGGGAGGAGACTCATCACCTCTCCGTCACACTCAAGCTCAGGCCCCTCGGCTGCCTGCCCTGTCTCTGGCCCCTCCCTCCGGTCCAGCCCGACCAGTTGCTGCTGTGGCTGGCAGGACAGTCTCATGGTTAGCAGCAAAGGCTTTGGAGACCCTGACAGGCTGAGATTTGAATCCCTTCTTTACCACTCCCTAGCTGTGTGACCTGGGAAAAGTAGCTTCACGTCTCTGAGCCCCAGTTTCCTCACCTGTTAAGTGAGGCCACACAATGCTAACTACTGCATAGGGTGGTTGTAGGGATTATATAAAATTAATTACTTGGTATAAAGTGCTTAGCACAGTGCTTGGCACACAGTACATGGTCAATAAACCTGAGTTATTTTTCTTAAAGTACCACTCTGATCATGGGTAAACACTTTTAATGACTCCCTGGTGCCCCTAGGGAAAAGCCCAAATTCCTCAGCTTGTCATTCGTGGCCTTCAGCCCAGCCCCTGTCTGCCTTCAGCCTCGCTGTGTATCACCAGAATCCCACCCCCAGCCTCTTGGCCCCTCACCGAGAGGGGATCCTTCCTCATATCTAGGCCTAGCTGTCTGCCCTCTTCCCTCTATTCTGCCTCACTGACACCCCCCCCCCACCATCCCCCGTCTCTCAGGCCAACTCTGGCCTGCAGGAAGCCCTCCTGACAGCTGCCGCCCACCCTCTCCTCCCCTCGGCTGAGCTCCCCGGCACTGACTGCAGGAGGTGGGGGCACTCAGAAGCCAGCCACGTGAACCCCCATTTATTCCCTGACAGGTCCCGCCCTGCCTGGACAGCCAGCCTGGAGCGGGCAGGGCCGGTCAGCAGAGATGACGGGGCGAGGCACTCACGTCTATGTAGTTGGCATTAATGTAGTCGGCATCAGGGTCTCCCAGCATCGGGTGCAGTTTCACTCGGTGCCGATCGTCTGGAAACACAGAGCAGGTGACCATGGGGTGGGCAGGGGCTGAACTGGGGAGCCCAGAGCTGAGGCAGTGGGGGAAGCTTCCTGGAGGCCAGAGGTGGGGCACAGGCAGGTCAGCCAGGGAACCTAGAGGCTCAGGACCAACGAGTAGGCCCTTGGTACTGCTGGAGGCAGGGCAGGCCAGTGGTTAGAGTCTGGGCTGCAGCGTCAAGAAGGCCTGAGGTCCTGTGCTGCTCACACAAGTATATTAGCTATGTGACCTTGGGCAGGGGGCTTAACCTCCCAAGCCTCAGTTTCCTTATCTGTAAAGTGGGGGTTCTACTACATCCACTTCACAGGGTTACTGAGAGGACTAAGTGAGATAACAGGTGTGATGCTCAGCACACAGCTTGGCATGAGACAGGCGCTCAATAAATGGCTCATGCTGTTCTCCTGCTTCCTGTTCCCTCCCACCCACTGCCCCAGACCCCAGGCCCTCCCCCAGGACTCACAGGCAGGCATGGGCTCCTGCCGGCCGCCCTTGACCTTGTCTTTCTTCTTTGTAGCATCCCAGCCTTCAAAAAAGCTCTGCCAGAAGGGAAAGTGGTAGTTAGTGAGGGAGGGAAGCCCCTCTCTCATAAGAGCCCTATCCCCTTAAGAGAATGGGAGTGGGACCACGATAAGGGCCAGGTTCAGGGTTAAACTTGGGGCCTGAAATAAAGTCACTGTAAATTCCTTTGTAAGTGAGGGACTAAGTTCAATACCAAGCTGTGTAGGGGGAAATGAGAAAAGCGGGAAAAAGAGGGTTAGAGTTCAGAGACATTTTAGAATGAGGGTCAGGTTTAGGGCAAATCCAGGTTTGAGCTGGGAAGAAGGTAAGGGTGAGGGTCAAATTAAGTCCAGATGGAGGTAGGATGGGATTCAAGTCAGAGTCCAAACGGAGCTTAGGATGACAGTCGGGGTCAAAGTCAGACTGGGATTTAGGTTGGAGGTCAGGGTCAGTGTTGGTGGTCAGGTTCATATCAGGAATAGAATAAGGATCCCGGCAGGGTCCAGATGGAGACTGAGATAAGATTCAAGATCAGTTTTCAAGTCAGGGTTAGGATGAGAGTTAGAAACCAGGTCAGTCTGAGGTTAGGATCAAGGTCAAGGTCAAAAAATTAGGTTGAATTTAGGGACTGTCAGAGCATGGGTCCATCCAGGGCTGGGCTGAGGGCTGCCAGGGTCCACAGGGAGGAGCAACCAGGCAAGGCCTTGGCAAGGGGTCCTGGCTGGACTGGGGCCATGCACCTCATACTCCTGCTTGAAGCCGTAGCCCTCGGCCGTCTTCATCTGGTTGATGTGCTGCAAGAGGTCGGCCACACGCACCGCGGGATGCAGCTGCCCCGTGTGGTACGGGGAGCCCTTCCGGCCACACGGACGCCGCGGTGAGCCCCCCAGGAGGCTGCTGGCCTCAGTGACCCCACCACTGCGCTGGTCTCCTGTAGTCAGAGAAAGGGAAAGGGGTTTCTGATACACACGGGCCCCAGCCTGGGGAACCCCAGATGGACTCAGGGGGCCAAGGGAGGGAAGGGAGCACGGCCAGCGTGGAGAATGCCTGGGTTGTTTGCTGGAGCCAAGCAGCTGGCTGGGCCCACCCTGTGTGACCCTGGGTGGCCCCTTCGCTGCTGCATCTCAGTTTTCCCATCTGTAAAATGAGGGGATTGGTTCATATGAACTCAGAGGGCCCTTCTGGTTCAGCCCTGCCAGCTGTGATCCCGTGGTCCCCTCACCCCCCTGGGCTCCCCTGCAGGGCACACCCTTCTGTGACTTCACCTGCTGCCTGCAGGGGGAAGTGCTCAGCAGAGCCCATGACATCCCTCCTTCCTTCCCCTCTTCCAGGGAACAATCTGAAACATTGACAACTCCCAGCAATTACCCCCATTCAAAGATAAGCAAGTCCCGAAACTAGCTGCTGCTGCCACCCCTTCTGCCGATTAACAGGAAGCACCTGAATAGAGGCATTTCTCCTGCGTAAGCATTTCCATTGTCAGCCTGTGCGTAGGCTCAGCCCGTGGGGAAGAGGTGGAGAGGCTCACAGTGCCCCACGCGCCCCAGGAAACTGTCCTCCCCCTCCAGACCACCCACTCCCCGGCTCTCCTGGTCAGCATCCCCAAGGACCTCCCACCCTGGTCCTTAGATCAGGTCCTGGGATTGAGAAAACCGTCCTGTCCAGCCACACCCACCTTCCAACACTCACTCCCACACACTGATTCCCTTCTCCTGGCCTGAGTGAGGTGCAGGGGCTTATTCTCCGCATGTCTCACCGCTGTTCTCTGCCCAGCGGGGCCTAGATGCCAGGCCCCTCCCTGCCCTGTGCCTTCACACATGCTTTTCCTCTGCTTCAAACACTCCCTCCTTTATGCCTGGTGAACTCATATTCATCCTTCAGGTCTCAGCTAAAATGACCCTCCGTGGGGAGCCTTCTCTGGCTGGTGCCTGGCCTCTACTTCCTAGTCATGACTAATAGACAGAATGAATGCAGCACCGGGACGGACACCACAACCCCCCTCCTCTGTGCAGCTCCACTTCCCCAAACTCCAATCTCTGCCTCTTCAAATCAGGGAGACTGCAGGCCCTGCTTGGGTTCCCCTTCCTGTGCTGAGGTTTGAAAACTGCCTCCAAGTAGAAAGGTCATGCCGGGCAAGGCTCACCTCATTTGTTTCTCTCCTCTCGGGAATCACAGTCATGAGGTGCCTGGCGCCCGATGTCTGAAAACAACTGTTTGATGTATTTTATCCAGATTTCTAGTTGCTTACAGCTGGAGGGCAAGTCATGTGCCAGTTACACATTCGTGGTCCAATGCCCCAAGCCCTTAGTTTTTCAGATAGGGAAACGGAGATCCAAAGAGGAGAGATTTGCCTAATGCAGTGGTTGTCCAAGTGTGTTCCAGAAAATACTGGTTGTGCCAGATGACTCAACGGTATTCCATTAAAAAGAAGAGAAGGAGGATGAGGAGGGGTTCTACGTTTTAAAGGAGTCAGTGAAATTGTTTTAAACAAAAATAAGTAGGTTTTTTTCCCTGTTAAACCTCTCAGGGCTTCCAACAAGTTAGTGTGTATTTTAAATTTATTTATTTTTATTATTTATTTATTTTTGGCTGTGTTGGGTCTTCGTTTCTGTGCGAGGGCTTTCTCTAGTTGCGGCAAGCGGAGGCCACTCTTCATCGCAGTGGGCGGGCCTCTCACTATCGCGGCCTCTCTTGTTGCGGAGCACAGGCTCCAGATGCGCAGGCTCAGTGGTTGTGGCTCACGGGCCTAGTTGCTCTGCGGCATGTGGGATCCTCCCAGACCAGGGCTCGAACCCGTGTCCCCTGCATTGGCAGGCAGATTCTCAACCACTGCGCCACCAGGGAAGCCCAGTGTGTATTTTAAATCTCCAAGAGATGGAGGAAAATAGCAATGTTTCACCTCCCTCTTTCACCACGGAAAGCTTGTTTCATGAAACATCCTCAGGGGAACACAGTGTAATATGGCGATTAAGAGACATGCTCTGGAGTCAGACAGGCCTCAGATCAAATCCCAACTCTGCATGTGACCTTGGGGATGTTAATTACTCTCCAGAAATTTCCCTTTTCATATGACAAATGAAGATTAAAACTGTTACTCTCCAAGATGATGATGTAAATATTCAATAAGATAATGTGTATAAAGCACCCAGCCCAGTGCCTGGCACATGAGCACCTGCAGATGGAGCTGTTGACATGATTAGGAGTTTCCAGGAAAGGGAGGAACCTCTGGAGTCCCAGAAAGCCAGGGCAGCTGTTTGACAAGAGGTGGCCTTTCTGTCTTGGTCCTTCTCCACACTAGGATCTTGGTCCAGGACCTGACAATTCTAAAGACCATCTACCACAAACACACAAGACAACCACAAAGGTGTCAAGAAAAAAAGATTTCTGCTGGCTCAAAGAACTCAGAGATGAAGGGGTCCTAAGTGTTCTTCGTGGAAACCATGCCAACAGCTCCATAGAGAGCTCTCCGGGTGGAGAATCCAATAGCTCATCCCAGAGATCTTGAAGGGATGGAAGCCCTGATACAGCCTCACAAGTAGGCATGGAATCATCTTGCAATGGGTGAAGACAAGCAAAAAATCCCACTTGCTTGGGATCCAGACAGGAAGCCAGAGCCAAAGCTGGGTGGCTTCCAGCTGAGCCCGAGAGCAACACAAGATGTTCTACAAATAAGACCAGCAGAAGACAAAGGATCATGAACAATTATGCTGCCATTAAGACCCTCCATTTCGTGGGGCCCAGAGAAAACAGGTCCTTACTCTTCTCACCCATGAATTACCATGGGATTTCACTCACACTCACACACATACACACACACACACACACACACACACACACACACTCCCCCCCGCTCCGCCTCTCCCATACACACACATACCCCAAGAACAAGCTTACCCACAGCCGGAAGCCCCTGAAAGGGAGGAAGAGAGGAAGGAAAGTAAGAGCCAGCCCTCAGCTTCAAGGTCACCACTCAGGGGCTCTCCCAGGCTCTCCCCAGCTCCACTATGATTGTCGGACAATTTTTGGGAGTAACCACTGGACAGCTGATGTTTTGCGGGGAGGGCTGAAGCCCAGAGGAAAGAACACTGGGTGTGGCGTCGGAGAAGCCTGAATTTGAATTCTGACTCAAGTCACTTGACCTCTCTGGACCTCAGTTTCCTCATTTGAAAATGGAGATCCTCAGACTTTCCTCAAAGATGGGCACTTTCCCCGATTCCCATCCACCCTCAGATGAAGACAGGCCACCGATTATACAATCTAGCAGCATATTATATTTTTCCTTCACTATTTGCAATTAGCAAATAACTTTAAAGAAACACAGTCTGTAATAATAGCTAACAATATCTAATATATTGAGTGCTTTCATATGCCTAGCATGATTCTTGTCATTCAATCCTTAGAATATCCCTATGACGTAGGTGCTATTGTTATCCCCCCTATTAAACAAGGAAACTGAGGCCCAGAAGGGTTAAGTTACCTGCTCCTGAAGTGGAAGCATCAGGATTCAAACCCAGGCCCATCTGACTCTGGGATCCTGTTGTCTTTCTCTGTTTTCCTCTCCTGATAAAGGGGCATTTGTGGTGTCAAATAAGAGGCACTTATTTGACAAACCATTTGGCCGGAACCCACTGGTTCCCACACAGGTCAAGAGCTCCGGATGGACAAGGGCCCAGAGGGTTTGAGGGTTTTCATAGGCAAGATCAGAGTCGACGGGGGCACATTCCAACATCTTGGGAACATCCCAGCTCAACATTTACTCAGCATGGGAAGTCCCTATTTAAAACTTCCATATTGAGGATACATCAAAATCAACATGGCTTTCTGTTCTAAACCACAAAGCTCTGGCCTCCACTGTTTGGAAAGAAAAGAAGGAAGTGGCGGCTAGACCAGCATGGGGCATAAAGAAAGAGAGAGAAACCTTGAGACTGAGCTCCAGTCTCCTGACTACACCTTGAGCTTCCCAGCCGTCACACCTTCCCCGTGTCCTGCATCCTACCTTCAGTGCCCCCGCCCTCCTCACCATCAGTCAAATCTCATCCATCTCAGCCGAAACCCTGACCTCCCCTGCCCAAAGGTATATCTTCTCAAGACTATGGCAGCACTAATTGTCTCCACTACCCCCTGGCAATTAGCCTGGTGTGGACTTCCCTGGGTCAATCTCATCTCCCCAACTAGTCAGTGAGTTCCTTGGGAGCAGAACCCGTGTTTCCTGCCTCACTGCATCTCTCCATAACACTCAGCAGCAAGGCATGTGCCCACACCACCTGCACCTCCCACTCTCCCCAGCACCCACTTGAGTTTTCAGCCCAAGCAAACCTCTCCATGTCATCCTCTGTGCCCACCTCCATGCATTTACACATGCTGTTCTTCATGCACATTTGCCTTTTCCTTCCCATCTCTGCCGGTCCAAATCCTACCCGGTCCTCTAGGCCCAGCATGATACAGCAGAAACAGCAATTTGCAATTCAGAAAGAACTGAATTTAAATCCTGACTCTGCCACCTTCTGCTTGATCTGGACAAGTGATTCTCCTCTCTGGGTCTCTGTTTCCTCATTTGTAAGATGAAGGGTTGATAACAGCTACTACTGTGTGTGTAAATTTAATGAGGGAGGTCACAAAGAGAACGTGATGCATAAATGCATGTCAATGAATTTGAAAACATAAATGAAATGGACACATTCCTAGACAAATATAACTTACTAAAAGTGTCTTGAAAAAAACAGAAAGCTTGAATAGTCCTTTACTCCTTTAAATAGATTGAATTAAAAGTTTAAAATGTTTCCATAAAGAAAACAAAAAAAAGAGATTGTTTCACAGGTGAATTCCACCAAACTTCCAAGGAGCCAATTACTCCAATCTCCCATGATAAGGAAAAAAGAGAAGAGACCTCAATGCATTTTATAAGACAAACAGAATCTTGATACCAGAAACCAGACAAAGACAGTATAAAAAAAGAAAAGTTATAGGCCAATCCCACTCGGGAATACAACTTTAGAATCTTGAACAATATTATAATTATACTGAATCCAATAATTCATTAAAAAAATTATGCATGATGACCAAGTTGAATTTACCCCAGGAATTGAAAGTTATTTTAACATTAGAAAATCTAAAAATGTCACTCACCTCACTAACAAACTAAAGGAAAAAAATATGGCATCATAGTAAATCCAGAAAAAAAAGCATTTGCTAAGTTTAATGCCCATTTAAAATAAAATCTCTTAGCAAACTAAAAACCGAAAGGAATTTTGTTAATCTGATAAGACACTTCTTCCAAAAACCTATGGCAAACTTCATTCTCAGTGTTTTAATGTTAGAAGCATTTCTTTTAAAACCAGGAAAACAAGACAATGATTTCTGCTATAACCACTTCCATTTGAGCTTCCAGCCAGTGCCACGCAGAAAGATAAGGAAAAAAAGGATAAGAAACGAGAAATAAGAAACAGAACTGTCAATATTCACAGATCCTTTGTACTCAGGAAATCTGAATGATTCTACAGACAAATTAGAATTAATCAGAAAGTTTAGACCCTGAATAGCCAAAGCAATCTTGAGAAAGAAGAACAAAGCTGGAGGTATCAAGCACCCTGACTTCAAACTATACTACAAAGCTACAGTAATCAAAACAGTATGGTACTGGCACAAAAGCAGACATATAGATCAACGGAACAGAATAAAGAGTCCAGAAATAAACCTACATACATATGGTCTATTAATCTATGACAAAGAGGCAAGAATATATAATGGGGAAAAGACAGTCTCTTCAACAAGTGGTACTGGGAAAACTGGACAACTACAAGTAAAATAATGAAACTAGACCATTTTCTCATACCATATTTAAAAATAAACTCAAAATGCCTTAAAGACTTAGGCATTTTTCCAAAGAATACATGCAGATGGCCAACAGGCACATGAAAAGATGTTCAACGTCACTAATCATCAGGGAAATGCAAATCAAAACCACAGTGAGATATCATCTCACACCCATCAGAATGGCCATCCTCAAAAAGGCAAGAAATAACAAATGTTGGTGAGGATGTGGAGAAAAGGGAAGCCTCCTGCAATGTTGGTAGGAATGTAAATTGGTGTAGTCACTATAGAAAACAGTGCAGAGGTTCTGCAAAAACTTTAAAATAGAACTACTGTATGACCCAACAATTCCACTTCTGAATATTTACCCAAAGAAAATGAAAACACTAGTTCAAAAAGAGATATGCACCTCAGTGTTCTTTGCAGCACTATGTATAATAGCCAAGATATGGAAGCAACCTAAGTGTCCAATGACAGATGAATAGATAAAGAAGATGTGCTATATATATATATATATGTGTGTGTGTGTGTGTGTATATATATATATATATATATATATATATATATATATATATATATATACACACAATGGAATATTACTCAGCCATAAAAAAAGAATGAAATCTTGCCATTTGTGACAACATGGATGGACCTGGAGGGTATTATGCTTAGTGAAATAAATCAGACAGAGAAAGACAAATATTGTATGTTTTCACTTATGTGTAGAATCTAAAAAGCCAAACAAATAGACAAATATAACAAAACAGAAGCAGACTCACAGATATGGAGAACAAATTAGTGGTTGTCCGAGGGGAGAGGGGTGGGAGGATGGGCAAAACAGATGAAGAGGATTAAGAGGTACAAACTACCAGTGATAAAATAAAGTAGTCACAGGGATATAATATACAGCACAGGGAATATAGTCAGTAATATTGTAATAACTTTGTATGGTGTATAATCTATAAAAATATCAAATAACTATATTATATACGTGAAACCAAGCCAACTATACTTCAATAAAAAAAAGAAAGTTTATCAAGGTGTATGGATATAAGATCAACATCGATACATATAAAAATCAACTGCATTTCTCTATATGACCAATACTTAGAAATATGATCTTCTAAAAATGTATCAATACCATTTATGCTGGGAAAACTGGACATCCATATGCAAAAGAATGAATTTGGACCCTTATCTAAAACCATACACAAAAATTAACTCAAAAAAGACTAAAGACCTAAATGTAAGACCCCAAACTATAAAACTCTTAGAAGAAAACATAGGGCAAAAGTTTCATGACATCAGATTTGGCAAGGATTTCTGGGCTATGACACCAAAGGCATAAGTAACAAAAGAAAAAAAAAGACAAAATGGACTACATCAAAATGTAAACATTTGTTCATCAAAAGACACTATCTGCAGAGTAAAAAGGCAACCCACACTATGAGATAAAATATTTGTAAATCGTTCATCTGATAAGGATTAATATCCAGAATATATACAGAACTCCTAAAACTCAACCACAAAAGGACAAACAACCCAATTCAAAAATTCTCCAGATAAAATACACAAATGGCCAATAAACACATGAAAAGATGCCCAACATCACATCATTCAGCATTAGGGAAATGCAAATCAGAACTATGAGATACCATCTCACATCCATTACGATGGCTGCTATAAAAAAAAAACTGTCTTGAACAGAAAACAAGTGTTGGCAAGGATGTGGGGAAAACTGGAACCCTTGTGCACTATTGGTGGGAATGTAAAATGGTGCATCCACTGTGGAAAACAGTATGGCAGTTCCTCGAAAAATTAAAAATAGAACTACTATATGATCCAGCAATTCCATTTCTGGGTATATACCCAAAAGTATTGAAAGCAGGGCCCCAAAGAGATATTTGTATACACCCATGTTCATAGTAGCATTATTCACAAGAGCTAAAACATGGAAGCAACCCAAGTGTCCATCAACAGACAAATGGATAAGAAAAGTATGTGTATACATACAATGAAATATTATTCAGCCTTAAAAAGAAAGGCAATTCTGGGAATTCCCCGGCGGTCCAGTGGTTAGGACTCTGTGCTTCCACTGCAGGGGGTACGGATTCAATCCCTGGTTGGGGGACTAAAGATCCCACATGCTGTGTGGCGTGGCCAAAAAATTTTTTTTAATAAATAAATAAAATATTTTTTAAAAAGCAATTTTAAGAAACACTTAAGAAAACAAAGGCAATTCTGAAAGATGCTACAACATGGATGAACCTTGAGTACATTATGCTAATTGAAATAAGCCAGTCCCTAAAGACAAGTACCGTATGATTCCACTTAATATGAGATAGAGTAATCAAAGTCATAGAGACAGAAAGTAGAATGGCGGTTGCCAGGGGCTGAGAAGGTAGGGAAAGGGGCGTTTAATGGATACAGAGTTTCAGTTTTACAAAATGAAAATCGATCCAAAGATTCAAAGCAAATTCATCCAACAAAGTTTTCCAAGGAACTTGAAAAGATGATTCTAAAATCTGTAAGAAAGAGAATGAGCGCAAATATAGCCAAGACATCCTTGATGAAGAACTAAGTTGGGAGGGCTTGATGTGTCAAAAATCAAGACCTAGATAGCTAGTTTGCTATTGGTACAGGAATCACCAAACGGGCCGATGAAAGAGAATAGGGAGCCAAAACACAATCCATATATGTATGGGAATGTGATATATGATAAGGGTGGCACTGCAAATCAGTGGTGAAAATACAAACTATAACACCTGATGCTGGGACAGCTGGTTTTCCCTATAGAAAAAATAAAATCCTTAATTCATATCACATACAAAAATCAACTACAGATGGATAAAGATTTAAATGCAAAATGCAAAATATTAAAAGTTTTAGAAAAAAGTAAAAAATATCTTATGACCTTGCATAAGGAAGAATTCTTTAAGCAAGCACAAAAAATAGAAATCAAAAAGGAAAAGATTGATGAACTTGACTGAATTGAAATAAAAATCTGTTCATCCAAAGATACTATAAATAACCTGCAAAGATGAGCCACAAATTGGGAGAAGATATTTGCAATTCATAAGGGACAAATGAGTCTCATCCCAAATATATAAAGAACTCCTAAAAACCACTAAGAGAGCAACAGAAAACCGAACAGAAAATTAGGTAAAAGACATGAACAGGCATTTTATGGAAGAAGAAACCTGAATGGCCAATGATGATTTGCAAATATATTCAACCTCACTAGTAATCAGAGAAATGTAAATTAAGACTATAGAGAATTACCATCTTATACAAACTACTTTGACAAAAGTGAAGAAGCCTGGCAAATTTTGATCTTGATGTGGAGCAATGGAAACTTACACCCTGCTGCTAGGAGTGAACACAGGCAAAGACACTTTGGAAAACAAGTTGACACTGTCTTATAAAGCAGAACAAGCACATACTTTATAATCCAGCAGTTCTACTTCCAGAATCTGCTGTGCAGGTGCATCTGGAGATTCATTTAAGAATGTTCACAGCAGCCTCGTTTGTAATAACAAGAAAACTAGGAACAAATCAAATGCCCATGGATGTCAGAATGAAGAAATAAATTGTGATATATTCATACAGTGGAAAGCTATACATCAGAGAAAATAAATGAACTACAGCAAAACATCCACCTGGGTAAATATTGGAATCATGGTGTTGTGTTGGAAAATAGAGAGCAATTTCATTTCTATCAAGCTCGAAAATGAGCAAAATTATATAATGCACTGTTTGGGGACACATGCACATATGGTAAAATTACTCCCCAAAAGGCAAGAAAGTTATAAACATAAATTTCAGGGGAATATTTACATGTAAGAGGGAGGTAGGGGATATGGGAGGGGCACCCAGATGACATTCAAATTCACCAGCGGGGTTCACCGGTGTTTGGTGTATTATTATGACTTTATGATTTTCATAAATGTTATTTTTTGTACAAATCAGCACTAAGTAGAATAAAAAGATGTGTGATGAAGCAATTTATGACAAGCTCCTAGCATATACAGCTGACTCACTATACTCTCCCTGCAGGCCAGGTACAGCACTAAATGATGTACACACATTCTCTTATTTAGTCTTCCAGCAGCCCTACCAGCAGAGATGATCTTTATCCTCATTTTATACATGAGGAGGCAGACATCCAGAGGGATTAAGCCACTTGCCCCAGGTCATGCACCTAAGGGGATGTGAGATGCACACTGAGGTCTGACTCCCGAGCACTTCCTCTCACACAGCAGGAAAGAGACTGCTCTGATCCCACAGCAGCCCTCCCTCCTCTGAGTCCCCAGAACACTTCCCACAATTAACCTGTGAACTCGCACTCCTCTTAGATGAATCTGTGTCTAAGTCCTCAATTTTCCTAAAGCTCCTCCAGTACAAAGATAATACCTGTGCCTTCTCTGTATTCCCAGGGCTGGTGCTGGTACCCAGCAGGATGTTTAGTACTGTTGGTTCGGGGTGTTACAGAATCATCTGATGTGGGGCTCTGGGCTGTTGGCTCAGAAGTCTGGGGAAGGAGTGCCTGGGGGCCACGAGGAAGGGCCGGGCACTCACCCCGGGGGCTGTAGCCATGGCCGTCCATGAAGGAGAGGCCCAGCCGCTCATCTTCCTGCAAGGTGCTCTGGTCCGTGAAGCTCCGGTCCACGGCACTCATCATGTGGGTCTTCTCCTGGCGGTAGTTGACCGTGGCCTTGGTCATGTTCACTGGCTTCCTGCAGAGGAGGGTTGATGGGAGACATGGGTGCTCAGCTGGGCAGGAAAGCAGCCAGAGCTGGATGGGGAGGCCTGGCAGTCAGGGGGCCTTGAGGCCAGAAGCCAGTCTAGAGGCATCTCTGGATGCTGAGGGGGCTCTGCCTCCATCCTTTGCCCACCAGACCCAGTGAGCTGCTGCCTCCCCCAAGAGGGACTGGGCAGGGTCCCTGTCCTGGGGACCTTTGCTGACAGCAAGGGATGGAACAGCAGTGGCCTCAGGCTGGGATCTGCCTCCTAACTCTCACTGGCCCCGAGGGCTCAGGAAAGGGGAGGAAAGTCACTCTGGGTGACTATTTTGGTGTCACAGCAGACAGTCACTGCACCCCAAACAAGGGAGATGCCTGCCCCAGCTCCAGCCCCAGCAAGCCCCATAGGTAACCTTCCTTCCTCCATCCTCACCACACAGCTGCCCTGGGAACTCTTCCTCCTGCAATGGGGTTAGACTACACTCCTTCATGGAGAAGAGTCTGGCTAGTACTTGGTCAGTCTCATAAGTTTTCACTGGGCACAGAATGACTCCAACCATGACTTCTTCTTACCCCCCAGAACCCCCAGGATGGTTCCACCACAGGCCACACTAGACTTGTAAAGAAATCCACGCAGGGTCCCTATTCCCGTCACTGCCCACCACTCCATCCAGCCACCGGAAGCAGCAGAGAGAGAAGGCGAGAGGCCCCGGACCCTCCCGAGAGGGCAGAGCTTCTGGAGAGACCCTGGGCCGGGGCCACACACAGCCCAGGCCTGCAGCCCAGTTTTACAGATGAGGATGGTAGTTTGTGACCCCAGGGAACTCGGAGGAAAGTGGGAGGGAGAACGGGGTGGGGAGGCAAGTGCCACAGCTCCAAGACCGAGGGGCTGAGCAACGGGCAAAGGGAAAGGACTTGGGACCTGCGCTGAGACTGGAGAAGAGCCAGGGCCCCATCACAGGGAAGGCTCGAGACGAGAGAGCCGTTCACCTCTAGGCCCTACAGCATGCAGGGTGTGGGGCAGACCTGAGAGAGGACTTCCGGGTCATGCGGGCTCAGGGACACTGGTCATCCCTGGAGATGAAGAGGCCAGTGCAGGGATCCCCCAGACAAACAGGCAAACTCCATTCAGCCCCTCCTGGCTCAAGAGCCGCCTGGGGCCCAAAGGGGACAGGATGACCTCTGGATGCCCCTCCTGCCAGGACCTCGACGTCCTTCCTGTGCTAAGATGGCTCTGTGTCCACGCTGGGGACCAGTGCTGCCGTGCACTGCGGTGGGCGCGGCCTTCCCAGTCTGGTCAAGAGATGGCTCTGCAGGCCCAGGCCTCCTGCTCCCAGCCCCACCCGTGGGCTCTGGGCATCACCCTTACTGTGGCCCGGGGCAGAGCCAAAGACCCCTTTGGGGGCAGGTGAGAAGAAGCCTCTGTGGCTGTGACCTTGACCATCAACATAAGAGAGAAGGTGGAGGAGGAAGGGAGGTGAGGAGGGAGAAGAGAAGGGGCAAGAGGACTGACAGAGGAGGAGGAGAGTAAAGCGACAATGACAAGGAGAGAGAGAGAGAGAGGGAAGGAGACAGAGGGAGGGAGGGACAGGTCAGACACCAGCAACCACAGGGAAGACAGACAGAGGACAGCCCATCAAGCTGGCTGAACAATGGTGCCCAAGGAGGACCTGTCACCATGGATACTGGCCTAGAAGGTCTGCAGCAGTGTACCCCAGGGCTCTGTTCCCACCCAGGCCTCCTGGTCCACTTGGAAGAGGAACCTGAAACACCAACCAACCAGATCCACAGACACAGCCAGGAGGGACACCTCACACTGAGGCCTCCAGCCGATCTCAGGGTGAGATCAAGCAGATGCCACGTAACATGGACACTTGGAAAAGTTCTGCATTTAGGTTCAAAATTAGCTGCAAAGTAGAGAGGGAGGGCGAGCTGCCTTGTCAGCAGCTCCTGGAAAAGCCGAGCTGGAGGCTCCACGTGAGTTGACGGGGGTGTGGTTGCTGGAAAAGCCAGTGTGACGGTGGGTGACTTCGATGCAAGAGGGTCCAGGGAGGAGGTGAGAGACCACCGTCCTCTGGGCTGGCCCGGGGCCACCTGAGTCTGCTGTGTAAGGAGGGGACAAGCACAGGTAAGGGGAATGTTCTGGAAGGCTTGCAGGGTCAGCGATCACAGAGGCAGGAAACAGAGCAGCATGGACAGACCGTGGAGTCAGACGGGGCCTGGGTTGTAACCCCAGCTCTGCCTGTCCTGTGGCCTCTTGATGAGTCCCTTAAACTTCCTGAGCCTCAGTTTCCTCATCAGTAAAATGGGGTGATCACAGTGCCTCTTCTCAGGGTTGTTGTGCGAATTCTGTGTGAAGAACTGAGCCCAGGGGAGGTGCCCAGGAAACGGTGGGTCTGAGGAGCTGGGGTCACCAGCTGGAGAAGGGCTGGTGGCACCCTGGGAGCCGCGTGCACCGTGCGGAGAGCTGCCATGTGTCTGCCCCACACACACGCGCACAGAGCTGTGGATCCAGAGCGGGACCCGGGTGAGGACCTTCCTGGATGCGGACTGCGGTCTGACGTCAGGAGGTCCCACCCAGCAGGAGTGGCTCAAGACACAAGGGGCTGCCTCGGGGGCAAGAGGACACAGAGGCTCAGGGAGGTCGAGTGACTTGCCTGGGGTGGCTCAGCAGAGCCAGGTCTGAACCTGAGACTGACCACAAAGCCAGTGCTCCTGACCTCCACACAGGCGGATGACAGGGAGAGGAGAGACAGAGCAGAGGAGGGAAGCTCAGACAGGGTGGCTGTGGAGGAGGGGCTGACGCCAGGCCAGGCCGGCGAGGGGGCAGGGGCTCCCCAGGATGGGCGGGGCTCTGAGGCAGGTGCACTACTTACGGGTAGTAGGAGTAGGCATAGTGGTCTCTCCTGGCAGCGTGCAAAGAGAACAGCACAGGTGGGCCACGGTCCTTCCCCAGGCCGGGCCCAGAGCAGCACCCCCAGCAGGGAGGGGTCTGGTGCTTTCATGCCGGGGACGGGGCTGGCCGGGGACCGACAGGTCAGAAGGGCCTTCCTTGACCCAAGGGCTGGCCGGGCTCAGTCTCTGAGGACCAGGACCCAAGGTCCCTTCTAGAACCTTCCCCAAGCCCACTGCTGGAGTGAGAAGGAGGTGGGGAAAGGGCCTGGAGGGAAGCAGAGCTTTCACACACAGTCATGCACACACGCGTTCACAAAGAGAAATGCACTGCACGCTCACATATGCAGACACACTCATATGGATACACACGCTCATACATAGAAACACAATGACACACTCATGCACTTACAAACACAGATATTTACACACATGCAGACACTCGTACACACGTATTCAAACACACAATGACACACACAGGTACATACACAAACACACATTCACAAACACACGCTCACACACACACGCCTGCGCTCACACACACGGACACCCCCACTCACACACTCAAGGTAACTGCCGCACTCTCCCCTGCAGACAGTCCCCACTGCGGTCCCCGTGCCGCCCACCCCTGCAGGCCCCTCTGCCCTTGACGGGAGGGACAGCCCTCTGCACGCACCTGTGCCTGGGAGGGAACGAGCGGCCAGGGCAGGGGACACTGTGGCCTCGTCACCCACCCAGACTGCCCCTGGGTGTGGGGTCCATTAAAGGAGCCGGGTCACCCCCTCACGGGCACCCAGAGCACAGGGGGTTCAAGAGCCCTGACCTGACCGCCAGGCAACAGCAGCGAGGAGGGGGGGGCAGGTCTGATTCCCAGCTCCCAGGTGGGGAAGCCGGGTCCCGGAGAGTCACGGTCTGCCTGGGGCTCTTGGGGGTCAGCGAGAGTCCAGAGAAGGCCCAGGACCGTGCCCCCAGAGCCAGCTCCCTCCTGCGGCCCCGTCCAGGCCCACTCCAGGGTCCTCTACTCACCCGCCCCACGTCACCCATCAGTGGGGAGGGAAGGGAAGGAGAGGGGAGGGGAAGACTGAGGCCCAGCCAGGGCAGGAGATTGGCTCAAGGTCGCACAGCATGTCACCCACCCCAGGGACAGAGGGGGGGGTCCAGGGCCCTGAGCTGTTCACAGAGGCCCTGAGGGGAGGGGGGAGGGGCTGAAGGAGTGGCGTTCTTCTGGTCTCAGCTGAAATATCATGACTTTAAAAGAGCCTTCCCTAAGGAGTCCCCCACAGTCACCAACTACATTATGTCCCCCTTTACCCTCTCTCTGCCCCCCACCCCGACACCCTGGTCTTTTCACAATTTGTAATTACGCATTTGTGCTTTTTCTAGTTTAATGCCAAGCCCCCCACTTATAACCACAAAGCACAAGAGGACAGCATCTTGGTCGCTTTTGCCCACCACTGGATCCCCAGGGCCCAGGACAGTGCCCAGCACATTATATTTCCTAGATATTTTATTGAATTGAGTAATCAATAAATGAGGAAAAATAAATAAAAGAACTCCACCTTTATGAGCTTCCATTTCCTCCTCTAAACAAGTGAGGTTAATAATAATCCCCCCAAGGCAAGCACGCGCTCAGACTTTCCCTGCCCCCTCCTCCTGCTGGGTTGGAGGGGGGCCGTTCAGGAGGACCCAAGTCCCCTGGGCCAGACCCTGGGGATACACAGCCAACGAGACAGAACTTCCTCCACCCCCATGCAGCTCTCAGTCCAGCAGGGGGGAGAAATACTGAGCAAAGCGCTGCGAGCATGTGAATGAAGTGCCGGGGTTGGGGGGGCCGGGGCGGGGAGGGCTGCAAAGGGAAGTGGGGAGGGTCTCTGGAAGCGGAACCAAGGGATCCAACCGGCCAGGGGCACCCCGGAGTTCCCCAGGGCAGGTGCATCCAGCCTCACTGTCCGCAGGGCAGGGCAGGATGGAGAAGCCGACACCTGCCCCCAGTGCCTCCCATAACCACCCCATGGCAGGCGCCTCCTCCCTCCAACCAGGGTACACTGGGGCTAACTGGGAGCTGCCCTCCCTCCGCAACCTCCTAATCTGTCCATTACGTCTGTACCCCAGGTTGATCTGAACACCCCCATCCCTGCCAGAGCTGCTCTGTCCCATGGCACCCCACAGTGCAGACTAGTGGAGCCCTCAGGAGCACAGTGGACCCTGAAGGCCGGGCAGGATTCGGGGGATGCAGCGAGGTGCTACAGAATGGGACCGAATGGCTTTTAGAGGACCTAAGGAGGGGCGGGGGGGTGGGGGGGTGGATCCTAGAGGCTTCCAGTAGCAGCTGCATAAAGTGGAGGGTTTCCTAGTGAGGCTCTGGCAGCATCTCTGACCCATCCTCTCTTGGGCCTGGCGCTCTCTTTGCAGGGGTGGGTAACATCCCCTACTTTGCCAATCTTCCCTTGAGGGTAAATTTCTAGAGCCTCAAATACCACCTGCAAACCCCAAGATCTGACCCCTCCCTTACAGCCCTCTCTATCTGCACCACTACCCAGCCCCCAGGGCCTTGCCACTTACAGGAACCTACTGTGTGCCAGTTGTGGTGAGGCCCTTCACGTGCCCAGCCGTGAGGAGGATGGGCTTTGCAGTCAGGCCTGGGTTCAGTCAGGACCTGCCACTTAGCCAAGTGACATGGGCGAGTCGCTTAATGATAGTTTCCTGACCTGTGAAAAGGGACTTAGACTTGCTTTGTGGGTCAGGATCCAAGAAGGAAAAATTCTCTGATGTATTCCGAGTCCCAGAACAGTGCTTCGTACACAGTAGGTGCTCAGTAACTCCTGTTCTAATGGCTGATGTGTATAGAACTCCTGGCACAGAGTAATATTCATTAAATGATAGTTTAAAATATTTTGTCTCAGGAATCTGTACAGGGACTACGGGAAGGGAAAAATCAGAGCCCAGCACTCTGGACTGGACATCCCCACGCCACCCCACCGGTGGCCTGCCCCACCCCCAGACTCTCTAGGAGAGTTTTTCTCCTATCGTTGCCTGGCCTCAGGCAAGGGGGCCCTGGCCAGTTCTCCCTCATCTCCCTGGATCCCGCTTATCTGCTCCTGGCATCCCAGAGACCCAGAGCCAACACACCCATGTGTGCCCAGCCTGGCAGCAGCAAGGGCTACAGAAGCCAGAACCCAGGCGGGGAGAGGGTGGAGCGGGCTCTGCCTCTGGCTCCCTGGGTGACCTTGGGCAGGTCTATGCCCCTTCTGGGCCTCAGCATCTCCATCCCTCAATTAAGGGGCTTGGACCACAGTGTCCTGGGGCTGCCTGGTGGGGAATGCGGTGGGGTGGGGAGAGAGAGCAAAGGGGTCTCAGAAGTCCCCACTCAGCTCCAACCCGAGGCTCAGCCTTCAGCTGCTCCATATACTGAGCTCCCAGGAGAGGTTTATTTGGTGTTTTGAAGATGGGTTCTGCTGCTTTTGAAAGACTGGAAAACCACGAGACTAGACGTCCTTGAGCTACATGGCAGCTCTCAGTTTCTGGGCTCTGAGCCTCTATAATTCTAAATTCTGAGATTCTCAGAATCTCAAATCTTGGATTTCTAAAACTCCAAAATTGTAAATTCTGGATTCTAAGATATGCTGGGATTCACTCTGCCCACTGCAAAATGCACTGGGAAAATGCATCCCTCACAAACACAAGGACTGGACCTTTGAGGCCCAGGAGATGGCACGGGCAGGAAGGAGGTCTCCTCTGAGTCATGGGCCCAGGAGGACTCCTCAGGGATCAACAGTAACAGAGTCCAGGGCAAGCTGAGCCCAAGAGAAGGTGGGGCCTGGGAAGAGCAGAGGGTCCTTGCTTTGAGTGGAGTGAGCCCTGCCCCCACCTCAGAATCAACACCACAAGCCCATGGTTAGGGAGACAAGAGAGCAGAAGACCTTCGGGGGGCTGAGGATTCAAAGTCAGGTTACCTCCACACCACCCCCGTCAGAACAGCCCAGCAGGCACAGGAGGGCGGTGCCCACGCCCAGCACGGCTCCTTGGCCTTGAGCCGGCAGTGAGTGCCCTTGCCTGGACAGTGGCACCTGGCACCAGCCAGAACTGGGCTCCAGCCAAGCCACTCTAGGGCAGCTCCATTTGCAGAGTCTCGGGCTTCCCCCGACCCGGCTTGGGTCCATTCACAGGCCTGATGCCCAGGCTGGCAGCCCTCCACACACCCGCCAGGCGACTGCCTGACCAGCCCCCAGCCTCCTCTCTGCTCACCAGGCCTCTGACGGAGAGAAGTCTCGGGTGGGCCAGGGCACCGGCCTCACTCACCCCTTTCGGATGATAATAATAATGGCCCCCAGGAGGAGGATGAGGACGGCAAGTCCCCCTGCACAGATGCCCAGGATGAGCCCCATCTCCTCCGACCTCTGGGACACCTCCAGGGGCTGTTTGCTTTCCTTGCAGGCAGCTGGGAAGAACAAAGCAGAACAAAGGATCAGAGGGGAGATCAGGACCACCTTAAGCCCTAAGGAATAAACCCGGCTGCACAAACAGGTGCACAAAGACATCTGCCCCTCATCCTCAGCATGTGTCCCGCCTTTCAATCAAACTCATCTCCTCATCATCCCTCACACCTTCCGCATTCCCATGTCAGAGGCTTTACGTGCCCTGTGCCCCTATCAGGGATAGCTCCCTTCACCTCTCTGCTTCCTCAAATCCTCCCCATCCTTCAGTGGACGGGAGATGGAGGATGTGTGGGGCCTTCAGACCCCACCCTTTTGCCCTCCTGGGAGGCAATGGGGGGAGAGAATTATGTACCCAGGGCACGGTTAGGGCATCTCAGGATGGGGAACCAACCACATTCCCCATCTGGGAGCAGGGACAATCCCTACACCACAGGGTCCATGCTGTCCCCACTTCTCCCCACCACAGGGAAGGGGGCAGATACAGACCTCAGTGTCCAGTACCCACCAACCCCGTGGCCCGACCATAATGGCTCACCCTCCTCCAGGCCCCTGCCAAGGCCCCTCTGTGACCATGGCAGGATGAGGGTTTGTCCCCACTGCCCAGTCTGGAAGAAGGAGCCCTTCAGGTGGGCACATAGGGAGCAAGAAAGGGAAATGTTTCCTGACTCCCAAGCCTGCCGGACCACCCTCCTCTGCTCCCACAGGCCTGGGGACCCAGGGTCCACCTTCCCAGAGCCCAGCAAGTAAGAAACCCGCTACTGAAGGACTGAACCCAGGGGGACTTACCTTTCCTGGCAATGCGGATGCAATTCAGCCGGGTCTCCTGGAGGCACAGATGGGGTTCTCAGCACCGCTGAAGCCAAGACCTGACCCTCCCCAGAGGGAATCTTAGACAGCGTGTCTTGGGCCTGGTCAGGGCTTTTCTGGTGTGGACTGTTACTAAAGACACCCCACCTGGCAAGAGGGCCTGGGGGGAACCAGGGAGGGAGGGGCCAAGAGGGAAGGAGCCTGCAATAGGGTAATGCCTTAGGAAAGGGGGGATGAGATAGGTGGAAACAGAGAAAGAAACAGCACGGGAAGAGGGCTGGTTGGGGGAGGCGCTCAGAAATGAGGGTAGGGCCTAGATCCAGGGGTCTGCTTAGGAGGGGGGCAGCCTGGGAAGGAGTGATCCGAGGAGGGAGGAGCCTGGAGAAGGGCGGGGCTTCAGGGAGGAGGCGGGTCCCAGGCCTCCTCAAGGTCTGGTGAAAGTGGGAACCTGAGATGGGCCCCCTCTGGAGAGAGAGGAGCCTGAGATAGAAGACCAGGGCCTCAGGAGGCGGCAGGGACCAGGCTGGGAGCTTGGATAGAAAAGAGTCTGGGGAAAAATGGTTCAGGAAGGGGGTACTGCTGGAGAGAAGGTGGCTGGGGTTAGGAGGGCGGGGCTCAGGTGAGTGGGCGGGGCTGGGAGTGGGAGGAGCTATCGGAGAGCAAGGCTCATCAGCGGGGGCGGGATCAGGACCAGGGTAGGGCCTGGTGGGGGTGGGTCTCTGGCCTCTGCAGCAGCCTGCTCCAAGGTGTCACCAATCCTGCCCCCCAACCGCCCCCGCCACCACCCCGGCCGGCCCCTCACCCCCTTCAGGTGGCTTGTTGCCTGGAAGTAGATGAGGTAGGCCTTCCTGGGCTCAAGCGGTGGGTTCCAGAAGCCACGATAGGTATTGTTGTCACCCACGGTGAAGGGCATGGCCTCAGGCAGACTGCTGGCCGCCAGTTCGGCCCCGAAGTAGTGCACCAGGCCTCGGGCCAGCGCCGCATCGAAGGTCAGCGGCACTGGGAAGCAGTCCTGGCCGCCTGGCTCCCGCCGGAGTCTCCGCGGCCGCTCCTCCTCCACAATAACCTGGTACACACTGGACATGGGGAGGGGAAAGTGCAGTGGTCACGGTTGCCAGAGAACAGGGAGAGCCATCTGGTGGCTAAGGGCGTGGGCTTTGGGGCCAGGCCCAGGAGAGGGCCCATCTCAGCTCTGCCTCTTACTAGCTGGGCAAGTCACTTAAGCTCCCTGGGCCTCAGTTTCCCCCTCTGTAAAACGGGAGTGATTACAGGACTGTTACATAAGGTAGAGGTGAGGAAGGAGGCAAGTTTAGCAAGCAGCCAGTGCTTGTCAGCTGTTATTACTGTAACTAAGGCTGAAAGAATGTGAGCCCTGCTTAAGGGAACCAAGCCCTAAAGCCCCACCCTGACTCCTCAATGAGTCCTCCAGGGCCTGGGAACCCCAAGCCTCAGGCTCCAACCAGGTTCCCGACAGGTCCCTCTAGGCCACAGTAAATTCGAGTAAGACATGATGCATTCACTCATCCAGAAAGTGTTTACTAAGCTCAGACATGGGCCCTGTGCTGGGCACTTGGGGGATGTAGGCTTCCTGGAACTGCCCTCCAGTGGGGGAGCCGGTCACTTCGCAGGCAAACGAGGTCACACTAACCCTACATCTCGAGTACCCTCCCAACCCGGAGGCAGCCTCGAGACTGCAACTCTGAGCCTGCCATCTCCCAGTCCTAATGGCTGATTTGTGTTCCCCAGTCTGTATTCCCTCTGATTTGTGTCTCCTGATCCCGACTTGTGTGTTTCTATTTATTTTCATCACTTTACTGAATGGCCTTGCTGTGAACTCCTCCAAATCCTCTGTGGAACAAAGCCAAGAGTAAATAAATGAATGCTGACAAATTTAAATATTTCCAGTCCCAGCCTCGGTCACGTCTTGGCATGGGATACCCCATACTGACAGCCTGCACTCTGGCAAAGTAGAAATGCCTTTTCCTTGCTCTCCAGCTGTTTCTTTTGAGCTTCCAAGTTGGGAGGGAATCACCCCAGCACCCTGGGATTTGGGCCAGACAGGTTCATTCCATCACTAACCAGCCCAGGCCCTTCTCAACCCTCCATTTCCCAGGCTGATGTGAGGCCTCTCCTGGCCCGAAGTCCCACCAGGAGATGATAATAATCATGAGCCATGAACAAAGCACATCTTGATCTGGGATGATCCCCATGATGCACCTAAGGGAGGCTCAGAGGGGTGAAGGGACATGCCCAAGGTTGCACAGCCATCAGGCCTCTCCCCCTCACATGGCCCACCCCTCGCCCAGACCCAGCCTTGCCATCATCATCCCTGAGAGACGCTGACCAGGCCTGCTCACAGGATCCCCCAAGGGAAAAGGAAAGGAGAAGGTGATGCTGGTTTCCCAACTCCTCCCAAATTCAGAGACAACAGGGCCCTGAGGCTCCCACAAAACGCCAAATGCCCCTGAGATGCCCAGACTTTTTTCTGGGGTCTGGGAATCAGCCCAGGGCAGGCTTTGCAGTGGCAAATACAGGGGAGCCAAAGAAGGAGAAAAGAGTGGAAGGGGGGAGGAGTGAGGAAATGAGGGGGTGTCAAGGGCACCTGGGAAACCCACTGCCTTCTTGGGGGGCTTAAGAGGACCCTCCCATGCCCAAATGCAGGCTGTCACCCTCTCCCAGTGCATGAAACTTTATGGTAGGAGGGGGTGGACCAGAGGGGCAGGGAGGCTCTGTGACTTCAAGGAAAGGTACAGGCTTTGCAGACAAACCTGGCTTCCAAATCCCAGCGCTATCATTTACCAGCTCTGTGGCCATGGGGGCTCGTTATTCAGGCTCTCTGAGCCTGTTTCCTGATGTGTAAAATAAGGGTACTAATACCCACTCCACAGGCTGCCACGAGGATAACATGACTCATGCAGGTAAAGTCCCTAACACGATGTCTGGCTGACAGGAAGTATGTGCACACATTCCACAAACACGCTCACTCTCTTTCACATACACGCTCACACATCACACACACGTCACGTGTCTTCACCACACGTGCACACACACACACACACACACACACACACACACACGTCTTGTCTCCAGCACCTTCTCCCCAACAGAAACAGCCACTATGGCATCAGCTTTCTCTGCAAAGAAGTGGGGAGGCCAAGCTCTTGGCCACTCCAGAGAGATGGCCCCATCTGGCTGGCTGCACTAGCCTTCCAGAAAGCCCATCTCTGTGTCTCCCTGGATGGGATCCTCCAGGGAAAATGCTAGGAAAAATAAGGCCCCCAGAGTTCACTTCTCCAAGGTGTCAGAAGGAGGCCCTCTGGAGAGGCCTGAGCAGTCCCCTCTCCAGGCTGGATGTTGTCCAGAGATCTCATGACAGTCACCATCAGGCACCCTGTGGCCTCAGAGGGGAGTGACTGCAGGCGTCCTGCCTGCCCAGGATCACAGAATGTCCTCCTCCTGACACTCTGAACCCTTAGTGCGAGACTGAGGAAGGACAAGGGTGAGCTGGCCTGGGTGGGGACTCTGGGTCAGAGCAAGGGCATCTTCCCTATGGTCCTGACCTCCCGCCCCTCCATGCAGGTGTCCCCACCTGATGGGCGCCCCGCGGCCCTGCGCCGGCCTCAGCAGCACGGTGATGGTGTTCTCAGACTCGCCCAGCGGCGACGGCATGTCGGCATAATCAAAGCTGGGAGCTGGGGAAGGGGACAGGACATAAGCACAGAGCCTGGCCACTGGACCAGGAAGGTCAGGCCTCCAGCCTTCTTGACCCCTGTCCTCAGATCTCTTCCCCTTCAGCCTTCGCCTCCTTGTTCCCTCTGACCTGAGCTTCCCTGACCCCTGACCTCAGCCCTTGGATTCCACCGATCATCGTCTCTAGACTCCTCTGATTTAATCCTCCCTGACCCCTGACCTCAACCTCTAAATGGTACATTTATCTCAGCAGGAGCCCTCCATCACCACCCCCAGAAGCCTCACCCCCTACCCATGGAACCCTGAGACTCTGTGCCTCCTCCAAAGGGGCCAGGGCGGGTCTGGCGGGGCTCACCTGAGATGTTGGTGGTGATCTCGGTGAGCGCCGCCTGGCCGAAGCCTTTGCCCGTGCGGGCCCGCACGGAGAACAGGTAGGTGGTGCCCGGGTGCAGGTTGGAGAAGACGTGGTAGGTCTCATTGCGGAGCTTGGAGATGGTACGCCGTGGGCCTGGCACATTCACCGCCGGGTCTGACGACTCGATGCTCTGGTAGCTGATCTGGGGGCAGGATGGGCAGGTTGGCGGGCACAGGGATGGGGAAGGGCATCACTGGTCCCATAGCCTCCCACCCATCATGGTTCAGGTGAGCTAGGGATAAGGTTGGGCAAAGGGGAGAAGCTTGGTGGGGGGACCGTGGATGCCCCTTAGTCCAGGCCTCTGGGCACCTTCGCCTGACTCTTCTGCCTTCAGAGTCCCTGTCCCCATAACACATGGGGCACAGACCCCAGCCATAGTGGAAGGAATCCCGATGATCACCTCTGTTCCTCCGCCCCATACACTTCCCTCTCCAACCTGTGGGCCCACCTTCCACCAGGGGCCCCAGTTGTAATAGGGTCCAAACCCACCTCATACTGAGTGATGAGGCCATTGGGTTCCTGGGGCTCCTCCCACTTGAGGAAGATCATGTCCTCCAGCGGAGTGAAGGTCAGGGACTCAGCTGCAATCCCGCCAGGCACTGCAAGGGAAAGGCGACATGGGGCAGAGAAAAGCAAGCTTTGGAACCAGATACCTGAGTTCAAATTCCAGCTTTGCTATTTCCTAGCTGGAATGCTTGGACCACTCAGCCTCTCTGAGCCTCAGCTTCCTCATCTGTGAAATGGGGATGATAATAACACCTCCCTCACCAGAATTAAATGATGTGATGTACATAAAGCCCCAAGGCAAATAAATATCAGCACTCTCATATGGTTCAGCCTACGCCTGAGTACTCGAAAAGGGCAGCTGGCACTTTCATCACTGTGCAGGATGCATTTGGCAGAGAAGAATGAATGCTCCTATTTTGTTCCAGTTGAGTGGTTTTCAGAAAATATAGACATTTGCCAGAAAAATGAAAACAACCGCATTAGAGTGGCAGGATTATGGGTGGAGTTGTTTTCTTGTCTAAAAATTACTAATTACACAAACAATATGTTCAATGTAGAAAATCAAAATAGGCATAAAGAAAATTAATGGCACCTACAATTCCATCACCCAGAGATAAATACTGTCAACATTTCAGCAGAAGCCCTTTCAGGTACGGTTTTGTTTTTGTTTTGTTTTCTTTTAAGGTATCATCTTAACAGCAGGCTCAAGGAATTTCTTCTAGGAAGAGAACAACCTTTGTTTGGGAAAACACCTTGATAAACCCTTGTGGGGAAGCTGAACTCCTAAGATAGGGGAAAGCAGAAACCCAGATAACAATCAGGGGCAGCTCAAGTGCCTTGTGTTAAAATGAACAGTTAACAAGGTGACACCACTATCCACCCACCAAAATGATAAAAGGAAAAAGACAATTCCAAGTGTTGGTGAGGATGCAGAGCAACCGAAATTTTCACACACTGCTAGTGGGAGCATAAATTGATACAACCACTTGGGAAAACTGGATATATCTACTTATTATGAACACATATCCTATAACCTAGCCGTTCTACTCCTAGGCATAAACCCATCAGAAATGTGTATATCTACCAAAAAAAAAAAAAAAGAATCTACAAGAATTTTATTTGCAGCACAATTTAAACTAGTTGAAAACAACCCAAATGCCCAACAATAGTAAATAAGAAAAATAAATGTGGTATATTCACATAATGGACTATTCAGCATTGAGAATGAATTCTCTAGAACTGTACACACAACATGGCTGACTCTCTCAAGCATAAAGCTGAGAAAAAGAAGCCAGTCATAAAAAGAGTACACACTGTATGATCCCATTGATGTAATGTTCAAAACCAAGCAGAAATTAATCTGTGGCAATACAGGTCAGGATAACGCTTATCTTTGGAAGGTTGTGAGGGGGAGGGTGCAAAAAGGGGGGCTTCTGGGCTGCTGGTAATGCTTTCTCTTGGTCTGGGTGTGGGTTATCCTGATGTGTGCCATCTTTGAGAATGCTTTGAGCTGACCACTTAAGATAAGCACACTTCCTGTAAGTATGATACTAATACTTCAGTGGAAAGTAAAAAATATTAAATAATGAGCAGTTATCAGAGGGAGGGGGGAGAAGAGGGACAGAGAAAGAAGAAAGAAAACCAAGTAACCCAAGTGAGGCCTGGCCAGGGGTGGGGGAGGGGGTGTGAAGCAGCCGCAACAACATACCTAGCAGGGGGAGAGGGGAAAGGTCAACAGATTTTAAGAATGGAGCAGTCTGATATTCAGTTTGAGGTTACCTGAGAAGGGTATCAGTATATGCTACCCAAAATATGCCACTTGGTGTAAGAATCATTTTGAGCTGAATTGAGAAGGCAATGTAGGAGCATACATGAGAAAAAATTCTCTGCCCTCCCCCTATTTGCCTAAAAGTAGGACATAAATTTGTAAAGGTGCCCCCTTCCCCTCTCTACCAGGAAGGACAGAAGTTAATCACTGAGAAAACTAGACCCTTATCAGCCTGGAGGAATCTACCTAACAAACTTTACAGACTACCATTAGTTTCCCCAAATATTTGACTTCCCCTAATTTGCTGCCCCTAGAAGCTCAAAGTCCTTTTCCTTTGTCTTGTCACTTCTCTAAAAATTCATTGTTCTTTTGTTAGGACACTATATAAGTCCAAGTTCTCACCACCCCTTTGAGTTACTCATCACTGAGTACTCCCCTGTTATGGGTGATGCATGTGTTCATAAACTACTATTTCCTAGAAAGGAAAATAATCCGAAAAAATATGTATATGTATATATATATCTTATATCTGAATCACTTTGCTGTACACCTGAAACTAACACAATATTGTAAATCAATTATACCTCAATTTAAAACTTTTTAATAAAATAAATAAATTAAAATAAAAATAAACTCTTGTTTGTTTTTCTCTTGTTAATCTGTTTTTTCTCCGTCTAATTTACAAGGCCCCAACCAATGAACCTAAGATGAGTAGAAGAAAAAAGTTAAGTTTTTCCTTTCCTACATTTGCAATGATTCAGGGTAAACCCCTCTAGTCCTCACTCCCATCCCCAGCAAATCCTCAGCGCATCAGTGCAGGGCATAGAGCACACACGTTGCCTCCGGTGAGTGGGGTTTTCTGGAAATCAAGGAAGGAGTTGAATTTTATATCTGGGATGCTGCTGTGCAGAACAGAAAACTGCATATGTGAGGAAGCAAAACACAAAACAAAACAAAAAACTATTAACCAAGGAGCTTGGGGTTACCTGGGATTTTACAGCGATCTGGAGAACGCTTTTGCTGGCATTAGCGTGTAGCTGTTAAGAAAAACAACTCTCAAACAGATGGCCAGGTTTGAAACCCAGCTCTGCTACCCATCTACTAGCTATGTGCCCTCATCTGTAAAATGGGAATGGTAATAGTAAATAACCAAATAGGGTTGTCGTGAGGATCATATGCATTAATATATGAAAAGCATTCAGAATAGTGCTTGACATATAGTAAGTGCTTAATAAATATTAGCTTGACGTAAGTAGAACAGTGCACCCAACAAGGACAGAACGCCTATTTTTTTCAAGTAGATATGGAACATTTATCAAAATTTAACCATATGTCAGGCCATAAAGCAAGGATCAAATTTCAAAAGACCAAAACTAGAGTATATACTCTGACCATAGTGGAAGTAAACTAAAAATCAATAACAAAAAGATAATTAGAAAAATCCCAATTGCTTAGAAATCAAGCAATGTAATTCTAAGTAACTCTTGGGTCAAAGAAGAAATCATAACAGAAATTAGAAAATATTTTAAACTGAATGATACTGAAGATAGGATATATCAGAACCTGTGGGATACAGCTAAAGCAGGGCTTAGAGGGAAATTTATAGCTTTAAATGTATATATTAGAAATAAAGAAATGCTCAGAATCAATGATCTAATAAGTTTCTATCTCAAAAAGCTAAAAGAAAAGCCGGTCAAATCCAAAGAAAGTATTTTTTTAAAAAAAGAAATAAAGAATAGAAAATATTCAATAAAGAAAATAAACTAGGCCAAAAGTTGGCTCTTTGGAAAGATTAATAAAATTTATACACCCTTACCATGAGAAACATGAGAATAAGAGAGAAGACACAAATTACCAATATCAGGAATGAAAAAGGGAATAGCACTATAGATCCTACCGATGTTCAATAAATATAATAAGATAGTATTATAACCGACTTTATGGCAAGAAATTTGACAATTTAGGTGAAATGATCAAACTCCTTAAAAACGCAGTATACCAAAACTGATACAAGCGTAGAAAACCTGAATATTCCAATATCTGTTTTGAAAATTAAAACTACTATTAAGAAACCCTGCCACAAAGAAAACTCCAGGCCCAAATGACTTCACCGTTAAATGTTCCCAAACAATTAAGGAAAAAATATACCAACTTAACCCAAAGTCTTCAGGGGAATAGATATCAGTATCGTTACTTTACTGTTATACAGTCGGTTTAATCCTAAGCAAATAATTTCCCATAGCAATTTCAGTCTCAGACATGCAGCGTCTGTGGGAGGCACTGAGGACACTGGGAATAAGGGGGCTTCTTACCATCCTCGTCCGTCTGGAACGTGACCTCCTTGCCCTCCTTGCGCCCCTCGGGGTTAGTGAGGACGAGCCGCACGTGGACATTCCGGTAGGGCAGTAGGTTCTTGATGGTGTAGCGGCTGACACCCTGCTCTATCTTCACACATTCCCGGATGGTCTGGTTGTGGCTGCTGCCCAGGGTGTAGTGATAGCACAGGGACACAGTGTAGGTGTGGCAACGTGTCACGTTGTAGCCCAGTGGTTCCCACTGCAGGGTCAGCTGGCGGGCCTGGATCTCAGCAAAAGCCAGGCCTTTGGGGGCCCTCATGGGCTCTGGGAAACCCAGGAGGCAGAGAGAAAAGATAGAAGAAATGGGAAAAGAAGAGTAGATGGGAGAGGAAACATCATTCAGCTGACTGATATCAACCTTCCTTTGCCCCCAAGAGTCCAAGAGACCCCCTAGAAGAGCAAAAAGTGAGTAAAAGTGTGTTTGGAGTCATGCAGGGCCACATCTGAATCCTGGCTCTGCCACTTGCAGCTGGCAACCACTGGCTAAGCTGCTTCACCTCTCTGAGCTTTAGTTTTCTCAACTGCAAAATGGGATAATAGGCCCTACCTCATAGGATGGCTGTGAGGTTTAAGGTAATACATGCAAAGCATGTGCAATAATGGCTAATACACAACAGGCCCTCAAAAATTTTAGCTATAATTTTTTTAATAATACAGTTCACCTCCTATTTCAAGATCGTGCTGGAGGACGTCAAGACAGTCTGAATCAACCAACTGCTGTATTTTCCTTAATTTATTAATTCCAAACTTGTTCTAAAACAGCTTATAGTAATATATACGATACAATAGTATAGAGAAGTCAGGATGATGGGGGAAATGAGAGGCAAATAGTTAAATAATGCCAGAGAATGTTAGGAAAATAGAAATGCATGTCATTAGGTTCTATGTGGAGCTAAAGATAAGATTCAAATTAGGTGGTGAGTTTCCTGGCTGCCAAAGCAAAAAGGGAAATACAATCTGTTAGATGATGATAGTGATGATGATGATGATAATGGCTGTTAACATTTATTAGAGGCTTTGTATGTGCTAGGCATTGTTCAGAGGCTTTAAAATGCTTTATCTCATTTAATCCTCTCTGTAATCCAATAGACAGGTGCGATTATTAGCCCTGTTACACACATGTAGAAATGGAGGCACACAGGAGAGATAAGTAACTTGCCCACAGTCGCACAGACAGTAAGTGGTAAAGCTGGGATCCAAACCTGGACAGGCTGGCTTCAGAATCCACACTCTTAACCACCACTACCCCGCCTCCCCATGAGGAATTCACTGTCCAAAAAATAAAAATAAATCACACCAACGCCTCTGGAGAGGCAGCTACCCCAACACAAGGGAGGTGTATATTACTGTGCTTTACAGCCTCTTGATGATTCCATAAAACCAGAAAGTTATCCTCATTTCATAAGTAAAGAAATCAAGGCTTCTGAAGCAAAGCCAGGATGGAGCCCCGGGGGGCTCAGACCCCAGTCCTGCATCTGCATTGACCAGCTGTGTGATCCTAAGCAAACCTCTGGGCCTCAGTTTCCTCATCTATAAAATGATGGAAGAAGCCAAGATTACTAATGATCCTCTTCTCTCTTGCCCGCTGACTGTGCAGGTTCTGTGACACCTGCAAAGTTTCCCCAGTTAGAGGACCTCAGGACACACCTTAATGAACAGGAAAGAAAGCACTACTGCTTGGCCCCCTAAGATCATTAATTATGACCCTATTATCATTTTTATATGATTAATTTGCTCAGGATGCTGTTTACAAAGATGATGCAAAGAGAAACATCAGGCTGCTCTTTACTTGGGAATGCCTGGGTAGGTGGCACAGCTTTAGACACTGGTCCCAAGGACAGCACAATGCAAGTTTGTTTCTGCCCAGGAGCTTTCCTTCCTTCTCTGGACCACAGGCAAGTGGCAGTCTCCAGTCATACATCAGACCACCAAAGAGAGATTCCAGCACATGCTAAGAGCAAGGCCCACCTCTTGACTTCTTACAGAGAGCCTGGCTCTCTTCTCCCCACAAACGAGGCAGACTCGATCCCCACCCGACAAAAACGTTAAAGGGCTGGCTCCCTGCTCACTGCAACCTGAGGGTTGCTGGCTGCAAGCCCACTTACCACACTTGTGTTTTCTCTCCCTTTCCTGGCCCACAGAGATTTTCCTAATGGTTTTCTATATAGTTTTGTTTTAACCCATCGTTCTTATGTGTTTGGAGAGGAGTGGGAGGATTTTGTGTGTGCTCACTCTGCCATCTTGTTCAGAGATCCTTGCTTTATTCCCTGACTGTCTGGCCCTGGTCCTGGCTGCCCGATGTGTCCTGTTCCAAGGTGTCTATGTCTATGTCTATGTCTATGTCTATGTCTATGTCTATGTCTATGTCTATGTCTATGTCTACTAAAGCCAAGTACCATGGCTTTATTTGCACTAGTGAGAGTGGATCTCGTTTCCCTGCAGCTCTGCTCACACCATCCCACCCCCGGGAACACCTGGTCCACATTCTTTACCATCCTTCCAGGTTTGGCCAAAGTGCACTGCTTCCTTCATCATCTGGCAGCATTTAGAGAAGGACATGAAACTTTAAATATAAACCAGTAACACAGGCTGGGTCGGAACTATGACCAACAAGACTGTAAGTGTCCCATCCAAAAGGGGCAGCTGCCACTCAGTTCCAGGTGATATCGCCATGCAGGACTACAGGCTCAGGGTTGCCAGATCCTCCCGTTTCTTAAGAGAAGCCAGAAATTCCGATTTGTGTGTGTGAAATCTCCAGATTTTTAAATACTGGCAACCTACTCAGGTTTCTTAAAACCACTTTGCAGGGCACAAAATGGTAACCTCTAACTTGGAGGATGAAACTTTCACCCTCGTGCTTGGGTATCTCATTCTCCAACAGCTGTGTTAGCCCCCATCCACCTCGCTAGAAGAAGGGGTCTTTGAAAAGAAAGCTCACTTTTCTTTCTCTCCCGACCCTGAACAAATCTGGGCAGATCCAGCGGCTCAAATAGTTTGCTGACTAAAGGCTGATATGTTGATTGAGGGGTGTGAATTCATGAGTCTCTCTGTGTTTCCAAAAACCATCTGGCACCCAGACACACTCTCTTCAGCTGCCAGCACACGCTGGCAAAACAGAACTTGGGGACCTCAAAGCCCCATCTCTCTAAATTCCACATGGCTGTAGGCTACTCAGAGATCAAAGGTCAAAATGCACATTAAAACAAGAAGGTTAACAGTTAACATCTGTTAAATTAGGCCAAAATGTGTTGATTTTAATGATGTTAAGGAGGACTCAATAACCCTGAAACATTAACTGTTTCTTGAGGAAGGGGCTTTGGAGTGGGGTCGGGTGCTCCAGAGTTCAAATCCTATCATCTCCACCTCTCATTAGTTCTGTGACTTCAGGCAAGTGATTTAACCCCCTTTTGAACATCAAGTTCCTTGACTAAAAAATGGAGATATAATAACACCTACTTTGAAGAGCAAGTGTGAGAGTTACATGAGGTGGTCTAACTTATAGTAGTTAATTAATTAATATGTACACTCTAAGGGTGAGATACACCCTTATATACAGCAGCACCCTTTATAGTAACAGTATAAATTAGTGCAACCATTTTTAAAGCAATATATGTCAAAGTCCTTTCTTAAACCACCCCGACTACTCGTCTGAAAGAAATAACTCAAGGAGGAAATAAAGCACGATAAGCACTAAATTTTTCAATACAGTATCATTCACAATAATAGGAATCTAGAGACAAATAGCCCAGCCATATGGAGACACTCAGTGGACTCCTACAGCCAATAAACATAATTATAAACAACATAACACATGTTAACAACACCAAGAAAAGGAAGCAGAATACAGAATGCTTTCTACATCCCAATGACAAGGGTGTGAAATGTGTACTGTAGGCATGTGGGCAGAGATTTGAAGAAGGCAGGAAAACTAAAACAGCTGTTGGGCTAGGATGGTGAGATTTAGAGTGATTTCTTTTAAATGCCTTCTACTGACGTTATATTATTGTTTTTACATTAAATAATATTGTGGGAGTGGAGTTTCATGGGGACCAGGGAGATGACAACACAGCTGGCCAATAGCAAAACAACTATGGGCCAAGGTGCCTAAGCAAGGAGGGGTGGTGATGCCAGCGAAGAGAAGGCAGGGTGAGTTGTCCGGCTCCTGCCTGCCTGGTCCCTGCCCCAGGTCCCGTCCCGGCCAGCCTATGTAAAGTGTTTAGCAGTGCTGGCACAAAGTGGGCACTCAGCCCACAATGGCAGCTGCTGCTGCCGTTCCTGATGGTGTGGTCGTGACGGTGGTGGTGGTTTCAAACACTAGACTGGAAGGCAGGACATTCAAACTTTAGTTCTGACTCTGCTACAGACTCACTGCGTAGATTTGGGCAAGTGACTAAATCTCTAAATCTCAGTTTTCTCATCTGTGAAATGGGAACGAACAACAGCTGTCACCATAAAACATGGGTTCTTAACCCACTGTATGATCACAGGCAAGTGCCTTCCTCTCTCTGGGTTTCATCTGTACACTAAGGAGAGTAGAAGAGAGATTCTCTGTGGATCCCCGGCTCTGATTTCTTTTATTCCAAGTACTTGACCAGAACTGGCTTTGAAGAGTTAAAAACTCCATAGCAACAATAGTTGTCATTTACTGAGTGCTTACTGTGTGTTAGGCACTATACTTCACAGGCGTTTAATGCATTTGCATGCCATCACCTGCATTTAACCCAAAACACTGGAAGGTCCCACGGTTCAGGCTTCACTGCTTTTCTCTTTTCCACCTACACTTATTCCCTAAAATCCAAGGACTAAATCAGGGGTTCTCAACCTCAGCATTATTGACGTTTTGGACTAGATAATTCTTTGTTGAAGAGGTTGTTTATACACTGCAGGATGTTTATCAGCTTCTCTGGCTTCCTCTACCCCTTAGACGCCATTAGCACCCCACCCCCAGATGTTACGACCAATATGTCTCCAGACCCTGCAGATGTCTCCTGGGAGACAAAATCACCCCCCAGTTGAGAACCACCAGCATAAGAGATCTCATCCAGTCTCATGGATGTAAATACCATCTACACCATGTCTATACTGATGACTTTCAAATTTATATCTGCAGCCCGAACCTCTTCCCTGAACTCCATACTCGTAAATCCATCCACCTGATAGATATCTCCACTTGAACGTCTAATAGGCATCTCAAAGTCAACATTTCCAACACAGAACTCCTTATCTACGGCACCCCATCTACTACACCTGTTCCTCCCGCAGTCTGCTCCCTCGCAGTAAATGATAACTCCATCCTTCCGGCTGCTCAAGCAAAACACCTTGGAGCCATCCTTGACTTCTATTTCCTTCTCTCACTGCACATCCAATCCATGAACAAATGCAGTTAGCTCTACCTTCAAAACAAACCCAGAAAATAAACCACTTTTCACCACCACCACCACTACTTCCTCCCAGCTCCCAGCCTCCACCACGTCCCAGCTGAATTGTTGCATAGCCTCCTCACTGGTCTCTCCTCTGGTCCCCTTGCCCTCCTGGAATCTATTCTCCACAAAAGGACCAAAGTGATCCTTTTAAACATAGTAAGTGATGTCATTCCTGCTCTCCAAACCCGCAATGGCTCCCCAGCCCACCCAGCATAAAATGGCTCTGAGTCCCACATCCCCAGCATGACTTTGACCTTCTCTCCTGCCAGCTCCCCCTCAGTCACTAGACCACAGTTCTACTGGTCTGCTTGCTGCTCCTCACACATGCCAAGCACGCTATACAGACTTCCTTGCTATTACGTCTGCCTGGAATGCCCCTTCCCCCAGCAATTCCTCCAGCTTCCTGTGTGGCACTGTCCCTCACCTCCTTCGGGCCTCTGCTCAAATGTCACCTTCTCGGCAACACGGTCCCCTGAGCCTTTTTGAAATGACAATTCTCCTGCCCCCACACTCCATCCCCCTTCCTGCTTTAACCTTCACAGCCCTGGTCATCTGACCATCCATATATTTCACTTGTTTACTGTCTCCTCCGCCAGAATGTGAGTTCCATGCAGAGCTCCGGCAGGAGGAACTCACTCACTAGTGGCTTTTGTCTGTCTTGATCGCAGTCTTATATCCTTAGCAACTAAACAGTACGTGACACATAATAGGCACTCAATAAACATGTGTTGAATGAATCTTCACACTTACCCTGTATGTTAAGGATTATTATCATTCCCATGTTACAAAACAAGGGGACTAAAGCTCAGGGAGGTTAAGTAACCTGACTCAGATCCCTCAGCTAGAAAGTAACTTCCACTGGAATACTCTTACCCAACACCCAAGGGTCTCTCTAAATATGGCATTAAACTATATTTTAGATGGTTCCCGGATCAGCTTTTTAAAATACTTAAGAATACTGATTGGCAAAAAATAAATAAACCTCAACCTAAACATGTAGCTTATCCAAAAATTAACTCAAAATGGATCATGGACTTGCATGTAAAACTATAACACTTTTTTTTTTTTTTTTTAAAGGAGAAAATTTGGGGGATCTAGGGCTAGGTAAGGAGTTCTTAAATTTGACACCAAAAGCACAATTCATAAAAGAAAATTTTGATAAATTGGCCCTCATCAAAATTAAAAATGGTTGCTCCGTGAAAGCTCAGGTGAAGAGGATAAAAAGACAAGCTAAAATCCAGGAGAAAATATTTACAAACTACATACCCAAAAAAGGACTAGTATCTAGAATGTGTAAAGAACTCTCAAAGCTCAACAATATAAAGTGAATAATCCAATTAGAAAATGGGCAAGGACAGGGACTTCCCTGGTGGCACAGTGGTTAAGAATCTGCCTGCCGTATATACAATGGAATATTACTCAGCCATAAAAAGAAACGAAATTGAGTTATTTGTAGTGAGGTGGATGGACCTAGAGTCTGTCATACAGAGTGAACTAAGTCAGAAAGAGAAAACAAATACCGTATGCTAACACATATATATGGAATCTAAAAATTTAAAAATGGTACTGATGAACCTACTTGCGGGGCAGGAATAAAGATGTAGACATAGACAGTGGACTTGAGGGCACGGGGTGGGAGGGGGAAGCTGGAGTGAAGTGAGAGTAGCATCGACATATGTACACTACCGAATGTAAAATAGTTAGCTAGTGGGAAGCAGCTGCGTAGCACAGGGAGATCAGCTCGGTGCTTTGCGATGACCTACAGGGGTGGGATAGGGAGGATGGGAGGGAGGCTCAAGAGGGAGGGGATATGGGGACATATGTATACATATGGCTGATTCACTCTGGTGTACAACAGAAACTAACACAGTATTGTGAAGCAATTATACTCCAATAAAGATCTATAAAAAAAAAAAAAAAAGGAATCCGCTTGCCAAGGCAGGGGACATGGGTTCAAGCCCTGATCCGGGAAGATCCCACATGCCGCGGAGTAATTAAGCCTGTGTGTCACAACTACTGAGCCTGTGTTCTAGAGCCCACGAGCCACAACTACTGAGCCCGAGTGCCACAACTACTGAAGCCCACACGCCTAGAGCCCGTGCCCCACAACAAGAAAAGCCACCGCAATGAGAAACCTGTGCACCACAACGAAGAGTAGCCCCCGCTCGCCACAACTAGAGAAAAGCCCGCGTGCAGCAACGAAGACCCAATGCAGCCAAAAATTAATTAATTAATTAATTAATTAATTAATTATTTTTAAACGGGCAAGGACATGAATAATTCACCAAAGAGGATATACAGATGGCAAACAGCACATGAAAAGATGTTTAACATCACAAGGCATTAAAGAAATGCAAATTAAGACCAGGATAGGATATTACTACACACCTCTCAGAACGGCTAAAATTTTTTTTTAAAATAATAATAATGACAGCACCAAATGCTGGCAAGGATGTAGACAACTGGATCACTCATATATTGCTGGTGAGGATGTAAAACAATACAGCCTCTCTGACAGTTTCCAATAAAACTAAATATGCAATTACCATATGATCCATCAATTGTACCCTCAGGCATTTATCCCAGAAAAATATGAAAAATTATGTTCATGAAAAACTTGTAAATGAATGTTCATAGCAGCTCTACTTGTAATAACCAAAAACTGGGACCAGTTCAAATGTCCTTCAACAGATAAATGGTTAAACAAACTCTGGTATATCCACACCATGGAATACTACTCAGCATTAAAAAGGAATGAACTATTGATTTACACAACAACTTGCATGAATCTCCAGGAAATTACAATGAGCAAAAAAGCAAATCTCAGTGCCAAGACAATTCAATGGGAAAAGAATAGTCTTTTCAATAAATGGTGCTGGAACAAGTGGACATCTGCAAGTGAAAGAATGAGATTGGACTCCTACCTCACACCATATACAAAAATTCACTCAAAATGGATCAAGGACCTAAATGTAAGAGCTAAAACTATAAAACTCTTAGAAAAAAATAAGGGTAAATCTTCGTGACTTTGGATTAGTTAATGTTTTTTTAGATATGACATTGAAAGCACAAACAAAAGAAAAAAACAGATAAATTGTACTTCATCAAAATTAAAAACCTTTGTGCTTCAAAGGACACCATCAAGAAAACTAAAAGACAAACCACAGAATGGAAGAAAACACTTGCAAATATCTCTGATAAGGGTCTAGTATCCAGAACATATAAAAACTTTTACAACTCAATAATAAAAAAACTGAACTTCAAAATGAGTAAAGGATCTGAATAGACATTTCTATAGAGAAGACATATAAATGGCCAATAAGCACATGAAAAAAGTTCAATATCATTAACCATCAGGGAAATGCAACACCACAATGAGACACCCCCTCATACCCACTAGGACGGTTATAATCAGAAGACAGATAATGACAAGTGTTAGTGAGAATGTAGAGAAACTGGAACCCCCATACACTGCTGATGAGAATGTAAAGTGGAGTGGTTGCTTTGGAAAACAGTCCAGCAGTTCCCTAAATGGTTAAACATAGTTACCATACCATGTATATATATATATATATATATATATATATATATATATATATATATATATATATATACACACACATACACCCAGCAGAAATGAAAACATATGTCCATACCAAAACCTGCACTTTAATATTCATAAGAATACTGTTCATAATAACCAACAAGTATAAACAACGCAAATGCCTACCAACCGATGAATGGATAAGTAAATTATGGTATGTCTACAAAACAGAGTATTATTCAACAATAAAAAGTACTGGGACTTCCCTGGTGGCGGGACTTCCCTGGAGGCACAGTGGCTAAGAATACGTCTGCCAATGCAGGGGATGCGAGTTCGAGCCCTGGTCCGGGAAGACCCCACATGCCGCGAAGCAACTAAGCCTGTGCATCACAACTATTGAGCCTGCGCTCTAGAGCCCGCGAGCCACAACTACTGAAGCCCGCGCGCCTAGAGCCCATGCTCCGCAACAAAAGAAGCCACCACAATGAGAAGCCTGTGCACCACAAGAAGAGTAGCCCCCGCTTGCCGCAACTAGAGAAAGCCCGTGCACAGCAACAAAGACCCAACGCAGCCAAAAATAAAATAAATAAATTTATTTTTAAAAAAATACTAATGCATGCCACAACATGGATAAACCTTGAAAACTTGTGCTAAGTGAAAGAAGCCAGTCACTAAATACTACATATTGTATGATTCCATTTATATGAAATGTCCACAAAGAGGCCAATCTATAGAGACAAAAAGTAAATTAGTGGCTGCCTTGAGCTGCAGGAATTAGGGGGAAATGAGGGGAGGGGTGGACTGCAAAAGAATACAAGGTTTCCTTTGGGGGAGATGAAAAATGTTCTAAAATTGATTGTGGTGATGGTTGCACAACTCTGTGAATATACTAAAAACCATTGAACTGTACACTCTGAGTGAATTGTATGAGGTGTGAATTATATCTCATAAAGCTGTTACCAAATAAAAAAGCCGATTCAAAAGGTTATACACTGTATGATTTCATTATCTATATAACATTTCTAAAGTGACAAAATTTTAGAAATGAAGGACAAATTAGTGGCTACCAGGGGTTGGCGGTGGAGGAAGGGACAGAAATGATATAAAAGAGCAACGAAGGATCTTTAAGCTGATTGCACTGTTCACTATCTTGACTGTGGTGGTAAATACACAAAGCAACCAACACATTTGATAAACTGTATAGAACTAAATATACACAGATACACACAAATCAGGACAAATGAAACCGGGGAAGTCTGAATAAGATCTGTGGATTTTATCAATGTCAGTATCTTGAGTGTGATTTACACTACAGTTTTGCAAAATTCAGGAAACAGGGTAAAGCGTATAAGGAAATCTCTCTTATATTTTTTCTTACAACCGCATATGAATCTTCTATATCTCAATAAAAATTCAACAACAACAAAAACGCTGAAATCACAGAGTAAGAAAATTGTTCTGTTGTCAATTTCTCTTCTGATTAAACAATAAAGTCTCCCCTGGTGCAGGTGTGCCATTGCGCGTAACAGCTGCATTACCCTTTGAAACAAGCAAAAGCGGACTTCAGGCTCAATTGCCCAGACAAGAGAATCCAGCTAGAATTTAATAACACTTTTATTTTATGGTGTTTAGTTGTTTATTTTATCTAGATGATATAATGTAGAATTAAGAACACAGATTCTGAAGACAGCCGGTCAAGTGTTCCAATCCTTTACTGCTCTGCTGCTTACTAGCTGTGTGACTTTGAGCCAGTCACTTAACATCTCTGTTAATAATAATCTGTACAGAGGTTACAGATTTTACACCTCATCTGTAAAACGGGTATGACAAAAGTACCTAGATCATGGTGTTGTTCTGAGTTTTAAATCAATAAATGACACACACACAATATATGTATAAATGTCCATCACAAAGTGAAATGTTAGCTATCATTATTTTCTTTACCATAACTAGGATTGAGGGAAGGTCACGATGTTTTAGAAAGTTTCAGAAGCACAGATCAAGGCCATACTACCGCTCGGAATGTACCCTTCGCCCCTCGGTTGCCCTGAGTCCATACCCGAGTATCTGGAGAAGGGAGTGGAGCCAGGAGGCACCCACCTGCGCACTTGGTGCGGCTGACGAGGGGCGGCCCGGGGCGGCCGGTGCCGCCGTCACCGGGGCGCGTGAGCAGGACGCTGATCTCGTACTCCGTGTCGGGGTCGAGGTGCCACAGCTTGTAGGTCTGCAGGCTGACCGCGTGCACCTCCGCCCACGGGCCGCGCGCCATGCGGTACTCAATCTCCTTACGCACGATCGGCCCGTCGCCAATGATTGAGTTGGTGTTGAGCTGGATGATGAGGTAGGTGGGACCAGCGCGCAGCAGCTGCGGGGGCGCAATGGGGGTAGGGGGCTCTGCAAGGAGATGGGAGAGAGACGGAGCCCACGGATGCCGCTATGAATCCCTGGCCCTCACCTCCTCACCCCACCACACCCAAAAGCCCAAGAGCCCTCCTGTTCCCCCAGGCCCCTCACGCAGCCCCCAAGCCCTAGACTAGACTGCCTCTCCCCACTAAATCCCCAGGCCCTAAGGAGCTCCCCACTCCAAAAGCTGACCCCGTCCTCACCCCTCAGCCTACACCCTCTCCCTCACTCCCTTCTGAATCCCCAAGTCCTCGCCTCCAAGGACTGACCGCTTGCCCGCCCCGGTCAACCCTAGGGCCCAATAGCCAGATCCCGCCTCGCCGGGCTCACACCTTGACCCAGTCCCCACGCGGGCCCAGCTCTCAGTCACATCCCCTCACCTCCAGTCGTACCTGATCGCGGGTGAGATTGTGTCCCTCCCCAAGCCCCGCCCCGCGGTCAGACCACGCCCCCGGTCAAACCCTTCCTTCCCTACCCGTCCATGGGCCACGCCCCCTGACAAGACTCCGCCCCCTGGTAGAACCTGCGCCCCCACCCTCCGCTCGCCCCGCCCCTCGGAAGCCCGCCCTCTGCAAGTGTCCCCGAGCTCACCTTTGACGATCAGCTCTGCGAAGTTGGAGACGCCCACGCCACGCGGGGCCTGGGACACGCAGCGGTACAGGTCCTGCTCCGCGCGGCGCACGGCGGCCAGCGGGAAGGTGGCCAGGAAGCGCCGGTGGCTGATGTGCCTCACGCCGGCCGCGGGCACCAGTGCCCCGCTCTGTCGCTGAGCGGGGAGAGGGGCCAATGGGTCATGGGCGCCGGGGAAGAAAGGTCCAGATCTCGCTGTGACCCGGGCGAGGGGAGTGGTAAATGTCCCGGCCCCATTTAGCCATCCCTACTACACAGGGACATTTGGGGTTCCTGGAACCAGCTCTGCCACAGGAAGGTGTGGGTCTGATTAAGGGACTGTGGTCGCTCTGCCTTTGATGGAAGGTGTGGTTGGAGGATCCTGGAGCCGCTCTCTGTCCTCGGGGGATGGGGCACCCAAGAGGGCAGAGCAGAGCCTAGGGAGAGCCAGGATGCATGTGTATGGGTGCTGGAGAATAACGGAAGGACTCAGAATTCCTCAAAGGAGCCAGAACTTTTCATAAGAAGTTGGCCAAGGTCCCCCCGCACTCCCACCCCACCCGCCTCACCTGCAGAAGGAAGCGCTCGGCCTCCGCTGCTCTGCCAGCAGCCATGCACTGGAACGAGGCGTTCTGGCCCGCGTTGACCTCCACATCTCCCAGGCGGGAGAAGTGCGGGGCCTTTGCTGCCGGAACAGAGCCTTGGCGTGAGCTGGGCTCGCGCCCCCTGTCAGCAGGAGCCGCAGCCACCCGTACCCCTCACCCTGCACCCCAGTGGGCTGGGACTCACCGCAGGGGTAGCTGAGAAGCAGGATGTCATCTAGGCCCATGTAGCCCCTGCGGTCTGAGGAGATGAGGGCCTCAAACAGCACCTGGGGGAGGTGGGAGGGTCCCTGTCATGCTGACATCCCTCCAGCCCTGCCTGGGGAGATGCCCACAAGAGCCCCCTTTCAGCTCTGCTCCAGCCCCATCCTCCTCAACAAGCAGCCCAGCTCACAGTTACCCCCCATACCAAGCCAGCTTGTTGTGGAAGGGGGTGTCAGCACCCAGAGCTAACAAGGTCAAGGCCAGAGGTTCCATCCCAATCCTGGACAGTTACCTTCAAGCCACAAAACTTCCCAGCCAGACAGGGTTTCCAAGTCAGCACTATTCCAACTCACCTCGACCCCAACCATAAACTATTCCTAATAACAATGACCTCTGACACTGAACCAGACTGAACCATCACTGAAGAACCCAATGCTGACCACAGACTGGCCACTGACCTTGACCACAGACTGACTCCTGATGCTGAACACAAACTAATTCCAACCTTGGCCACTTGCTTACTCTGATCTCATGCTGACACCCCTCTACCCACACCCCCAAGCACAGACTGACCGCAGACTGAACCCAGCCCACCTGATATTCATTGGGCCAGAATGTGCTGACAGCCAGCTCAGCCTGGTGCCACTGGCGGCCGTGGGATCCAGTCATATTCCAGACGGCACTGCCCAGGGGACCCCCATTGACACGCACATAGATGCCCAAAGTGCCCGGGCTGTGCCCATCCCGGCTGTACAGGAAGTAGCTGAACTGCACACAGTGGGTGTCATTCTCACTCAGACTCTGGAAGATGACATGGGCTCGCTGGCCTGGAGCATGCTGGGAAGCATTGACCATCAAATAGGAGCCTGGAAAGAGAGGAGGAAGAGGCAGGAGCTGAGAACTCAGGGGAGGACCAGGGTCAGGTGGGCACAGAGGAGGAGGCAGAAACAAAGGACTCCAGGCATTTGGACCCATCTGGAGTCAGGGGCCTGAGTTCTGGTCCCAGCTCTGACTCACTGGGTAAGTCCCTTCATTTCCCTGCATCTGTTTCCCAAAGTAAAGACTTGGAGCAGCAAAAAAACACACAAATCTGGCTGTGCCAAAACCCCTTTCTGGCTCCTCACCTCACCCTTTACGACCTCAGTCCAAGCTTGTGCTGATCCACAGCTTTCCCCACATTCTGAGCTGTCCTGCGAGGCAAGGACTAGGACATTCATCTCAGGAGTCAAGAGTCCGGCACATGACAGGCCCTCAAAGTCCACCTCTTCTGAAGCCCTCCCTCTCCATCCCTCTATGGGTGTCTCTCCTGGCCCTTGGATCATTAATAAAGTATGTATTGCTCTCGCCACCAGCCTGTGATGCCTCAGGGCTCCGCTGCGTCCCCAGCACAGGTCTGCAAGCTGAATGAACTTACAGAACAGAGATGGAATGAAAGGGCTCTAACTTCCCTTCCAGCCCCCACCCCCTCAATCTAAACTCCTGGGATACAATTCTCTTGATTTCGAACCTAGAGAAAGGCAGCCCTGCCCCTTCCCCAGAGATCCAAGCTGTATGCTGGGAGTGGGGGAGAGGGGTGGAAGGGGAAAGGGGGCTGGACTCCTCAGGACCTGGCTGGGGGATTATGGCTTCCCTCCTGTGGGGAGAAGGCCCCAGCAGCTGCTAACGGGGTGCCTGCAGCCACCCAGGGCCGCCTCCCCCCAGGCCTGGCTGCCTGCCCACACAAGCCCATTCAGATCCCAAACCACGAGGCTCCCTGCCCCAGGAGGGCTCTCCAGGGACTCCGCTGGAGGGAACCACATTCATCTCTGGGAGCCAGAAGCCTGTGAAGAAGGCAGCTCCTGCATCAGTCCTGGTGGGGTAGTAAACAAAACTCCAGGTCCCCATTCCCACCCAGGAAGGGGCGCATCCCAGCCCCCGCACAGTCCCTCTCGGCCCACTCCTCCATCCTCTCTCCTCTCCCTGGGAGCAGCTGTGTGTGTGTCTCTCTCCCCCTTTCAAACTGACACTTTGTTCTTGCCTCTCCCTCCTGCTCCCTCTGCCTCTCTCTCTTCTTCTTCCCTAGTCTTTTCTCACTCTGCATCCCTCCTCTTCTCTTTCATTTACTCCCTTCATCCCTGTCACCCCTCCTTCTCCTCTCTCCTGATCTCTGACTCCGAGTGTGAATCTCCCTCCTTCCTCCTCTCTCCACCTCCAACTCTCTTGCCCAGAATGTGAGCACCAACACGGCAGAGAGACTGTCCATCTGGCTCACCACTGCATCCCCAGGATCCAGCCCAAGGCCCACACTACATACAAAATTTCTCTCCCCCTTTTCTCACTGGGTATGTCTCTGCTTGTGTGGGGGAGAGAGAGAAGCAGAGCCCACACAGGGTGGTCAGGACTCTAAGAGGTGAATTCAAATCAGCTACTTGTACCCGAATGCTAACCTGTACCAGGCCAAGGCTGGGCCCTGGGGATATGGAATCGGCCCGCTCGGCATCCTGCCACGGTGGGCACCTTGACAGATCACTGTCACACAGGTCAGACTTTGATACCTGCCAGGACAGAGGTCAAACAAGGAGCTGAGAGCCCTGTGAAGGCGGAGAGGAATGCCCCAGAGAGGGCACAGTGTGAGCAAATGCACAGAAGAGGGGAGGCAGGAGGGCCTCCGGGAGTCGAGGCGAGGGGCAGGAGCCCAGGCTGCGGAGGCTGCCTGTGCCGGGTCGTGGAGGGCCTCTCTCCTGCTGGCTTCAAGTCCTGGTCCCACAGTGAGAACCTTTGCTGCCCCTCCCACGCACTCTTGACAGCAGATGCGATCTCGGCCATGCTGTGAGCTGAGATGCGATCTCGGCCATGCTGTGAGCTAAGCAGCAAAGGCCCTGGCCCACTACTGTGACAGGGCAAAGGGGAGGGGCCATAGGCTGTCCCATTCTGGGTTCCCTCAGCAAGCCCTTTTGGTCCTCGCACTATGCTATGTCCTCTGACTCAGCCTTCATCAGTAATAAAGGTGATAATTTGGCCTCCACCTGTCTTATCCTTTCCTTAATCCCCAGTTGCTTCTGTACCCAGTGAAGAGGAGTGCTAGTAGTTGGACCCCCTCAAATATCTCCAACAATAGCATCTAAGCATTAATTGAACCCTTACATGCCACCCCCATATTATGTACTTTATAGGCATTATCTAATAATCCTATGAAATGGATTATTGTGCTCTCCATTTTATAGTTAAGGAAATGGAAGCTCAGAGAAGTTAGGTGACTTGCCCAAAGTCACACAGCTGGTAAAGTGATGAAGCAAAGATCTGAAGCCCAGCCTTCATGACTCTGGAACCAGTGCACTAGAGGCCATCATCAGGGTAGAAGGCCAGGACTAGAATCTATATAATTAGTCTCCTCTCAGTCCAGTGTTCACAACGCCAAATATTCCCCATCCTGAAACAGGGGCAGGGCAGGGCAGAAGTCGGGAAAGATCCAGGAAGAAAGGGGCAGAGGCAGAAAGGTTTTACACACATCCAGCCCCCAAGGTTACTGCTCTGTCAGCATCTTCAAGTCCTGGGAGACCAGGATTCAGAGGCTCACAGGGAGAAGAGAGCCTCCCTGAAGGTGGAGGATTTAGGAAGGCCTGGCAGGAGTAAGGTGGATCCTGAACTAAGCTGCCATAGGAGTAATGGGAGGTGGGCTTTATCTTACAGTTTGTAAGGGTCTTTGATTACTTGAACCTGCACCCATTTAAAGGTAAAACTACCTGATGTACACAATTGGTCAGGGTCCAGAGAGCTCCATATTCAGTGTCATTTGTGTCATTACAGATGCCAGAGCAGATGGAGGCCCAGAAAGATTAGGTAAATGTACCCAAGGTAACACAGCAGGTGGGTAGCATGCCCCTGCAAGGAGACGAAGGGGGAATGGTGACTGAGAGTAGGCTCACCATGGGGCAGGTCCGCAGGAGCCCGGGTGCCAGGGTGGATCCTCACTTGCTCCCACTGGAAGTCATCGTACTGGGCCTGGCTGTACTCACAGGGCACTGCTGGGTCACTCGCCTCCTCGAAGGTGCAGCCGGCTGTGAGGGAAGGGCCTGCTTAGCCCAGGCTAGAGCAGGGCTGCTGGCCAGAAGGGCTCCTGGGGCTACCCTCTAGGTGCCCCCCACTGTCCCTTCCTACCCAGGCCCACCCTCATCCCCTCTGTCTCCTCAAGCCCTCCCCCCACTGCTCCCTCCCTCTAACCAAACACTCCCTCCCCGACCCTCTCCTTCTTTTCATTGTCTCCTCCCAATGCCAAGACCTCCCCACATTGCCCACCCCCCCAGTACTCCCCAGGACCCCCCACTGCTCAACCACCAAAGACCCTCCTCAACAAAAACCAGTTATCATTACTATCCATTAAAGCCTCTCAACAACTCATGAGAGCAAAGCTAGAATTATCCCCACTTTACAGATGAGGAAACTGAGGCCCAAAGAGGCTGTGACCTCCTTAAGGTCACACAGCAGGTTAATGACAGAGGTGGGGTTTGGACCAAGATCCTCTGACTGCTGGTCAGTGTTCCATCACCTGACCCTCCATCTTTGCAGAGAGGACAGACAGTGGGCCCCAGGACTGGCAGGGTCATGAATGCCCTAAGTTAGCCCGGATGGTATCTCCTTAAAAATAGGAACAATGTCCACTGATGACATCAGGCTTACGACAAGCCCTGCACAGTGCTAAATGCTTTAAGCGTGGAGTCCCATTTAGGCCTCACCTTCTAAGGAGGTACCACTACTGTATTATTCCTACTTGACAGATAGGCTTAAGTGATGCACATTACCCAAAGTCACCAAACTGAGGTCTCTGCCTGCAGGAATGTGGCAGGCAAAACAGCCATGTGTGGACTGAGGACACATATGACTAGAAGAAGCAAATTCCCATGATTTGGAACCAATATGCATAGTTTAAGTAAGACAGGGATTGAAATGGATGTGAGTCCTTTGGTCGGTAATGAGGTCCATATATCTTAGCTGGCTCATCAAAACCCTGAGTTGGACGTAATACACTTGAGAACACCACTGGTTCAGAAAGTAACTGCAAACAGGTCCCTGAACTCACTCCTGAACCTTCGTGTTTGGAGCCCCATCAGGGGTAAATGAAGGCATCTGAGACCCGGGAAAATGCATGGACAAGTGGCGGGGAAGCAGGCACAAATCGGGCCAGGCCCTGTCCTGGGTGCCTATCAGCCGCTGGTACTTCTCCCCACTTGACAGATGAGGTGACTGAGGCTCCGAGGGGTGAAGGGATTCATCCACAGTATACGGTGGTAGATAAGCAAGTGGGCTTTGGCATCAGACAGACTTGGGATTGAACCTTGACTCTGCAATTTGCCAGCCCTGTGATGGTGATCCTTTCTCATCCTCAGTTTCCCCACCCACAAGTGGAGTTGTTGAGGTTTCAGTGCGGGGGTCCACTTAGCACAATGCCTAGCACATGCAAGCACTCAGGAGATAGCAGCTCTGCACCTGTTCCACCTGAGCCACCTGAGTAACAGAAGCAGAATTTGAATCCATGGCGGTCAGAGGCCGAAGTCCACATTTCTCACCAGAAAAGCCTTCACTATGAGAAGGAGCAAGTTTTAGCTGCTTCCCAGCCTCAAGAAGAGGAGGGACAAGAAACAGAGAGTAACTGGAGAGTGAGTGCCACGTGCCAGGCACAACGGTGGGCATCTGCACGCACTGCTGGTGACCTCACTTTCAGGAGGCTCTGCTGTTTCATCTGCAGCAGGGACTTCTCCAGGTTTTCGCGGATCATGTGAAGCAGCATCTCGAAATGCACAGCCAGGCACAAGGGGCTTGCCACTACTGGTGGGGGGGGGGGTCTCCCTTTCCTCTTTATGGACCCCATCAGAGTGTAAAACAGTAAAAGGTGGGCATAAGGCTGGCACCAGGTGGATGGGATGAAATAACAGCAGCCTCTCTCCAGAGCTGGGGCAGGACGTTGGCTGAGCTCTTTGCCTCATTGTGTGAATAGCCCTGGTCAGCATGTGCCCTATGGCCTGTGGAGGTGGATTTTAACCCCATCTGTGCTGGGGAGGCCTCAGCTCTCCCCCTAGAAAATGATCCATAGCACAGCAGGGAGAGAGAACATAGCTAGTAGGGATGATCAGGGAGGGCTTCCTGGAGGAGGGGACAGCTGACTTCATTCAGCCTGAGCTGAGTCTGTGCCTGAGGGTCTTAGCCAAGGCCTCCCTGAGCCAGACAAATTACCAGAAAGGGAACCCCAGGATATAGAGTCTCGCTGGGGCTCAGGTCCTTCCTGTTCCTTCTCAAGTAACAAGGCAGCTGCCCCAGATGTCTCACCCATGGCCCTGCGGCGAGCTTGGGAATGCCAGCTCCTTGGCTTCCTCCTGTCCATTCTGAACCAGGCCACGTGAGCTGCCAGGACTCCCAGCCTGACTGACCTGGTCAGAGGGACCCCCAGACTGTCTGACCTTGGCCAGAGTAACCCTGAGACTGCCTGATGCAGGTCAGTGACCCCCCAGACAGATAGACCTGAGCCAGAGTGGCCCCGTCATCATCCAGATGACCACCAGACCATCTGACTTCGGCCAGAGTGACCACCAGACTGACTGACTGAGCCCAGACCAGCTTACCATGTCCAGAGTGACCCCTGAAGTCCTGCACCTGTCCCAAGCCAGGGTGATCTCCCCAGCTGACCATTCCCATCCAGAGTACCCCCTTCCGTAGGCAGAATGATTCCCTCTCCCTGATCCATGCCCATCCCCAGCCCTGTGTTTCTGGGCCAGGCCCATTCCAGCCACAGCCCTCAGGGGGTAACATCTCTGGGGCCAGGTTCTCCAAGGTAAGCCCCACCCCCACCTGCTCCCCAGCTCACCCTGGGATGGGAACAATCAGCCCTCCTGGATCCTGGGAAAAGCCCCATCACCTCCAGTCTGGATGGCTCAGGAGCTAGGAGTCCCAACGCCACGTCCCCGCTTCTACTAGAGACTCAACTCCTGCTAGGGGCCGCCAGCCCAGGGGAAAAAAAATAGACCAGACTTTGTGTTGAGAGCAAGAATGGTCAGGGAATACCTCTCGACTCCATCAACACAGACGTGGGCACAGACATGCACACACACATCAACGCCATCACAAGAGGGCTGCCACTTACCACCATGACCTCCTGTGCCACTGATTCCTCATAATAACTCACAAGGTCAGTACTATTATTATTCCTATTTTACAGATGGACACCGAGGCACAGAGAGATGAGGTGGCTTGCTCAAGGCCACATCTTAAGTCCCAGAAGCTGGGATTTACACCATCTATCTTTATTCAAGGAGACTAGGCACAAACAAAGCAAGGCCCTGGTATTCTGCTGGCCACATGTGCAAATTCGGTTCCATTCACTGGACATTCATTCACTGACAGTACAAAGCAGGCCCCAGGTTGGCACTAGTAGAGGCACAAGAATGGTTAAGACTCTGCTCTGCCCTCAAGGACCTCCTAGTCTGAGTGGAGGTAAGGGAATGAGACAAAGCAGAGAAGGGTCAAGGCCACAAGGGGAGTCCAGGGGAGGAGGGTGGGTACAGGGGAAAGGCTTCCTGGAGGTGGGTGCAGCTGAGCAGAGGGATGGAAGGATGGGTACCATTCTGGCCAGTAGAGATGGAGTGAGGGGCATCTGAGGTAAAGGGCCCAGCAGGAGCGAAGGAAGGTAGTGAGTAAACACAGTTGGTCCAGGGCACAGAGAGGAGCCCAGACTGGCCAAACAATGGTAGATAAGACAGGAGGGAAGGAGGCTGAGGCCAGATCACAGACAGCCAAGTGCCAGGGTGAGAAGTTCAGCCTCATTTTAAGGGGGGAAACCACACTAGGTATTTGAGCAGAGAAGCACCTGGATTCAGATGAGACAAGTGACACATCCTATAAGCCATGAGGAGGGCAGGTGTCTTCTCCAGACGGCACTGTAGGATCAGAAGTGGGACAAGCCATCAAGGGGTCTGGAGTCAGATGTCAGGAACTGGTGAGAAAGGGGCCTCAAGTCCCCATCCTGGATGCAAATGGCACGCGCTCCAATCACACCGACAGAGATGCACAACACACACAGACACACACACACTCAATGTTCACATACACATACTCTCTTCCCCTAGCCTCGTCTAAGCCTTGGGGACACAGTCTCAGCTGGGCTGGGGACAGGGAGAAAACCAGACCCCTCCGTGGGTACGCCATCTCTGCCAGGGCCTCCCTGAGAGGGTGGGCTGAATCAACCCAGGACCCCCAGAAGCTCCCCCAGACTCAGCTAAAACTGGCCCAGCTACATTCCTCAGCTAATCTCCACAATCTGGCAGGCGGTTGCCTGAGCAACCGTCAGCCACAATTTGGGAAGGCAGGATGATGGTTTATCCACATCCGGCTGGGCTCCGGATGGGGTGAGGTAAGGGGCAAAGCAACCTCTGCAGGAGGGGCCAGAGTGCGGGAGGGGCTCTCCCTGGAGTGAGGGTCTCTACCCCTCCATATGCTTGTACTTCCATATGCAGACCTGTGTGTGTGTGTGTGTGTGTGTGTGTGTGTGTGTGTGTGTGTGCACGCGTGCGCGCGTACACGTGTACATGGCTGTGAGACTGATAGCCTGGTACTGACTTGTGAGTACCCGACTGGGAGGCAGAAGGCCTGGATCTAATTCCTGCTGAGCCTCTAACTTCCTGTGTGACCCTGAGCAGGTGGCTTGTCCTCTCGGAAGCCCTGCTTCCTCACCTATGAAATGAGAATGGCGACCTCGGTGACCTCGAAGGCTGTTCCACCTCTAGAATTCTGATTCCACTCGTGTGAGCATGCATGTGGGCAAGAATAACTTGAAGGCAGAGAGAGATACTGTGGGGGAGAGGTGAGGGTGAGTGTGGCTCTCAAAGTGTAGGTCCCTCAGGCACTGTGCTGTGAAGTTGTGGGTGTGTGGCTGTACGTTTATCTGCAGAGATATATGGGCACATTCAGCAGTAAGCATGTGCCTAAGGGGGAGGTGAGTGTACACGGCAGGTAGAGGGGAGTCGTGCGTGCGTGTGTGTGCGCGCATGTGCACGTGGGCACCACAAGCGTGGAAGCACCAGACTTCCTCGCCACCAGACAGGGAATGGCGTTCTGTGCCAAGTGTGGCTGCCAGCCGCCATCGGTGTTTTCCGAAGACCCTAGGTAAACAGAGGCTGTTTGCAATGAGATTTTTGTTCCCTTTGGTTTGTCAATAGAACATTCAGTTCCCAAGGGACGGCCCCAGGAGAAACAAAACTCCTCCCAACAGGTTTCAAATTTAGGGGCCGGCATCATACCCAACCCCTGGCATAGCCCCAAGCCTCGCCTGGGGAACCCAAATACAACCCCAAGGATAACACTGGTCTGTTTCACCGTCTGAAGCCACACCCCCTTTCTAGGTAGCCCAACCCAACCCTGGAACCAACACAGGCTCACCCTTGGACGTTCCTGCCCAACCCAGCCCCATCCCATGTTCTCCACCGCAACAACAGCTCCGTCTCAGGCCTGTCTAACCCCTACCGCCTCCCTTCTTGAGATCAGAGACTGTCTCTTATGCCTCTGAGCCCCATCCCCAAGCCCTGTGTATAGTAGAATGCCAACCGTGGCTGGACTTACTGACCCCATGATCCCAGCTAGTCTGATCCAGGCTCAAGGACCATGACTCCAGCCCAGAGACCTGGCCCAGCCCACTTCACTGCTCTCCTGGCCCAGATCAACACAACTAGACCTTGGCTAGGGCTCCCCGGAGTTGCCCTCCAGAGCCCTGAATAATTGATGCGCAATTAACAAGGGCAGGGCTGGCAGCAATATGCCCACCTTTTAATCACCCAGCATTCAGCAGAGCTGCAACCAACAAGAACACCCAGGGCCAGTCCACAGGGAGAGAAGCTGAGCTGATATCCCCTACAGGAGCCAATACAGAACCCAGCGATGCTAACATCCTTCCATCTCTACTGAGAGTAGAAGGAAGCCAACTACAGCAGGGGAAACTTCGGCCAGGCTCACTCCCCATCTCCCGGATCAATATGCCCAGCAAATCCCAAAATTAACAGCAGGGCTGCCATGTTGGCAGTGTAAGGGGAAGGCACAGGGTGGGGCCAGACTCCATACAGAGGCAAAGGGCTGAATGGAGGGTTGTTCTTTGCAGAGGTACAGCGGGCAAAGGGTACACAGACCCCTGTAGTGCAGACACCGTGTGTCATATAAAAACACAGTGCAGCGTAGAGAGGCAGAGGGCTGTGCACGAACACGTACAGTGCAAAGATCTGGACTTTCTAACGGTCCCGTGGCAAGAGAGGGCTACGTGGCTGCGGTGTGGCGTGTTGCGGGTGCAATGCAGCAGCTCCACTGTACAGAGGCGGAACGCAGTTATACAACACAGGGAAGCAGAGAAGTGTACACAAACACCCACACAACACCTGGCACAGCACGGCAGCACTGGTCGGTGCCATGATGCAGTGGAGAGGTGCCCCATGCATCATGGCCATGACCCAGAGCTGCACAGAGGCACGGTGCAGCAGTGAGCGCCTAGTGGTACATTGGGCTCGTGCTCAGCACCAAGGGATAGGTGTACGCAGGAACACCAAGGGGGTATGTCCAAGCCTCACTAGGCTTGGCACATAGTTGGCGCTCCATGAATTCTCACTGAAAGGATGTCTAGTGGAGGCGTGCAGAACATGCAGAGATAGAGGGAAGAGAAAGACGTGGTGCAGTGCAGAAGGAACTGCTGGGTGCTTGATACAGTCCCAAGGAGTACAGTAAGTGTAGACTTGAGAGCAGGGGTAGAAAGTGGCACCAAAATGGAATGTAGTAAAGACACCATGTGGAACAGGGAATTCAGTGCCAGAGCATCTTGAAATCCAATAGAACGCACACAACCCAACAGTGAACAGGTACAGTGCAGGGTAGAGGCCCAGGACAGTGACGGTGTGCAGTGCACAGACACAACACCGGCTACTTGCAAAGGTAATGCCTGCAAAAACCCACGCCAGTCCCGAGCCCAACAAAATGGCCTCAAGCTGCAGTGTAGCTCCTGACTCCTCGGGCAGTGAGCAGTGGGGGCCAGAGGAACACTGCAGTGAGGTCACCTGAAGCAAAGATGTTGCTCAACTGGGGCTGCCAACAGAAACCTGGGGAAGGACACCAGCTGACACCTCAGTGGCTATACAGGGTGAGATAACCTAGAGGGCGGCGTTACAGCGGCAGTGGTACAGTATGACGGGCTGGGCTAGGAGATGCGCATCTCCAGCGCAGTGCAGTGAAGCAGTGGGACAGAAGTGCTGTGCCGGGCAAAGGGGCACTGTGTTTGTACAGCGCAACGGTGGACTGCAGACAGGCTGTGCCCGGCCATACCCGATGCAGTGCAGATGCCCCCTACAACAATGCAGTGCAGTTCAGAGAGGCCATGTGATGCAGATGCAGTGTCGTGGTAGCACGCCATCTGTTGGCACAGTGCGGTGGTGCGTTGCCAGGGACCATGCACAATCCCAGGAGGGTCCACAAGCCCAACACAACATCATCATCCAATAGAGTCACACAGCACAGAAGAGAGCCGCAAAGACACAAATGGCAGCGCAACTGCAGAACAGAGGTACAGCACGACGGGACAATGCGGGTGGAGCATACAGACACGCAGGAGAGTCCACACAGCCAATGTCATGCGGAATCCCACACAGCGCAGTCATGCAGCATAGGGCTGAGATGCAGTGCAGTGCAAGGATACAATGCAGTGGCCCAGTCCTGAGGTGATGGGTCCAGGACTCCCCAGAGAGCACACACCCAGAGCAGTCCGGGGCTTTGATGCAGAGCAGTTCTTAGTGTGAGGTGAAGAGGTGGCACACTTCTCCCTATGATGCACTGGACAGCAGGGGAGCCGGGACCCCCAGAAACCCTTGTGCCTACAGCTCTGCCCAGCTGGGCTGGCTACCCCATGGGTTGGGGGTGAGGCCTCATCTGCCCTGGGGGCTTCCCCCCACCTCACCTCCCACTCCCAGCATCTGCCACCCCAGTGACTCTCCAAGGGCACAGGATGAAGCCACTGCCACCCGTGGGGCAGACAGCCAGAACTGAGCACATTGTCCAGGTATTTCTATCTGAGCAGGGCCCCAGCACGCAGGCAGGAGAACAATGAATTCAGATTCTGCTGAAAAGCTTTTGGACAATTAAAGCACATCCCCTGGCCCACAGCCCAGGGCCAGGCAGTGTGGGGCAGGACGAGAGAGAGACGCAGAGGGAGACCTATTGGATTAGGCCCTGGCACAGGGTGGGCGGGAAGTGGAATGAACGGAGGGGAGCGGGTGAGAGGCGAGCCAGACCCGATGACCTGGATGGTCACTCCAGCACTCCCAGCCACCATCACCCCTCCCAGGCCTGGATTTCATCAGAAGCCAAGAACAAACTTTTCTGAGCACACAGGATGCTGCACTCATACACACACCCTTAATAATAGTTTAGCACATACAGTGCTTACCACATACCAGAACCTGTTCTAAACGATATACGTATGTATATAAAATATCTCCTCACAGCAACCCCGTGCAGTGGGTTCGTTCCATTATTATCCCCATCTCACAGATGAGAACACTAAAGGCCCAGAGAGGTCAAGTAACTTGCCCAAGGGTTACATGGCTAGCAGTGGTAGAGTGAGGATTCGAACCCAGATGGCGTGGCTCCCATGTCCGTGCTCTCCACCACCACACTCGAGGTACAAACACACAGGCACACATGCACAACCACAAGGGAGTACACATACACACATGCAAATACACACATACACACATAGACACATCCTGAGCAATGTATTTCCCACTCTCTCAGCTGAGACCCAGCTGTCCTGTCCAGATAGGTTTCTGATACCTCCCAGTTGTCACCTCTTATCCCCCCTCAGCTGTCCCATATCCCCCTTCTATCCATCCCTCACCTGTCCCCCAACCCTCAGTTGTTCCCCCAACACCACCTGTCCCCTCATTCCCAGCTGTTCCCACCCCCCAGATATATCTTTATTGCAAGTAATCTCCCATCCCCCCCCGTTGTCCCCCTCCCCCAAGTTGTCACTCCACCCCAGCTGTGATCTTGCTCATCAAATATCTCCAACACCCCTTCCCAACTTCCCTATCCCAATCCCTTCATCCTCTCCACCTATACTCAGCTCCCAAACCTCAGGGACCCCTCTAAGCCCCCCTTTTCCTCATCCCTTCAGATTCACCACCCGGTCCTGGGGTCTGCACCCTGGAAATCTGCTCAAGACCTCCTGAGTCATCCAGTAACAGCTGTCTTCTGAGTTGTCAACCCCAGGGGTCCTCCCCAGCCATTCTTCAGGCAATGGCAGCCCCACCCAGGGCCAGCCAAGGGGGGATACCGGCCCCCAACCATGACTGCCCTCTGGAGCCCCAGCTCCACCCCCACTCCCTCTGAGCCTTCCCTGTGTACCCAGGGGTCCACATCAATGCAAACACTGAGTAGGCACATGCCATGTACAAGGCCCTGGGGACGGGAGATGACAATGACCCAGCCCAGCCCTTCCTCCCAGCCTAGTGGGGAAGGAGACGGAAAACACTGCAGCCCACTGACACATGTGCATGGTGGGAGAAACCTGGCCAACCGTATCGGCTGGCGTCTGGGAAGGCTGTCCTGGGGAAGTGACATCAGAGCTGGACTTCTGAAAGCTGAGCGAGTAGCCAGGCCTCCAGGAAGCAAGACGGGTGGGAGTGGTGTTCTCGGCAGAAGGCACAGCACGTGCAAAGGCAGAGAGGCGTGAAAGGGCCTGGCAGGTTCTGGGATCAACATCGGCCTGGTGAGCCTGGATCATAAGGCGGACGTGGGGAGTGGGGTCAGGGGAGGAGAGGCATAAACATGAAGCTGTCATGGAAAGCAGAGGCTGGGTCATACAGGGCCTTATCTGTCGTGTTAGGCTTTGGTCCCTGGGTGCTGGAGAGTCTTCAGCTTAGAACAAGGCAGTGGCAGGATCCTATGCCTGCCTGAGAGGTCATTCAGATCCCGGGGTGGTAGAAGCACTGGCAAGTTGATGGCAGAATGGAGACCAAGGAGGGGGCTGCTGCAATCGTCCAGGCAAGAAATGATGGGGCTGCAGAGGAGGGGACATGGATTCAGCAAAACCTTCTTCAGTGGCCACTGAGCGACAGGCCATCCGCTCCTTGAGGTGTCCGGGCCTCACTAAAGATGCTGTAGGCCTTGCACCTCTAGACCAGCACTGTCTATAGAATTTTTTGCTGTGATGGAAATGCTCTCTACCTTCACAGACTGACCAATTCAATAGCTACTAGCAACAGGCGACTCTTGAGGACTTGAAATCTGGCTGGTGAGACTGAGGGACCGAATGTTTATTTTAATGAACTGTAGCTAAGTGGCCACCATACTGAAGAGAGCAGGCAGAGAACATTTCCATCATTTTAGAAAGTCCTATTGGATAACACAGCTCTAGAATGACAAACCATAGAGAAGCAGAACCACTGGGGTCTCCTCCAGAGGGTGCTGGCATTGGAGGCTGTAGGGAGATGAGGAGGCAAGCCCCAGGGAAGGCGGTGTCACAGGCTGAGCTGGCACAGCCCCAGTCCCTGGTCCATGGCTGGGCACAGTCACCGGGACACTCCCCACCCAAACATGCATATCCCTTTCCAGGAGACGCAGACACCTAAATATACAGACACACAGACCACAGGGCACCCCACAGCCAAACTCACAAACACCTGGGTACTCCAATGCATGCGCACCCCACTGCTGGATACATAGATACCCCACACCCGGACACTTGGGTACCCACACCCAGACACCCAGGCACCTGGGCAGCCTGGGCAGCCCCACAGCTGGACACAACACGGCTACACTCCCACACACCCATTAACCTGAGGACTCCCAGACACCTGGATATACTCACCTCCGGATCCAGAGACACTGGGATATCCTTATGTTGACACACCCGGTTCCTCCCACATCCTGGTACTGGGACACCCACACCCAGAACCTGAGACACCACCCACCCAAATAGCTCCACCCCCAAACTCCAGGAATCTGACACTTGGATACCCAGACACCCCAGCATCAGGCTCCCCAGGTTCAGACCAGCTTGTCGCCTCCTTACTCCAAATTCAGATCCTGCCACACAGGGTAACCAGATGGCTAGACTCCCTGAGAAGCCACACATGTGTCCTGTGCCCCAGGCTACAATCATACAATCACAACCACACACACACACACACACACACACACACACTCTGACTGCCCAGATGTCAGAATCACACCTGCACACACCTCAGCCTCCTCCCCGAACCCCACCTGCAGGGGTCAACACAGGGGGCAGCTCTCCTCCCTTCCTGGGCTCACAGGCAGCCAGGACAGAAGCTGAGACAGAGGACAGAGTCTGCCCTCCTGCCGCAGGGCCCTCCCCCTCCTCCCCAGACTCTCAGACTGACAGTTGGGACTCGATGCGTCTCACCAACTGCCGAACCTCCAGCACAAAGAGCTGAGACCAGGGGCCGGACAGGCCCTGCCAGCTGCTGGGGGGCAAGGGCAGTGGGGGTGGGGCTCGGGGAGGGGGCCACGGAGGACGGTGGCTGGGGGGAGGGGCTGGCAGGCAGAGAGTTGACCTCTCCAACTCACAGCTCCCAGACAACACTCTCTGCATGGCCTTTTCACACACAACACCATCCCCCAGCAGAATTTTCCAGATTCCTGGAGGGAAACCTATTTCTGTAATCTCTACTTTCAGTGGAGTCAGTGCGCCCCCATCTGGCATCTCCAGCTCAGAACCTGACCCACTGGACATCACTCATTCTTTCATGCTGGGTGTATTTACTCAGCAGGAGTGGGCCAGGCCTTGTACCTGGCACTAAAGATTCAGAAGGGAACTAAATACCCAGTCCCTGTCCCCACAGAGCTCATGGTCTGTAAGGAAGAAAGGACAAATAAACTGTAATTACAATAATTACAGTGTTATGGAAAAACCTAATCAACCCCCACCCTCCCTTTTTAGGCTAGAAGGGGGAGTAACCAAGGAAGGCTTCAGAGAGGAGGTGATGTCTAAGCTAAAATCCGAAGGAGGAGCAGGAGCTCACCCAGTGAAGAGGTGGAGTTAGAGAGTTCTGGGGAGAAAATATAGCTTGTGCAAAAGGCCCAGAGAGGAGATGGCAGGAGTGGACATTTAGTGGGTATTAGTAAGTGGGTTAGACTGGCCACAGCATAGGATGCAAGGCAAGTAGTACAAAGCTGATGGGACTGGACAGGCAGGCAGGGGTTACAGCAGGCAAGAGGACATAGGGGGAGGCACTTAACCCAGGAGGTAATGGGGAGCCTTCAAAGGGTTTCAAACCAAGGTTTCAAACATGTGTTTTAGGAAGATCCCTGACACTATGGAGGAAGGGGTGGAGGAAGAGGCTGGAGCCTTCCTGCCTGTGAAAGATGGATGAGGATGGAGAGAAGGGGACAGATGAGAGAGATCCTGAGATGGCATAAAGTTAGGATGCATCAGGATGCAGGGAGAGCAGCTTGGAGGAGGGAGGGGGTTAAAAGAGGAAGGAGGGCACAAGGTACCCCAGCAACTCTAGCTAACCCAGCCCTGCATGAAAAGCCACCACCCACCCCATGCTAGCTTAGTTGATGAAGGCATGGAAGGATGGCGGCATGCCTGGAGCAAGCAGGGTGTCCACCCTGGATTTCCCCTGACACCAGAGCTAGGAGGGAGGCCGTCCAGGAGCTCAGCACCCCCCCCACTCTGGCCACTAGCACATCTTCCTGCTGAGTCCCTCCCCCACCCCCAGGGAGAAGGGCCAGCTGCCCAGACAAGCCTTTATTGCCCAACCTGAAACCACTGGGCAGCCTCTCCCTCATTCCTGCTGTCCACAACTCCAGCAACCAAAAGGACAAAATGAGCTAGAACACAGCAGAATAAATTACTGCCAGATCTGCATGGCTCAGAGACATCACCACCCACCCTTCGGGGGAGGGAGACTCAGGAGGCCTTCCGGGAGCTGGGCTGACTCTAACCAACTTGGGGACAAGGGGACATCACACCCCTTCTCCTAAGGGCTTCTGAATTAAGCTCAACGGTAATAGCTACAGGTGCCAGGAACTGTAGAAGTGAAGTGACTTGCCCAAGGTCACAGGGACAGCACGTGGCAGAGACAGATTTGAACCCAGGTCCCCCTGGCTTCAAATCACAGTCTCTGGCTCTGTAGCAGTCCTCAAAACCATCTTTTGTTCCCTGGCACTCACAAACAGAGCTTTAGTTTACAATCTACCAAGTACCATACACCTTCATTATGAAGCCCATGGGGCAGATGAGGAAATGGCGGCCCCAAGAATGTAAGTAACCCACTCAAGATCTCACTCCCAAACCTCAGTCCTTGACAGTCTCCCCTACTGGCAGGAGCTGGGGCACCTGAGGGTTCTTGGAATCAAGATGATGGTGGCAGGGATGGGGGAGCATGTACCCTTGGTTTGATCTCAGGGTGGGGGAGGGGGACAAAGTTGCTGCAGGACAGGGGGAGGGGTTGGGGGAGGATAAGGAGGGAGGTCGCCTTAGGCGTCCTCTCGGGCACCGAGCGGTCAAAGCTAAAGCTGTGCGCGATGGCCTGGGGCCGGGGGGCCCGGCCGAGCTCAGAACCAGTGGCCGGAGCGGCTGCAGGTGCCCAGGGAGCTCCGCCCGAGGGGCCGGAGGGAGCAGCGGGGTAGCGAACGCGATCGGGAGAGGCCAGTTCACGGAGACCGGCGGCCTGAAGGAGTCTCTGGGGCCGACGTGCTTCTGCCTGTGTCTTGGCTCGGGTACCCGTCTGGGGCGTCTCCCCGTTACTCAGCGCCCCGGGTACCAGGCTGAAGCCGCCCAACTAGAGGGGGTAGGGGTGCTGAGGCCGCCACCGGTAAGGGACCGGCCACCGCCGCCCCAGGGGAGGCATCGGGCGCAACTCCGCAGGAGAGGGCCGCAGTCTGGGATCCCAGGCCTCAGGGTAGGATGGGGGGTTGGGAAGGGGGTGGACAGACACACCAACACACACACAGACCACACACGGTCCACAGCACACACGGGTACACAGCTTTAGATACACACATTCAGAAACGCTATCACACGTACAACTACACACACACACACACACACACACAACACACCCCAAAAGACTCCAGACTCCGAAACACACCCAGAGACAGCGCGGTCATACAGCACACAGAAGCACGGAGACACACGCTCACACACGTACACTCACTCACAGCCGTCCCGGCCGGCGGGGAGGCCGCACAAAGTTGCGGAGTCGACTGAGGGGGTGTCCCGGGAGACCCCTGCGTTCGCGGCGCCCCCAGCGCGCAACGGGAGGGGGCGCCGTCCGGCCGCCCAGAGCCAGGCCCGGCCCGCCCGGACTCACCCCCGCCCCGCTGCCCTGGAGCAGCCACGGCCCGGCCCCCGCAGGAGCGCCCGGCCGCCCGGCCTTCCCCTCCCGCCGGCCTCGGCGCGCCCCGCGGGCCCCCGCGTCCGCCCCCCACCCCCGCGCCCGACCCTCCCCGGCCCCGGCCCGGGCGCCCCGCAGCCCCGGCGCCGCCTCGGATCTGCCGCCAGCCAGCGCCGCGCCGAACTTGCGAAACAACAAACAGCCCGAAATGTCGGAGTCAGCGGCCGCCGGGCCCCCATCCCTCCCTGGCGAGCCTCAGGCCCGGCCCGACCCGGGAGGGGAGGGGAGGAGAAGGGAGGGGGCGCCGCCACGACAACTTGTTCCGGGCCCGCGCGCCCCACACGCACACCCGAGGAACACACGCACACCCGAGGAACACACACACACACACACCCTGCCACCGCCCCCTCGGGCGGCCCCGGGCCCCGGGCACACACTCAGCCACGGCCCAGGCGCGCACCACACTCGCAACATTCCCGGACACGCAGCCAGCACGCACGAACACACTCACATCCGTTCCAGACACGCTCCTACACACGCATTCCCGGCACACTTGGCATTCACTCGGACCCGCGCAGCCCCCCGGCGGCGCACACCACCAACCCCAGACACTCCCACACGTACACATTGCGCACACGGCGCACGGACACACACGTTCCGGACCCGTTCCCACGCCTTCACACACGTACACGGATCTCACAAGCACACACACCGCACACGCGTTCCCTGCTCCACACGCGGGCAGAATCCACAGAGCACTCTTCGCCACACGCAGAACACAAACACACGAGCCATTCTCGGACACACAACAAACAACACTCCGGGCTAGGGCACACAAAATGCCCACAAATGCAACACATTAGCAGACACAACTCCTGCCACACAACCAAACTCAAATGTACAAACAACAGGCACACAATCCTACTTGGCCCCGCACACACTACACAGTGGCAGAGACACAAGAGCGCACACCCCATGCCTCGATGCACACAACATTCACCCCAACATACTCGTGGACACACAACACACACAGCACCTCTTCTTGCACGTAACTCAGGACACACACCATTCGCAGGCACACAACAACCTGAGCACACGATCGCACATCCAACACTCAGACACACAGGGAGCAGGCTCGCAACGTCCGGTCACCCAACACTCCCACTTTCTTTCGAGCTACGCCACGGGCGCCGGGGGCTCCGCGGGGCAAGCTGGGTCCGACCGACTCGCGCTTACCTGCCGGAGTCTCGGTCTCGGGCGCGCAGAGCTGGAAGGTGAGCGCCAGGACGAGAGCCTGGGCGCGGGCCATGGTGCGCCGCAGCCTGCCCCGGGGGCCCGGCGCGGGGGGCGCAGCCGCCGGAGCCCGAGCCGGGCCCGAGGCGAGCCAGAGCCGGAGCGAAGCGGCGCGGCGCGGAGCGGGACTGGCGCCGAGTCCAGAGCGGGAGCCCAAGCAAGCGGGGCGCTGACGTCAGGCTCGGCCGCGCGTTCCTCGGTCTCGAGGCGCCCCCTGCTGGCAGCCGCGCGAGCCGCTGCCGGGTTCGGTCGCCCGCGGCCCTGACGCGCCCCTCCCCCACTCCCGGACCCCCTGGAGATCCCGGGCTGGGCCCGGATGCCCACCAGCCTCTGCACCCACCGGGCACCGACATTCTTAGGTGAGCAGGTCCACGCCTCTGCTCACTGCCCGCGCCTAGCTCCCACACAGCTCTCCAGGACAGAGACCAGGGACACCCGGCCTCTCAGTCCCATCCAACGCTTGAATCCCCTCTACCTAGATCCCGTCAAATGCGCATCCATACATACCTCCAAGGACAGGGAGCTCATCACCTACCAAAAGCGGGTGGTGGGGTCTTTGGGAAAGCTAGCTTTTAACGTCGTTCATAGTATTCCTTTACCATCCTTTTAAAGTCCATGGGATCCGTAGTGATGTCCCCCCTTTCATTTCTGATATTAGTAATTTGTGTCCTCTCTCTTCTTTTCTTGGTCTGGCTAGAGGCTTATCGATGTATTGATCTTTTCAAAGAACCAGCTTCTGGTTTGGCTGATTTTTCTCTATTGATTTCCCATTTTCCATTTCACTGATTTCAGCTCTAATCTTTGTTATTTTCCTGCTTCCTTGGCATTCAATTTGCTCTTGTTTTTCTAGTTTCCTAAGGCAGAAGTTTAGACGATCAATTGCAGGTCTTTCTTCTTTTCTCATATATGCATTCAGTGCTATAAATTTCCCTCTGGGCACTGCTTTCCCCACATCCCCCAAATTTTGATAAGTTGTGTTTTCATTTAGTTTGAAATTTTAAAATTCCTCTTGAGATTTCTCCTTTGACCCATGTGTTATTTAGAAGTGTGTTAATAATCTCCAAGTATTTGGGGATTTTTCAACTCTCTTTCTGTTATTGAATTCTAGTTAATTCCACTATGGTCTGAGAGCAATCACTGTATGATTCTTTTCTTTTAAATTTGTTAAGGTGTGTTTTATGGCCCAGTAGGTGGTCTATCTTGGTGAAAACTCCATGTGATCTTGGGAAGAATGTGTATTCTGCTGTTGTTGGATGAAGTAGTCTTTAGATGACCTCTATATTTAGTTGATTGTTGGTGTTGTGGAGTTCAACTATGTCCTTTCTGATTTTCTGCCTGCTGGATATGTTCATTTCTTTTTTTTATTTATTTATTTACTTATTTATTTTTGGCTGCGTTGGGTCTTCGTTGCTGTGCATGGGCTTTCTCTAGTTGCGGCGAGCAGGGGCTACTCTTCGTTGCAGTGCACGGGCTTCTCCTTGCAGTGGCTTCTCTTGTTGCGGAGCATGGGCTCTAGGCGTGCAGGCTTCAGTAGTTGTGGCATGTAGGCTTCGGTAGTTGTGGCGTGTGGGCTTCAGTAGTTGTGGCTCATGGGCTCTAGAGCACAGGCTCAGTAGTTGTGGCGCATGGGCTTAGCTGCTCCACGGCACGTGGGATCCTCCCAGACCAGGGCTCAAACCTGTGTCCCCTGCATCAGCAGGTGGATTCTCAACCACTGCGCCACCAGGGAAGTCCTATGTTCATTTCTGACAGAGAGATGTTGAAGTCTCCAACTGTAATAGTGGATTCAGCTATTTCTCCTTGCAATGCTGGCTTTTAAAAAGTTCTTTCTCTTTATGCCGTGAAATCTGCCCCCCTCACTCACTCTCACTGATTCTAGTCTATCCCCTGGATACACAGCTTAAGTCCATTTGGGCATCTGCCCAGTATAAGCTCTTGTACAATGACCACAAACTAGTTGTCCATTAGTGTATAAGACCAGGCACCTTCTATGTGCTTCACCCACATAGACTCATTTAATCCCCACCACTATTATTCTCATTACGCAGTTGAGAAAATTAAGGTACCGAGAAAGAAAGTGGCTTTTCCAAGGTTATGCATAGTACGCAGCAGCACCAAGATTTGAATCAAGGCCATCCGGCTTGAATTGAATAGAAGCTGAGACCTGTCTTCCATCTGGAACAAATCAACGAACACTGGATACTGATTCATCTGTTCAACACTTACTCTAAGCCGAAGTGGAGACATAAAACAGACAAAAATCCCTACCCTCACGGACCTTATATTCCAATGGAAAGACAAGAACAATAAACAACCAAAAAAAGCAAATTCTCTGGTATGTGAGACAGTGATATACTAGAGAAATGGGGGAGAGAAACAGTAAGGGGGAAGGGAATTATTGTAGTTTTAAACAGAGCACCTGCTATATGACATATTCATTATGTGTCTGCACCTCTAGAACATGAGCCCCCTAAGGGCAAGGACTCTGTCTTATATCCCACTGCTTGGTATCTGGCATGTAGTCAGCACTCAATAAACATTGAATGGATGATTGGATAAATGAATGAATGTAGACATGGTTCTTGCCTTCATGAAGCTTACATTTTAGGGGGAGAGACCAATAGCAAACATGCAGAGAAGAGACAGAAAGGATCATCCAGAAGAGGAAGCTCAAGGAGAAACATCTGATGAAAAAAAGAAACAACCAAGGACGCTGCTGTTTCCAGAGGACTCTTGCAGGAGCCTCATGGCAGGAGTTTACCATTGGTCCTATTTGGGGGGATGTGGAAACTGAGGCTCAGAAAGCATAAGGCATTTCCCCAAGGTCACACAGCTAGTAAATGGTGGGCCCAGAGCTCAGACCTAGATCAGACTGATTCCACAGCCCTCTGCCCTTTGTGCAGGGGAAGACTATGGGCAGAGACTGTGATGGAGGGAGAAAAAGAACACAAGTAACAGATGGACAGATGAAAAGAGAACATTCTGCTCCACTTGAAAAAGACCACAAGCTTCTATAATCCTTGAGAGAAGAAGGAAGGGAAACAGAAAGTCTTGGCCTGGAGTCACTGGCTCAAATCTAGGGAAAAGGAGATGGTACCACAGACAGGGCCAGGCCATGAGGAAATTCAATCACTTTCAACTCATGGAATATTCATGACACCTACCCTGTGCCAGGCCCCATATTGGGTGCTGGTGTCATGGAGATGCGCTAAACATGGCCCCACTCTTGCCTGGAGGGGGAAATGGCACATAAATAAATAAGAGACTATGTCCTAAAGGTCATAACACCAGTCCAAAGAAAACACAAAGGCAGCAGGGGTTAACTCAGCCTAGGGGGTGGAAAACAACATCAAAGAAGGGATATCTGAACCTGGAGTTTCCTAGACAGGCAAGGCAGGGAAGAGCATTTCAGGCAGAAGGAGCAGACTGAATAAAGGCACAGACATGGAAGTACTGGGGAAGGTGGGTGTCAGGTATGGTTGCATCATAGTCTCTACATGGTCCAATAGCAGGAGATAAAGACAGTGTGGAAGTTGGGGTACAAAGGGTCTTAAATGCAAGGCCAGGACAATTGGACCTGAACCCTTCAATCAGTGGTTCTCAAACTGTGCCCCTGAGGAAACCCTGGTGTTCCTCAAGCCAAGCTGAGGCGTCCTACTGTTGAATTAAAACCACAGCCATATTTTTCTAATTTGCAAGAAGGTAGATTAATTACAACGAGTAGAAAGTTTTTGTTGTCATTTTAAGGTGTTTTCTCCTCCATATATTTTTCTGTAGAATTTAGAACGTGTTAGTAGTGTGAGAGAATGTTAGAATTAGCATAGAATCACAATTTTATTTACAAGTTTAATATATCAACAGTTCACAGTGTTCTACAAAGAACTGTGGTTTATGGTTCTCCCTGAGTATTGAGGAATCGTGGAAGGACTTTAAGCAAGGGAAAGACAAAATCTGGTCTTTCTGTTAGGAAAAAAAAAAAGTCATTCTGGAGGCCTGAGAAAGAAGGAAGTGGGGAGGGAAAAAGAAGGGAGAGAATCTCAGGAAGAAGGTTGTTGACACAGTTCGACCTGATGTCCTGGGCCAAAAGTGAGGCCTATCAGGATGGACAGGGGACTAAGTCCAGCCCCCAAAGAGGAAGACCTGCTGGGTAATTCTCCACACTTCCTGGCTAAGATGCCCAGGAAATGCAGAGGAAACGATTTAGTATAGAAGATAATGTCAACAGCTCAATGTCACCTAGGGAGTCTTCCAACAGAAGTAGAACTGTGGGTCACTATGAAAATAGAAGATAGACAAGACTGGGTGTGTGTGTGTGTGTGTGTGTGTGTGTGTGTGTGTGTGTGTGTGTTTGTGTGTGTGTGTGCGCATTGCGGGACCAAGTCTTTCTCCCACCATGGCACACCAACTTTCTCTAATAATAAAAATAAGTACAAACACTTTTTAAGCATGTACTATGAGCCAGTCTAGATGTTTTACATATGATGTTTCTCATTTAATCTTTACAATAACCCCCAGGAACATTTATCAGATACTTTCATGTGCCAAACATTGTGCTAAATGCTTCAAGTGAATAATATCTCACAACAGCCTTGAATCAGATACTATTATTTCCTTCCTTTTACAGGTAAGGAAGTGGAGACACAGAGAGGCCAGGTGACTTGTCCAAGATCAAATGGACTTGTCCAAGTCCAGTGGCAGAGCCAGGACTCAAAGCCAAGTTTGCTAGAATGCAGCACGTGCACTCTTCATCATGACATTTTCTTTTCTTCCTCAGAGGAAAGGCTCTAAGTTGGCAAGTTTGGGGTCAATAAAATCCAATGAAAGGAATTCTTCCTTATCCTTTGAAGTCCTGGTTCAGTGTTTCTCAAGTTTGTTCCCCAGGCCACCTCCATCAGAATATTCTTGAGAGCTTCTAAGGAATGTAGATTCCTGGACCCTTCCCCAAGATTCTAACTCAGTAGGTCTGAGATGAGACCTCAGGTGAGTTTCATGCATATTGAAGATTTTGAGTCACAGGACCGGCTCCAACAGCACTCCCTGCAAAGGCGCCCACCCCCACCCCAATCCCAAAACACCTCTCTCCTTCAGACTCCAGCAGTGCCCTCTGTCATGTCCTAATATTAAACTAGGGTGTTAGTTACGCTCATGTCTTCCTTCCACTAATAATATGATCTGGCATCTTTCCTGGGCTACACCTTGTTACCCATTGTCCCATTCAATGCTACTGCACCCTGAGCATTCTGAGAGGGGGCTCTCCTTCTTATGATTCCTCCATTGTAATCTGAGCACACTTGGCATTTTACAATGTGCTATCCGGTCCACGACAACATTATTCTGTTGTTCTATCCAATCCTTACAACAATCTTGAAGGAAGTATATTAGCTCCGATGAGAAAGCTGACTCACAGTTTCAGTCACTTGCCCAAGATGGCCAAGCTAAGAAGTGGAGGGTCTAGGATGTGAACCTAAATCTTCAAACACCAAACCCAGTACTCTTGCCTCTACATCAGCTTACATCTACTCTACTTGGTGTAGGGAAGTAAGCTTTGCCACCCTATGCTAGCAGAAGACAGCGGGGATTAAATGAGATAATGCCTTAAAGGGCCTGGCAGAGTGAACACTCAAATGGTGGAGAGGAGGAGAAACTGAGGCCAGAGAAGGTGAAATGTCTTCCCCTCCCCAAGTCAAACACCAAATCGCAGACCATAGACACAGCCTTATGCCAGTCTCAGATGCTCCTAGTTAGGAGTTCAACTCTGGCAGGCTCAGAATCTCCGAGACTCCCTTAAGTCCCTCCACCGACCAGGCCTCACTCCTCAGTCCGTCTCAACAAGCGCCACCGCGCGGACCGCGGAGGAAGAGGACGGCCTTCTAAAAGAAGCAAAGGGCGTGGTCACGCGACGGGGCGGGGCGCAGGCGCGAGGTCGCTGGAAGATGACGTATCTCTCAGCGTCCGGCTCTGAGTTAACCGGAGGGAGCATGTGGGTCTGCGGGGCGCTCGGGGCGCGAATCCCGGCTCAGCTACGGCGGCGGCTGTTCCCCGCGTCCCGCCGCCGCCGGCCTGCTGCCGCCGCCTTCTCCGCATCTGCCGAGCCCTCCCGGGTCCGGGCGCTGGTCTATGAGCACCACGGGGACCCAGCCAAGGTCGTCGAGTAAGACACCGCGCCGAAATGGGGCAAGGGAGCTCGGGTTCCTGGAGGGTTTTAAGATGGGCTGTGGAAAATGGGGACTGGAAAGGGAGGGACAAGTCCCGAGGAGGAAGGCAGCGAATAATAGGACCGAAACTGTAGCCAGGGCGTGTGTGGTAGCTCAGAAAGTCGGTGCTTGGAAGTTGAAAACCCGAGAGGCACAGTTATAATTGTAGTAATGGCTGACGTTCATTGATCCTGTACTGTGTGTCGGGCAATCCCTGTGTAAATGGATGCTCTCATTTAATCGTCACAACAACCTTTTGGATGAGGTACTTGATTTAGCCCCGTTTTGCAGATGAGAAAATGGAAGCATGGGAAGTAAAATCACTTGTCCAAGGTCACACAAGCCAGTAAGTGGCAGAGTCGGAATTTTTGAACCCAGGTCTGTCTGACTGGCCTACGTGAGTTCCTACGCTCTATTATATTATGGAAGGAATTTTCAGAATACTTTTTCGTCCATTTGGATCTTCACATCTCAGAAAGTAGGTCAGAGATCATTGTTTCCATTTTACAGAAGGCAGGGGACTTGTCCAAAGTGATACAGCTAATGAAGATTGGAACAGAGACAGGGATCCGTGGCTTCTGAGTCCTGTCCCGTGTGATTTCCTCTCCACTGCGCTGTGTATGTGCCTTTAGTTAAAAAGAGATCCTGTTTTGGAGCCATACAGACCTAAAGTCAAATACAGGCTCAGCCTCTTAGTAGCTGTTTGATCTTGGACAAGTCACTCGGCCCTTGTTACTTTTATGATTATGTCCTAAAATTCTGTTGGATCTTAACCCATGATTTTCACATGTGGCTCATAAAAACAGTATGTGAATTTTCAACGATTATAAATCTGCACATAAGTGATTATAGTCATTCAAAAGCTAGTAGGGTCACTAGTGGCGCTAGGGCAAAAGCATGGGTCTGGAATCAGAAGACCTGGGGTCAAATCCTTGCCTTCCTGTCCTAGCTGTGTGTGTTTGGCAAGTTACTGAGATTCTCTAAGCCTCGGTTTCATCACATTTAAAAATGGAGACAATGTAGTCATAGCTCATAGTGCTAATCAGCTGCAATAAAAGGAATGCTCGTCACCAAAAAACACCTGCATACTCTCCTGCAATCCCTTATTTCCAGCTCTTTGATTCCCAGCAAATGGTTTGATTGTTTTCCAAAGGTCAGGCCGACAAGGAATTATTTTCATGATTAAAATACAGGCTAGAGGGCTTCCCTGGTGGCGCAGTGGTTAAGAATCCGCCTGCAAATTCAGGGGACACGGGTTTGAGCCCTGGTCCGGGCAGATCCCACATGCCGCGGAGCAACTAAGCCCGTGTGCCACAACTACTGAGCCTGCACTCTAGAGCCCGTGCACCACAACTACGGAGCCCACGTGCCACAACTACTGAAGCCCGTGCTCTGCAACAAGAGAAGCCACCACAATGAGGAGCCCGCACACAGCAAAGAAGACCCAACACAGCCAAAAATAAATAAATAAATAAATTTATTTTTAAAAAAAATACAGGCTAGAGTGCTGGCTTCAGCAGCACGTATACTAAAATTGGAACGATACAGAGATTGGCATGGTCCCTGTGCAAGGATGATGTGCAAATTTGTGAAGTATTCCATATTTTTACTTAAAAAAAAAAAAATACAAGCAAGATGTTTTGACAGCCGAAGGGGTTAAGCCTCAGATAATTTCATGGTCATGCACTCAGCCTAGCCACATCCACCATTAGAGCAATTGAAAAGAATGTTGAGAAGACACGTCAGTCAATAAACCCCAATTTGTATGTTGATCATAGGTAATAAATCACCATGTTGGGAAGACATCTCCCTGAGGATTGCTGTAATGAGTTGGTAAAGCTCTGATGAACACTCTTTTTCCAGGAGTGCACCCCAAACAGGAACGATGTAGTGCCTCTCTCACAGGCTTGCAGTTTATGCGTCTGGTGCAGGACCTGCCACAAAATAGGAGCTGCAAAAACATTAGTTGAATCTGAATCTAATTTCTGTAATAAGTGCACCTTTTATTGAGTTCTGTGGTGATGAGGAAGGCATCTCCAATGTGCAGGGACCCTGAGAAAAGGCATGGGAAGGTTAGGCAGCTGAGTGCAGCTGCCTCCTGATTGATTCCCTCCCCTTGGAGAGTCAGGGAAGCTAGAACAGACCGGTCTGGTTGCAGATGCCACTTAGGAAAAAAAGACAACTTGTCTCCTTGTGTGGAACCCTGATAATTTCCAGGAAGTTCAAGACGTGATACTTCCACGAAGCATTGTATTCAAGCTTGGCCTCACATCTCAGTCACCTGTGGCACTTATGGAAACTATGTATTCCCAGGTGCCACTCCCTAGGTACTTAGTGGGTCTAGAACAGCCCTAAACATCTGAGTTTTTAAAGCTCTCCAAGTGACTCTGATGCCTAGGCCAGGGTTGAAAACCATTGCCCTGTGGATACGGATTGTCAGGCACGCAGTAATTCTCTCTGCCCCTGAAGGGCAGCTTTCCCTCCTGACCCAGATTCAGGTGACCTGACTTGTTCGTGTATGGACTGAGGCCAGAGGCTGGGATTCTCTTCTTTGTAGTCATGTCTTAGGTGGTTTAGGGTAACCACGCTGTCACAGAAAGAATCAGGTGTCCTTTAAACATCCTGGTGACTGGATGTGTCAGGTTACACCAGGTGGGGTCGTGGTGTCTGAGCAGAGTCCGGGCAGAGTATTCCCCGACCTGCTGTGGTTTGCGATACTTGCACTGTGGGCGGAGCTCTGGGAACAGCAGGGAGGGAAGGAGGAAGAGTCTGCTCAGATCTGAGAGGTTGCAGAACTCCTCAGAATGAGGCCTCCAGGGGCCTCCTGTTCTTGTGTCAACATTCTGAATGTCCCTCTCTTCATTCCTCTTGGCCCCAAACATTCCAGCTGTTCTCTACTAAGGCCTTTTCCTTTGGTCTCTTAGAGTTTCTTTCTTTTATGCCCAAACTGAATCCCCTAAATAAGCACTTGGGCCTTTTTCATGTAAAGAATTGAACTGCTGACCTAAATGAAGCAAGACTGCAGGAGAAAATTACAAAGATGGGAGAATTACAAACATTCCAGAAATTTCAGAGGTCCCCATGACCATCACCCTCATGCAGAGTTCTGGATTCTCTATCACATAATTCCCAGAAACTCCAATGTCCTCTTTCCTTTTGTTCCTGGAAGTCCCATTTTAGAACTTAATGTTCTCTGGATCTTGTGGTAAAAACAGCTCTCATTTATTGTGTACCTACCATGCAGCAGGCATTGGGCTAAGTTCTCCACGTATATTATGGATTTTAAAAATCACAGTAGGGACTTCCCTGGTGGCGCAGTGGTTAAGAATCCACCTGCCAATGCAGAGGATATGGGTTCAAGCCCTGATCTGGGAAGATCCCACATGCCACAGAGCAACTAAGCCCGTGCGCCACAACTACTGAGCCCGTGAGCCACAACTACTGAGCCCGTGAGCCACAACTACTGAAGCCCGTGCACCTAGAGCCTGTGCTCCGCAACAAGAGAAGCCCACGCACCACAACGAAGAGTAGCCCCCGCTCACTGCAAGTAGAGGAAGCCCGCGCGCAGCAACGAAGACCCAACGCAGCCAAAAATAAATAAATAGAATAAATAAATTTATTTTTTAAAATTAAATTTAAAAAATAAATAAATAAAAATCACAGTAACCCAGTTTGCTCATTGCTATCACTATTTTACAGATAAGAGAGCTGAGGCTCAAGACACTTGAAAGTCACTCGCCCAAGATCATACAACTAGGATGTCCCTTCTTTACTAAAGGTCCATGATATAGACATAGGCCTGAAGAAACAATGACAGTCATCTCAAATGTTTTTTGAGCATGAGATGGAGTATAAAACTGGGAAGAAGGTAGGTCAGAAGAGAAGGTGGAATTCTAGGTCATTCAGGTGACCCCAAGTCTCTGCTCTTCATAGGAAGCGCAGCCCCCTCCCCACCCCCAGGGAAGATGGTAGGAATGCTGTCCTCTGTCTTGTCCCCTTTTCAGGATCCTGACGCTTTCATAAAACAGCATCCTAGTCATCATGTCTTTCTCACCTGCCTGCTGCTAGCACAGAATGAAATGAAGCTGTGAAACCTTTGGCCCAACACCCATTCTGTCTTAGCCAGATGGAATTTGGGGGAGCAGGTGGTGGGGACCCAGACTGTATAGGTGGTGAGTTCTCACTGTAGGGCACTGTTTACTCTCAGGGGATTTCTTCTTTTTACAGTTGATGTCAGTGTTTAAAACCAAAACTCTGTGCAAGTGACTTGGTTTTTAAACCAGAGTTACAGTACTTTGAAAAAAAAATTTAGCATTCTGGTTTGGCACCCTAAGAACTGGGATTTGTTTGCTTGTTTGTCTCCTGGAGCTATTTTCTGTGGTCATGAATGAAAGAGGAGAGGACAGAACTCATTGTGCACCTACCATGTAAGCCAGCATTTATTCTTTGAGGGCCTACTAAGCGCTAGGTACTGAAGGTGCAGAGATTGATAATCTGTGGCCTTTGCCCTCAAGGAGCTCACACTGTAGTCCAGGAGATGGTCCAGGGGGTAAATGCTATGATATCTATGTTTAGAGTCTGTGGACACCCAGAAGACGAGCACCCGACCCTACCCCCTCGGGGTGGTCAGAATGCTTTCTCTGAAGACATGAGGTCTAAGTTGAGTCCCCCAGAAGATCAGGTGAGCCATATACAAGGAGGGAAAGTAGAAGAACCTGCATGGGCAGAAGCCCAGAGGGAAGAGAAAATGTGGTGTGTCTGACTAAGGAATATTTGTTGGGCACCCTCATATGTGATCTTTGAGGGAGGAATCTGTGGAAACAGGCTCAGGAGGGACGAGCCTGAGGTCACAGGATTCAGACTCAAGCTGGATTTCACATCCTGTGACACCGTTACATTACCTTCCCTCTGGACTTCACATGACGTGGCCGGGTTTGGGGCCCAGCCCTTCTACCCTCTTTTCCTCATTCTTGCCTCTGAGGGTGAAACTTGACGGCACACCTCTGAGGGATTGCACGGTAGACGGGGGTTTCCCAACGTGCAGAGTGTCTGGGAGGAAGTTCTTACCATCCGGCCCTCTCCCAGCAGCTCCTGCAAGCACGCTGGCGTGATTCCAGGTCTTTCCCACCCTGGATGGCGTGGGAAGGGTCTTCATTTTAGAGAAGGAAAAGCAAAGATAACATGAGGCTAATGTGTGGCTCAAGGGGTGTCATTGGGGACCACCTGCAAGAGCACCGGCCTGGCTTCTAGTCCCACCCACGCCACTCATTGTTAGAATGAGGACATCACTGCAGTCTCCATTCTTTTCAGTTTTTTTTGTTGTTGTTGTTTTGTTTTGTTTTAGGGGGGGTGTTTTTTATTGAAGTATAGTTGATTTACAATGTTGTGTTAGTTTCTGGTGTACAGCAAAGTGATTCAGTTATATATACATATTCTTTTTCATATTCTTTTTCATTATAGTTTATTACAGGATACTGAATATAGTTTCCTGTGCTATTCCATTCTTTTCATTTATTTTTTGATAAAAGAAAGGGGTTGACCAAGGTCAGCGGCGGTAAACATGGGAATGCGTGCCATCCCCCCGCCCTGTCTTCTGTGCCAGTGACAAATCTTCACAGCTCCCTTTTCTGTGTACCTCAAAACCTACACACCTCTCTGCCTCATTCTCCCCAAACAACACTTTTTCCTGCCAAGACAAGATGAGGCCTCAGCATCCTTCTCAACATTACCCTGCAGCCGTGGAAATGGTTCTGAGGCTTGAGTCCTCTGATCCAACAATTGTCTAGCTCCGACAAGTCTGTGAAGCTGAAGCAGGCGTCGGACTGCCTGCTCGCCAGTGTTTGCTCCAGGGAGCAACGATGTGACTTGAAGTAAGGGGTCCTGGGCACAAGATTTCACCAAGGGCCCCCTTTGCCATTGGTTAGTTACACGATCAGAGGCCCACCAGGCAGGGGCTGCATGGTCGTCATCCTACCCGTCAAAGAGAAAAGCAGCTGCAGGCAGGGCCTCTGCCCCCTGCTGTGGCCCAGTCTTGCTCTCTGAGGCAGCAAGGAGGGTTAGGCCTCAGCAGACTAAGCAACACTCTCTGCAGCTCCCTTCAAGCAAGTTTCCTGATGTTAGGAGATGTAGAATATTATGGGGCTTGCAACCTTTCTGGTAATCTTAGTTGAGGAAAGTAGGAGATTGAGAGGGTAGGGAGAGGGTTTCTTTGCCAACCCTGGGTAGAAACTTCCAGAAGTTGCCGTCTGTCTCTGATTCCCTTGCATTCAAAGCGATTGTGCTACAGAACAAAAAGTCCTGAATGGTGGGAAGGCAAGATGACTTGGAGGCAGAGAACCCGGAAGAGGCGCAGGGAGGCAAGCGGGAGTGTCCGCACACCACGAAGAAACACAGAACCCGTGAGCTTTGCCCAGGAAAGGCAAAGAGCCCAGGACTCCATGAGAACCCCACCAGCTGTGGCCACCAGCATCCCCTGCTGGGGGGCGAGCTGGAGAACTTCATTCCTCCACAGTTGCCCAGTTGTGCCCTGCTTATTAATGATTAATCAAATGCCAGAACAGTGTACCTAGCACGCCCAGCACTTCACTAAATCACAGAAGGCGGCTTGTTTGTGACCATGGGGACTGCAGACAGACCTGGGAGAGCCACGTAAGACATCAGTTACCTTCCCCCAGTGCCCTGTGTTGGAACGCACATTCTTGGCTCTCTGTAATGAGCAGAGGAGAAAGTCTCTGTGGCCCATGACAACTCTTCCTGCGCAAAATGACAAGTGACCACTTTGAGGTGATTGAGTGGAAGATGCAAGATAAGTACAAATGGTTGCTAATTAAATGCGGAAGGCAGGAAAGATATCTTAGCAGAGCTGGCTGATGCCCGCCTTACACAGCCAGTATAACTGAGCCAGGCCCCAGAGTACTGGCCTCTTTTTCCCCCCTCTCAAAAGGCTCTTTCTTCTGCCTGCTTTTGTCTCCCTTGTCGTTCATATGGCATCACAGGTGTACAGCCTTTGCCTCAAAGGAGCCATTGTGACCTTATCCAGTGTGGGATCTGTCGAATGAAGGCAGAGGCATCCCTCCGAGTCGCGTGGCGCCACTCCTCACAGGGGAAGGGACTGAACAGTCTTGGGAAAGTGACTTGAGATCCAGCCAGGCTGTGTTTGGGTGCCTCCTTTGCACTCCATAACACAGCCACCAGTTCCTTTGGTGAGTTTAAAGCAAAAAAAAAAACAAAGAAGAAATTGCTATCATTACACCCGAGGTCCAACTCCTGGAATTCAGACTCGGCCCGGTTTTCCTTCCTGTCTCGGCAGAATGGTATCCTTGACGACGCAGTTAGAACTGTCTGCAGGAACAGTAGTGTGTGGTATTGATGGCATTCCGTGGGGCAGGCTGGGGCTGGTCTCCCTGGTGAGACGCAGCTGGACCAACACACCTCCCGCTGGGCAAGCAGCCTGTGTCAGGCCTGTCCCTGCCCTCACCCACCTCTGTCTGCAGCTTCAAATTTCCGTCTCCTGCCCCACTCCCCTTCCCTCCCACTTCTGTGAATGTCAACTGGTGCAGAGCAGCTAGGCTCCCAGAAGACAAAGAAGAGAACTGGGAGCAGGTTGCAGCCCAGTGCAGCACTTTTCAAACTGCTGTTCGGGGTACTCGGTGTGCTGTGAGGGTAGTGTCCTCAGCTGAGTTAACTCTGGAAACTCTGGATTACACGAAGCCACGTGGGTTTCTTTACTGGAGGACTTCTCAGAGCCTTTATCACTCTAATGTGCAGTTTGAATCTTATAAAGGGAGTTTAGTAGGCAGCGTTTCCCAAAAGTATTGGACCCCAGGGAATACCTATTAATATCTCCCAGGACAGAGGTTCCACACACACAGTGTAGGGGATGCCGGCTTAGTGTTCGACAGTCTGAGCTTTGGAGTCAAGCTTAAGATCAAGTCTTGCCACTTACTAACAGTTTAACCTTGGGCACATTACATAACTTCTCTGAGCTTCAGTTCCCATCTGAAAATTGGGGTGATAGCACCCTCCAGACATTTTGAGGACTCAACAGCGTCTTGCATATGAACGCTAAGCACAGTGTCTGGAGCTTGGTAAGCTGTTAACGGTAGTTATCATTTAATTGTCCAGCCGGATCACCCAGAATAAGTTTATCTACCATCCTAGACTCCACCTACGCGCAGCTGACTCAGCTCTGTGTGTCCAGCGCAGAGCACCCTCTGCTCCATTCCGTACTGCAGGCCACCTGCTTCGGGCTTCAGATGTAACACCTTCCTCCCCCACTCCAAGCCGCTCTTCCTTCCTCCTATCTCAACATCCAGTTGCCCAAGCCTGCAACTTGGGCTATCAGCCATGATGATGGCCCTCCAGCCATCAAAGACTCCCCAGCCACCCGCATGGAGTCAGTCACCAAGTGATATCAATGCCACTTTTTATTTAAGAGATTCCAGGTTATCAGATCCTTCTCTCCATTCCCACAACTCCAATCTAGACTGCACCTGTGCCTGGCCTACCATCAGGTCGGATTCTTTACCATTCCCTCTGGCAGGAAATCCTTCCTTTCTCTCAGTCCACCCCATAAACTCCTGTTTATCCTTCAAGCTCCAGCTAAGATATCACGCCTTCCGAAGTCCCTTTGGTAACCCTTTGCTCTCCTTCCGGCTGGTCACACACTCAGTCGGCTTTAGCACTACAAGCGCCCTCCCAGTGTTTCCACATGTGAGTCCCCACACCATCAATCTCCTGGGCAGGAGATACTATTTTTTTCATCTTTAAAGCCCTTGGCACAGTCCCTGGCACTTAGTAGGACTGTTGATAAATATTTGTTTAATTAAATTTACTTGAATTTTCCAAAAAGTTGCCATCTTCCTTTGAGTGATTCATTGATTTTTTTCAGAGGTATAGCCAGCTGTTTCAAAGGTTTCCTTGGATATTCCCACCTCTGACAACAGCTGCCATTTCTTCAGCATCTCCTGTGTATCAGGTACTCTAGCAAGTGCTTTATGTCCATTAACTCACCTAATCCATGAGCTGACTTCTAGTGTTCTCCCATTCCACAGATGAGTACTGTGAGGTTCAGCCAGCTGGTCAATGACTGAGGTAGGATTCACACCCAGGACTGCCTGTTTCACTCCAAATCCATGCTCTACCCTTCATCTATGAACTGAGATCTACCTGTATTCTTATCCTGACCACGGTCATCTAGATTTTTAAGAATTACAATAAGAATTACAAACGTACTGCAAATTTGATCTGCACTCTCCTGTGAGGAAAAGAGGCATGGGTTTTTGCTTAGATTGAACTCCCTTAAGGATAATCTCCGTTTTCATTTGCACCCATCGTTCAGGGGTATTTTCCTAAACAGCCCAGGACCAGGGAGAGCAATTACCAGCCTCAGTAGCTAAGTCCCTGGCGTGTGAGCCCCTCCCCTGACTCCCTGACTGTCACTTTTGCACCACATTTTCTCACTAAAGAGGAAAATGGGATAATTTCTTTAAGAAGCGTTCTCCAGCACTGTTGTGGTCCCAGATGCTGTGCTGAACACTGAGTTAAGACTAAAAGTTCTCTGCCCTCCGTGAGCTTACAGCCTAGTAGGGAGACAACACACATTCTGACTTTAAAACTCAGTGATAAGTAAAAAGTACCCTGAACTGAGTCTGAAAGACCTGGATTCAAATCCGAATTCATATCTGCACTCCAAAATCCAGAAAGCTCTGAAAACTAGCAGTTTTGTTTTTTCATAACTCATTTGGAGGCAAAACCTAATCTGGAGTGAAGTTTTTATATGGTCACTGTTCAACCCACTTAGTGTGAATATTCCTACTTTTTGCTTCAGGAACAATGTGTCTGATGGGAGTGCTGCCCATCCCCCAGGGAGAGGTGCAGATAACACACGGGCCTGAACTCTGGAGGACATCCGGCCCCAGGGGTTGGAAAAGGCATGTGAACTTATGCTTTGTGATCAGTTGAAGAAAGTGTATGAAAAGACTTCATAAACTAGATGGTCTTAAATGGCATAGTCACCCCATCTGTGTAATGGGAGCACTGAGGGTGGAGCAAGTGATTTTTTTCAGGGCCAAGAAGAGGGTCAAAAGATGCTTTAGGGGGAGTAAAATTTCAGCCAGGTCCTAAAGGGTGGGTTCAATTTCTCACTTTGCAGAGAAGCTGTGGAAAAGGAATTCTGGGCTGAGGGAAGAGCGTGTAGAAAATGTGCAGGAAAAAATGTCTTTATGTAGCTTGAGCATGTGGACTCTGTCAGCTTACAGAAGAACTCTGATTATCTGTCAAACTGCGAGAGAGAAGCGGTACAGATAATATAAAGGGGCAGCTCGTCCACAATCCGTTTGCTCTGGGCAGGATTTTTCTCTGGAGTGCAGACTTACATATGTGTTCACAGAGAAACAGTGCCGTCTGGGCTGACGCCTCCCTGCTTATGCTGGTGGGGAGTCTGTGGAGCACCCCCCCTGCCCCCCGGCTCCCCAGGCAGGCCCAGCAAGGGTCAAGGCTGCCCACTACTCCAGGCTTTCTCTTGCAGCCCTCTGCGTGGTGTGGGGTCAGCCCTTCACCAGCCGGCTTCTCTGGCGTCAGACTGCCAGGTTCAAACTGAATCAGCCACTTACGACTTTTGGTGGCCTGAAACAAGTTATTTATTGCGCCTTTGTTCCTCGGCTGTAAAATCAGAATAATATGAAAGCTCACACGGAAAGCACTCAGCTGCATGCCTGACTGGTACATACTCAAACAGTAGTTATTATTATTACGAGGACTCTCCCTCCTCCAGCTATGTATAAATACATACATTCCTTAATACTTAACCTAAAAGGGAAAAAAAAGCCCTTTCTGTATTCTCTCTGCCCTGGTCATCAACTCCTTCCTAGTTAACCATTTTCTGTAGAGAGTGTTTTTACTTTGATTTTTTGCGGCTGTTTCTCAATCATGGTAAAGCATGGCCTCCCTTACTTTGGTCATAATCCAGTACAGGGATTCCCAGGTTGGGTCCCCAGGGGTCCTCGTAGGCAGTCAGAGGGATTCCCATGCTAATTTCAGGTACTGGTTTAGAGCAAGGTAAGTAAGAGAGCCAACTCTGAAAGTGGATAAGCCCCGCCCTGACCAATTCTCTTACTCTGCGTTAAGTTTCATCATCTCCAGGAGCCTTCATTTCCTGCTTGATAGAATGGGAATATACATACTTTCATCACAGGGGTGTTACATCTTAGATTATGTGTTGAAAGCCCTTAGCACAGGACCTGGTGTATAATAAACACCTCACAAATGCCTGCCACAATTATTACTACTAGTACAAGCCATTTCTTAGAAATCACACTTTTACCCCAAGTGGAGCCTCAGGTATAATTAAAAGATCAGATTTCAGCAGGAAGTGGGTGGAATTACATCAGCTTAGTGCAGTGACACTGTTGCCTAATGCTAAGAACCTCTGGTTGGCTTTTATATGTGCCTTTGGTAAGTAAAAATAAGGAGAATTATTAACAAGTACATTTGGGCAGAGAAAAGCACTGCAAACATGAAGTCTTAGAGGTGTGGAGAGAGACAGAAAAGGAATCTCTGATAATTAAAAGTCATGAGGATCCATTGGTCTAATACACTGATCAGTCCTTTCTGGTTGGAAGGTCTCCTTTTATTAAAAAAAAAAAAAAGTGGCACATGGGCATTGCCACTGGGCAGGTTTTACCCATTAACCAACATTCCAGTGGATAAAGACGTTAGTCCCCTGATGTCTACAGCGCACGCACCGTGAGCAAAGGGAGTTACCACACAGGCTTGAAATGGGAAGAGCTCTTGGAAGTGATCAAGTGCAAGTGGGGGTGATGGTGGCATCACCCCCATTTTACAAATGGAGAAATGAAGGCCTAGAGCAGGGAAGAAACCTGCCTGCGGTGACACAGCCATCCTGTGATGGAGTTTCACACCTGAGGCCCGCAGCTCTCCATCCAGCATCCTTTCTGACAGACCAGATCCTCATCAGGAAGGGACGTCCTTCCAGGGGGTGAACCACAGTCACCCAGGGAGTTCTTTCCCAGCTCCATGGGCCATCTCTATTTCCCTCACCACTTGGGGTGCCCCTGATCTGGAGATTCTGATTCAGTAGGTCAGCCCTGGGGCCTGAGAATCCATAATATTAGTATACCAGGTGATTCTTAACATCTCTAACCACTACTAACCCATGCCCACAGGAGTTCTAGCTATTTTCTGCCCTAGAGTGGGTGGCGGAGTGGAAAGGTCACTAGGGACTTTCCACTTGCAGTTAATGAGCATTACCCTGTGTCCTGTACTAATTCCTTATAGCTCCTCTCTCTTTCTTAACAACCCTAATTCCTGGGCACACAATGGCAGCTCAAAAATGTTGCTGCCCGACCTACTTTGGGGAGATGATTTGAGCAAAAGACTCCCTGGCTAGCCTGGCTGACATGAACATCTCTCTCTGGCTTTGTGCTTAGACTGAAGAACCTGGAGCTGGCTGCTGTGGGCAGATCAGACGTCCATGTGAAGATGCTGGCGGCCCCTGTCAATCCATCTGACATTAATATGATCCAAGGTAACCTTGGTTTCTGTGGCTTATGTTAATTGGCTTTTTTGCTTAGCCGCCACCTCGTTTTCATTCCTCCCCAGGTGTGGGTGTGAAATTCCTGTGATTAGCAGCAGCTGTTCTCCAGATGAGCCATCTACAGACTGTGTGAGCCCTCTCTGGCCTCCCCTCCCTGGAATGTGAGGCTTTTTGAGTTAGGAAGATTGCAGCGGGGAGCAGACCAACCCTGTGAAGTGTGCGATATGCTGGGCTCATTTCCTACATTATCTTATCTAATCTTCATAATAACCATGAATCTGAGGTGTATTATCCCCCTTTACAGATGAAGAAGCTCGGGCTCAGAGAGGTTGGTTAGTTACACAGCTGGTCAGAGGCAGAGGCCAGAGCAGGCTGAGGTCTGTCTGACTCCAAAGTCCATGCTCTTTCACTGCCCAAGCTTCATTGGATGATGCTTTGTGCTCTTCTCCCTTAGGCAATTATGGCCTCCTTCCCAAGCTGCCTGCTGTTGGAGGGAATGAAGGTGTTGGACAGGTCATAGCAGTGGGCAGCAGTGTGACCGGGGTGAAGCCAGGAGACTGGGTGATTCCAGCGAATGCTGGTTTGGGTGAGTTTCTCCAGGTGTCTGCAGCTTTTCGTTGTTTCAGATCCTGTTTCACCCGCGTGGTACACGTTTGTTTATTGTCTCTGTAAGTAAGCAGCGCAGGGTTTCTTATTAAGTCCATATACCCACCTCCAGTGGGGATGGAAGCTGGACCAGGAGAGCAGCAGTTCTGTTTCTTTTGCTCAGGAGGTGATACACCTGCTCTCATTACTGTGGGCGCATGTTGATCGGAGCTATGAGTCTCCGAATCCCTACATCTCTAGGGAATGTAGGGTGCAATGGGGAATCAAATAAGACAGCCCCTTCCCTCCAGGAGGTTAAAATCTAATTGAAGAAATCTACAAACCAACAACCTCCATAAAGGGAGTGCTGCAAGTTCACAGGAACCAGAGGGCACTTCCGGCGACTCTGTGTGAGATAGACACAGTCTTAAGGAAAGATCAGGGCTTCATGGAGGAGGCTTCATTGGAAGGGACCTTTGATGGATGAATTTTGGTAGGTGGAGATGCGCCCCAAATTGTGGCATTTAGAGGAAACAAAATGAGCAAAGACACAAAGGTGAGTTTGGGGAAATGGAGGAGAACCCAGTGTAGCCACAGCAGAGGATGAGCATGTGGGGGAGGACTGCAAAAGTGAAGGGGAGGTTACAGAGCAGGTGGGGCCGCCTGGGGAAGGCCCTGCGAAAGCCATGCTGAGAGTTAGGGTTTTCTGTGACATGTGGTAAAGAGTCTTTGGTGAGATTTGTGTTTTAGTACTTGGTCATTTTTGAGGCACAAACATTATACAAATGGATCCTGACAGGAGCCACAAGAGGGAAGCAGGGCTGACATCCATCCCATTGGACATACGAGGAACTGAAACCTAAGAAGAAGCCCTTGTCCAAATGCAAACAGCTAACTAAAAGGAGATCCCCTTGGACTCTTGTCTCCTCCGTTTTTCCGGCTACACTCCAATGGAAGGACCCTTTGGGTTATAACTTGCAGAGAGTCAACTCAAACTTGTTTTGCCAGAAAAGAAGTTAATTGGTTTGTGGAACTGGGAAGTGCAAGAGATGGAAGGCTTCAGGCACAGCTGGATCCAGAAACACCAATGCTATGAAAGCTCTTTCTCTTATTCTCATTAGCTCTCCAATGGGATCTCCCCACACGGTGATATAGGAATAGCAACAAATATTGACCACTCCCTTTGTACCAGGCACTGTTGTAAGCACTTTACCTATATTTACTCAGTCATTCCCACAACATGAGGTAGATACTGTTATCATTCCCATTATGCAGATGAGACTACAGTAAATGTAAAGGATTAAGCAATTTGCCCAAGGTCACCCAGCCAATAAGTGGTGGAGGTAAGATGCAGACCCACTCTGATATATACCTTTCATAGATGGCCACCAGCAGCCTGAGGTTTACATCATCCTGAGAGCAAACGAAGAAGCATGTCCTCCAGAATGTGTCCAATACAACCATATCCATCCCCCAGAAGGGCTCTGACCAGCCCTGTCTGGATCCTTGCCCATCCATGAACCTATCACTAGTGGGTGGGCTTAGGCCACTCCAATTGCCCTGGTTGAGTCTCTTGCCAACCTCTGTGGTATAGAGAGTGAGGCCTTGTGGTCGACAGCCCCAGAGGTTAGGAAGGAGCAGTTCTAGAAAGAAAAATGTACCAAGCAAGAGAAAACAGTACCAGGAGTCTACTAGAAGTTCTTTCCTTCTCTGAGATCAGGGAAGTGCCAAGGATGGCCCCACCCTCTCTGAAAGTCCCCTGGCAGTGAAAGAGCATAGCCAGGTGAGCAAATTGAGATCTGTAAGGATTCACTGGATACTGACTGGTGGTTCGGGCCAGCCCCCGTACAGAGTGAAGGGCACACAACGTGGGTCAGGCAAAGTCTCTGCCCTCAAAGTGCTCTTGGCTGGGAGGGGGAAAAGAGCACTTAATACAGTGCAGTGTAATGAGTGGTGTAATCACAGGATGAACACAAAGGCAAGAGTTCCCTATCTTGGGAAGCATTAGGAAAGGCTTCTCAGAGAAGTGATGCTTGAACTGGGTCTGGAAGACAGTAGAAGTACAGCCAGGGGAGGGAGGGCTTCCCAGGCAGGGAATGCGGCATGGGCAAAGGTGTGGCGATGGGAGAAGGCACGGCACCATCGGCACTGCAGGTAGCTCAGTATGGCTGGGTCATGGGTGGATAGGGGGAAGTGAGATGAGGCTGGAGGGGTCGGCTGGGGCCCGGTAGTGGAGGGCTCGCATCCACCGTCACTGGGGGCCTGATGAAGAGTGAACACGAGGAATGATTTGATCAGATTTGTGCAGTGCAGAGAATGCTCTGGAAGGGCAGAGGGTGGAGGCAGGAAGCCAGTGAGGAGGTGGCTGAGCAATCCACGCTTCAGATGACGAGGGCCTGAGCGAGTAGTGCTGTAGGGCTGGAGAGACGGGGTGGACCTAGAAGCTTGGTGAGATTGGAGAGAATAAAGGACACGTGCCAGGTGTGTACGTAATTGCACGTGTGTTGGGGGGTGATAGCCAGAGCAGGGATTTCTCCCCGGAAGAAAGGTGATTCTTTTAAACCAGGTGCCAGTCGGAGAGGATGGGGATGAGGCTTTTATCATTGTCAGGATGCTAATTAACTCAGTTTATTCAGTAAACATTTTGTGAGCATCTGAGGGTGCCAGGCTCTAACATACAGCAGCGAACAGACATGGTCTTTCTTCTAGTGAAGACTGCCGTTTAGTAGAGTAGCAGTCATTAAAGAGATAAGTCCTCAACTGGCCAGATCTTGGGCATTTTTCATGCACTGGGCTACTCAGCTGCTGCTGCGCCTGTAGCCAGCTTTTTCCCACATGCAACCAGTCCCAAGGGAGACAGAGCCAGCTAATGTGCGAACTGGCTTTCTCATTGAAAACACTCAAAGCCCCCTGAGGCAGCATGGGGCATAGCAAGCACTGGCCTGGGAATGAGATACAGGCTCTCCTTCCACCACCACCACCCCACCACCCCATGACCTTGTTTAAATCACAACTACTTTGAGCCTCAGTTTCCTCATCTCTAAAATGGAGCTAATAGTTGTTGCCTTATCTGTCTCAACTGAGGGAATACATACAATGATCTTTGCAAACACTACATTTGCGGCAGACTTTTTTCTTAAAGGGCGAATTAGTAAATATTTTAGGCTTTGCAGGCCATTCCACTTCTACTCAACCCTGCCAATGTAAATAGCCATAAATAATACATAAAGAGTGGGCTATGTTCTAATGAAGCTTTATTTACAAAAACAGGTGGTGAGCCAAGTTTGGCCCACGGGCCATAGGTTAGGGACCCCTGTGTTAGATGACAGAGATGGTTAAGGGTCAGGTGCATGTGAGTGCAGAATGGGAGTCCTCAGAACTCGGGCCTGGGAATTCAGATCAGAAAAGGAGACCAAGGGATGTTCCACACCTACTGTGTACCAGGCACAATGACAGTCTGTACAATGTCACCACTTAATCTTCACACTATAGCGGGAGTGTTATTCTCCACATTTCATAGATCAGAAAAACTGCAACTCAAAAAGGGTGAAGTGATCATTCAAAGTCAACACAACTAGTGCGTGGCAGAGCCAGGGCTTTTAAGCAGGTCTCTACAACTCCAAAGTCTAAGGGTTTCTACTTCAAAGCCCTGGAGGCTGACGTGGGTGCTGCCCCCATCCCATCCCACCCAGGTTCTCTTAAGAAGACGATTAGGGACTGCCAAGCCCCAGAAATCCGTGTCAAGGGTTGGATTTCCATTGTCCTGCCACTAAGGGGAAGTAGAAAACACCTTTGATTTCACGCACAGAAAGCCATTCACTAAGCATCTGGCACAGAGTAGAGTACAGTAAACGTTGACTAAGATGAATGAGGGTGATAGTTATGAAGATGACGCTGAAGATCTGAAAACCAGGCTGCACGAAGCCCAGAGACAGACAAGGCACCTCCTGGACTCCAAAGCAGTCCTTCAGTTTTTCAACCTCTTATTTTCTCAGCCAGAAATCTACTCTGGGATTGACACAGCCTTTAATAAAAGAGTGTTCCTGCCTCCTATCGCCACTTCCTGGCCCCTAAAGCCCACCTTGGTTCTCCCCTCCTGCAACACAATTAGCGGTCTAGGCTGGCCCCTGCTCCCCACACTGGACCACGTAGAGCCAGGGCACTGTCGGAATCCCAGCCACTGGGTCATGAGTCACACTCGAGAGCCTTAGAAGGGTAGGCCGAGGGCCCCTGAGACATCACAGCCACCAGACACCAAGCCAACAAGGCTCCAAGTCGTTTCCCTGAGGTGACTTAGCAAGTGCGTGGCAAGCCAGGGCTTGAATCTGCATCTGTCTGACTCTCTGCTTTACACAGGATCCCGCCTGCACAGGTGAGGACCTGTCACCCAATGCTCATCAAATCCTGTTGATTCTATCTTCAAAACATAACTCGAATCCATCTACTTTTCCTCATCCCCACTGCCAAAGTCTAGGCAACCATCACCTCGCATCTGGGCCCCTCCGGAAGCCCCCGATCGGCCTCCCTGTTCCCACTCTGCCCGACCCCCGCCACAGTCTTTTCCACGCAGCAACAAAGTGATCTTAAGGCATAAATCCAATCACCTCAGACTTCTCTAAAATTAGAAGCTTCCTGGACGCTTCCTGGGACTTCCCTGCCAGTCCTGTGGTTAAGACTCTGCGCTTCCGCTGCAGGGAGCACAGGTTCGAGCCCTGGTTGGGGAATTAAGATCCCGCATGCCGTGCAGTGCGGCCAAAAAATAAATAAATAAATAAAAAAGAAAAAATTAAAGCTTCCTATTCACTAAAATAAAATCCGTTCTTTATGCCATGACCCTGAGCCCTTATGTTTTTCAGACTGCAGGCTGTGACCCATTAGCAAAATCAATCCAGTGGGTTACAAACAGAATTTTTCTTTTGTTAAAGTTGGTCAGAATAGAATAGAAAATAACAGTACATCACATAGAGTAGGGTAACTATTGTTCCGTGAAACTTCGGCTTCTGTTATGAATCTGTGTATGTGTACACGTATTTATGCATGTACATGTACTGAGTTAGACTGTAACACACAGTTACTGTGAGTCAAGATCATGAAAGCCTGTATGACGTCCCTCCAGCCTGTGCCACGTCAGCCATGTCCCCAGCCACGCTTCCCACCATTCTCTCCCCTCCAGTGTGCATTCTTCCTGCTCCATTCCTCTATCCGTCCTGCCTCAGAGTCTCTGCACATGCTTCTTCCTCCACTGGAATGTTCTTTGTGGATTCTGAGAGGCTGCATCTCTATCCTTCAACTCTTAGCCTGTCGCCTCCTCAGAGAAGCTGTCCCTGACTCCTCCCATCTAAAGTAATTTTCTCCTCTCTCTCCCTCCCTCTGTCTCTCTCTCTCTCTCTCTGTATAACTTAGAATTCTTGTACTTGCTTGTTCGTGTCTCACCTGCTCTGCTCCACTGGAGTGAGTGCGCTGTGAACGTAAGGACTGTGTCATTGTTGGAGGGGCCTGGCTCACAGCCGGTGCCAGATGAGTATCTGCAGACGGAAGTGGGCAGCCCGGGGAGCTGGGCGACGGGGCAAGTCAGCCTCAGTTCCTGCCCTGTTGAGTGAGGACTTTAAATTGGACATTTTATTATTCTTTTGTCTAGAACTGGAATGTGGGCTGGGGGTTAATGAGCATTTTTTTCCAGTTTACAGGATTGTTTCACTTCCCATATCTCGTTTGATCTGTGTAACAGTTCTTGGGGGAGGCCAGTCAAGGCTCTTCTTGCCAGTGTCATCTACATATTAGAATAACCAAATCTCAGTGACTTAGTGCTGTGCTCAGACTAGCAGACCAGCCAAGCCAGGTCCCACACCTCGGCCTTTGACTTTGGCTTTCATGCTTTTTTCCATAATACCACCCGAGTCACCCTGCCTTAGGTGAGAATGAGGGCCGAGTGGGAAAATGGGGCTTTCTCAGCTTCTCTTGCGCTGGTAATGATGTTGCTGTCTCACCCTCAGAGCCCAGTAGTTTGAGATCCTCAGCCACCTGCTGTGTGACGCTAGCTAAATCTACTGGTCACTGATGTGGGAATAACACAGTCTCCCTAACGTAATTATCATGAGGACTCAGACATTCGAAAAGGCTTTGGGATTTTCCTTTTTCTCCAAGTATTACTGAAGTCCGCTGTCCTCGATGCCCATCCACTGAGGAGGGGGAGTAGGGTTGGGCATGGAGGGGGTCCTTCCTTACTCCCCTGGCCTCCCCCTTCTTAGGAACCTGGCGGACCGAGGCTGTGTTCAGCGAGGAAGCGCTCATCTCGGTTCCGAGTGACATCCCTCTTCAGAGCGCTGCCACCCTGGGCGTCAATCCCTGTACGGCCTACCGGATGCTGATGGACTTTGAGCGGCTGCGGCCAGGTAGGAACCGCAGTGGGTGGGCAGGCCGGGCACTCCTGACTGGGGTGTGACCCATGTCCCGACCCTGAGGCCTGGGAACTTACCTGCGAGGAAGGCGGCCCCAACCTGGGTGGTGGTGTTGCTTTACATGGAAAGATGTTAGCTTGGATCCTGGAAAACATGCTGAAACCTCATGAGGAGCACACCCTAGAAAACCGCTGAAGGGTCACATTCCCTAGAGCTTGGGATGGAATTCTGTCATTCAGCAAAATCGTATGGAGCTGTGCTGAGCTCTGGGGCTACAAAGCCAGACAACATAGACACAGTCCCTGTGTTTTCAATAAAATGCTGAACTTAGTGTTAGTCTTCCCACTCAGCACTGCCAGAGCACTTTCCAGCCCACATACGTGCCTTTCCATGCATTGCCCCGTCAAATGCACTGGACGTCAGAGCGGTGCAACGAGGTCCACAGCACGGGTCTGAACCCCAGCTTCGCCTCACTAACTGGGAACTGACCTCTCAAATCATCAGACTTTTCATCCGTGAAATGGAGAGTAAGGGGTTCTGAGGGCTCACTGAAACATGCCGTGTGACACTTAGCACAGGGCCTGGCATACAGCACAGTAAAGGTGTACTGCTGTTATCATTCTCCCTTTTTATAAATGAGGAAACTGAGGTCCAGAAAGGTAAATTATTGGCATGAGATCACTCAGCAAGGAAACGACAAAGCCAGGTGTTTTATTCCAGGTTCCCCTGAAAGCAGAGCCTAAGAAAAGAACTGGGGGCTGACAGTTCGCTGGGGAGGTGACCCCAGGAAGCAGGAGTGAGGGACTGGGGACAGGGACAGGGAAGGAGGAAGAGCCAGCGAAAGCTGATCCTGCCGTGGGCAACCAGGGCCCAGTCCTGCTGGGGACCCTCCACAGACCCTCACAGAACCCTCCTCAGAATTAACCTGCAAGTGACAGGAGGCTGGGCCAGTTACCCACCAACTCCCGTCCCCCGTGGTTGGAGGGTTACCCCACACACCACGCATATGCAGGAGCTGGCAGGGGCCCTAGAGATCACGCAGTCCAGCTCTGTCATGCCGACGAGGAAACTGAGGTGAAGAGATGCCAGAGTGTGATCACCTTCGGTGGCAGCTCTGCGTAAGCCTGGCTGAAAACCAGTCCCAGCTTCCTGCAGAGACAAATGCCGGTTCTCCCAGCTGTGGCAGAGCAGCCCTAGGTCTCTTTAAGTGCAGAAAGCCAGCAGGTGTGATCAGGGACCTTTGCTCAAGTCCCAGTGCAGCAGATGTTTTGGTCGCCTGCATCCTCTCCCCTCAGACCCCCTCTGATTTGGGCTGCAGCTGTGGTCGTCACATCAGGCTATTCTGACACCACCCACCTCAAATGCCCATGGTGTATCTCTCCACTTTCCTGCCCCAGGGCTGGTGTGAAACGTGTGATCTTGACCCATAGTAAGAATTACACTTTAAATTGTCATCCAGTACATAGACGTATATGAATGTATATGTAATGAAAACCAAAGTTTTATGGAATAATATTTACCCTCACTATGTATGATGCACTCCACTATTTTTTTATTCTATTTTCCTTGATTTTAACTTAAAAAAAAAAAAAAAAAGCTTGCCACCCACTAGGTTGGTTTCATAACCCACTGATGGGTGATGATCTGTAGGCTGACCCTAGCTAAGGAGGATGGGCCTTCTTCCAGAAAGTCCTCTGTCTCTAGCACGAGATCCCTGCTGCCTCTCAAAACCCAGATAGCATTTCAGGGGAACAGAGCCCCTTCCCGGACACAACAGCACTGGGCTCTAATGAGGAGCACCCCGGTGGGTGCTTCTAGGGCTCCTGTTTTATGGGGGAGAAACTGAGGTTCAAAGAGGTCAGGACTCATCCCGCCCCGTTCACTTTCCGTGACAGTCAGTGGAGAAGCTGGGACTCACACCCCAGTATGTCTCGTTCCAGAGCCCATGCTTTTCCCAGCATGGCCCGCGGCCTCCCCCGTTGGCTAAGTCCAAAGTTAGGCCCGGCTTTGACCACAGACTATCTGGAGGTCCCTGTCTCAGGGGCTGCCAGTTTCTCCAGTGCAGCTCTAATCCCATTTTGAGGCAGTGCATCTTCCCCTCAAGAAGCTGCAGCCTGTTGATAGAAATGGACTGAGATAACAACCAAGTATAAGTCAGGGCTGACCGTGACCATTAACAGAGACGGCCACAGAGTGCTGTGGGAGTGCACGGGGGAAGAATCTGGGAAGGCTTCATGTAGGAAGCCACACTCGAGCTGTCCTTCAAAGGATATATAGGATTTGAAAACGAAGGGAAACGGAAAGAGGAAAACATTGCCAGCCAAAGAAATAACCTAAGCAGAGACTTGAGGACATAAAAATTGGGAGGATGATGAAGGATGCAAAATCATTTACACAGCAGGGTCTAAGTTGCATCCAGTGTGAACTCTTGAGTTGCTGAATCCTGGCAGGCTTCATGGGTGTTGTAGAGGTTTGTGGGGCACGGGAGAAGAGTGAACAACAGTCCAAGGACTGAGAAGGCTCAGCAGCCAGGTCCTGGGTCCCTTCAGAGTCTGAGGACTCCACCTCTGGCCCTATAATAGGATCCTAGGCTGGAAGCCCTTGACTTATTACAGGTCTCAACTTGAGTCTCTTCCTGGCTCCACAGGGGATTCTGTCATCCAGAATGCATCCAACAGTGGAGTGGGGCAAGCAGTCATCCAGATCGCCGCAGCCCTGGGACTGAGGACCATCAACGTGGTCCGAGACAGGTGCGTGGGAAGGCCTGATCCCAGCACACCACTTGGGCCTTTCCGCCTGCCACCCGCGGGTGCCCATGTTTCCACCAGGTGGCGCCCTTGCGTAAGCGGTCTTCCTTTCCTGTGGGCAGGAGCTGGCTTATAGCTGAGTCAGCCACCAGCACTGAAGTCCAGTGGCTTTTGGCTATAGGATGAATGAATCTGAAATGTAAAGGGAGGGCAGGAAGGAGAAGGCCCTTAGTGAACAGCTAAGAGTTTCTGAGACTCTTGACCTGTGATAAACCTCATGTTTTTAAAACCACAGTTCACATTTGGGAATGTTTTAAGCTGTGTTATTCTTTCTGTGAACTGACTAACCCAGAGCCCTTGTTTCCCTTGCATTTGTGTGATACTTTGAAGTGCACTAAATACAGATGTAAAGGAGATGGGGCAGGTTTGTCATCAGAGAGAGGAAGCCACTTGCTCAGGAAGACAGCAAACCAATGACAAACTTAGTTTCCCAATTTGTTCTCTCTCCATCATATCATCCAACTTCCTAAAGCCTCACCATCCACGCACGTGGTTGTGTCTCTTCAGGGAAGCCCAGCCTTGGCAGGAGAACTGATACTCGCTTCAGTTCCCCATCCCCTCAGTTGTGCTAACAAAAAAATTGTTCTGTTTGCCTTGGTAAAGAGGCTCAGAGCCACTCCTGGACCGGAGTGTGTTTGCACAACACTCTGAAGAGCCCCTTGAAAAGAGGGGGAAAGGAAGCAGAGTTTGGCGTTTCAGTAGAAGAAATCAGGAAGTGAAATGACTCCTCCCTGAGCCCAGATAGTTTCTAGCGTCCTTGGGCTGACAGGAGCAGTAGAAACCTCCCAGTGCTCTCTCACTCCAGTGAGGAAACTGAGGCCAAGAGATGCCGGCATGTGATGAGACTGGTGGCCAGGCCCAGCTTAGCTTCCCACAAAGAGAAGCTCGGGTTCTCACAGCTGTGGCAGAGGGGTCCTGGGAGCCTTCCGTGGAGAAAGTGAGCAGATATGACCGAGGACCTTGAATTGTGTTTGGTTTCCAGACCTGACATCCAGAAGCTGACCGACAGACTGAAGAATCTGGGGGCCCATCATGTTGTCACAGAAGAGGAACTAAGAAAACATGAGATGAAAAACTTCTTTAAGGTACCAGTGATGAGGGACATTGCACCTCCATTCCAGGCCCAACTCCCTGAAGAAAGAAATTCACTTGAATTGGAAAAGCTGGCACTGGCCCCATTCGTCTCCAAAATCCTCCCTTTGTCTCTTTTCGTGGAAGGATAAAGCCCATTCCCTCAGCCAGGGGAAAGCATGCATTAAGTGCCTGGGGCTGTGAGGGGGCAGGAGAGACAGACAAGGTTTAGGAAACCCTGTATGATTGGTAGTTTTGAACGTTAGTGGTGGACTACATCAGCCCACACAGCCGAAGTGAATCTCAGAGCTGGGAGAGAGCTAAGGAAACTGAGGCACAGGAGGGAAGAGAAAGAAAAGAAGTCACATTTCCAAAGCATCTGCCGTATATTTTATCTGATAATCCCTACAAAAGCTCTACAAAGTAGGTGCTATCTATTTTATAGGTGAGAAAACGAAGACTTGGAAAAAAAGAAAGGACTTCACTGAGACCACACAGTCATAAGTGGTGGAGTCGGGCTGGTCCCAGGCCTCTCTGAACTCAAAGCCCCTTAACCCTGCCCAGCACACCTAGTAAGTGACAGAACCACATCTCAGCCTCTTGTCACTGAACCCTGGAGGGACCGGACACACACTTGCTTGAGAACACGTGCCTCTTGAGAACATTTCTGAAGCAGTAGGTCAGCACATCTAATATAAACTGAGTTGTAAGTGCTGAGAAGAGGGGGAAATGAAGTCTGTCAAAACAGAACATAGGTGCCCTTTGTCTGTTCTTTCCCAGAGGAGGTGAGTTTTGAACAAAATCCTAAAACAGATAACAGGATTAAGCTGGTAAAGAAAAGGCCCTTCCCAGACAGCGTTGGAAGGCATGACTGTCCCACTTTCTTCGCTCCTTCCTGACACAGCCCTTGGGCCAGGGAAGTGCTGTTTATAGCAAGTTTCAAACCCCACCACAGAGGGGAAGCTCACTCACTGCAGGTCCCTTCTTTTCCAGGACGTGCCCCAGCCTCAGCTTGCTCTCAACTGTGTCGGCGGGAAAAGCTCCACGGAGCTGCTGCGGCACTTGGCGTAAGTCCCTCGGCCCCGCGAGTCCAGTGCACAAAGGCGCCCTCCCGGGATTTAGCCAGGAGGACCACCGAGTGACCAAGTCCCAGTGGCCAGTGCAGGCCAAGGCCAGGTCAGCACGATCCGGAGTAGGAAGATGGGACCCACGTCATGTCCTAGTTACCTGGGCCCGCCCTTTCTCAGCCTCCTCCTTTACAGATGACCATCCGGCTCTGTTCTCATAGGGACCCCAGAAGTAGACTGCTGGGCGCTCTGTGATAGGGGAACGGGTAAGGATTCATAACCTAGGGGCATCTGAAAAAGTCACTTAGTCCTAGCTTATTAGCTTTTAAATGTTTTATTAGCTTTTAAAAATAGATTCTAATTTTAAAGGTAACATCATGCTGTTACAAAACATCTTGAAAGCATGTAAAAGTACAAAGGACAAATTAAGCACAAAGCTTACCTATCATCCCACCACAGAGGGGGATGACATGTTGACAGTGCATGTCCTTTCCTTCTTTTTTCGTTAAATATAAACTTCTCAAATTGAAGGGCGCCTGAAAGGACACTTCCCAACTAGAGCACCAACGTTTGTTAACTCATATTTGCTAGCACTCACTAGCCACAGGGTACCTAGATGGCTGAGACACTGAGGGAACCCTCTAGAACTCAGGCTGGATGGGAATTTGGGTCATGTGATCAGAGAGCTGTAGTCACAATCACAGAGTGTTTACCATGCACCAGACTGTGCAGAGTGCATGATGTACCCCTTCCACAATCGCCTAGGTGAGGGGTACTGCTCCCATCCCCGTCCACACGAGGCCCAGAGAGGGTTGTCAGCTTGCCCGAGTTGCTGTGGCTCCGAGCATACCTCTTCAGCCCTACTCTGGGCAGCCTCCGAGGCCAACTACCATCCCCATGTGGCTCGTGCTTACTAGCTGTGGACCTATGAAAAGTTAAGCAATATGTGAAAAACGATCCAGGTCTCAGTCTCTTCATCAGTAAAATGGGGGGATATAAACCCTTTCTGCCTCAGAAGGTGAGTCCAAGGGCCTCTGAGGTCTGTACACAGCACTATACAAATGAGAGGTGGGCCCCAGTTTTCTCATCTGTGAAATAGGAGTCATAAAAGTCCTCCCTTGGGGTTACTGTGAGGATTCACTGGCCAGCACATGTGAAGTGCTCTGACCTGTGCCTGGCACATAGTAAACACCCACTATACGGTAGCCATTCTGATTAGATCAAGTGAAGTGCAGGTCCACGGAGGGAGAGCTCGCCCCCCCACCACGCAGGAGCTACTTTCCAGAGCAGGTGGCAGTTGAAGGGAACTAAAGACCAGACTGGCCCCCGGCCTCAGGCACAGAGTTACCTGCCTCTCTCAGCAGCTTCTTCCATCCTGGAGTTCACAGAGCCTCCCTTGTGTTGTCCCAAAATGTATCTCGGGTCATCCTTGATCAACAAACTCCTAAAAGAGCCAGGGGAGTGGGGAGGGGAGCACAGGTTACGTCAGGCATGTGAAGTCCTAGCTTACGTTTTAAAAATTATCTGAGCCCCTCTCCTGTTTGACCGCTGGGGCGGGTGTCAGACAGCAGGTCCTGACAATCGCCATTGTCCTCTGCACCGTCCACACCGTTCCTTAGCTGCGTCGTCTCACTGGAGCGTGTACGGGAGAGGCAGTGTGGCCCGCTGTGGACATGTTGCCCAGCGTCATACACCGACAGTGGAGTAGAGCCCGGCCCGATCTACTTCCGGCTCCACTCATGACTCGGGTTGTGAGCTTTGCTCAGCGGAGTATTTTTCTCTGCGGCTCTTCCGCAAAGCCTGACTGGGAGCTTAACTCTGGGCTCCCAACCCTGGCTAGACATAGAGGTCGTCTGCAGGGGGTGTTTGCTTGCTTGTTTGTTTTCTGTCGTTTTTTAATATAGAGCTTTGCTTCCCAATTCATTAGGTCTGGGTCGGGCCTAGGAATCTGTATTTTTGAACCCTTCCCAGGGATTCTGAGAACGAGGTTTAGGAACCAGGGTTGGAATAGATGCATTGTAACTGGTTCAAGAAGGGCTCTGTCTCTACCTGCGACCACTCTCTTCTCTCTGGACCCTTCAGGCCTGGAGGAACCATGGTGACCTATGGGGGGATGGCCAAGCAGCCTGTCATCGCCTCTGTGGTAAGCTGGTGGGGCGGGGCGGGGGAGCGCCGGGAGACAGGGGCCTGGACACCACCGTTGTCTAAACTCAGGCAGTGTCCCCCGGCCCTGGGGGAATCCATACCTTAAGCAGTGCCTGGAGTTTTTGCCCTCAGAGCCCCAGTATGTCCTTCCTGTGTCCACAGAGCCTGCTCATTTTTAAGGATCTCAAACTTCGGGGCTTTTGGTTATCCCAGTGGAAGAAGGACCACAGTCCAGGTAAGTGGATGATGGCCCCATTACCAAGGGTCACATGAGAGGGCAGTGCCCACTGCAGAAGTGACCAGCCACTCTGAGTCCTGGAGAGGTGATTGGACGCCCAGGCCCACAACAGGATAAAGGAAAACAGTCTCTAAATACAGCTGCAGTCAGCAAATAGTTATTGGACCAAAGTGGGCTAGTCCTTGGGGCACCATATTGTACAAGGCACCCCCTGCCACCCTCCTGAGGAGCTGACAGTGGGGAAGCCTGCCGTGGAAGACAGCCAAGTAAAGGGAACAGACTTCTGGAACCGGCCTGCCCAGGCCCAAATCCTGCTTCCACCGTTACTGGCTATGGGCTCTGCCGAGTGAGCTGTGGGACATTGGCAAGTTACTTAACCTCTGCCTCGGTTTAAATGTCATAATTGTTTAAACTATTGTCAGCTCTGTCTGACACAGGAGGAAACAGAGGCTCAGAGTAGCTAGGTAGCTGGCCCCGAGTCGTCCCCACCTGAGGGGTGTGTAGCCAGGGCGTGAACAGCCTCTCTGCCTCCAAAACCTGAGCCAGCGCACTGCTCTTCTTCTCCTGGAGGACTGGCTCCCCAGATGGTGACCACCACCACCCCCAGGCTGAGCTGAGGAAGGGCGTGGAGTTATCCCAGCGGCGGGGAGGGCGGGGAGGGAAGTGGTCGTCTGAAGGGGGTGTTCTAAGCAAAGAAGATAGCATGTGTAAAAGCCCATCGTTGTGGCCAGATTACGAAAGGCCTTATAATCCTCTTTAAGGAGCTCAGACTCCTTGGTCTTAAAGGGAAATGGGAAGCACTGAAATGTTTTAAGCAGGGGATACGATTCGATTTGAATGTTGAATGAATTGATGTCTGTGAAAAAGTACTTCTCAGCCAAGGCCTTCACTACTCATCTTCCTCTACCATATTGGGTCCTTAGTGGGAGGCAAGCCCGGGAGGGGACGTTGGTGGCTTCTGCTGGTGCGGTTCTGAGGGAGCCTGGGCTCTCAGGGAAGGCTCTTTTCCCTGAGCAGAGCTCCGCTGTTGCACATCTGTTGGCGTGCCAGGCACCACCCACCCCCTCCCCGTGCCTCTTCCGGCTTCTGCCCCTCTGAGTGATTCCGCCCTCCCACCATTCAGGACCCCCCGTTACACCCAGTCAGGTTCTGTGGGCCGAGCCATCGCAGCCACCACTCCGCCTGCCCGTCAGCTCCTGGGGCTGCTCCCCGTGCTTCTGTCCCCACCCTGGCCCTCACTGTCCTGAACACAGGCGGGCACCAGGCCGCCTCCGCAGCGGCCGCCGTGTCCCTGGCCGAGCCCAGGGCTCTCGAGGCTTCCCTGGAGCCCAGCACCAGCTCCTGCCAGCAGGGGAAGCCCGCGTGTCCCCTCACCGAGCCCTGCGGTTGCTCCCCCGTCTGACACCCTCCAACCTCCCACAGACCAGTTCAAGGAGCTGATCCTCACGCTGTGCGATCTCATCCACCGAGGCCAGCTCACGGCCCCTGCCTGCTCCGAGGCCCCACTGCAGGAGTACCAGCGTGCCCTAGAAGCGTCCATGCAGCCTTTCGTGTCTTCCAAGCAGATCCTCACCATGTGATGTGATAATCCCAGAGGAGCCGGAACCACGTGGGAGGGGAGGCGGACCAGCAGGACTGGTTTCGGCCCCCCAGTTGGGGCCTCCGCCTTCCGCAGGCCGCTCCTCTCCGCACTGTCACTTCTGAGTCGGAGAACTGCGAGGCCAGCCAAGGCTTTCCCTGGGGCCAGCCTCTGGGTATCTAATAAAGTCCAAACTCCCTAAAAAACCAAACAAACAAAAACCAATAGGAGTCACCCCTAATAAGAAGGACCATCCCTTGCCAGCTCCCAGCACTAGAAGCCCCCCCCTTGCCCACCCTCACCTGTCCTCCAGCCATCACTTCCTGACCGCTCTGAAAGCAAAGCCTTGGCGGGGCTGGCAGGTACAAAAGCCAGTAAAACAGGTCTCTGCCCTCAAGCCCTCCAAGCCCACAGAGGAGAATCTTCTAAAAAGGAAGGTTTGACTCAATCTCAGGTGGCCTTCGGCTCAATCTGGGACAGGGGGAGGATCAGCTCCACAGAGGAGTGAATGCCAGGCCGAGAAAGCAAGGAAATGGGGTCTCAGGTGCCGGGACCAGCCTCACGGAACTTCCATTCTAACTGGGGAGGTAGACGTTACACCAGTGGTTCTCAACCTGAGCTCATTCGACCCCCAGGGGACGCTGTGGTTATCACAATTGAGGGGGTGCTGCTAGTGCCCAGTGAGCAGAGGTCAGTGGTGCTGCTACAGCATCCTGCAGTGCATGGCACGGCCTCCCTCAGCAAGGGCTCCTCCAGCCCAGATGTCCACAGTGCCGCCGTTGAGAAACCCCGCATCCAACCCCTGGTCCCACGACAGTTACCCTAGTGACGAGTGTGCAAAAGAAGACACGCGTGAGGTGCTGTGAGCGCCTAACCAAGGTCCTGTCCTAGGCCTCCCTGAGGTGAAGCTGGAAAATGGGCCCTGAAAAATGAGTAGCTTTATTCAGACAAAGAGAAGAGTTTGACACTACGTGAGTTTTTGGTGTTTGCTTCATGACCCGCTCACTCAAAGCAAAGAACTAGAGTCTTTGGGGTGTCTCCCTCATCACCTGGCCCTCTGTCCCTGAGCTCTAGAGCCTCACTGCGGGGGAACTTACTGAGAGCCTAGCATGTGCCTGAGGCCAGGGCTGCCCGTGAGTGACGTGGGGCTGGCCCGCAAGTAGCTAAGCCTAGTGCACTAGTGCACAGCATACTCATGAGGCTGCTGATACGGAGGTGTCCGGAGGGCCGTGGGGACACAGCAGCTCTGCCTGAGGGTTTAAGGAAGGCCTCCCAGAGGAAGTATGGTCACAGCCAATCTTGAGGCCCAGCAGGAGAAGGTGTACCAAGCAAAGGCAACAGCACTCGTGAGAGTCTGGCGGCCCTGGAGAGCCTAGCAGTCGGGGAACTGCCCACAGGCAAGTATAGCTGCTGCCCAGGACGTGGGGGGAGTATGAAGACTGAGATGGGAGCAGTGGGCAGCAGTCAGAGCAGGAAGGCTCAGGACTTGCCCCCAAGACGTGGGGGAGGCACTGAGGGATTTTAGGCAGTGGAGAGATGTGGAAAACTGGCTCTGAAGGCTAGTTGCATGCCAGCACATACCTGGGCCCCGGCATCATCCTCTTGCCTTCAGGAGCATCTTGTGTGTCCTCTGGAGAAAAGGACTCGGCTTCAGCCTGGGGCTGGGAAAGGTCTACAGGTGCCCTCTGGGTAAGATTTGCCACCTGGTACACCTGGGCTCAGAATCAGCCCCAACTCACCCAAGTCCCTCCCGTTCTGTATCCTCAGGGTTAGTGGGATGGATGATTTGTGCAGTTGGTCAATGTGGGAAAGTGCAAAAAGTCTGAGAGGGAGCAGGAGGCTGCCCAAAGCCTACAGGAGTCAAAGTTAGGATTAGTTCCTTCAGGGGGACTCCACAGGGTTGGGCTTAGGGGATGTGATGAGCCTGCAGCCATGGAGAAGGATCGGGCCCCTGGTAGAGACCCAGAGTGGGCAGACAGGTGGGAGGAAGGTTCTTAACACCACGTCACGGTTAGAGACCTCGGGGGTGTGCAGAGTGTCCCGGGAATAGTACCTCTGGGGGTCTGGAGCTGATTTTTTTTTTTTTTTTTTTTTGGCTGCTCCGTGTGGCATGAGGGATCTTAGTTCCCCGACCAGGGATCGAAGTCATGGCCCCTGCATTGGGGGCGCGGAGTCTTAACCACTGGACCGCCAGGGAAGTCCTTGGAGCTGACGTTGGGCTTTAAAGGATGATAATATTTTCTCAGGCAGGGGAGGGAGACAAGCATTACAGACTAAGGGACCAGACTAAGTTATAGAGGCAGAACATTTATGTCAGAATCTTCTCGTTTTCCCCAAATACCATTCTACTGCCAAGAATTAAAACTGATGACTCTTAGGCGGGCGCATGGTGGGCTGGAATAAACACTGTTTCCCTGCCTCCCTTGCAGCTGACAAGATCTGGCCCATGTGATGTAAGCAGAGGTGCTAGGTGTCCATTTCTTAGGAACCTCTTTAAAATATAGCTGGCATCCATCCTGTACCCTTTCCTTCGCCTTTCACCATCCTCCTGGCTGGGATACAAACATGGAATTTGCACAGCCATCTTTGACCATGTTGAGAATGGGACAGCAACAAGATCAAAGGAGCCTGGGTCCCTGAGACCCAGAAACGCTGACTGCCCACCTGAGGACTTGAGAAATAAGCTTCTGTGTTATTTAAGCCCCTAGTGTTTCGGCTTTCTCTGAACCTAGTCATAAATGATACATATTCTATGATTTAATTTATATTGAAATCCTGTCAATCCATCTGAAGCTGAAAATTTCACAAAATCACAATCTGAATTGTGGCAGTGTGTGATTCCCAGCTAAGGAATTTGGACTTCACCCTACTGGCAGTAGGGAACAAAAGATTTCTGAGCCAGAAGATCAGAACTGTGCTTCAGAAAAATCCCTCTGGCAGCAATCTGGGGGGACAGTTTGGAGAAGGGAGGCGCTAAAGAAAGAGATAATCAGAAATTCCCAGATAAGTAAAGTCTCCCTAAATTTTGAAGACCAACGTAGGGATTACCAACATTTAATGAGGCCAGCAGAGGAAAGGAGCCTGAGGCAAAACAATGTCAAAAGGGAACCTGACTTAAGATGGGTCATTGCTTCCCTACTTAACAAGTACAGGAGATTGTTTTTAATTTTCAGGCTGAATAATCTCTGTGGAGTTGGGACAGCTCTTCTGGCCCACTAAGTAAACAATATACTTTTTAAACGGCTGAAGGAGGAACTCTGGCTCCAGGAGACCAAAGGAGGACAAACAGGCATGACCTCCTAAACCAAAGCTTGGGTGCACCTGAAGCCCTGAGGCTTCATGACTGGCTCTCCCTGTTGTCTTCTGGAATCATCCACCCTTCAACTGCCTACAGCCACTGTCGTAATATTGATGACTGTCTGGTGTCTTGGGACACCAATTAACCCTGCTTTCCTCAGGGAAAAAAACCGATGCCCAGAAGAAAGGGTCTTGCATTAACCTGTGTGTGCCAGGCATCTCTGCCCTGGTACCTGGAAGCTGTCAGCAGCTCCCGCCGGCCCCATGCTTATTGGCAGGTACCATGCCGTGGGTAGGACACTGGGCCCAGCTTGGGCAGCTGGAGGAAATGGTGGAAGAAGAGAGACTCAGTCCTGGCACAGCATCTGCCTGCATCTGAAGGCAGGAAGATCGTGGGAAGACAGAGGGCCCACCTGCAGGTGAGTTAGCACCCTCTGAGAGGGAAGAAAGCTTGCCCTATGTCCCTGACCCTTTACAGTGTACGGGCACTTCCACACGTACCTGCATTTGATTTTTACAACTTCCCTGTGTCATTGAGGTTTTAATATCACCACTTTTCAGAAGAGGAAGATGCTGAGAGAGGAAGTGAGCTGCTCAAGGTCACATACCAGGAAGCAAGCTGGCACCAGAAGCCAGGTCCCCTGACCCTGTCTGGTCAGCATGCCAGTCAACCCCAGTTCCTCTGGCCCCACAGTTGGCCTTGAGCTCCCTCTTTTCTCAGGACTCCTTGATTTTGTTCAGTAATAATTGACATGTCACTCAATTTCCCTGAGTCTATGTCTCACGGGGAAGCATGAAAAAAAGGAGAAGCAGGAGGCCACTGAAGTAATCCAGGTGAGAACTCATTCACTTATTCATTCGGTAAATAGTTTGAACACCCGATATGTGAAATGCACTGTCAGAAGTGCCAGGGATACAGCAGGAGCCAAAAATCGTGGCCCATGATACCAGGAAGCTTACGTTCTAGTGGAGGAGAAAGACAGTGAACAAGTGAATAAATGAGGTAATTACAGAGTGTAGCAAGTGCTGTGAAAGAAAAAATAAAGTGATATCATAGTGATGGGGGGTACTTGAGAGAAGGTGGGCAAGGAAGGTCTGAGTCCTGAATAAGAAGTCAGCCATGTTGCAGGCAGGGGGAGTAGCATGTTAAAGCCCTGATGTGTGAACAATATGACGAGGCCTGAACTGGCTTAGCTAAGTGGGAGTGAAGTGAATGGATTCGTGAATATTTAGAAGGAAGAATCAACAAGACAGTGTGAACGAGGTGCGTGAAGGTGGAACTTTGGCACCTTCCTGGAAGGAGGTGCCACTCCCTGAGTTAGCAAGCTCCAGAAGAGGAGAGGTTTTGGAGACAGGTATTTCGGTGGGCAGGGTTCTTTCCCATCTGTGCAATAGGTTGAGCAGATTATTTAACAACCAAGTTTAGCACTGGTTCTTCAGAATACAGGTACTATGATCCTCACACTTTACAAAATACCAAACGGATCAGGACTGCAGCATAAAAATCAGTTCTAAAAGTAACAGAATAAACCATGGGTGGTTTTGTTTGTTTGGCTGCGCCCAGTCTTAGTTGCAACACAGGGGATCTTTTTTTAGTTGCAGCATGCGGGATCTTCCTTGCATCGTGGATTTATCTATCTGTGCCACATCTTAGCTGCGGCACGCGGAATCTTTAGTTGTGGCATGCAAACTCTTAGTTGCGGCATGCATGTGGGATCTAGTTCCCTGACCAGGGATCGAACCTGGGCCCCCTGCATTGGGAGCGCAGAGTCTTAGCCACTGGACCACCGGGAAGTCCCCAGGGGAGGTTTTTAAAAAAAAAAAAAAAAAAATTTTAAACCTCAGAGTGAGGAAGGCCTTTCAAACTACAACACATAATCCAGAATCAAAGAAAAATAAAGGATAAATTCGATCCCATAAACATACAATGTTTTTGCATGGCAGAAAAGCACTCTAGGCAAAGTCAAAAGTCAACAAACTGGGAAAAAATATTTGCAACTCATTTGACAAAGAACTGATTTTCCTAATACATAGATAGCTCCTATGAATAAGAAAAATGGGCAAAAAATATAAACAGAGAAAGGAAAATATGTGCCTTAAACATACGAGGCTGACTCCACTCAACATAACTGCAAATTAAATTATCCCAAGATACCATTTTTCAGCTATCAGATTGACAACGATCATAAAGTTTCATAACGTGTTGATGAGGAGATGGAGAAACAGGTGCTTGTGGAAAATTGAGCAATATGTATCAGAACTATGCTTGCCCACACCCTTTGACCCAACTATTCTACTTCTAGGAATAGATCCTACGTAGATGTACATATACAAAGTTACTCACTGAAGCTGTTAAAACAAAAGGTTTCAATCTATCTCAACGTCCTTTCCTAGGGCACTGATTAAATAAATTACTGTGTATAAAGTGGCATATTATGAGCCATAAAATAGTCCTGAGGAAGCTCCTTTTGTACTCTAATGGAATGATTTTCAAATTATACTGAGTGCAGAACTGTATGTATAGTACACCACCATTTGCTTTACATGTGTAAAACCTCTGTAAGGACATTTAAGAAACATTATATTGTCTGCCTCTAGGCCGCCAGAGGACAGAGATGGGAAGACGTTTCACTGTATATCATTTAAACCAGTTAATGAATTACCCGTTCAACATATAATTTTTAAAGTAAAAACAGCAAAGAAACAAAACTCCTTTGTGGTTCCAGGTAAACTGGGTTAGTGAGAAGGGAACCAATATTTATTGAGCTCCTACCACGTTCCAGTTACTGTTCCAAACCCTTCCACATATACTTTTAGTTACCCTGGTAGTCCATTGAGATGGGATAAATTATTCTAATTTTACAAGTTAGAAAAGAGATTTAAAAGAAAATAGGTTAAGTTGGTCCAGTTAATTTAGCCAGTGTCAAGCCTAATCTAGCTCCAAAGTTCCAGCCTTCTCCACTCTCCACACTGCTTCCACTGAAGCAAGTCATCCTATTTTTAAAGTAATATTGGCATTACCTTATTGGGCACTTACGATGTGCTGGGGACAGTACGCCTATAATTCTCAAAACAACGCTGGAAGGCTGGAATTGCTATCCCCCTTTTACAGAGAAGACAAACGAGGCTCAAAAGGGAGGCGCGTAACGACCCCAAGGTCAGACACTTAGACGGTTAGAAGCCAGGTTTAATTCCAAATCTACTCTAAAGTCGAAACCACTCCCGGATCAGAGGACAAAAGCAGAAACATTCGAAGAGCTATGGGGGAGGTGCGGACACTTCCGGGGAGAAAGGGGAAGCCAACGGGCTACGGAGGGCGGCGCAGGCGCTGGCGCCAAGCTCGCGAGAGAACGTGCCCGGGGCCTAAAGGCCCCCGCACCGCCCGCGCCGCCTGTCGATCACCTGGCCCCGCCCCGCGCCGGCGCGCCTCCGGGCACGCCCCGGCCGGGCGGGAAGCGAACGCGCGCTCCCTCCCGTTACCCTCCTCCTGCGGGAAGGGCGGGGGAGGCTGGAGGCGCGTGCTCGCGAGCTGCGTGCTCGCGTACGTCGCCGGGTTCGGCTGCGTCCGTCCCGCCGCCCGCCCGTTGCCGCCGCCGCCGTCGCCGCGCTTTCGCTTCGCCGGCCGCCGCCTAGGGGGGCTGGGGCCGGGCCAAGCCGCCGCCGCCGAAGCTGTTGCCGGGATGCCACGGGTGTACATCGGCCGCCTGAGCTACCAGGCCCGGGAGCGCGATGTGGAGCGCTTCTTTAAGGGCTACGGGAAGATCCTGGAGGTGGATCTGAAGAACGGGTGAGGAGGACGGAAGAGGGGCCTGCCGGGTGGGGACGGGGCCCCGGCGGTGGCGGGGAGGCCGCGGGGACGGGAGTGGGACGCCTACCCCGCGCGAGCTGCCGGCCTGCTCCGGCTCCGCCATAGTCGCGGCGCCTCGGGGGCGCGGGTAGGCCCCGGTTCCCACTGCGCCTGCGCGGGTTGGGGTGGTGGAGGGATAATGGGAGCGATGGTGAGGCTCTGAGTGGGACGGGGAGAAGGAAAACCCGAGTGGGATTGGGGCTCCGGGAGGGAGGGCACAGCTCCAGGGCTCCGGGGAGGCCTGGGTTTTTCCTTCCCAGGCGCTGGAGCCGGAGCCTGGCTCATCTTCAGTAGAGACCGACTTTTCCCGCTCTGAGGGCTGCTGGAAACAAACAGATTTCCTCCTCCCTTTTCACCTCTTCCCCAGTCTAATGGATCAGATGGTCACAACGCATCTCTCCCGGGGACGGGAGCTCTGAAGGGACGCCCTTTTTAGACTTGCCATGTGCTACACTTTTTTGGGCGGGAGACTCTAGTTTGAGTAGTCTAGGGACGGTTTCGAAAGTATCGGCTTGCGGTGCTGAAAGCCTTCACCGTTCCCTCTACAAGGGTAAATTAAAGTCTTAGCCTGCTATCTTTAAGACTGCGTACAGAGTTTCCATGCTGGGGTTTCCGTTCGCCAACTTGCCAAAAAATTGTTTTGTCGTTGTAGAATTTGTTAGAGAATAGTGGCCACCGTGACTAGTCAACTAGTTGATGTAGACGGAGACCTACAGTTAGGAAATTGCTAACTTACTACCCACCCGGGTATGGTCTGTTACTTGTATTCCTAATCTACTTTAGTAGAGCAGGGCCCGCAGGGGCTACAAGTTTCAGGGAAAGCATGAGGAGTCAGCCCTGGAAAAGATATTCAACAGGGAAAACTGTGAGAACCGGGAAATGTTAGGTAGGACTTCAAAGACATGGATATAAAAAAGTAAAAGGAGTGGGGAAACATTTTAGGGTACTAAACCTTGGCTGTTAGAAGAACTCTTGGCTTTTTTTTTTTTTTTTAAGATCTACTTTGCAACAGGTCTGATATGGCTAGAGTTTACTCCCCAATGTAATACTAGCAACTAACACTTGAGAAGTTATGAAAGATACCTAAGTTGAACATTTGAGAAAAATTGGAAGCTACAATGTACTCAAACTGTTGGCTGGGTTTAAAAATTTAACAAGTCATTTCAAATTGATTGTTAGGAAGGATCACCTTCTTACTAAGGAAACTGTCCTCCATCAAGTGTTTATTATGAATGCTGATTTCTTTTAGAGTAGAAGGTTTAGGAAGTTACTCATTTTGTACAATAGAGCTCTCAGTTCTTAAACGTACTAGATAAAGTGGGCGGGGGGTTGTTCTTGTGATACATATCATATGTCTGAACAATCAAGTTCAAACTCCCAGTTTTCTTCAGAGCCCAGTTAAGTTGACAGAGTAAATTTTGTGGGGAAAGACATGGGTTTTGAAAGCAAACAGGCCTGGGTCAAATCATAGCTTCACCACTTACTACCTATGGACAAGTTACTTCTCTGATTCTGAGTTTCCCCATCCACCAGGAAAAGGAAGATTAGAGATAATAGTTGTAAAGCATTTGGCTCATAGTTGTAAATGGTAGCTATAATCAAAGGGATTTGACCTTGATCATAAGGAGACATCTTAGCTTAAGTGTTTAGTAACACAAAGCGTATTTGGTGAGGTCTGTTCTCTAAGGTTACTCAAGTGATAGTGAGCAGGAAATGATGTTAATAGGAAAGCTAATTAATGGAACAAATATGTTGATAACTGACAAGATGCCTCTACTGTGCTAAATGAAGGGAGGAGGCAGAAAACCAGTTCTGCCCTTGAGTGAATTAAGTGCTTGTGGTTATAACATACACTTTGAGTTAAGCAATGCTTGCTCTCAATTTAAACTCAAGAAGTGAAACTTGGAATGGTTTGTCTGAAATAGGCTTTGAAGTGTGGATTGACTGGGGCTTGAAGTGTCTGGGAATAGTGTATGTCATAACTGGTGATGGCAGAATAAGGAAGAATTTTGAGATATAAACAGTCTAGCTTGGATTGAGTCTCATGAATGATCTAGAAGTTTAACAACATAAATCAGAAACAACAACTGTAAGATTTTACACTAAACATTCAAAATCATGGATGGGAGTTCAAATGCTCTGGAGGGAATAATTGAGCAACCTGAGAAATGGTGATCTAAGAGGAAGGATCAATCGATCCTTCCAGGACCCCAAATACGTGGGTCTCTTGGGGAACTATTCATTTTTACAGTTGTGCTGCTAAACCATGATATGCATGAAATCTGTGATTGAAAGTCAAGGGAGGGCTTCCCTGGTGGCACAGTGGTTGAGAATCTGCCTGCCAATGCAGGGGACACGGGTTCTGAGCCCTGGTCTGGGAAGATCCCACATGCCGCGGAGCAACTAGGCCCGTGAGCCACAGCTACTGAGCCTGCGCGTCTGGAGCCTGTGCTCCGCAACGAGAGGCCGCGATAGTGAGAGGCTCGCACACCGCGATGGAGAGTGGCCCCCGCTTGCCGCAACTAGAGAAAGCCCTCGCACAGAAACGAAGACCCAACACAGCCATAAATAAATAAATAAACAAACAAACAAACCCTCACGCCGACGGTTGGTCATTCTAGACCAATAAAATCATTTTTAAAAAAAAAGAAAGAAAGAAAAAGTCAAGGGAATGAAGAATGAGAAGTCATTTTAGGGATTTGAAGGCAGGTGTCACAGTCACCAAACAGGTGCACCTCCTGGTAGCATTCAGGAATCATTGCAGAGGAAAATGATTTCTGAACAAAGGACCAATGGTATATAGATGTATTTCAAGCAACTGACTGGATTAGATGGCAGTAGCACAGAGGAGTTTGAAAGGATGGCATAATTTAGCAACATGTGTAAGCTTATAGTCCTGGAAACATACGAAGGATAGTAGAGCCCCTTGAGAAGCCTTTTTAACATATCTGGATTGTGATTATTAGTAACTGAAACTCAAAAGATTTTGGATGGTTAGGGCTTTGAAGAATTGCTGAAGAGTTCAAATTTGTAGAAGTGAGATTTATCAGTAGACCGTAGCTATGTTGAGCTGAAGGGTTGTAGGTAAAGTTCTGAATTAATTAAGTAGGTGTAAAGCAGTGGTATAATAGAAAGTTGACCAAATGAGGCAGCAGATGAGCTCTCCAAAGGAGATTTAGTATCCAGGAGAACATTTTATGGACCCTCTTGGGATTAGGAGAAGGGAGGTGTATGCAGTAATGTATTGCCTGCTTTTATTGTACCAGGTAACCCTAATCTAGATTGCCTTAGTTTTAGAGAACTCCTGGAAAGATGGTTTAGTTTGGGGCCACGAACATGACGTAAATCTCCCACAACAACATAGGCCACTCCAGATCCCCTCTGGTCTCCTCCATTTGTATGTGCCACACTAACGCCAGCAAGAGCCACGGTGGGCCAGGGGTCAAGGAAGCAACAATATTAGCAGCTGTTTATAGCCTTCCAACTCTGTGGTAACTTCTGCTGTCTTTGATTATTTGTGAATTCTGTGAGCTTTCTTTTTTATTAGTAAATCACGTTTTTCATGTAAAATGTAGATTTTTTTTTTTTTTAAGTACAGTACTTTCTTTTGCCACAAAATATTGTGGTTTTGGTCTCAGATCTTTATATTTTAATTTTCCCATATTTTAGTTAATGAATGAAACATATCACATTCTAAGATTATTTTATTTGCCTAGTAGCTGGACAGGTAAACCCCCAAACCATTGAGGGTTTGGGGGGGGTTGGTTTTGGTTTTTTGTTTTAGTTGGTTAAATGTGTGAATTAACGCTCTCCAGGGAAACTTGGCTATAAATTTCAGAACCTTTGTTTCATATTACAGACAGTGAAATTGTGAACAGCCAGAATTTTCAGGGGTGTCCTGGTCTGTGTAGTTGGATTTTCATGATATCTAAGTATTATCAAGAAGTTTTTTGTTTTCATCCTCTGTTTAAAATTCCTTCAAGTAGAAGATACCCCTTAGTTAATTTTTTAAATATGTTACGGCTTTCAGCGAGTCAGGTTGTTGTTCTGTTTGTCCCTGAGCACTGTAGGGCACTGTTAGGCCTGAGATACTGGGATGAATCTCTGCCAACCCCAGAACCTACACAGGGATTTTCTCTTTTGACTGAATCCTTGATGAGAGCTTGTTTTTCTTCTTGTCTTTTAAAGAGGCAATAAGGAAAATATAATTGATGTTCCAGGTTATTGGTTTCTGGTTAATTGAACTGGTAGTTTAGTATTAAAAGCCCATTCTTGGGAATTCCCTGGCAGTCCAGTGGTTAGGACTCTGCTTTCACTGCTGAGGACCCAGGTTCAATTCCTGGTCGGGGAACTAAGATCCTGCAAGCTGCATGGTATGGCCAAAAAAAAAAAGAAAAAAGCCCACACTTAATCTGTATAACATTTCAAAATAGTATGTATTTATTTCTGATTATAAAAATTTTACATATTTATTGTACATTTTTTTAAATATAGAGGACAAAAATTAAAGATAACAGTATCTGCACTGTGAGACTTTGTCTTTTTTCCGCACACAGGTGCATGCACTTCTTAAGCCTCCCCGCCTCCCTTTTTCACATTGGATTCGTACTGTACGTTCTGTTTTGTAACCAGCTTCTACCTAACAGCCTGATCCTTTTGTCATTAAGTGTTCTCCCACAACCTAATTCTTAAGGGCTACATAGTATTCCCACATAGAAATACTATTTAATGTACAAAACCATGTTGCAAGACATTGCGGTTGTCTTTGGTTTTGCACGTATTTTACACGTATATAACGCTGTGGCAAATATCCTTTATGTAAATCTTAGGGCAGATTCCTGAAAATGGACTTTGGAGTCAGAGTGTATACAGTTGTCCCTCAGTATATTCACAGGATTGGTTCCAGGACCCACTGCAGATACCCAAATCTACGGATGTCCATGTCCCATAGTCGTCCCTCCACACCCACGGGTTCAACCAACCCAGGATATGGAGAACTGAGTGTACACATTTTTAACTTTTGCTACCTTTTGGTTTCCATGGTATTTATTTATATTTTCACCTGCCGTATTTAAGAGTTCCTATTTTTCTGAACTCTCAACTACTCTTGATCATAATTTTTTAATATTATGACTTTTTAATTAGAATGTCTAAAAATATATATTAGGAAGTTATCTTGCAGCCTTTAAGCCTTATCTTTTTAGCCTACCAAGCATAACAGGTTCAAGAACTTTTTTTAGAAAGTAACTTTTTGACTGATTAGAAAATAAATACAGGTGCATTGTAGATAATTTAGACAATACCAAAAGCAGAAAGTAGAAAAGAGGTATCATTAAGAATCCTTTTAACATAGACAAGGTCTTATGTGCAATTTTATGTCCCACTTTTTCTGCTTAATTTTTCTCATATATTTTTTCTGTTACATTAAAATCTTTCTCATAAACATATTTAGGGCTGCACAAAATCCATTGTATGGCTATATCATGATTTACCCAACCATTCCTCCTAGGCTGTCTCTCAATTCTTGCTGTCCTGTATAACCTTGTGATGGATATCACGTGCAAAAAACTTTGTTTGCATTTTAATCATTCCTTAGGACGGATTCTATGAAGTAAAATTCATGTGTCACAGTAGGAGTGAGCATTTTGAAAGCTCTTGATGCGTATAGCCAAATAACTGCCCTGCAGAGCTGTGCCAGTTACACTTGTAGCAGCAGTGCATGAGCACGCCCATCATGGCAGCCTCGTCAGCACTGAGCCCATGGTACTGTTCAGTCTTTGCTAATTTAACAGGTGAAATGGTTTCAGGTGTTTTAACCAAGAACTTTTTCCTAAACAAATAAGAAATCATGAGAAACAGGGCTATGGATTAAGTAGCATTCTGTCATTGTTTTATTCATAGTATCGAATGTAACTGTTACAAATGTGACCAAGTTGTTTTTGTACTGAAGTCTCTTGCTGAGGTCAACATACCTCCCCCCAAAATATATTAGGTAGGTTACTTTTTTTCTTAAGCCATGGGTAATTTTTAAATTTCTGTCATTTTGAAAAGTCATTGCCAAGAAACCATACCATGCTGCGGTTTGACCAAACGTTACCACCTTAAACTGCCCTGACTTGAGACTTCCACTCCTTGTTGCTGGTTTCCCAGTCAGTTTGTGATAAGAATAAACATCGTCTGTAATTACTTGGCCAAGTCATTTTAAATCCCTATTCCTCAGTTTTATAGCTTGCTCCTCCCTTCCTTGTTGATGTATCATGAATAAAAGGGCCACATGAAATATTTTTCCCTTCTTAAAAGGTAGGCACAGGATGTAGACTAGATAAAATATGGTTTGGGTTCCCGATATTTTTGGATACTTCCAAGTAACCTAAACAGCAAATTGTATTTTGAGATCCTCGGAAGAAAGGTGCTCCAAGCATCTGAGAGAATACTATTGGGGGTGGTATTTATAAGTTTGTAAGCTAACACTGAAATTTTAAAATAAGTGTTGTCTCTAGTTTGTACTGAGGGGGAAACTGAGGCACGGGGGATTAAATGACAGGGCCAAGGTTACAAAATGAGTTATTGACAACTCTGGAAACTGAAGATCTTTCTTATTCACATACCAGATAGAGCATGGGTGGTGTCAGCCAAAGTTGCCCTCCGTGTTGTTTGCTTCCAGACGATTCATTCCTATCCTTTGGGGCTTGCCTCCAAGGGTGAGAAGGTAGTTCAGGTTCCACAGCCTGAAGTCCTTAGTCTCTCTGCAGAGGCTTCCAACAAGCTGCCAAGTTACTGCCAAAAGTGAGACAAGTGCTATTTTTTTATGACGTTGGCCCCGGACAGAGACTGCTACTGATTCTCCTCAGGCTACTCTTTGCAGAGCTGAAGGGTGGTATCAGCTTTGTGATGGCTGACCAGGGTCGGACCTGTGCAAGCAAATGCAGTGAACAGTCTCTGTCCTGTTGTCATAGCTAGGGCTGTCTGGTCTTGGAGTATCCTGAAGGTGAGGGATGGATTGTGCCCTGGATTTGCACGCCTGTATTTTGAGGAAATGCCCTGCATGACCTTTCCTATGTGTTGAGATGAAAGTCTAGAGGTCCTGGAACTGCACATGATGCCTAAAGGGCCCTCCGCCAGGGCCCCCAACCATGTCTTGTGCCTGGATGCCAGGTGGGGGCCTCCATGAACACAGACCTCCAAGGCCTAGAGAGGGGGAAACTGGAGGAGGGAGGTTTGAATTCAGCCGTCAGGAGTGAAAGAGGTGAGCAGGAGGCTTGGGCAAGGGGGTCAGGAACCACAGACCAGATGAACTGACTTTGAGAAAAGTTATTTCATGTGGATGAAATGAAGCTATTGATCCATTAATGTTTAAGGAATTTGAAACATCCATTAAAATATTAAGTGAATTAAATGACTGATTTTCAAGGGAAGGGCATCCCCAAGAAATAGCATGGGGAGTGGCATCTTTAACCAAAAAGAAAAAGAAACAGGGACCGTGGGGTGGTTATGAGGGACATGGAAACAGCCAGGATGGTCCCAAGAGGCATAATTTCTAAGAGGTTTTAACACCTGTCACCCTGCCTATAGTGTGGTTTTAGAGGTAAGTACAAACTGGTTTTGTTTGTAGCTTTGGTGTGGAATCAGGTAGTGTTGTCTGCTGAGTGTACACCTTTATTTCATTAACTACAAGTAACAGTGATTCTTACGTTCTAGGAGTTTTATTCTAAATTAGCAATATGACTTTCATCTCTTGAGTTTTTTTAAATTGTTTTTAATTTGTGATTGAGTCTTCATGAGCTTTAGTGTGTCATCAGGGAATAGTTGATCTCTTTTCTTGTGAGACCTTTTAATTTCATTTACCCTTAGTGTGGATAAGTGTCAGAAAATTGAAATGTACACAGGTATGACTATGTTTGCTCCCCTTTAAGGAAAGCAGCCCTGTTGACTTTAAAAGGTCACAGTGAAACACTTCATTATGACAGCGGGGTTATGGTTGTGATAGTTTGATCCACAAACTATTTGCAAGTATGTTGCTTCCTGTGGGTAGTCCCATTTTATAGGGTAGAAATATGGAAGCAGCCTAGTAAAAGTGAATTTGCTTAGTTCATTTTTGAAAGACTTTTGGATAGTTGAAACAAAATGGCAAATAGGCCCATAGACCAGTTACAAAGTAAGACTAGATTTGAAATTGGTTACAGATTCCTCTCTTGCTCCTGCTTTCTGAAGGAATTTTGTATTATCACTTAGTTTTTAGAATAATGATTGTTTCTGTTCTCTTTTCCTCACTCCAGTATGTGAGTATTCCTTCAGAGATGGGCTGGTATTTTCTTAATGATTTGTTATCTTTCTCTATTTTCCTAGACTGGTGTTAAAATTTTGATAACTGACGTATAGGCTTGGTTCCACTATTAGCTTAGAGGATGTTCACAACTTATTAGCACACATCAGATGCAGAAATGGTATTTCTTGCCATTTAATATTTCTCATAAGATGCTAATATTCATGTGGGCATTTGTCTTCCACAGCATATAATTTGATGTAACTGATTTTCTGTGCTAGAGCTTGTGTTTCTCAAACTGTTTGCTCTATGGACCACTTCTTTCCACTGGTGTGGAGATAGTAGAACGTGGTGATGAAGTGTTGATTTTAGGTTAGGACCTAGGGTTGAAGAATCCCAGGTGTTGGGTAGCCTTTATTTAACTGCTGTAAGCGTTCATTTCTTCATCTGTGAGATTATCAGTAAATCTCAGAGTTGTGAACATTATTGTAAAGGATTTTGAAAAGGGAAAGAGTCCTGGTGGGCTAGAGTAGTCATGTTAATAGTGGTTTGGAGTTGAATCAGATCATAGATGGCTGTCATCTGCAAAGTACTTTTCTGGTTGCTGCCATAATCTTTGTATAATTGGAAGTCTGTAAACTTTATAGCATTCTTTGATTTCTCATCCATTTTTTTCCCACACCATTCATGCTTATATTTTTTGGTCCCGGTCACCATTCCTTACAAAACTAATTAAATGCATTCTTAAATACATAATACTGTCAATATCCATTCACATCTACCACCTCTAAGCCCAACCTTCCATCATCTCTATGCTGGTCTAATTTTTGCTGAGCCTTAAAACCAAAGACAGATTCCAGGGGTTAATATGGGGCCACCAGAATGGGGATTGCACAGAATAATCTTATTTTTCCTCTATTCTTCTAGTCTGTTATGTTCTGAACCCACACATGTTTTCGGAAGGACCAGATGGCTGACACTGGCTAATGGGAACCAAAAGACGAGTGAAAGTAACCTGGTTGTCACATACTCCAAGCTTAGGGGTGCTTCACCTGCCCCAAGATCAATTTCTTTTTTCCTCTGGAGAATTGACCCAGCTGTATCCAAAAAACGTTAATACAGCCTGGCTTATCTAAGGTTAGATTATCAAGTCAAGCAGCAGCATTTGTTGAATTTGAAAGGATTGTGCTCAGGACTGTGGGAGAAAAGAAACAGCTGCCTTTACAAAGGCGCTGTGACCTTGTGGTTAAGAGCTTGGGTTTTGGAGTCAGATGGACCTGGGTTCTAATCCAGCTATACCGCTTAGGAGCTCCTTGACTACAAGCCAGTTGCTTAGCCTCTCCCAGTCTCATTTTTCTCATTGTAAAATGGGAGTAATAGTAGTAGTAGTAGTGCATTCTTCGCATATGATATGAGGAATGAATGAAATATTATAGATGAATTATTTACTGTGTGCCAGGCACTGTTCTAAATATTAGCCTTTGTTAATATTAAAGAGCTCATAATCAAATGAGAGGATAAGCACAAAGGAAAAAGAACAAGGCTTGAAAGGTCACCAAAACATTATCATGTAAAACATAAAATTGAATAGAAGTGCTAATGCTAAAGACAGTGCTAAAATGCTTAGAGTCCAGCAAGTTTCTGAGACTTCATGAAAGAGAATTCTCAAGTCCATGGAAGATGGTTGCTGTGATTCACCTTGCGTAATCAAGGCATTCCAGGTTTAGAGAATGGCATCAACAAAGATCTTTAGGAGTCAATATAGACCTCTGAGCAAAAGAATGATAAAGCAGCTGACTTTCCTCACTACATTTAAAGAGACAAGTTGACTAAGTAAAAATAGCCATATTCTTGAACGAAGGAAGGTGATCAAACAGGAAGAGACCGCCCTGGGGGCCCAGCAGAATGAGCACACTGTAGAACTAGGCAATGCACTAAGTGGGCAACCAGAGAAGAACAGCCAAAGGCAATGATAGTGTTGTTAGGAGTGAATCAGGTGGTCAGGGGACCGAGAAGAGAGGAATCATGAGGTAGGTTTTCTTCTTTGAAGGTGGGGAAAGATCAAGTGCAGACTGAGCTGTGGCCAACGTTTGCAGACCAGGAATCCACACTAGCTCTAAGCAGAGAGCTCTTGGTGTGCGGGAACTGCCAGTTTGCCGACGTGAAAAGAGCCCCAGACTGGGTACTGGTGAGCCCTGAAGTCGCACCCCAGCTCTGCCACTCAGTGAGCACGGGTAAGTCATCCACCTTCCACGGGTGGCCGTGATGGCCCTCTCTCCTCTGAGGCTAAAGAGAGGGAGGCCGGAATGCCCAGAGCAGCCTCCTTCCTGTCTCAGGATAAAAAGGATCTCAGGAACCCACTTTGTGTGGTAGGAGCTCCTAGTGGTGGGTTATAAACAACCCTCAGTTACTGGGATAGTCAAATTGCAACCATAATCAGTGACTCAGAGCAGTGAATGTGACATTGGTTAATTCTACTTTGAGGGCCTGACCACTGCTTCCCTGGAATTTTGCAGACCTTTGGAATTGGGGGCACTTACATGGTTGTCACTCACAAGCTTTCTCTGAGTTGGCCTCACCTGAGCACTAGAGAGTTGGTTGCAGAAGTGTCTTTCTGCAGTTTTCCAAGCACTTTATGCAGAGAGCAAGAATTTTCGTTTTTTATTACTATCCTGTTAGTGTGCCCTAACTTTTTTCACCTCATAACACAAGCTGGCTGAAGCATAGGATCAACACTGAGTGCTTTGAAAGAAAGCTGTTTGATTCCTGTTCACTGAATGCCGTTTCTTTCAGGGTAGATTTAAGGGCTCTGCCCTTAAAGTACATTGCTGTTGACCCTAGTTTCAGGGTTCAAGCCACCCCATGGGTTAACTTCAACAGATGAAAATTTTTCCTTGGCTACAGCAACATCCCTAATCCTGACCAGCCATGGAGAGGTTCGGTTCTTGCAAGGAAAATGAGTGAATGTGGGAATGGCTCACCACATTGGGAAAACAAAACTCACATCCTGCTGATGGTTGGCTGAGGACTGTCATGTCCACATACAAAGAAAAGCATGTGGCACAGTTTTAGGACAAAGGTGAGCAGAGATCCACCGTGGAAAGGGGCAAATTTTTCTTATAGAGAGAACATCCAAGGCGTGCCCCGGCGGTAAGCAGTACTGGCGGGTGACAGCAGGCACACGCATGGAGGCTTGCTTTCCCTCGCTCCTCGCCCCCACCCCCCGTCAGTCAGCTGGTGGTGCGCACCCCCTTAGTCACGCCCTGTCCGGTGAAGATGTTTGGAAGACGGAGATGGCCCTAAGCCATTTCGGGAGGGGTGAGATAGACTCCCCAGCCTCTTCAGTAGGACATACAGCGTGGTATTTGGGACCATTGGTGTAGGTCATTAGATCAGGGGAAGACTATTCAGCAACAACACAACCTCAGGTGGTAATTTTTCTTGGGTGAAAAAGTGTGATTAACATTTTGAAAATTGAAGTCTTGGAGTACTTTAGTTTTAAAAACATGTCATTCCAGTTCTAGCATTTCAGAGTTCTGACTGATAGTCTGAGCAGTACATCAGCTGTTGAGTGAGGAAGACCAGCACATTGGCAGTGGTATAAGAATGGACTAAAGTTTAGAGCAGCCCACGTAATTCAACGTGGCTTTTGTTTGTGGTATCCAGAATACCTGTCTATAGTTGGTAAGAATCATGGTGCCCACTTTTCTTAGAAAATGGCGGGAATTCCTCAGCCATCATTTTTTGACTAAATTTGTTGGGATTAAATGTGATCTAGAGGAAAAGAGTGGGAAAAGGCAATAGCAGAGAAACATTGAAGAAAGGAGTTTTTCTTTTAATTGAAAAAATTTACATTTAATAGTTAGGCCATGCTTTTTGTTCTTTCACATAGGTGTAGAGAGAAAGGTCGAAAGATACAACATCTGGGAGTCAAGCCAGAGGAGGCATATTGGTGGGGGTTTGATTTGGTTTGGTTTTTATCAGTCCCTACCTTAGAGGGATTTATTAATTTGTAGTAGATTCATTCTCCTGAATTCCTTCATCTTCTTCATTCTCATACTAGAATTACTGAAAGATGGTTGTTTTTAATAGAGAAGAGGAGGGGTGTCTGCAGCTAGAATTGAGAAATTTATCTGCTGGGTTATGTTTGTAAGGCTTATCTACCGGTCACACCAGAGATATGTCTACATAAATACACACATGCCGACACATAGTGTGTGCACACATGAATGCGTGTATTTTATATCCCTCCTTTGACAAATGATTCAAAAGGAGAGTACTTTTTGGGAGAGGAGATTACTTTCACGTTTTTTGCTACAACGCACAAAGGGATGTTAAGATCGATTTAGAAAGATTCTCCCGTGTTACCAGGAAGAGCTTTGCTTTCTTAAAGGCACTAGAATTTAATTCAGAGACAGTTAAACTATTTAAATAAAACTAAAATTTTATCCCATTGTTAAGCCAGAGGAGGAATAATTTTCATTTTAACTGTCATACTTTTGATGTTAGGAGAAACCTCAGAGATATGTAGTATAGCTCCCTCATTTCACAGATAAACTAGGATCCAGAGAAATAAAGTGATTTAAATGTGCTTTTCAGAGTTGGTTTATTGCAGAACCAGGACTAGAACCCAGGCCAGTTCCCGCTGCTCCAGTCTTAGGTAGAGTTCTGGAGTCATGCCACAGGCTTTGAATGTCAGCTTTGCTGTTTTATTATGCACATTGTTTAATGCGATGTGCCTCAGTTTCCTCATCTGTAAAACAGATAACAGTACCTGGCTCTTGGGTATTGTGATTATTAAATAAGATAACATTGTTTAGTACATAGAGATTACTTAATAAATATTAAGTACCATTTTATTGTTGCTATCTAGTCTTCCTGCCTTATTTGGGGAACCCATTCACTCCACTTACTTACCAATTACTCCAATTACTTACCGAGTGAAGTAATTCTTTCAGTAAAACTGATCTAAATAAACAGTGATGTGGTAGAAGCAACCACACACTGATCTGATCTTTACTTTGCTCTCAGAGCAGGAATCCTATCAGGTATGGTTTATGGTGCAGGAGTATGGTTTAGTCTTCCAGGCCCACCCAGCATGTCAGTGACAGAAGTGACAGTCAGGTTCCTGATTTAATCCTTGGACTGGACTTTGACATTAAAATGTTCCAAATAGATTTTGTGGCTTTTCACAGAGTAGTAGCCAAGATTTTTCTGTGAAATAAATTTGATCTTAAGTCAGCTGTTTTAATAAGTTACTAGGATATCCCCAAAATGTGGCTAAGTAACTTGCTTGTTGAAGAAAATGGGGTGTTCTGTGACTTCTTTATTTAATCCTTGGGAGTCAGCGTTGTCCTTATGACATCACATCAGATGAGTTAGGGGCATTGAATGGTTCCGAGCCAGTGTGAACTCTTAGAAGGGCGTGGAGGCCATTTTATCATGCCCGTGTTGGATGTTTTCTCTCATCCCTCTATACTTGGCATCTGGGCAAGTGGGCAAAGCAGAACTGTGACCAATCTTGACAACTAAATTAAGGAAGGTACTCTTGGGGGCAGGAGGTATTTTATGATCTATTTAGGAATAAACCAAAGCAAAAAGTAGTTAGATTTGATTTTTTTATTAGCTCTTTTTTATTTATTTTGTCTCTAAAAATGATACTATAGCTTTCCTGATGACTCACTCTATTTAGGAAAGAAAAAAGTAGCTGCAATATATTTTATCTATTAAAGATTTTTAATGATCATAAAGCACTTTTTAACATAGCAAGTTATTGATTTGGAGAGGCTTTACTTTGTCAAATATGACAATCATGGTCAAAATCATTCTTATTACGCTGCTCGGCAATTCCAGCTTATGGAAATGTGAAACCATGTTTTAAAGATTTCATAACCCATAAGTTGAGCCAGGTGTCTTCTGAACTGTGTTATTACAGAACATTTCCCATTAAACACTGGGTGTTTCTGTGTTACTTTTCTTTAATGGAGTTGAGATTCAGTGCCTCTTGAAGTTTGAATGCCACTCATAGACATTTCAGCATAAAGAACCCTCCAAAGTTTTTAGCTGTACATTGTCACCTTGAGAGACTCTTGTTTGATAGAAACTCTTTAATCTTTAGTAAAGGAAGAATTCCTCAACTCTGAGTTCTCTCACTTAGCATATTGCTGAGTACAGCATTACATGCTGAAGAAACTGGAATAATTTTGGTCAGGCTGGATGAACTTCTGGCAAGTCTTGTAACCTGTCTTTAGTTTCAGTAGGTGTAAACCCGGAGGGAAACTGTAGTCAGTATCTGCCTATATACATAGCTCTGTTAAAGTTTAAAGATGTTGCTTGTAACTTGTATGATTAAGATGGTTTTGGTTTTTAGCTATAGGCAGTGCTCACAAAGCTAGACTCTTCACAGCCACATCAGAGCAAACTAAAAGTTTCTTGATAACAGTTGATAGGGCATTTGTTTAACCTTGCTTATAAATATCTTACAAATTTTGCCTTTCAGTTTTATAAGTTGTACTCTTCAGCAGGCATTAATAGGATTGGGGTAGGGGGTTGTTTTCTTTTGGATATATGTTAAACCACCAAACCTGTTTGCTGGGAAATTCCTAGCACTACTGTGTAAAAGAAGTTTGCACAGTTGTATATAGATTTTAGAGAATTCCAGCCTACCAATACCTCATGGAAATGAATTTGGAATATCATGAGGAAGAGAATAGCTCCAGATTTTTTTCACTGGTAGTTTCTAGAATAGTTAATTCACTTGTGACTTATTTGTTTAGGTAGAGAAATGGGAACTTTAAAAAATTTTTTTCTTTCACTGAGGAGAGTCAAGGTACTGTGATTTTTTTTTTTTTTTAAAACCTGGTTTGTTATTCCATACATGATTTAACAGTTAAGACACAGTGCCTAAATGTAGGTCTAATTGTTCTCTAAGATACCACTTTGGGGCTAAAGCTAAAAAAAGAAAATGAGTTTTTATGTGACTTGAAAGAGCAAATATTCAATCTTGTAGAATTATGTATTTTAATACCTTATACCAAGCATCCCTGTGGAGGTCTTTGCAGTTGCCACCAGCTACTTGGGGAACAGAAGAAGTGGTCTCTGTATATTTAGCCAGCCTCCTATTAGAAAGACAGGAGTCAACCTTCAGAAGTCTCCCTGCCCTCTTGCAGTACCCGTGGGCACAAAGCTGAGTGGTTTCTGCTAAAGGGAAGAGAAAGCTGATCCGTAGTTTGCAAAACCCACCTAACCTTTGCTAAGCATGAACCTCATTGCTTTCTCTTTAATGTTAGTGAAGCTGGGTGTCAGAATGGTGCCAACCAGGATTTTGTTTGCTTTCTTCTAGATATGGGTTTGTGGAGTTTGATGATCTGCGAGATGCAGATGATGCTGTTTATGAACTGAATGGCAAAGACCTTTGTGGTGAGCGAGTAATTGTTGAGCATGCCCGCGGCCCGCGACGAGATGGCAGTTACGGTTCTGGACGCAGTAAGCATTTAAAGGGCATTTGTATCAGTGACATGCCTGTTATTAAATGTTAATTTTTAAAGTAATTAATTAATTAATGTTACATTGAAATGTATTGATATTTAAGCCATTTGTTTTATAAATTTATGTATCTTTTTAAATGTAAAATTGCAAATAAACATCTTTAATAATGTTTAATTGTAATTAAATTAATGACATAAATTTCTTGTTTTAATACTTTATAAATATGTTTAATGATGTGTGTTTGTGTTGTTGTTTTTTTTCTCTGTAATGCAATTGTTTAACATAGATTTAACAAAGACCTCAATGTTTTAATTAAAAGAATCCTTTGAGGCTAAGATGACTGCCTGTTCCATTTGCTGACCTTGGGTTACCTTTCCATGCGTGGCTCTTTGAACCATTGTGGCCCTTGGCTGACCAAAAACAGGAAGCCATGTGACGACCGCAACCTTTCCCCATTAGACCTGGGTGGTGAGGATCCCAAGGGTTAGACACAGATGAGATTAAACTGAAATAGGTGCCTGAAAATCTTTTTTTCGTATAAAATGTTCACAAAAACTTTAATCACTGTGAGTAACGCCAGTAACTGATTTAGTAATTTGGTTAGTTATTTCTAAATTGTTAAATTGTTGATAGTTTTTAATTTATGCATGTTAATTTTAAATATAAATATTAATGAATATACATACTTACAACTTTGTAAATTAAATTAAATTTTCATGTTAGCTGATTGCTTTTTTTAAAATCTAGATTAGAATTAAGGGTGGGGATAGAGTTAAAATATATACTATTTGGGGTGGGGGTAGATGGTATATTTAAGGGGAATATGTGCTGTATCATTTTTTCTTTTTCCTCCACTGAAGTAATCTCATCTATTTGAACCTTCCAAAGGTGGATATGGTTATAGAAGAAGTGGCCGAGATAAATATGGCCCTCCTACCCGCACAGAATACAGACTTATTGTGGAGAATTTGTCAAGTCGGTGCAGCTGGCAAGACCTAAAGGTTTGGGCCCTGTTAACCTTCTGGGTTACAGCTGGGCAGGAGTTAAGGTTGAGTTAAGAGGTTATTTTATGCAGGCCCAGGCACACAGAGAAAGCTTTCCCAAAGCATTTGGAGATTTTCCAATTAAAGTTTCCATAGGAACACAAAAGACACTGGAATCTCACTGCTACTGTATGTTATGGGGCCAGCATGCTAAGGACAACCTATGTTATGTGAAATTTTCCTCTGTAGAGAATGTTACAGAGAGATAACAATGTAGTTTCTCCCTAATAAAAGAAAAAATTGCAGCCAGCAGTTTCCTGCAGTATTAGTCGTAATAGGCAAGTTTGTGTCAGCTTCCAGTGTAGAGCCTCATTGGTGAAAATGACTATCTGACCCATGTTCTTTTCTAAGATTTATTTGTTTTTCATTGAATATTTGTCCTGAAAGAGTTTTAATGTCAAAAAGTACAGTCCAGTGGTGTACTGGCCATGCAGTGTACTGATCACAGCTCGTTTTTTGAAAATGGTGTTGGTTTTTAATCTCAAAAGGGAAAAAACCTTATTGAGCGTGCCTTAACCTGGATGGTCTTAGGAGGGCAAATGTAAAGGTTGCTCAGAGTTTCCTATCTCACTTCTCATTTTTAGTCCATCATTAAACAAGTCATCTCTAGCAAAATGAGTGAGTATGTTTAGGTTCAGCAAAAAGTAGTAACTTATCAAAGCACTTTTACATCTTTTTTTTTCTTTTTTTAATGTGCTCTCAACAGTCTTTAGCAAACAAAGATAAGATCCAGAAAACGTTAATTCGCACAGTTGGTCTTAGCAGAAGAGCTGAGACTAAAACATATGCTGGTATTTTTTCTAGTACACTGTGTTGGTTGTCAGTATTACAGCAGGCCCTTACTGAGTGTCTGCCAACAAGACTGTCCTCTCTGAAGGAATGACTCCAGTATTCTGAGAGTTAAGGATTGAACATTATGGCTAGAAACTAGAAAGGCTTTCAAACTTGCGGTTAAAATGGAGCCTAGCCAACGCCCTCAGTTGGTTTTATACTTCTGTGTCTTTGGCAGTTTCCCTCTCAGGAAAGGAGAGTAGTCGAGCCAATTTCCTAGGAAGTCAAGGGAGCCTTCAGAGCAGGACTTTGGAGCCCACCTGCCTGGATGGAATCCCAGCTCTGCCACTTATCAGTTATTTTACTTCAGCAACTTACTTTCCTCTTGCACTTCATATTCCTCAACTATAAAATGGGAGAAATACTCATTTCTACTCAGAGTTATTGTGAGAAATGAATGCATTTTTATATAAAAAGCCTAGAATGGTTCCAGGCACAAATGCTAGCTATTAATCACGGAAATGCAAAAATAAAACTAATGTAAGGTGGTATATTGTTAGTTTTTTAAAATGTGTAAATTCATAATAGCCAGTGGTGGCGTTGAGTTGAAATTTATAGAGTAGTGGCATTGAGAATTGGTCGTTTTACCCACGGTGTGGGTGGTGCTAAGAATTTAGGTCCTTAAGTCTGGCTGCTTACGTTCAGACCCCAACTCCTTCACTTACTAGCTGAACGACCTTGAGCAGTTTGCTTAATATCTCTTGTATTTCACTTTCCTGTAAAATAGGGATAATGATTGTATCTACCTCATGTGGCTCTAAATAGGACTAAATTAATTAAATCCTACCTATCATCCAATGAACATTCAATATGTTAGCAGCTACTATTATTAATTTGGAAGTATGGCAATATCTCAACTTGCCCAGGATAGTCCCAGGTGTGGCATAACTTAATAGCATCTTCCTTTACTCTTAGATGTATCCCAGTTTGGATGATAAATTATATGGGCTCCCTGCCTTTTTCCCAGAGCCCCCACTCCTGCAAATAATTCAGCTGAAGTAAAGAAATTTTTGCATGAAGACGGTCATTGCTAGATTATGAATAATGGCCAAGGACTGTATATAAAACACAGAAATCACAGAAGTCCCAGCAATTGGGAAATCCTCAGAAAAAGTATTGGACACACTAATTATGAAGAATGTAATGTATGTTAAGACATGTAAACATTTTATGGTGCAGTGAGTAGAGGAATAGTATCAAATGGCATATAGTCAGTGTTTGTAACTTTGCAAAATAGGGAGAGGAAAGCAATAACAAAAATGAACTGCTATTGAATATTCATGTATTCATTCCACAAATATTTATTATTGAGTATATATTATATATAAACAAACATGGGGAAATTGGCTACAAGACCCCAGATTTCATTTTCTTTTTAAACACTAATCACATGTTCTCTTATTTATATATCACTTCAGTATTTATCTGTCATGTTAGTTGTATTCTCTCTTTGGGTTATATTAAGTCCTCAGAGAGAATGAGGAAAGAGGCTTATAATAGTGAAGGGACATGGGTGGTCATTCCACTTTGAAGCCAGAGCTGGACAATATTGTTCTATTGTCTTTTTGTCTTTCGTAATCCATTTTTGAATTTGTTTACCTTTTAACTTAGATATTTATCCACAGCTATACATGTTTTCAATAAGGATTTATGATGAAATGCAAAAGACCTGAGTTAAATGTAGTAACTTGAGCTTCTAAAGCTTCTGTAAACAAAGAACTTGCCACTATAAAATTTGGGAAATGATAGTTAACTAAAAAATTTTATATTCAAACAAAACTATTTAAAGAAACAGTTAAATTATTTATTTATTATCTCTACTACCCACCTAATGCCTAACACTTCAGAGAACCTCAGTAAATGGTCGGTGTGTAGCTGGAAATACTTAAGAGTCGACTTCATTCTGAGGAAAGCTAGCATTTCTTCCTAAAGGAAAGGGAAAACTTTCATTATGATTGTGTTAGATATTCTCACAAAATGTGTCTTAACCTATTGGGGGGTTTTGTTTTTCTTTAGGATTATATGCGTCAGGCGGGAGAAGTGACCTATGCAGATGCTCACAAGGGACGCAAAAATGAAGGGGTGATTGAATTTGTGTCTTACTCTGATATGAAAAGAGCTTTGGAAAAGTTAGATGGAACTGAAGTCAACGGCAGAAAAATCAGATTAGTTGAAGACAAGCCCGGTTCTAGACGACGCCGGTCCTACTCCAGGAGCCGGAGTCACTCAAGGTACTACTAATGTGTTGGCGCTTGCTGTAAATTTATTAATGAGCACATGGATAATCCATTTTCATTGTTCTGTTGAAGTCTCAGTACCATGGTTCTGTCTGGTCCAGTTACTCAGAACTTTGAACTGAACATTTATTTGCAAAACTCTTGAACTCTTTTGTCATGAGTACAAATAGAAGTAAAGTCCTTTCTCTGATGCAGGTATCAGTGACCTTCTCTCACATTTCTTCTTGGGTCCCCTAAATCATACCATTACTGGGGGTGAACATGACCACTCACCCCTTGTTACTCTCCCAGATACTCCAGCTACTCAGGAGTGGAGACTTTGTCTTATTTGGCAGCTGTTTTGCAGATGGGCCAGGCATTTGTGAACAAGACACACATGGTCCGTGCCCTCATGAAACTCAATCTAGCGGAGAAGACGGGCATTGAGCAAATAATTACCATTGTGATAAGTATGTCAAAGGGAAAGTACGCGGCCCAGCTCGTCCGGAGAGCTGGCAGAGGCTTCCCTAAGGACATGTCATAGAAGCTGAGACCTAAAGGATGAGTTGGACATGGTGGGCAGAGAGGGGGGATAGTGCCTTTTTAGCAGAGAGAGCAGCGTATTTTGAAGGCCCTGTTGTGGGGAAGGGGGAAGCAGAGGAGCATGGCTTGAGATGAGGTAGAGAAGAGCGAGATCCTACTGAGCCACAGGCCAGGTTAAGGGTTTAAGAGTAGCGGGAAGTCATTAGTCTAAGCTTTTCAGGGTTTGTTGTCTTGTTTTTTAACTCTTTATTGAAAACAATACATAAAGCATTAGAGAAAATATGAGCTTTGAGTCCCCTTATACTTATCACCCAACCAGCTTCAGTATCTTTCATTTTGCCAGTCTTGTTTCATCACCCCCTCCTACTTCATTGTTTGAAGGCAAATCTAGACATCCTGTCATTCTGCCTATAAAGTGGGTATCTCTAACCTTTTATTTATTTATTTTATAAATTTATTTATTTATTTATTTTATAAATTGATTGGTTGATTTTTGGCTGCATTGGGTCTTCGTTGCTGCACCTGGGCTTTCTTTAGTTGTGTCATACGGGGGTTACTCTTCATTGCGGTGCACAGGCTTCTCATTTCGGTGGCTTCTCCTGTTGCGGAGCACAGGCTCTAGGCGCATGGGCTTCAGTAGTTGAAGCATGCGGGCTCAGTAGTTGTGGCTTGTGGGCTCTAGAGCGCAGGCTCAGTAGTTGTGGTACACAGGCTTAGTTCCTCCGCGGCATGTGGGATCTTCCCGGACCAGGGCTCAAACCTGTGTTCCCTGCATTGGCAGGTGGATTCTTAATCACTGCGCCACCAGGGAAGCCCTAACCTTTTAAATAAAATCATGAGGCCATACCACAGCAACACATCTGTATTCACCTTTCCCCAGTTGCCTCAAATATGTATGTATTTTTGTAGTTGGTTTGTTCATATTAGAATCCCAACTAGGTGTACACATTGCAATCAGATGACATGTGTCTTAATTCTCCTTTTAATCATGGCTGCATCGTCCTTCAACCTCTTTTTATTTTCCATCCATTTAGTTGTGGAAGAAACGGTTTTCTGTTCTGAAGATTTTTCCGTAGTTGAGATTTTGCAGATTGTGCTCTTCTGGTGATGTTTAGCACATCCCTTTATCCTGTCCCTCATGTTTCCTATAAAGTCATACTTAGGTCTTGGGGGCATTTAGAGTAAGGCCAGTATTTTAGCAGGTGCTTTGTACTTCCTGTTGCAGCACTTGTGTGGTGTCTGGATGTCCCACTTTGAATGATGATAACATGCATCCGTGTGAGCCGTCCATTATACAGTTCTGCGCCAGCATTCCACCTAACAGTGGAATTATTAACATCTGCTGATAATCATTACCTCGAGCCATTCAGCTGTGGTTGTAACATGATGACTCTAGCTTTCTGTTCTTTGTGCATTTAAAGGCTGTAGTTCTATGAAGGATGATTTCCCTCTTCCACCCTTTTGCTACCACCCTAAAATAAATTTTTTATAAGAAATGGAAAGTAAAAGTTGATACCTTTATTTACCAATTTTCAGTATATTGAATGTGCCCAGCAACACCCAAAGGTGGTGGTGAGGTTGCTTGTTTAGTATTATTTTGAATGAATTCTTGGATCTTTGCATATTTAATGTTTGATCCATTGCAGTCAATTTGTTTTTGCTCAAATTGTTCTGTCTTTGGTCATTGGGAGCCCTTCAGGTTGGCTTCTGTGTCTTTTGGTTTTGTTTGATTTTTGTGTGACTGTGCTTTACTAAATATTTCCGCAAATTTTTTATTGCAGCATTTTCAAACATAAAATGTTGAAAGAATAGTTCATAAACACTCATATGCTCTCCTTATAGCTTCAACAGTTACTAAAATTCTGCCTTTCTCTCTGTATATTTATAGACACGCCCTATACATTTATTTTGCTGTAGCATTTGAAGGGAGGTTGTGGAGAGTGACACTTCACCCCCAAATACTTCAGCATGTATCTCCAAGAATGAGGATAAGCACACTTCTGTCTTCCAACCTAAGAACATTAACAGTGATCCCATAAAGTCATCTAGTGTCCAGGCCGTATTCAGATTTCCCCAGTTGTTCGTGGCTGTCCTTAGAGCTGTGTTTTCTCCTGGCCAGGATCCATCCAGTCATGTATTGCAAGGGGTTATCGGGTCTCTTCAGTCTGAAGCAGTCCCCCTACCTCATCCCCCCACCCCACCCCACGACAATTACTTTTCTTAGCTTTTTTTTTTTTAATACTGTCCCACATTCTGAATTTATGTTTCCTCTTTGTATTGTTGTACTTTATCCCCTGAGCTTCCATAAACTGGAAGTTAGGTCTAGAGAGGTGTAATTGAGATACAGATTAAAAATTTTGAGCAAGAGTTCTTTCATAGATGATAGTACCCAGGAATCTTTGAAAGTCTCTTTCCATCATGATGAGAGGTTCCGTCTTTGCCTTTCCTGCCCTGCACCTGGAATTGGTCATTTTCCCCAAGGAGCCCTGTTTGCTTTTGGTAGGAAACGACAGAGACCACAGTCTCGGCTTATTAGAGACTCTTTAATCTTGGAGGGTACAGTTGACCCTTGAACAAGCGGGGTTGGGGCGCCAGCCCTTCACATCCGCAGTGCCCACACCTGTGGATTCAGCCAACTGCAGATCATGAGGTACTGTAGTGCGTATCTATTGAAAAAACCCCGTGTGTAAGTGGACCCGGGCAGTTCAGACCCATGTTGTTCAAGAGTCAGCTGTATTTTTAAAACAGCTCTCTGGTCTCAGTTGAATAAATAAGTGAAGGGCAAAAGTGTATGCAGGAAGGCTGGTTAGGGGGCTGCTGCGGTACCAGGGACAGTGGTGGTGGCTTGCTGGGGGGCAGCCGAGGTGGATGAACTGGAGAAGATCGCGAGGAGAATCAACAGTGCAGAAGACGGTGAGGCAGAGAGGGGAGTCGAGGGTGGCTGTGGTTCCTCGTGTGAGGAACTGGTGAATAACAGCGGCATCGGTGGGAATAAGGAAGGAACCCAGCAAAAAGAGCACGTCTGGGGGGCAGTGGGTTCAGGAATGGAGGCACTACGAGTTTCAGGCAGGCCATTCCAGGCGGAGTGTTTGCGGGTGACTGGATCTCTGGGCCCAGAGCACAGGAGAGAGTTCTCTTTCAGCTTTGTGCCTGGACACAGCCAGGGCCATGCATATTTTTTGATAGAAAGGATGTCTGAATTGACTCTTTTCAGCCAGCATTTTGTCAGCAAGTATTAAAAAAGAAAAAACTTTCTCCCCTAGATCTCGCTCTCGAAGCAGACATTCTCGTAAGAGCAGAAGCCGAAGCGGCAGCAGCAAAAGCAGTCATTCTAAGAGTAGATCCCGATCCAGGTAGGTCTTCCTGGTATTCATGCAGGGCCCACATGCACCGTTTCCCACTTTGGTGTTAATGGTGTTCCCAGTCTTCTCTCACCCCAGGATTCCCAGCTGTGGACTGGAGTCTCGGGGGTTCAGAAAGCAGTCCTTGGCCAGCACAAGCCGGGCTTTGTATTGTGCGGCACAGCTCCACACATAGCTTTAGTCTGTTCTTCTCATGAGCAGCCTGAAAGTACGAAGTCACATGCGGCTTCGCCGTCCCCATGTCTCCCCAGGTCAGGGTCCCGTTCCCGGAGCAAGAGCCGCAGCCGCAGCCAGAGCCGCAGCCGCAGCAAGAAGGACAAGAGCCGGAGCCCCAGCAAGGACCAGAGCCGGAGCCGCAGCCACAGCGCCGACAAGCGCCGCAGCAAGAGCAAGGACCAGGCCGAGGAGAAGGTCCAGAACAGTGACAGCACCGGCAAGTCCAAGAGCCGCAGCCCCAGCAGGCAGAAAAGCAAGAGCAAAAGTAGAAGCCGCAGCCAGGAGAGGGGCACGCAGGAGAAGCGGGGCAGCGTGAGCCGAAGCAGAAGCAAGGAGAAGAGCCTGCGCAAGAGCCGCAGCCGGAGCCGCAGCAAAGGAGGCAGCCGCAGCCGGAGCCGCAGCAAGAGCAAGGACAAGAGGAAGGGGAGGAAGAGAAGCAGGGAGGAGAGCCGCAGCCGCAGCCGCAGCCGCAGCCGCAGCCGCAGCAAGAGCGAGAGGAGCAGAAAACGGGGCGGCAAGCGAGACAGCAAGTCGGGCAGCAGCAGCAAGAAGAAGAAGAAGGAAGACACCGACCGCTCCCAGTCCAGATCGCGATCCCGCTCAGGCTCGAAGGAGCGGGAACACGCCAAGTCCGAGCCCGGCCAGAGGGAAGGCCGAGGGGAGAGTGAGGATGCTGGCGCCAATCAGGAGACCCGGTCCAGGTCGAGGTCCAATTCCAAATCAAAACCAAACCTCCCGTCAGAATCACGCTCCAGATCAAAGTCCGCCTCAAAAACCCGATCCCGGTCCAAGTCTAGATCCAGGTCTGCATCCAGATCGCCCTCCCGGTCTAGATCTAGGTCCCACTCAAGGTCCTAACTGGCTACGACCACAGCTGGAACTACCCAAGAAGTCTTTTGTACATGTTTGGTAGCCGTAGCACAAGTGATTGAAGTAGAACATATGTCACTGCTGTACATTTTTAACTCCCCTAATGGTGTGTCTACAGTTGTTAAGTCTAAGCGCTTCCTCTCCATAAAGCCTCCTGGCGTCAGGCCTTCCTGCTCGACCGAAAGCAGTCTTCTCTTTGAAAACCCCCTTTACTCATGGCCCACAGTAGAATATCCAAAATGCCTTGGCTTTGAGGCCTGGCCTTTCCTACAGGGAGCTCAGTACCTGGATGGCTTTAAGGCTGGAATGATGATATAGGTAGGTATGGTGAGTTCAACCATTTTGCCCTTGAATTGATGCCCTTTGATGTATGCCATTTAGTGAAAGTGCTAAGTCTTAAGTTTCCTACCACTTTGGTTTCATATTTTTGGACTTAACAAAGTTGTGAATAGCACAGTCGAGGAAAATTGATACCTGCAGTAACCCATAGGAAATAAACTGTAGAGTTCCATATTCTGGTATTGTGATTATATTGTTTTATATTAAAAAAGAAAAGAAAAGAATTTTTTTTAATTTTATTTTTCCCCGTCTTGCAAAGTATAGTGACCCCTGTTTCCATTAAATTTGAATAAAGACTATTTTTGCTTGACAAAATTTCATGGTGCTTGAATTGACATTGCATTTCCTGATGCATCTTGATGTCTTTTTCTTAGCATAAAAAGTTCATGGTATAATGGCTGTTTTGTTCCTTGAGATCACCCATGGGTAGGGAGCCAACACTTTTCCTGAAGGAGTTTTCTCACCCAACAGAATAAAGTCAGGTTTCTTAGGGGTTTATAAATCCTTCCTATCAAGACTCCTATGGCCAAGCTGATAAGTGAATCAATTTGGCAACTCAGAGCATAACCAGATGAGCTCTTCATGAACAGAGTTCTTTCTTCTGTGCTGATTGTTGAATGTCTCGCCATGATGAATCTGAAGTGTAGAATACCTCATTGCCTTAGAATTTGGATTAATCGAAACCAGGAAGAAAAACCATTCAGGATTACCCTTGTCCCACTCACTCTCTGTTACTTGTCTGACCTATCTCTATAGGAGGTTCCAGAGATAGATAGAGTGGTTCTGATCTGGTCTCCACCGTTAAGGGACTGTAGAGAGGCATCGATGAGAGCAGGAGGGAAGCTGGAGGGCCTGTGTGACAGGCTGTGACAAGCTTGGGAGGAGAGAGAGCCCCTTTCCAGACTGCTGCCTGTGGACGTACTGGGGGCTGTTCCTAGATTTAAAATGCTGTCCTGTTGCCTTCTATGGACCATACCCTGTACAACATGCTGGGAAGACACAATCAGTTTCTTGCCCTCCTGGAGTTTGTGATCTGGTTGCAAATGATAGACACCACTGGGGTAAAGTGGGCATTCAGAGAAGGGAGTTGGAATTTCATCTGGGTTTAGAGACATCTCGGAGGAGACAACACTTAGGCTGACCCTTGGGAGATGTTGGGGGTGGGAGCCCTTCCTGTTGAAAGAAACATCTGCGGAGCAAAGCCACAGAGCTGGGAAAGCACCGGGCATGGGTGCTCAAGGAACGTGGACTTGGATGATGGGGAAGGAGAAGCAAGGTTGGCCAAGTGGATCACATTAGAGGACGTTAAATACGAGGAGGAGGAATTTGGCCCTTGAGTTACGTAGAGGATACTTGAATAGAGGATCGGGTTGTAGAGCTGTGCTGTGGAAGGTGGATCTGACGGTAAGTGATGTGAGAGATCAGAGGCAGGGAGACCAGCAGTAAGTGCAGATGCTCTGGGGCCTGAACAGAGGCAGTAACAGGAGGGAACAAGAGAGATGAGCAGGTGACCTGGGGAAAGGGCCCGTAAGAGGTGATCAAGATGGTGAAGCCTTTCTGAGGAATGGGGAAGATGAGGGTGAGGGGGTTCAGTTTGGGAAACTTGGAATTTAAGGAACAGACGGAAGCCAAACCAAGGAACCTCACTTCACCTCCCTACAGCTTTCCCTGCATTCTTGTGTCATGGTGACAAGGTGATAACTCCAACCAGTAGAATTCCCACTGCCTCAGGTCTTAGGTTGGTCTCCAGTAGGTGACAAGAATTCAACATTCCCTAATTTTATCCCTGTAAGGATGGGAACGTTTCTTGGTTTTGTTTTTGTTTTTTTCAAGTTTAAAATTTTTTAAGCCTTTCTCTTCTTTTTTTAAGCCTTTTTTTTTTTTTTTTTTTTTTTTTTTTAAATCTTGGCTGTACCACGTGGCTTGCAGGGATCTCAGTTCCCCAACCAGGGATTGAACCTGGGCCACGTCAGTGAAAGTGCCAAATCCTAACCACTAGGCCACCAGGAAACTCCCTTAAGCCTAGTTTTTAAAAATTCGCCTTAATTTCACACTTTATTTTCCCAAATTCTCTTCCAAGCATTGTTCCTATTCATATTTTAGACAGTTATGTTGTGTTTACATAATTTAATAAACTGTCAATATCACAAGCATTGGAAAGTTCTCATTAAATGTTCAAGGCACATTAATTCTAACCAATGAAATTATTAGCACATGTGATCCCTAAGTATAATGGTATAGAAGTCCCATGTGTACATAGAATGCATTTGCAGTCACTTTTTCCCCAGCAATTTTAAAATTCATTTATATTTACTTAAATTCTGAGTGAAAAGAGATGATAAAAACAAGAGATGAAAACTCATCTGAGTTCCAAACATGCACCAGGGATTAGAACTTTCAGAATCATTTTGCATCTTGTTCTCAGCACCATCCTGGGATCAGTATTGTCAGGCTCAGTCACAGATGAAGAGACTCCAGCGTGATGTCCACCCACCCCCACCAGCGTTAGGTTAACATTAGTGCCTTCTGTGAGCCAAGCAATGTTCTAAGGCACTGAGAATAGAATATGAACAAGACAGGGAAGGCCCCCCCCTTCTCATGAAACATACACTGCTTTTAAGACTGGGATCATAGGGCTTGGCCCACGATGGTCTCAGTACTGTATTCTGTGGGCCAGTGTTCACTGTCTTTGGCAAATCACTGCAAACAGACTCTCCTGCCACCCCTTAGAAAAAGTTTTCTAAATGCAGCTTGTTCTTGACTGCATTGTTTCCCCATGACAACAAATTGAGCAGAGGGTAGCAGTAACGTTTGAGACTAAAGTTGGGTAATGCCTGTCTCTCCCCTCCCACCCACCCGTGGTCCAGCGGAAGAAAGACCTTGGGAAGTTGAAAGAGGAAGACCCTAAGTTTGATTAATTCACCTACCAGCATCTATGAGCTAGGTGCTTTTAAAGTGGAACTATGTAATAATGTACATAAAAGCTGAAGACAAAAGCTCAGGGAGGAGAAGGGGTTTGCCCAAGGTAGCACAGCTAGTGCTAAAATGCATCTCTAGATTTCTCTTTCTTTTTGTAAATTTTTATCATTCGTGATACAGTTACAAGAAGACATTTGCTTGAAGTCACAACAGCCAGGATTTGAGCTCAGGTTCAAGTCAAGCAGGGTTTCTACAAGAATCTGCTTTCCTTAAAAATTTCTAAGTTGCTGCAGGACAATGCCACTAGCCCACTGCTGTGATTAAATTTTAATTGCTTTGTCATTCCATCAATACTCAAAGGCCTGCCAGGGAGTGCCCATTTGGCCAAGCCCAGGTCATCATCCCAGATTCTAGATGCCAAAGAGTGATGAGAAGGAGGATGGCTCGTTGTAGCTTCTACAGTGGGAAAAAGTGCATTAATGCCCACAAAAATGCACTCAGTAAGGAATTTCCCCAAAATAGGAAGCAGCCAAAGAAATAACAAATGCCCACTGTAATTCAACAGGATGCTCAAAATTCACACGTACCCTTCTTTCCATACTTAACCTTCCTCACCTCCCCTCCCAAAAGAATGAAAGACAAAAATAGGAACAGAGAACAAGGTAACGGATAGAAAACAGTAACAAATGTGGTAGATAACAAACTATATCAGTAATCACTTCAAATGTCAATGTTCTAAATAATTAAAAGACTGGCTGTTGGTGGATTTAAAAACAACTATATGTTGTCTTTATATTTAAAATGGGTTTCTTGGGAATTCCCTGGCAGTCCAGTGGTTAGGACTTGGCACTTTCACTGCAAGGGCCCAGGTTCAATCCCTGATTGGGAAACGAAGATCCCACAAGCTGCGCAGTGTGGCCAAAAAAAAAAGGCGGGGGTGGGGGGGCGTTCTTGCAGACATAGTAGAAGTAAAGGTATAGAGGAAGATACCATGGTAACACTAATCAAAAGAAAGCTGGAGTAGCTATATTTCAGACAAAGCAGACCTAAGAGCAAGGAAAATTATCAAGGATAAAGAAAGGCACTACATAATGATAAAGAGGTCAGTTCTCCAAGAAGATATGACTAATGTATATGCAACTAACAACAAAGCATCAAATATATGAGGCAAAAACAGAACTGTAAGGAGAAAGAGACAAATCCCCTTTACAGTTGAAGACTTCAACATCTCTCTATCAGTAATTGACAGATCCAGCAGGCAGAAAAATCAGTAAGGACATAGTTGAACTGAACGGTGCCATCAAGACTGGATCTAATTGACAGTGATAACATCATGCTAAGTATGCTCTCAGACTATAATGGAGTTAATCTAGAAAAATCAACAGAAAGATAGCTGGAAAATCCCAAAGTACTTGGAGATTAAACAACACACTTCTAAATGACACATGGATCAAAGAAGTCTCAAGAGAAATATTTTGAGCTAAATGAGACTATAACTTATCAAAATTTGTGGGATGCAGCAAAAGCAGTCCTTAGAGGGACATTTACAGCATTAAATGCATCTATTAGAAAAGAAGAGCTGAAATCAATAATCTAAACTTCTGCTTCAGGGAACTAGAAAAAGCAAAATTAAGTCTAAAGTAAGCAGAGGAAAGAAAAATTAGAGCAGAAATCAATGAAATTAAAAGCAGGAAATCAACAGGAAACAAAACGGTAAAGCAGGAAACAAAATCAACAAAACCAAAAGCTGAGTCTGAGAAAGCTGATAAAACTTCTACCTAGGCTAACCAATAAAAAAAGAAGACACAATTACGAATATCAGAAACACAGGGATTTGATCAGCTCGAGATGGTGGAGTAGGAGGATATGGAGCTCATCTCCCCCCACGAACACATCAAAAAAATATCTACATGTGGAACAATTCTCACTGAAAACTGACCAGAGAACTCCTATACAACCGAAGTTGCAAGAAAGATTTCCACGTAACCAGGTAGGACAGACAAAAGGCATAGGGTCGGGACCTCCAGCCCTCGGAGGGATCTGAAAGGAAGAGAAGTCCACAAGGGTGGACCCTCATCCTGGGGAGAAAGCAGGTTGAGTCACAGACTGGATAGCCCAGTCTGGAGTCCTACGGGGAGGAGACAAGCCCCCTTGGCTACTGGGAGAACTGCAAGGACAGAAGGGCTAGAGAAGCCTAGACTCTACTCGTGAAGAGTGCATGGGTGCTGGCTTGCCAACAGTCAGAACAGACAGACTCTGCACTGGCAGCTGCCACCTTGCCACATTCCCCAATCCAAGCAGGGCAAACACCCCAGCCCTGCTCACTCCACACCACAGCTTCGTGCAAGATCTGAGCCAGCTGGGCCCTGGGAAAGGACACAGAGACAGCTTGGGGGCCTGGGGTGTGGTCTGGGTGGGGTGACATAGGCCACAGTCAGTGCTTATTCCTGTGACAGCACCACAGGAGACACTGCAACCAGCATGCCACATTCAGTCTCCCAGCCTAGTGAATGCTCCAGCCCTGCTCACTCCACACCACAGGTTGGTGCTGGATCTAGGGCAGACAGGTCCTGGGAAAGGACCGCCACAGAGGCAACCGAGATCTCTGGCAGCAGCACGAACATCTTGATTCCTGCAACCACAATGCCCTGACTGCCAGCCTAGCTAACACTCCAGCCCTGCCCACTCCATGCCACAGCCTTGCACTAGATCTGGAACAACAACAACAGGGGAAGGAAAGGGCAGCAACAGCCATGGAGCAGAGAGGAAGTCCTGCCTCTCACCCTGCACAGGCTTTAGATCCTCCAACACCAACCACACCCCCTATCAGCCAGCACACCTGAGGAAAGACGTGGCTGGCATCCATATCAAAACCAGCCCTCGCACCAAAGATATTGGACACACACAGTCCACACAGGGACAGTCCCACATAAAAACACCCCTTCAAGACCACACTAGATATCTTGTTTCTCCTAAATTCACAGAGACAAAGTTAAGTAAAAGAAAAGGCAGAAGAACTATTCCCAATTAAAAGAACAAAAGAAATACCCTGAAAGAACAAACAGTGGAATAAAGCTCACCAGTCTACTAGACCCCGAGTTCAAAAAGGTGGTAATAAAAGTGTTAACTGAATGAAGAAAGATTATTGATATCAATGCAGAGCACTGTATCAAGGAACTAGAACTATAAAGATGAACCAATCAAAACAGATAATTCAATTTCTGAGATAAAATGCAATCTAGAAGTAATGAATAGCCAACTAAATGACAAAGAAAAATAAATAAGTGACCTGGAAGATAGAATAATAGAAATCACTCAATCAAAACAGCAGACAGAAAGAAAAATGGGGGAAAAAAAATGAAAGCAACATACAAGATCTATGGAATAATAGAAAACATGCCAACCTATGCATAATAGGGGTTCTAGAAGAAGAGAGAGAAAAGGGGATCAAAAATGTATTTGAAGAAATTATGGCTGAAAACTTCCCAAACCTAAAGAAGGAAACAGATATCCGGGTACAGGAAGCAGGGAGGGTCCCAGACAAGATGAACCCAAACAGTCCCACACCAAGACATATAATTAAAATGGCAAAAGTTAAAGAGAGAATTCTAAAGGCAGCAAGAGAAAAAGGGTCATTTACAAAGGAACCCTCATAAGGCTATCATCTGATTTCTCTGCAGAAATTTTGAAGGTAAGAAGGGAGGGGCATGATATATTTAAGTCCTAAAAGGGAAAAACCTGCAATCTAGGATACTCTACTCAGCAAGATTATCATTTAGAATAGAAGGAGAGAAAGAATTTCTCAGACAAGCAAAAACTAAAAGAACTCAGCAATACTGAACCTACCCTAAAAGAAATATTGAAGGGTCTTCTCAGCAATACTGAACCTACCCTAAAAGAAATATTGAAGGGTCTTCTCTAGATGGAAAAGAAGCAAGAATCTGTACGAAAAATCCCAATAGGAAAGGCAAATATATAGTAAGGATTGAAGATCACTTACTAAGCCAGTATGTAGATTAAAAAACAAACAAAAAATTATAAAAGCAAATAAAACTTCAATAAACAGTAAAAAGATAAGCATGAAGATGTAAAAATAGGACACCAAAGATCACAAAATGTGGAGGAGGGGAATTAAAAATGTAGATCTTTTAGAATATGTTTGAACTTGAATGATTATCAGTTTAAAGCAAGTAGACATAGTTATGCATCAACATACATGAACCCCATGGTAATCACAAATCAAAAACAAATAATAGATTCACAAAAACCAAAAAGAAAGGAAGTCAAGCATACTACAAAAGAAAATCAACCCACAAAAGGAAAAAAAAAAAGGAAGAAATGAACAAAGAAGAACTACAAAAACAACTGAAAAACAAGGAAATAAAATGGCAATAAGTACATACATATCAATAATTACTTCAAAGGTCAATGGACTAAATGCTCCTATCAAAAGACATAGAGTGGCTGATTGGATTTAAAAGAAAGAAAGAAAAAAAAAAACCTCAAGAACCTGCAATATGCTGCCTATGAGAGACTCACTTCAGGGCAAAAGACACACATGACTAAAAGTGAGGAGATGGAAAAAGACATTTTATGCAAATGGAAATGACAAGAAAGTGGAGGTAGCAACACTCATATCAGACAAAATATACTTTTTAAAAAGGCCATAAGGAAAGACAAAGAAGGGCACTATATTATGATAAAGGGATCAATACAAGAAGAGTATATTACACTCATTAACATACACGCTCCCGATATAGCAGCACCTAAATATATAAAGCAAATACTAACAGACATATAGGGAGAAATTGACAATAATACAATAATAGTAGGAGATTTTAATACCCCACTGACATCAATGGACAAATCATCCAGACAAAAAATCAATAATGCAACAGATATCTTAAATGACACAATAGACAAGTTGGACTTAACTGACATCTACAGGACACTACATCCAAAAAAGCAGAATACACATTCTTTTCAAGCATGCATGGAACATTCTCTAGAATAGACCACATACTAGGTCACAAAACAATCCTCAACAAACTTAAGAGGATACAAATTATATCAAGCATCTTTTCCAACCACAATGGTATGTAATTAGAAATCAACTACAGAAAGAAAAAAATGGGAAAAGAACAATGTGCTACTTTTAAAAACCAGTGGGTCAATGATAAAATCAAAGAAGAAATCAGAAAATGCCTCAAAACAAATGAAAATGAAAACACAGCTTTACAAAATCTATGGGATGCAACAAAAGCAGTTCCAAGAGGGAAGCTCATACCAATACAGGCCTTCCTCAAGAAACAAGAAAAATCTCAAATAACCTAACCTACCACCTAAGAGAATTAGAAAAAGAAGAACAAGCAAAGCCCAAAGTCAGCAGAAGAAAGGGAATAATAAAAATCAGAGAGAGGACTTCCCTGGTGGCACAGTGGTTAAAAATCCGCCTGCCAATGCAGGAGACACCGGTTCAATCCCTGGTCCATGAAGGTCCCACGTGCCATGGACCAACTAAGCCCGTGCACCACAACTACTGAGCCTACTAAAGCCCACAAGCCAAACTACTGAGCTCTCGTGCCACAACTACTGAAGCCCGTGCATCTAGAGCTTGTGCTCCGCAACAAGAGAAGGAGCCGCAATGAGAAGCCTGCTCACCGCAACGAAGAGTAGCCCCCGCTTGCTGCAACTAGAGAAAGCCCACACGCAGCAATGAAGACCCAACACAGCCAAAAATAAATAAATAAAATATTTTAAAAATTAAAAATCAAAGAGAAAATAAATAAAAGAGAGATTAAAGAATAGAAAATATCAATAAAACCAAGAGCTGGGTTTTTTTTTTTTAACTTTTGGGTTTATTTATTTTATTTATTTATTTATTTATGGCTGTGTTGGGTCTTCGTTTCTGTGCGAGGGCTTTCTCTAGTTGCGGCAAGTGGGGGCCACTCTTCGTCGCGGTGCGCGGGCCTCTCACTATCGCGGCCTCTCTTGTTGCGGAGCACAGGCTCCAGACGTGCAGGCTCAGCAACTGTGGCTCACGGGCCTAGTTGCTCCGCGGCATGTGGGATCTTCCCAGACCAGGGCTCGAACCCGTGTCCCCTGCATTGGCAGGCAGATTCTCAACCACTGCGCCACCAGGGAAGCCCCAAGAGCTGGTTTTTTGAAAAGATAAACAAAAAAATAAATCTCTAGCCAGACTCACCAAGAAGAAAAGAGAAAAGAGAAATAACAACCGATACCACAGAAATACAAAAAAATCATAAGTGAATGCTAGGAACAGTTATATGCCAACAAATTTGACAACCTAGAAGAAATGGACAAATTTCTAGAAACATACAGTCTGCCAAGACTGAGTCAAGAAGAAACAGACAATTTGAACAGACCGACCACTAGAAGTGAAATAGAATCTCAGTAAAAATACTCCCTGCAAACAAAAGTCCAGGACTGGACAGCTTCACTGGGGAATTCTACCAAACATATAATGAAGAAAGTATACCTATCCTTCTCAACTTATTACCAAAAATTGAAGAGGAAGGAACACTCCCATATTTATTCTACAAGGCCACTATTACCCTGATACCAATACCCAGACAAAGACACTACCAAAAAAAGAAAATTATAAGCCAATATCTTTGGTGAATATAGGTGCAAAAATCCTCAATGAACTATTAGCAAACCAAATCCAACATTACAGAAAATGGATCATACACCATGATCACATTGAATTCATTCCAGGGTCACAAAGATGATTCAACATATGCAAATCAATGTGATACACCATATTAACAAAAAGAAAGGCAAAAACCACATGTTCATCTCAATAACCACAGAAAAAGCACTTCACAAAATTCAACATCCATTCATGATATAAAAGTCTCATCAAAGTGGGTATAGATGGAACATATCTCAACATAATAAAGGACATTTATGACAAACCCGCATTGAGCCAACATAGTACTCAACAGTGAAAAGCTGAAACCCTTCCAGCTAAATTCAGGAACAGGAAAAGGATGCCCACTCTCACCACTTCTATTTAACATAGTATTGGAAGTCTTGTCTGATAGCCATAGTAATCAGACAAGAAAAAATAAAAGTTATCCAAAATGTAAAGGAAGAGGTAAAACTGTCACTTTTTGCAGATGACATGATACTCTAGAGAACCCTAAAATCTCCACGTAAAAACTATTAGAACTAATAAATGATTTCAGCAAGGTAGCAGGATACAAGATTAATATACAGAAATATGTTGCGTTTCTATACACGAATAATGAAATATCAGAAAGAAAGTAATTTTTTTAAATCCCATTTAAAATTGCATCAAAAAATACCTAGGAATAAATTTAACCAAGGAGGGGGAAAGCTATATGCTGAAAACTGTAAAACACTGATAAAGGAAACTGAAGATGATTCAAAGAAATGGAAAGCTATCCCATGCTCTTGGATTAGAAGAAGTAGTATTGTTAAAGTGGCCACATACTACCCAAAGCAATCTACAGATTTAATGCAATCCCTATCAAAATACCTGTGACATTTTTCACAGAACTAGAAAAAATAATCCTAAAATTTATCTGGAACCATGAAAGACCCAGAATTGCCAAAGGAATCCTGAGAAAGAAGAATAAATCTGGAGATATAACCCTTCCAGACTTTAGTCTATACTACAAAGCTACAATAATCAAAACAGCATGGTATTGAAACAAAAACAGACATATAGATCAATGGAACAGAATAGAGAGCCCAGAAATAAACCCACGCACCTATGGGCAATTAACCTACAACAAAGGAGGCAAGAATATACAATGGAGAAAAGACAGTCTTTTAAACAAGTGGTGTTGGGAAAGCTGGACAGCTACATGTAAAACAATGAAATTAGAACATTCCTTCACACCATATACACAAACTCAAAATGGTTTAAAGACCTAAATGTAAGACATAATGCCATAAAACTCCTAGAAGAGAACAAAGGCAAAACATTCACTGACATAAATTGTAGCAATATTTTCTTAGATCAGTCTCCCAAGGCAAAAGAAATAAAAGCAAAACTAAACAAATGGCAGATGGGACCTAATCAAACTTAAGAGCATGTGCACAGCAAAGGAAACCATCAATAAAATGAAAAGACAACCTATGGACTGGGAGAAAATATTTGCAAACAATGAGACCAACAAGGGGTTAAAATCCAAAATATACAAACAGCTCATATAACTCAACATCAAAAAAAGAAACAACACAATCGAAAAATGGGCAGAAGACCTAAAAAGACATTTTTCCAAAGAAGACATACAGATGACTAACAAGCACATGAAAAGATGCTCAACTTGCTTGCTCAATTTGAGATGCAAATCAAAACAACAAGGAGGTATCACCTCACACCTGCCAGAACGGTTATCATCAAAAAGTCTACAAATAATAAATGGTGGAGAGGATTCTCACTGTTGGTGGGAATGTAAATTGGTGCAGCCATTATGTAAAACAGTATGAAGTTTCCTTAAAAAATAAAAATAGAACTTCCACATGATCCAGCAATTCCACTCCTGGGTACCTATCCGGAAAACTCTAATTCAAAAAGATACGTGCACCCCAATGTTCATAGCAGCACTATTTACAATAGTCAAGACATGGAAGACAAGACACTGAACCCAAGTGCCCATCAACAGATGATTGGCTTAAGAAGATGTGAAAAAAAAATTATATATATATATATATATATATATATATATATATATATATATATATATATATATATAATGGAATATTACTCAGCCATAAAAAAGAATGAAATATTGCCATCTGTAGCAATGAGAATGGACCTAGAGAATATTATGCTTAGTGAAATAAGTCAGAGAGAGACAAATACTGTATGATATCACTTATATGTGGAATCTAAAAACTAATACAAATGAATCTACATACAAAACAGAAACAGACTCTGAGACATAGAAAACAAACTTAATGGCTACCAAAGGGAAGAAGGAGGTAGGAGAGGGACAAATTAGCAGTATGGTATTAACTGACACAAACTAGTATACATAAAATAGATAAACAACAAAGACGTACTATATAGCCCAGAAAATTATATCCAATATCTTATAATAACCTATAATGGAATATAATTTGAAAAAAAAATGAATCACTATGTTGTACGTCTGAAACACAGTATTATAAATCAACTATACTTCAATTTTTAAAAAAAAGAAAGAAATGAAAGGGGCCATTACTGCTGATCCCATGAGCATTAGAAGGAAAATAAAGGAATATTATAAATAAATCTGTCCCCACAAATGTGATAATCTACATGAAATAGAACAATTTCTTGAAAAACACGATCTACCAAAACTAACAGAAATAGATAATCAAACAGGCCTATATTTATTAAAGAAAATGAATCTGGAAATTCCCTGGTGGTCCAATGGTTAGGACTCGGTGCTCTCACTGCCGGTGCTGGGGTTGGATCCCTGGTCGGGGAACTAAGATCCCACAAGCCCTGTGGTGTGGCCAAAAAATAAAATAAAAATAAAACACTTGCTTTAAAAAAACAAAAAATGTAGTGATAGAAAAAAATATATTAAGAAATTGAATCAATAATAACTCTTCAAAAAAGGAAGCTTCAGGCCCAGATGTTCACTGGTGAATTACACCAAATATTTAAGAAGAAATTATACCACTTCTCAAAAATAGAAGCAGAGGGAATACTTCCTAACTCATTTTATGAGATCAGCATTGCCCCAATACCAAAACCAGACAAAGATATTACAAGGAAGGAAAACTACAGACCAGTATTCATGAACACGGATACAAACATCCTCAAGAAAATATTAGCAAACAGAATCCAATGATGTATTGGGTTGACCAAAAAGTTTACTCAGGTTTTTCCATAACAACTTACGAAGAACCCGAAGGAACTTTTTGGCCAACCCCATATAAAAAGAATTATACACCACAACCAGGTGGAATTTATTCCAGCTAAGCAAGACTATTTCAACATTCAAAAAATCAATTAATGTAACTCATCACATGAACGGCTAAAGAAAAAATGACATGAACATATCAATAGATGCAGAAAAAGCATTTAACAAAATCCAATACTCAAGATAAAAAAACCCTCAGCAAACTAGGGAGAGGAACTTCCTCAACTTGATAAAGAAACCTACGAAATGCATACAGCTAACATTATCCTTAACGGTGAGAAACTAAATGCTTTCCTCCTAAGATCAGCAACAAGGCAAGGATATCCCCCCCTCAGCATTCCTATTCAACATCATACTAGAAGTCCCAGCTAATGCACTAAGACAAAGGGAAGAATAAAAGGTACACAGGTAGGGAAGGAAAAAAATTTGAATGGTCTTTATTTGCAAATAACATGATCAACTTTGTAGAAAAATCTCAAGAATGACATAAAAACTCCTGAAACTAATAAGCAATTATAGCAAGTATTCAGGATACAAGATCAATATACAAAAGTCAATTGCTTTCCTATGTACAGCAATGAAATATTTGAATTTGAAATTAAAAACGATACCATTTACATTAGCACCCCCCAAAATGAAATACTTAGGTATGAAACTAACAAAATGTGTACTTTCTCTGGTGAAAGAAATCAAAGAACAAAATAAATGGAGAGATATTCCATGTTCATGGGTAGGAAGGCTCACTATTGTTAAAATGTCTGTTCTTTCCAACTTGAGCCATAGATTCAGCGCAATCCCAGCAAGTTATTTTGTGGCTATTGTTACCAAACCAGGTTCGTTTTGCCGAACACACAGCAAGCCAAAACGCTGACAGGCCGAGGTTTACCTGCAAGGCAGCCAAGCAAGGAGATCGGAGGACAAATCTCGAATCCGTCTCCCCGAAGGTATTTATGAGATAAAGAAATAGAAGCAGGGCACGGGGAGCGTGGGGAAAAGTGATTGGGAAAAGGGGCAGTAATTATCATTCTGCACAGGTGTAACTAGGCTATGGAACTCAGCATGTTTGGAGGGTGGAGTTTTCGGCCCTATGATGGCAAAAGGAGACGCTCACGCATGCCCAGTTAAAGGGTCGAGGAGTCCTATCCAGTCTTAACCAGCTCAGCTGGAAGTAGAAGCAGCTGACTCCAAGTTCCGAGACGATAACTCAGGCAAACATCTTACTGTGTAGGCTGTGTGCCACCTGGAGGACATGCACGTCTTAAAACAACCATGATTAGTGAAGGGAGGTGAAATGGATTAAACCCACAGACGGCTTCAGTATCAACAAACTGATTTTAAAGTTTACATAGGAAAGCAGAAAACCCCGAGTAGCCAAAGCAGTATTGAAGGAGAACAAAGTCAGAGGACTGATACTACCCACCTTCAAGACTCACCATATTCAAGACAGAGTTGTAGTGGCTAAAGAATAGACAAAATAGATCAATGGAACATAATGGAGAGCCCAGAAACAGACCCACTGATCTTTGGCAAGGGAGCAAAGGCAATTGCACACAGAAAGGCTAGTCTGTTCAAAAAATGGTGCTGGAATACTGGACATCTACATGGAGAAAAATGAATCTAGACACAGATCTTACACTTCTCACAAAAAAAATTAACTCAAAATGGATCTAGACCGAAATGTAAAACACAAAACTGCTACAAGATAACAGAGGAGAAAATCTAGGTAACTTTGGGTTTGGCATTGACTTTTTGGATAAAATGCTGATAGCACAATCCACAAAAGAAAAATTGATCAGCTGTACTTTATTAAAATTAAAAACTTCTCTGTGAAGGGTACTGTTAAAAGAGTGAAAGGCAAGTGACAGAGTGAGAGAAAATATTTGCAAAACACATAGCCAATACAGGACTTAAACCCAAAATATACAAGGAACTTTTAAGTCTCAATGATAAAAAAAACAAAAAACCCAATTTAAAATAGGCAAAAAATCTGAACAGGCACTTCAACAAAGAAGATATACAGATGGCAAATAAGCATATGAAAAGATGCTTAATACCATATGTCATCAGAGAATTGCAAATTAAGAAAACAATGAGATATCACTATACAGCTATTATTATAGAATGGCCAAAACCCAAAACCCTGACAGCACCAAATGCTGGCGAGAACGTGAAACAACAGGAATTCGTTCATTGGTGGTGGGAATGCAAAATGGTACAGCCTCTTTGGAAGATGGTTTGGCAGTTTCTTACAAAGCTAAACATACTTTTACCATCCAGCAATCATGCTCCTTGGCACTTATCCGAATGAGCTAAAAAATTATGTCCACACCAAAACCTGCACATGAATGTTTCTAGCAGCTTTCTTCATAATTGTCAAACCTTGGAAGCAACCAAGATGTCCTTCAATAGGTGAATGGATAAATAAATTGTGGTACAACCATACAATGGGATGTTACTCAGTGATAGAAAGAAATGAGCTATCAAGCCACTAAAAGATATGGAGGAGCCTTAAATGCATATTGCAAGTGAAAGAAGCCAATCTGAAAAGGCTACATAGTATGAGATTCCAACTATATGAGGCTCTGGAAAGGCAAAACTATGGAGATAGTAAAAGATCCGTGGTTGCCAGGGGTTCAGGGGAGGGAGGGAGAGGGGGAGGGACTGGGGGAGCACAGGGGATTTTTAGGGCAGTGAAACTATTCTGTATGATACTGGAGTGGTGGATACATGTCATGCATTTGTCAAAACCCATAGAATGTACAAAATAGTGAACCCTAGTGTAAATTATGGACTTTAGTTAATAATACTGTATCAGTATTCGTTCATCAGTTGTAACAAATGTACCACACCAATGCACGATGTTAACAATAAAAATAAGGGAGGAGGAGGAGAGGGTGGAGGGGTGTATGGGAACTCTGTAATTTACGCTTAACTTTTCTGTAAACCTATAGTCTATTAATTTTTTTTTTTAAGTAAAAGGGAGTCAACCTAATGTCTTCCAAGTATCTACAAAATCCCTCAGGTATTTCCCATTCTTCTAGGTCTTTTAGTAATCCCTTCTTGATATTCTGCAATCTATATTCTAAAGTAGGGGTCAGCAAATACAGCCTGTGGGTCAAATCCGGCCTACCGCCTATCTATATGGCCCTTGGGCTAAGAATAGTTTTTACATTTTTAAATGGTTGAAAAAAATCAAAAGATGTACTTCCTCGGCTGTCCAGTAGTTAAGACTCCATGCTTCCACTGCAGGGGGCGTGGGTTCGATCCCTGGTCTGGGATCTAAGATCCCACATGCTGCGAGGCATGGCCAAAAAAAGTCAAAAGAATATTTCATGATACATGAAAGTTACACAAATTCAAATTTCAGGGCCCACTCTTGGCGCCCAGACATGATCACTCATTCGTTTATGAACTGTCTGTGGCAGCAGAGTTGAGTCACTGCAACAAAAATTGAGAAGGTCTCAAATTCTAAAATACTTGCTATGTGGCTCTTTTTTTTGGCGGGGGGCGTGGTTTGAAGAGTTTTTATAGTTTTGTGTGGCTCTTTACAGAAAAAGTTTGCCGACTCCTGTGCTAAATGACAAATTTAACCACAGCCTATATAAAATAATGAGGGGAAAGGAAAGAAAAGAAAATTATTTAAAATGTATAAATGGATGCATGACATATCCAAAAAGTAAATACAGGTAGAGGCTGCGGTCCTATTTTATTATAACCAGTCAAAAGGCCTCGGTTGACTTTATTCTTCCCTCCTATATATGGCATCTATTTGAATGCCATGCATAAATAATACCTCAGTGAAGCTGATTTTTCAAAGGAAGTTTCTGCAGGCCACCTGTTATCAAGCTACAGAACAATCATTATGTTCCTAGTGCATGAGGACGCCCGCAGGAGCTGGGGGACCCGCTTGGATGATGGGCGAGCATCCAGGCAATTCAGGACAGCCGGCAGCAGAGTCCAACCTGCTGGTGGAGGGGGAATCAAGTTCCCTCAGGTTCGGTGAAAAGAGCATGGCACTGCCTCCCCAAGATGCTCTAAGATGGGGGACTCCCCCAAAGTAGAGGAGGGCAGTCAAACAACCACAAATTTCTGCTACACATTTTCAGAATTTGGTGTCATGACCTGAGGAGGATTCAAAGATAAACCAGAGATGAACCAGACATGGGACTTGTCTTCAAGAAGCTTCACAACCTAAGTGTCCATCAACAGATGAATGGATAAAGAAGATGTGGCATATATATATATATATATATATATATATATATATATATATATATATATATATATACACACACACACACACACACAATATATATATATATACATATACGTACAATGGAATACTACTCAGCCGTAACAAAGAATGAAATTTTGCCATTTGCAGCAACACGGGTGCGCTTGGAGGGCATTATGCTAAGTGAAATAAGTCAGACAGAAAAAGACAAATACTGTATGCTATCACTTATATGTGGAATCTAAAAAATACAATAAACTAGTGAATATAACAAAAAAGAAGCAGATTCACAGATAGAGAATAAACTAGTGGCTACCAGTGGGGACAGGGAAGGGGGAGGGGCAAAACGGGAGTAGGGGATTAAGAGGTACAAACTATTATGTATAAAATAAGCTACAAGAATGTATTGTACAGCACAGGGAATATAGCCAATATTTTATAATAACTATAAATGAAGTATAACCTTTAAAAATTGTGAATCACTATATTGTACACCTGTAACTTATACATCAACTATAGTTCAATAAAAAAATATTTTTTAAAAAAGATGCTTCAAGAATTACAGAAAGCCTCATTTTTAATGCTAAAATCCAAATTTAAGTTAATCCATGCTTTGTTGCAGGAGTACCAGCTGTATGAGGCAAAAATCCCAGGACTTGAAATGTAGGACGGTTCATTTCACCACTAACATGCCAGGCAAATCAAAGAAAAGCAAAGCCACACAAGAAAAGAAAAAAGAAGCAAAGCCAGCACCTGCACCTCTTGGTGTGGACCTGCTGGGAGTGTGTATGTACAGGACTGCCCTTAGCAGCTTTTAATTGTAAGGGCCAAAAACTAGAAACAGCCCAAAAGTCTTTTCAATAGGAAAATCGACAAGCCATGGCGTGTTTCTGTAACAGAGAACCGCGTGAATGAAAATGAACAAACTACAAACGCAGATGAATTTCAAAAACTAGAAAAGCCAGACACACGAGCACGACTTTAACTCCACGTATACAAACCTCTACAACAGGCCCAACTACACTGTAGCTCTTTTAAAAAAACTAAACTATAGTATTAGGGGTCAGAAGAGTGTGTACTTTGGGGCGGAGGGAAGAGGGGGTGATTGTAAAGGGCCTTCTGGGGGCATCCCTGGTGGGGATCAGATGGGAGTTTGCTTTAGGAAAGTTTACAGAGCTGGACCTTCAGGTTTTATGCACATCCCTAGAGGTGTGTTATATTCACAATGAAAGAGTTTTACCAAAAGGCAAGTGGAGACTTAATCAGGTCCTATGGGAATCAAAATTCCTTTTTCCTAAGATAGAATTCTTAATTCACACTTTCCAGGACACCCTGGCATTTCTTTTAGAGTCTATTAAGAACCTGGGGATATTCCTAGGAAATGCAAATTAGAACAACCAGCAGGTACTGCATCACACCTGGTATCTATTATGAACCCCAGGGCGGCTGGGCTGTGATTCTGAGTGGCTCTGTGGGGAATCACCGGGAACTGGGAGTGAACCTGGGATCCCCACTCCCGGGCATTCATCCTGAGGTGACAACTCAAAGAAAAGAGCTCCCAGTGCAAAGGTGTTTATACTGGTGTCATTTATAACAGGAAGACCAGTGGGAACCATTCAAGCCCAACCACAGGGGACTCACCACACCCAGGGTCCTCTAAGTCCCCCCTGGGGCCATTCTGCAGCCCCCCAGTCGATGAGCAATTCCCTCCCCCAGTCCTGAGTTTATTTCTATGAAAAATCTTACAAAGGCTTGGATATCAAATATCATTCAGTGAATCACCTTTATTGGGAAGGCTCGAATTACTTGAAAAGAAATGAACAATTCATGACCACACACATCGGTGGCTGCAATGTGATGCTACCTTTGTCATTTAGCTGCCATTAAAGTTGACTGTGGGGTCTTTCAATGACCTTTTAGTCATCTTAATGTTTTTCCTCAAGCATCTCTTGGCAAGAAATCTGAAAAGTCTCTCAGAGGATCATCAGTGGTTCTTCCAAACCAGAAACTTGTGCCAGAGCCAACAATGTCACCGTCGCATGGCGAGTGCTCCAGGCAGGGGCAACTTAGCCTGATGGCTGGAGGTGCTGGTGCCCCAGTGAAGAAACTCTGCCGGGACCTGTGACTATCTGAGGACATTTTCTCCTCCTCCTCTTGGCTATCTCTTCTTTACTAGAATATGATTTGGGACATAAGGCTCCTGGGAGATATCAGTAGGAGACCAAGTGAATGATCTAATGCTGCCTCTGTGCCGGCCACGGGCCAGGCTCAGTGAAGGGGGTTACACATGTCAAGTCACCAGCCCTGTAAGGTCAGTATGTTGTCTGAATTTTACAGATGAGAACATGAGAGATTCTAGGAAGGGTGTGACTCTCACTACCTTCTTGCTGTGTGACCTTGGACGAGTGATTTAACCTCTCTGGGCCAGTGTCCTCATCTGTAAAATGGGGATAATAATTCATACCCCTATCTCCCAACTCAGTGTGGAGGACTCTGAAGTCAGACAGATGTGGCCTGGCGCTGCGCCACATGTTGTGACTGGGGGGCGGGGGGGCGGGTCATTTCACCCCAGAACCTGGAAACAGGATATAGTGCAGTACCTGCTACACCTGTAAGGGATGAGGTCAATGGCCTCACACCGGCCTGGTTTAAAGTGAGTGCTCAGTGACTGAGTGGCTCCCTCCACCTCAAGTGCCTTTCCTGCCCCTTCGAAGCTCACCTTACACCAGCTCCTCCACTGGGGCTGCCTCCTCCGGTCCCCACCTCCCTGCTTGGAGCCTTGTGGCTGGGGAGGGAGGTGCGGGCATTGGGGAAGGGCACTGCAGCCGGCTACGTCCTCCTCTCCTCATCTGTAAAATGCGCGCGAAGCTGCGCTGATGCGGATACCCCTGGGGCGAGCTGCTCCCTGCAGCCCCCGTGCATGTGAGGTGAAGACAGGCGGACAGGGCACTTGTAAGGGAGGGAGCGCCCTGGGCCTTCTGTCCCCTCTGCAGTGGGGAAATAGTCACCATAAACGTCAAAGGATGTGCGACCTGTCTGATGAAAAAGCCAACTTCTGCAGGCCTGGGCTGCACGCCCGAGCTAGGGACCCGGCTAGGCAGGCGAGGGAGTGGGCAGGGGCACAGCCGAGCCCCGGGCAAGTAGTCCAGGGCCAGAGTTTGGGCTGAGACCAGGCAGTCCTGGGGTCCTGCCCAGCTCTGTCGGTACCATTTCGTGTCTCCGAGCCGATTGTAGGGCGGGGACGGGCTAGTGCTGCCCTCACTGGGCCGTTAGGACATCGCAGAGGCTCCCACGCCGAGTGAGTCTGACTCCACCCTCCGCCCCACGCCCTCACCCGGCTTCGTCCCCAACGGTCCAGCCACGCCCTTTTGTGTCCTCCCCCTCCCCCGACCTCCCCGGGCGGAATCCTTTATGTCGTAGGCATCCTGCGGTTTGCAGGGAGCTCATCCGTGAGGACCGAAGGCCGGCGACCCCAGGTTCCCGGTGAGGGCCCGAGGCGAACACCTGCGCGCACAGGATCACCGCGTGGGGAGTCATCGGAGAGGCGGGATTGGGCCCCCACTTCTCTGCTCCACGTGCGGCAGCGCCGGGACCCGCAGGGGTAGCCGGTGGCCTGGGTGCAGCGCCGGGGCCTCGCCGCCAGGAGGCGCCCACACAGGCCCGCCGCATCCAGGCTTCCCGCAGCAGCCGGTCCACCGGCTCCCCGGCTCCCCGGCTCCACTGCGGTGTCTCCTACGTGTTTCTCGTCTCCCCCTGCCACGGGCCTAGGTACCAAGCCTTCTGCATGGCTCGGAGGCAGAGGATCGCCCCCTAGAACTGGAGTCCTGCCTCACTGAGATGGTGGAGGGTGAATTGGGGTGCCTAGACTCATCATCAGGCTGTGTAACCTTGGACATGTCACTCACCCTCTCTGTGCCTGTTACTTTATTTTGACAATTTACAAAGCATTGCATTCAAGATCTCTGGATTCTGGCACTTGACCCCATGTTGCAGACAGAACTGGCACCAGTCCAGGGTTGCAGTGCAGGGGTGGGAGAAACTGGACCATATGATCTGAGAGCCTGAAGAGCTGCTGTCTGCAGGACTGGGGTGACTGATACGTAGATGGACAGAAGAGAGTCCCCACTGGTCCCTGGCTTTTCTTGGCACAAAGGGTGGGAGGGTGGCTGGCTGGGCACGCTGCCAAACCCAAGGCTCCCCTGACCAAGGGGCCTGCCCTGCAGGATTCTCGCCTTGAATCCCAGGCTCCAGAGGGGCCAGCCTCTGCTCCCTACCCCCACTACCAGTGGTGTGGAGCCACTGCCTCAACTGCAGTGTGATTTGTCACCAAATGGATGTGCCACGTCCCTGCTGTTTCTGTGGCAAGAACTCCTAGCTGTTTCCCAATATCCACTCCCAGCCTCCCTTAGAGCTGAGTGTGGCCATGTGCCCTGGGTCCGGGCTCTGCTCTAAATCACTTCCTTCTCTATCTTCCTTCACTCCTGTCTCTGAAAGAGGAGGTGAGGGGGGCCCCAGGGGACTACGGCAGGGGTAAAGCAGGGGAACTGGGAGGGGTCAGGGTGGGAGGCAGCCAAAGCAGCTGGCTTCTGAGACAGAGCCATAGGACCTGGGAGGTAGGGGACTGCAGTCTAGAGATCCTTTTTCCCATGGCTGCCACGGGCCTCATCACCCTCTGTAGGTGGTAAGTTTCCCAACCCTACACCTGCTCCTGGGTCAGCCTCGAGCTCCACATCATGCCACTGCTCTTCTGTGCTCTCGGAGAGACAATTCTAGGTCCCATACCGATAGTTTGTAAAGTCCTTCCCAGGTATATACAGGTCAAGCCACTCCTCTGCTTTAAAACCTCCCACGGCTCGCAGTGCCAGGGGGTTGAGCCCTACATCCTGAATCCTGTGTTTGAGATGCTCTGCAATCTGGCCCTGAACCCCTTTCATCCCATCCCCTGCTCCCCCTCTAGCACCTGACCCCCTGTCCACGCCTCCAGGTTGTCTGCATGCTGCCTGGAATATCTTCCCGCTCTGCAGCCTGGAAAACTACCCTGACCCTGAGACCCAGCGGGAATACTCCCTCGTCCATGAAGTCCTCCCTGCTGCCTGCCCCCAACCCCACATGGAATCAGCTGCTGCTTCCTCAGCTTTTGGTGGATGGTCTGTTTACCCCAACCCCCAAAGCATCTGGATGAGGCCAGGGCTGAGTCCTCTCTGGTCCCCAACAGCCAGCCCAGAGGAGGTGGCTACAGAGATACAATCACTAGCCTCAGCTTCACATTTTATAGGTGCAAGAACCACTAGCATGGGGCTCCACCTCATTATAGCCCTTTGGAGTTGTTGCTACCATTGTCCCCATTTTGTAGAGGAGGAAACAAGAGCCATAAAGAGGTGAACTGACTTGGCTGCAGTCACAGGGTTACTGGGAGGTTGTGTAGCATTGTGGTTAAAACCTGGTTCCATCCCCGGCTCTGCCACTGACCAGCTGTGTGACCACAGGCAAGCCTGGACCTCGCTGAACCTGTCTCTGTACATGTGACATGGGGTGATAGCAGTGCCTCACTCTCACGGCTGCCTTGCACACTTATGAAGGTAACAGGTATAAAGGGCCTGGTAGCCAGGGGGAGCTCAGCACGATGGTGACATTCCTGCTGTTATCCCTCTGCCTAGGGGCTCAAGAGGGAGGCTGGCTTCGCTCTGTCCCCAGGAGGGTCTCAGCTCCCTGCCCTCCAAGTGTCACCCAGACTCTTCTCTGGGCTGCAGAGGGCAGTGGAGACGGGGAGCTCATTCTCCCTTAGTGGCCCAGAGACACCCAGTGAGAAGCCCAGTTGCCCAGCTGAGAGCTTCCATGGGTGAGAGGAGATGGACTCGGGGTTTGTATCCCAGAATCCTCTGAGGGCCTGAGCCCCAGTGGGACCTGTGACTGTGGGGCTTGAAGCCCAGCTCTGCCATTTACCAGCTGGGTCACCGTGGTCGAGGCACCGCCCCTCTCGGGCCATTGGTTTCCATCCGTGTAAAATGGGGCATCAGCACTGGGCTTCTGGATTCTACCTGCCCATCGGTTCTCACTGAACTGGCACACCAACCCTTCCTGAGAAGGACATGTTACAGAGGCAGGGGCTGTGCAGGAGTGCTGTGATGTGGCCAAGGGCACCCAGCAAAGGACTGAGTAGCATAGTCAAACCTGGGGCCCAGAGCCAGGCTCTCTCCTCTGAACCCGGGTTCTGAATTCTTACTGAGGTCCTGCTGCAGGGAAGCCACGCTGGCACAGGGCTATGATGGTTTTAGAAACCCCTGGGGCTTGGGCAGGAAATCCAGGGCAGCCCAGCCCCAGCCAGCTGGGCTGTTCCTAAAGTGAAGATGAGAGAAGATGGATTCCCAGGTCCTGCTGATCTATGGCCCCAGGGTGGGGCTGTGACATGCAGGAGGTGACAGCTGCTCCCTCCCCGTAGTGGCTTCTGGAAAGGACATGGAGCCTCAGTTAGGCAGGGACCTCAGGTCACTGTGTCTGGTTCCCTGCCTTCACAGAGAAGCTTCCGGGCAGCATGCTGACCACCCTGGCCCCTAGGGGACAGCTCGTCGAGGCCCTTCCTGGTTCAGAAGTGAAGGGGTCCAGGTCACACAGAAGCCAGAGCACTTTCAGGAAGGGATCAGGGTCCCAATATTGAGACACTGGCTGTCTACACACCTGCACATCCACAGGGCCAAACCACCAGCGGACGTCCCTCTGTGGAGGATCAGGGGGCACTAATCAGTCTGGCTGTGTGTCGGTGCACAGGTCTCTTTGCCTCTCTGAGCCTCATCTGTAAACTGGGCATAACACTGACCTCCCAGAGCCCTCAAGAGAATTAAAAGGGGTTATGTCTAGGAAGGGGGACCCTTCTCTCCCCGATCACCCCAAATGACCAGGGAAGGTTTCTACAGCCCCCAAACACTGCCCTCTGGGCCTGATACCCATGGTCAGAGAAGAGAGCGGCTGTTCAGTGGACACCCACTTTGTGCCAGATGCTGACCATGTGTACTCTAATCTTGAAAACAACACTGGGAGTATTACTCCCTGCTTTTTTACAGATGGGGAAAAGTCCTCTTTACCTCCTGTTGCCTGAGCCGGGGCTCCAGGGGTGGAAATTAGGAGGGGGTCCAGGGGTGAGGGAGTCGAGGGCTGGTTGTGGGCCAGTTGTGGGCAGGCACTGAGGTGGGCAAGGGGCTCCAGGGGTGAGCAAGACAGGCCGAGTCCTGCCCCTCAGAGTTCATGGCCATAGGGAACACAGGCAGGAAGTAGACTCAGTTCCCAAACACTGACTTCAGTTCACCTGTGCGCAGTGCTGCTGTGGGGAGGCTCGTGTGCGGGGGTGTGTAATGGAAAGCTAGAGGAGGGGCTGGGCTGGGGGCCTAGAGAAAGCCCAGGGCAGGTCTGAAGGGTGAGTAGGAGCCAAGGGGACGATCAGGGGAGTAGGTGCTCCTTACAGGAGGCAAGGCAGGTGCCAAGTGCAGAGGCCAGAACACAGAGGATTTGGGGATGGAAAGCAGCTCAGCTACCCAGGAGGCAGGAGAGTGAAGAGGGCCAGGGCCGGTTAGTGGAGATAAGAAGGGATTTAAACTCCACTTGGACAACACTGGGGAGCCACTGAGGGACTGAAGCAGGGAGTGAGTGATGGGTTCAGATTCCGTGTAGAAGGATGCTTGGTGCCTCCCTGCGGAACAGCGAGGAGGGCCTGCAGAGGGACAGGGGCCCTGGGGCAGGAGAAAGCGGCTAATGCGAGATCCCAAGAGCAGGGTCCACCGGACTTGGTGGATTAGACAGAAAGAGGAGAAGAAGGAGCCTAAGGTGACCCCCGGTGTAGTTGGCCTTAGGGTGGGGGTGGGGCCGTTCACAAAGTGGGGGGAACGGAAGGAGCAGCGATGGGGCTGGTCACGGGGCCCAGGGATATGGCTGGCTGCTGGAGGCGCGGCGCGCCTTGTGGCCCAGGATGGAAGAAGCCCCAGCACTGGGGAGGGCAGAGCGCTGAGGACGGGGAAAGCCGGGAGGGGCAGGCGGGAGGAGCAAGTGGTAAATGCCAGGGCAGGTGGAGCAGGGGGACAAGGACCGGGAGACTGTCGGGCTTTGGCCTCTAGCGTTGGTGTTTCCCAGGAAGAGCAGTGAGCGGGGAGGGGCAGCGGTGTCCGGTGGGGTGTTGGGGAAATGCTGAGAGGGCGGAGGTGGGGTCAGTGTGTGAGGAGTAGACGAAGTGCAGAGCGAGGAAGGAAGGGGTCTCCAGAAAAGGAAACAGCGGAGGCAAGAAGTGGGAGGAGGCAGGAAGGAGGCCGCTGCCTCAGTGGAGCCCAGGCAGCAGGCCGGACGCGAGCTCAGGCCGCAGGAGCCCTGCGTGCCGCGCGCCCTCGCTCTCGGACCCGCAGGGATGAGGCCCCGGGAGCCGAGGCTCGGCCCCACCCACTGTGGCCTCCTCGGGGACCCTGGCATCCTCGCGGTCGGCCCACCGGAGGAGGCCCCGCCCCTAGCGGTGGCCTCGGTCGCTCCGGGGGATGTCCGGTCGCCGGGAGCTGGGAGAGGGGCTCCCGGGGTCGCTGATGCCACCCCTGGTCTCCTCCGCCGAGCCAGAGGGCCGGAGCCTGGGTTCGAGGCCCAGCTGTGCAGTGTAGCTCCGGGACCTGACTCTGCCACGCGCAGCGGGGTTGGGTGGCCCAGGCCGGCGACTTCCTCGAGTTCCCCCTCCCCGCCCCGGGCGCACAGCAGGGTCTCATTACCGCCCATCCCCCTCCGCTAGCGCCCCGCGTGCCGGGGGGTCTCCGCGGCCGGGGGGAGGGGCGGGTTATAATGAATCCCAGGCCGGAAATTCCTCCCGAGGGGCCCGGCTGGGCTGCGGGAGTGAGGGGGGGCCGGCGCTGAGGCTGGCAATCTGCCCGCACCACCCCTCCTCCTCCGAGTCCGCCCCCCGCATCATGGAAACTGGGCCGCCGGCCGACCCCCCTGGCTCCGCTCCACATTCCTGCCTCTGGGGGCGGGCGGGGCACGAAAGCTGGGCTACCCCCTTCGGGCCGGTCCGCAGGGGGAGCCGCGGACCTCCGAACCCGTCTTCTGATTTGGGACGAGCACCGCCTCCCCATTCCAGCTTGGGCACATCTTCGGGGAGGTTAGGGAGACCGGCAGGACCCGCGACACTCCATTCGATTCAATCAACTCTGAGAACCTGGTTCATCTCTATTTACCCTCCCCCCACGTGATTACTCTTCATTAAGCGCTCGTGGGCTTACCCCGGGCTGCGCCCGTATTGTGCGCCCAGCCCTCAACGCCGGAATTTCACCTCTCAGCATCTGGCGAGGCAGACACCATTATGCCCATTTTACAGGTGAAGGCAGTGAGGTTCAGACAGAGGAAGGTTCAGATAGTAGGGCTGGGCGGAGCAGGAACTCCGGCCACCTCCTCCCGGAAGCTCCCCGGACGGCGCTGGGCATCTGTAGGCTCTCAGATGCCCCCAGATTCCTCTCCGGGGCGACTGGAAGGAGGGACTCTGCGAGACGGGGGAGGGCGTGCGGGCTTCGAATCCTGTCTGCTCGCTCAGGCTGTGGGGCTGGGCAGGGGTCTCAGTTTCCGCACGTGGGAAGAGGGCGCCCTCCCAGGCCTTCTGAACGACGTTAGCGGGGGACTCGAGCCCCCGGATCCTCCGAGTCACCGGGCGCGCACACAGCGCTTACCTGCGAGCCTCAGACTTGAGTCGCTGCCTCCTTCCAGCCGTGGGGCCTGGCCGGGCCCTGGCCAGACTGTCCCTGGGGCTCCAGGAGGGCGGGGCCAGGGCAGCGCTAGGCGGGGCCGGGCCAGGGGGCGGGGCCGGGGGCCGGGATTCCTAGGAGACCGCGGCAGTGCCGCGAGCCGCGGCGCGTGGACTCGGACCCGGACCCAGCCGGGTGCGGAGGCGCCAGGTGAGCAAAACTAGGAGCCTGGGGTTCGCCCCCCACTTTCCCCAACTTTTTGTTTAGCCTGTCCCTCCAGATAGGCGCTGCGTGGGGGCTCGGGAGCCCGGTTCCCCCTTTCCCCGGAGTGTGGACGCGCGGGGAGGCGGGACCCCGGAGTGTCGGGGATCCAGCCCCGAGCAACTTCCCGAGACATGGGACCTTCGGACTGTGTCTCCAAGTTTCTGCCTCTCCGGGGTCCCCAGCGTCGATTCACGCCCTCCAGAGTCTCAGGGTCTCTGAGCATGTCCCCATCTCTCTGCAAGCCTCTGCTTCCCTTCCCGCCAGGACCCGCGGTGGCTCAGGGGTGACCTTTCCGGAGCTGGGGCCGGAGCGCCAGCTCTGGCCTGGGGCGGGGTGGTCACTTCTCCAGTTTGGGGCTGGGGAAAGGGCTCCACACTCAGAGACCGGGGTGGGGAACGGGGCTCGCCTCCCCCCAGGACGCTCCCGGGGCTGAGCAGAGAAGTGCCCAGCGTTGGGTCCTAGTAGAGCCCCCGTCCTGCGTGGCCTATGACCCCGGCAGGCCCCTCCGCCTCTCTGGGCCGCAGGTTCCCTCTGAATACCAGGCTTTGGACGCGGAAGACGCCGGGGCTCTATGCTAGGCCCTGGGCCTTCAGCGCTGCTGTCGGAGGCAGGGATGGGGTGTCCTGCTTTGAGCTTCGGGGGTGCGAATGGGGAGTGAGTAGGGTAACAAGGCCTCCTTCCTGGGGCCTCGACTACGGGTTCCGGCGTTGCAGCTGCGGAGAAACCAGACTGGGGCAGTGAGGAAGCACCACTGGACAGCGAGGTGCTAACCCTCCTCTCCTAAGGCCGGAGCGCCCCGGCCGGGGCACCGCTTCCTCCCACATCCTCCCTTCTGTGGGGGCCACACCACACGCAGCCCCGCGACTCCTGCCCGGCCCGGATTCAGTCCTCAGGCCGCAGGCCAGGCCGCACCAGCAGCCGGGAGGGGCTTAAGCCGGGCGGCCCAGAGCCTGGGGCAGCCAGAGGTGCAAGGGCGGTGCTGCTCCGGCCCGGACGCGGGCCACTGAGGCCTCGGGCGGAGGAGGCCGGAAAGGAGGCCAGGCGGCTGGAAAGGGGGATATTGCATCCCGAGGAGCCCGAAGTGGAAACGCTGCAGCCCGGGGGAACGGCGTTGCCCGGGCTGACAGGAGAGCCAGGAGGGGAGCTCATTTGGCAAGGCCCGGCGCCCGGCACCCGCAGCCCCCTGCTTCCTGCGGCCGCTGGAGGAGGGGGCGGCCTCTTCTTCGCGGAGTTTAAAGAAATCCTGGGCCAAGTCTGCCACTTGTTTTGCTCAGAGCGGTCTTCTCGGAGTCTAGCTCAAGTCTTTCTTGCTGCAGCTTCAGTGCTGACTGAGGAGGTCTGGAAGGAGGAGGCGGGCAGGAAGAGGCTGGAGGCCGCGACACCCGCTCCTTCCTTCCCTGCGGTACTTGAAGCGCAGCAGAGGGGAGGTGGGGCCCGCGAGCGACCCCAGCGGACCCGGGCGGCTGAGTGCCCCCTCCCTCCTTTACTACGGTGCAGCCACCTGCGGGGGTGAGCTCGAGCTCGGGCGGGACTTACCCTGGAGACTCCGCTGCCGGGGGCCCCACACCTCCCGAGGCCCGGGACCCGCAAGCTGGCCAAGAGGGCGCAGGCGGCCGGAGCCCCGCAGCCAAGGATGCGGCAAGGAGCAGCCCGCGACCCCCTCCCTGGTCTCCGCCCGCGGGCCCGGCCAACTCCGGCTTCTGCCGCGCGTCCCTGGCTCGGAGCTCCGCTGCGGAAAACCCGAGCGGGGGCGGCTCCCCGCCTCGCAGCCCGGGAAAATCCGGGGGTGGCCGCCGGGGATCTCCAAGCGTCCTGGGCCAGGCAGCCCCATCTTCCCTCCCGGATGTGGGCCCCCGACCTGGCGCTCCGACCGTAGGCCCGTCGGTTCAGTCCCTGCCTCCCACCTTCTCTCCCCTCAGAGCGCCAAGACGACTGAGAGATGACGGCTGGGAGCCCCGGAGACTGCGGGGAGTTGCGGAGGAGCCCCGAGCGCCGCGTCTCCCGCCTGGGCCGCCGCCTGGGCCGCCGCCGGCGCCCGCGCTCCCCGCCCGAGCCCCTGCGGGTGCGGGCACGGCTGCGGCTGCGCTCGCCGTCGGGGGCGTTCGCGGCGCTGGGGGCGCTCGTGGTCCTGGTGGGCATGGGCATCGCAGTGGCCGGCTACTGGCCGCACCGCGCCGGGGTCCCGCGGCCCCGGGCTGCAAACGCCAGCGCGCCCCCCCTGAGCGAGCTGCGGCGCGAGGGTCGGGGCGCCGGCCGGGCCCACGGCCCGCACGAGCGGCTGCGACTCCTTGGGCCCGTGGTCATGGGCGTCGGCCTGTTCGTGTTCATCTGCGCCAACACGCTGCTCTACGAGAACCGAGACTTGGAGACGCGACGGCTTCGTCAGGGGGTGCTGCGGGCTCAGGCGCTCCGACCCCCGGACGGCCCGGGCTGGGACTGCGCCCTCCTCCCCAGCCCCGGCCCCAGGACTCCCCGAGCCATAGGCTGCGTGGAGCCAGAAAGCTGGGACCTGTCCCCGCGTCGGGGTACCTCACCAGTCCCGTCAGTGCGGAGTCTGCGTTCAGAGCCTGCTAATCCTCGCTTGGGGTTACCTGCCCTGCTCAACAGTTACCCGCTGAAGGGCCCAGGGCTGCACCCACCCTGGGGTCCACGGACCCAGACTGGCCATGTGATTATCACCGTGCAGCCCTCTGGTTCCTGCATTGAACATTCCAAGTCTCTGGATCTGGGCCTTGGGGAGCTCCTGCTTAGGGCCCCAGCAGCTCGGGACTGTGCTCACCGAAGCTGGCCACGGCTGGACCGCCTTAGTCTGGGGGGTTACGCCAAGTTGGGAGGAGGAGGGGACTTGGGGGCCCGGGTCTGAGGAGCAGGGGACAGCCTGCTATGAGGCTGCAGCATGGACCATGGTACAGGACTAGGACTGGGAGTCCCAATGTCTAGTAGATGCTTCAGCCACATCCCAGACTGGGGATGGATGCTCTGGCCCCAGCAGCTGCTAAGGCATCCTGACTTGCATGTCGGCAGAGAAATGCCAACCGCACAAGGGTTCAAAAAGCCGGAGAGAATGTGTTTTAACGTGGAATCTGGAGACCAGCATGACTCAGCCTTAGGAATTCCTTCAGCCTCCAAAAGTGGCCTTAGCCCTGGACAGGTACCTGAGGGGGCTGGAGGTCTAGGCCAGGGTGATTAGGAGATGTATCTGGTGTCTTGGCAAACCCAAAGTGGTGGGCAAGGACCCTAAGACTGGGAAGGTAGGTTGTGATGTTACAGGCTGGGACAGGCTCCCTCCAAGGTGGCACTAGTGATAGGGTTTGGGCCTCTGGGAAGACGGGCAATGGGGTGGAGTTGAGATGTTCCACTGCCATCTGGGATGGAGACTGAGCCTTTAACTCCTACCACCTCAACTCCTTCCCCCCCTCAGCCATGCAGGGTATATCCCACGAGGGCTACACCACTGCCAATGCCTTCACACTGAGGGTCTGGCCCCTCCCAGAGAGGTCTGAGAAGCCCCCTTTCTCTCCTTTGTCGTGGCCTGTGCCACGATGAGGGTCTGGCCCCTCCCCAGAGAGGTCTGAGAAGCCCCCTTTTTCTCCTTTGTCGTGGCCTGTGCCACGATGAGGGTCTGGCCCCTCCCCAGAGAGGTCTGAGAAGCCCCCTTTCTCTCCTTTGTCATGGCCTGTGCCACGAAATTTCCCTCCAGTTGGCAAAAAGCGTATGCCAGTTCCCAGAAATCCTTTTATATGTTGAAGCTGCATTTTGGTCAATGTGGACAGCTTTAGAAAATGGCTTGGATTTGGGTCTTCCTGTCGCATGTTTAATTTTTCCCAAGTTGCCGGTAGGAGAAGAGAACTTTAAAAGTTGATCAATCTTCACAGAGTCAGTCCTTTTTTTTTTTTTTTTTAAGTTTATTGAAAAATGCAATACAAGAAGAAGCAAGACCAAACAGTATCTAAACACTACCACCACTTCTCTAACTACAAAAGGCCAAAACGGCAGACCTAATTATTGCCTATTTAATCTAAGGATTTTGCCAGTTTGATTCGGCTGGCATAGTTCCTATTTTGTCAAGAAATGTAAACAACTACTTGATATGATTCATTTTTTTTTTTTTAAATTTACAAAGCTCCTTCATTTTTGTCACCAAAATAAAACATTTGAGAGAGATCTGTAAAACCAACCAGCCTGGGGCTAAGATCCTGGACAGGTATTTCCCATGAGCCTTCCTTGGTGTTGGTCAGGCCATAGCCCCGGCTCCATTTCCCAAGGTGAACTGTTGCTCCCTTACCCTCAGCTGCCCCGCAGAACACACGGTGGGGGGCTGGGGGCGGGCAGAGGTTCCCTGACAGGTCCCTGCAGCCAGGCTCTGTGGGCCCTCAGCGGATAAATTCAGGTCCTGCTTTGTGGGTGAGTTGGGTAGGTGGGTGGCAGAGACCTCACGGTGGCTTGGAAGAAATCTTTGTTTCTGAAGTGAGATTAAAAATAAAATTGCAGTGAGAGTTGTTACTGTGCTGTGTCTGAGTCACTTTAGGAAAACTGCCAAGTTGTTGACACTGGAAATGAACTCTTCTCCCCTCTTCACCATTTCCACCTGGACAGTCTGTTTTTCTTCACACACACGCACACACACAGTTGCAGGAAGAAAAAAAAAGATCCAAACAATTGCCAAACCCCAAATTCTGTAACCAGAGAGGGAGGGAAGGGAAAGAGGCTTGGGAGGACACCCCTCGTGTTGGCTTGTCCAAATCATGGCTTCTCAGCGCCTGAAGGGCATTGGAGATCTTCTGGTCCGATTTATAGACAAGGAAGCAGGGTGAAGTGAGTTGGTGACAGACTGAGGGGAAGTTCAGGCCCCTGATTTGTGGTCCTAGGCAGTGAAAGTGGCCACACTGACCTGGATGGCACAGAATACTCAGTGTGCCAGGCTCCTGACATGCATGCTGTGCCCTCTTCCTTTCCCCATCTTCATTCCACAGGTTGCAGCTCTGCGAGCTCCGGCGCAGCTCTTCCAGCAGGACAGCTGGCCATTGGCAAGTGAGCTCACGTCGCATGCCTATTTGATGTGAGCTGGATTTCCAACCTCACCACCCACCGCTCTGGGCAACAAAGCTCGGGCTTGGGCACGGCCTGGAAAGCTCCATCGTTCCAGACCCTATGCCCCAGGCTGTCTGTCCCTGAGACAGGGCACTCTCCTTCCCCCGCAGCCTGTCACATATCCCACCTGAGCACTTCCTGTCCCTGCCCAGAGAGAGCTACCTGTTGGTTAGTAACAGTCTCAAGTAAGTACTAAGAGAAAAACGCACACTCGTGAAATCAGTTCAAACCAACTGAGTTTGTCTAAACAAAGCTCAGCCAGCAGAGACTCTGGACACGTGCTGCTGGCTCCCACTGCCGGGAGCAGAGGCTGTAGACTTCTCTCCTGCTCACCGCCCTGGAGCCCCCAGCGAGTGCTGACTGTGACCCACTGTCCACCTCTGGAAGCTCACTTTCTGTCCTAGAATTAGGATTCTAAGAACTTGTAGGCAGATCTGTTTGTGGGAAGCAAGCTGGAAGATCAGAGAAGCCCTACTGAATAAAAATGTCCCCTAATCTTTACCAGGAATAGTGGAATTGGGGACATCAGTCCTCATTTTCAAAAACAAAAACAAAAAATTAAACCCAAACCCACCACAAACATCAAGCCACAAAACCTGACAGACCTCAGATGGCAAGTGGGGATGAGTGGAGCTGGTGTTTGTACCCCTTGTCAAGTGGGGTTTTGTGGGGAGGGTGGCCCCTAAAAGCCAATTCCCACGCTCCAGAAGGGTATCTGCAGGCAGGGGGCCGGTCTGGACCGTGATCGCCTCCTCTCTCAGTCACGTCCTCTCTCGCCCCAGAATTAAAGAGAGAGGCTCAGGGATGGTCTCCTGGAAATACTTCTTAGCAGGATCCAACTGAGGTAAACCCCACCACTCCCCTGTGTGAAGTGCACATTCCCAGAACTAGAAAACCTTTAAAAAAATCTCATCAACTTTCTTTGTCCAAATCACCGCTAAAAATGTGCGGTCAGTGCTTTTGGCCCAAAGTGCCTATTTTTCTGTGAGTTTTGGTCTCTCCTGAGATGGGAGGTGGGGGGAGCACTTAGCAGAGCCACTGCTTCTGATGAGGTAAAAGGGGAGGGAGGGCAGGAAGGTGAAGGCCACGGATATGTTCAAACATTCACAGTATCAGATATATCTGAAGCAACTTCTTATGTCTTTGATCTAAAGAAGCTCCAAAAAGAAAGAATAGGAGAGAGGAAGGAAAACAATACTACATTCTTAGCAGAGGCCTCTGCCTCACCAAACCACCCTCAGCAAAGGGACAGGGACATCTTCCTGGGGTCTCTGGATCAGGGCAGCCGCCCTGCCTGACATTCTGATAAAGTTACATCACTGGCTCTGAGAAAGGGCTGGTTTATGAAGTTTCTGCTGCCATCTAAAGGGTATAAACTAGGGGAGGAGCATGGAAGCCCCATTAAGCTGGCTTTGTCCCCCAACACAGCTGACAGAGTCATTGGAGGATTTCCCGAAGAATGCTGTGGACCCTGTCAGTATAAATGGGGAGAGGCTGGGCTGAAGGGGTTACAAACCACCCCATAAAAAAACAAAAGACTCTTTAAAAACAGTCCAAAGAGTGAAAAGTTGAACAATTTCTGGTATCACAATATAGAAAAATGTATTCAAAAGGATCAGTGATATCTAGAAGACTTTTTTGGTATAAACTCCAAATAGAAAATGAAATTGCTTTTCTGATGGTTTAGAATCAATCATCTTAAAAGTCTGAAGTCTGACTATTGCAGGTTAGCTTCTTTGTCATTCTGCTGGTTTTCTCTGGGATGGGAGATGGGCAGGGAGTCGGGGGAGGGGGGAGGGTAGGACAGTTCCTAGAGGAAAGAAAGAAGCAAAGTTTTAAAATCCTGCAAAGGAGACTGCTACCCAGTCCCAGTGCCAAGTTCTTGTGGCCACAAGTGACAATCAGGGCCTGAGCGGTTTTACAGGGCCCCGTCCTACCGGGTGATTGATGGCTTCTTCAAGTTATTTGTAAACTACTTTTAGGCATGACTTTATCTGGAACCCTGGCTCCCAAAAAGCAGCTATCCTGCTTCCAACTCTCTAGTCTGGCCCCAGAGCTTCAGCCCTTTCTTTCCTATCCCCCAAACCCTCATTTCCAGACAGCTAGTGCTGCTTTTCTTGGTTTTGTTCTTCTCCTCTGGCCCTCCCAGGTCTAGCTCAGAGAGACCTGTGACAGCAGAGAGTAGAGCGGCAGGGTGAGGTGGGGGGAGGTGAGGTGGAGAAGCAGGAGGACGCGTGAAGATTCAAGAGGTGGGTGGGATTTACATCCACGTTTGGGGTACCTCTTCCACCCCATCACTGCTGGCACTGCTGAGGGCAGGAGGAGGCCTAGCTGCTTTAGTTGGAGCCAGATACTTAATAACCTCCCACATCCTCCTCCTCAGCCTTCCTCTGCCTTCAGTTTATCAAGTCCCAGTGTGGACACCTCTGGGGGGATGGCTCCACTCCACAAGGACGGCCCATACCTGAGCTCACTCCTCAGAGATTTCGGTTTCCTGATGGACGACCACCTTGGTCACTGACATGTCTGGGTGCTGCTCCTTTGCCTCCTTGATGGCCTGTACGAGGACCTGAGAAAGACAGAAACAACGTCCATCAGGCGGAAAGCAGCCTGGCTGGTGAAAAAGGCAGGGGTCATGGGACACCATTTCCCCGGCAAGTTCAATCTTTCTGTCTACAGAACCAGAGCAGCATGTAGGCTAAGCCAAGCTGATGATGGCCGTACCCACCCTATCCTGCTTAGGGAGGCTCCTGGACTAAAAACACAGACACAGGGAAAGCTTAGAGCTGTCTTCAAGGAATCAGGGAGGGCCTTGAGGGGTGACAGCCTGGGTGGCTCTGGGAAGATTCACTCAAGAAAGGGAATCTAAAGAACAAAGTGAACTCTGTGTTCAGTGTAGGGTAACCGGGAAGCTCAGGACAGGAGAGGAAAATAGCGAAGCATGCTACAAAAAGGAAGAGATGTCTTTGGCTAAAGTAGAGACAAGAAAGGAAGAAAGAGTGGGAGGGCCCATGACATCCCACATACTGGCCTAAGTACATTACTTATTATTATTTACTTGGTCTTCACAACAACTCAATGAATTAAGGTAGTATCCTTAATTTCATTTTTTAGATGTGGAAACCGAGGTTCAGTGGTTAAAGTGCTTAATGTTTCACAGCTAGTTAAGTAACACCATGGGGATTTTCACTTAAGTCTATCAGACTTTCCTCTTTACCACACTGTTTTTTAGTTTCAGAGGGAGGTGGAAGGGATGACGACCCTATTTTAGTATCTGGAGGAGTTCTGATCATTTTAGAAAAGCTGAAGGGAGCAGAGGGAAAGTCAAAGAAGAACAATGACACGACTATTCCCCTTGGGCTGCAAGTCGCTGAGCCTCAAGCTCAGAGCACCCCAAGGTGGAAGAGCCCAACACAGCCTTTGGGGGATGGCGGCATGGGATTCTCAGTGACAGGCCCCCGTCAAAAAGGACTCTAGCTAGATCTGACCAGCTGACTGTTGACCCTGGCTCTTAAGACTACTTCTAGGAGGGACGGGAAGAAGGGAAATCCCTCTTTTGGTCTCTTGACTCCATGAAAGCTGTTCTTGGCACCGCTACCTCTACAGGCTCCTGCTCATCCTCCCTCAGCTTGTTTGCTCAACCAGTCTGCTCACGCTTCAAGGCCCAGCCCAAGCCCCCTCTCTGGTTACTCTGGCCTACACCCCTCTCTCTCTCTGACAGCCTGCACCTTCTTAAAGTGCCCCCTCCCGATCCAGAGTGCACCACATCTTATCCCTTCCACATGTCCCTCATGCCTCAGAGACTGAGGGACACTGGAGCACCTCTCTGAGCTATCAAGTGTGCTTGTCCAATAACCCTGAAAGAAACCTATGATTATCTTTATTTTACAGATGGCAAAACCACAGCTCAGAGAAGTAAAATAACTTGCTCAAGGACACACAACCAGTAAGTTGCAGACTCAGGATTCAACCCAGGTCTGTCTCACTCCAAATCCAAAACACCTTCCTATGCCATCTAGCATAGATGGAGCACGTGGCAGGGGCTCAGATCACATCAGGCCGCGTAGGTGAGTGCAGGCTGGTAACACAGCAGGATCCCTTGAGCTGGGGCAAATAGACTGCAAGGCCTCCCACTTGGGCTTTTTGCAGCCTTGTTGCTGGGAACCTCAGCCCGGTGTTCTCAGCTGTAAGTCTCAACCCTGCTACCAAGGGAACTGCCAGCACTGCAGCTCAGTCTATTTTTTTTTTTAAGGCACTCAGCATATCAGCATAAAGGCCACAGAACTATTGCTCCAGCACTCCTGTCAATGATTCCAGAAGCATTTACATGCAGTCTCTTCCACCCCTGCTTTTCTGTAGCTTTACTGTTCTAACCTCACCCAGCAGAGAATTGGGAACATTAATCCTGACCTTATTATTTGCTAATTGCTTGAAGCACACAATTAGCACCTAATTAACATAAAAGCATAGAATTTTAGCACTCAGAGGGCCCAGAAATTAGCTAGATCAACCTACTCTCTTTTAGGAGAGAACAAAAAAAAAATATGGGAGGTAAAGTGATTTGCCCAAGGTCATACAACAAGTTAGTGATAGATCTAGGACAGAAATCAAGTTCCAGGTCTCCTGAGTTCCAGCCCATGACACTGTGTCCCCTCTAGCTCGCCCCTCTGAGGGTAGAGACCACACGCTGGTTTGATATCGTCTACTGTCTCCAGCACAGGTTTGGGTACATGATATCCCCTGAACAGCACAGCTCCATTTACTTGGATCCCACCACATGCCCCACGATGTACATCTGTATCTCACTTGATTCTCACAACAACCTTGAAGGAAGATGCTATCTTATAGATGAGGAAACGGAGGCCTAGGGAGTTAGAGCTAGAATATGGTAAGAACTAGGATTTGAGTCTAAAGCCCATGTTCTTTGCATTACACTTCCCTGCTTCTCCAATCTACGGCCCCCATCCCACAGGCCTCAGTGATCCGATTCTCTTTGTCCTTCTTCTCGATTAAGAGCTAGAGTAGCTGAGAGGGCTCCTTGGAGAGAAAGCTGTTATCTTTTGTAAGCCAATTTCGGTGTCCATCAGTGATCTTGCCCCAGAACCTCTCCCATGCCCAGAATCTCAGCATTCCCACCTGATCATGGTCAATATCGGCATCTCCTGTGATCACAATTCTCTTTTCAATCCGGGTCTCTGAAATCCCACCTTTTACAGTCTGAAACCAAAGGGAGGTGACCATATGAGAAAGAAAGAAAGAAAAACCCAAACAGCAAAACAAAACAACAGCAAGAAATTAGTCTGAAAACTATACTCCAAATTTTAATCTGCTGCTGGGAACTGAATAGGGTAGCTTTCTCACACACTTGTTCAAAATCTTGGTTGGACCTGCTAAAATGAGCACACGCCTATTCCCTAGTATTGCTAAAATCTTTAATAAGCTAAACAGAAAGTCATAATTCTCTATTATTTATTTTTACCTTTTTCTTCCTCCCAAACACCAAAGAATTTCTGTGAGTAAACAAAACAGGTGTTCCTTTTTGCTCTTTTCCTGTATATTTTGATTGTTTTCAAGAGACAAACGAATCAGAAGACTATGAACAAAAAATGTCATGCAGCTTGAAATTAGGCTCTTTATTTTAAAACATTTTCATATTACTAATGTCAAAAAACCCTCAAATAATCCCCCCAGGGTAGGTAGGTTTCCCTACTTCACAGATGAGGAAACCATGGTCTAGACACATTAAGTAACTGGCTTCCAGTCATCTGTGTGTTGATGATGGAGCTTGGTCAGGAATCTAGATTTCTTATTTACAAGAAAATGCTTTTTCATCTAGTGCTACCGCAAACATGGATTGTCTCTGATTTTCTGGGAGTAGTTCCAATTTTAGACACTTTGTCCCTCTTGCCCCCATAAACAATATTCTAATAATTTCAATATTTCAGCATCCAAACTACAGTTTCCCATGGCCTTGATCCTGGACATGACATAAAAATTCTTTGTGAGACCCTGAGTTCTGATTTTTGGCTTGGAAAATATGGTTGCTTAACAATACCAACAACACCTGCCCTTAAACTGACTTTTTTTTAATAGATCTTTATTGGAGTATAATTGCTTCACAATACTGTGTTAGTTTCTGTTGTACAACAAAGTGAATCAGCCATATGCATACATGTATGCCCATATACCTCCCACCCTCCCTATCCCACCCCTCTAGGTCATCGCAAAGCACCGAGCTGATCTCCCTGTGCTATGCTGCTGCTTTCCACTAGCTAACTATTTTACATTCGGTAGTGTATATATGTTGATGCTACTCTCACTTCGCCCCAGCTTCCCCTCCCCCACCGTGTCCTCAAGTCCATTCTCTATGTCTATGTCTTTATTCCTGCCCTGCCACTAGGTTCATCAGTACCATTATTTTTTTTTTTAGATTCCATATATATGTGTTAGCATACAGTATTTGTTTTTCACTTTCTGACTTACTTCACTCTGTATGACAGACTCTAGGTCCATCCACCTCATTATAAATAACTCAGTTTCATTTCTTTTTATGGCTGAGTAACATTCCATTGTATATATGTGCCACATCTTCTTTATCCATTCATCTGTTGACGGACACTTAGGTTGGTTCTATGTTCTGGCTATTGTAAATAATGCTTCAGTGAACATTGTGGCACGTGTCTCTTTTTGTTTTTTTTCTTTTAATTAATTAATTATTTATTTATTTTTGGCTGCATTGGGTCTTCGTTGCTGCGCACAGGCTTTCTCAAGTTGCGGCGAGTGGGGGCTACTCTTCGTTGAGGTGCGTGGGCTTCTCATTGCGGTGGTTTATTTTGCTGTGGAGAACGGGCTCTAGGCACATGGGCTTCAGTAGTTGTGGTACATGGGTTCAGTTGTTGTGGCTCAGGGACTCTAGAGCACAGGCTTGGGCTTAGTTGCTCCATGACATGTGGGATCTTCCCAGACCAGGGCTTGAACCCATGTCCTCTGCATTGGCAGGCGGATTCTTAACCACTGCGCCACCAGGGAAGTCCCTGTGTCTCTTTTTGAATTATGGTTTTCTCAGGGTATATGCCCAGTAGTGAGATTGCTGGATCATAGGGTAGTTCTTTTTTTTAGTTTATTAAGGAACCTCCATACTGTTCTCCATAGTGGTTGTTATCAATTTACATTCCGACCAACAGTGGAGGAGGGTTCCCTTTTCACCACACCCGTTCCAGCATTTACTGTTTCTAGATTTTTTGATAATGGCCATTCTGACCAGTGTGAGGTAATACCTCATTGTAGTTTTGATTTGCATTTCTCTAATAATAAGTGATGTTGAGCATCTTTTCATGTGCCTCTTGGCCATCTGTATGTCTTCTCTGGTGAAATGTCTATTTAGGTCTTCCACCTATTTTTTAATTGAATTGTTTGGTTTTTTTTGTATTGAGCTCCATGAGCTGGTTGTATATTTTGGAGATTAATCCTTTGTCTGTTGTTTCATTTGCAAATATTTTCTCCTATTCTGAGGGTTGTCTTTTCATCTTGTTTATGGTTTCCTTTGCTGTACAAAAGCTTTTAAGTTTACTTAGGTCCCATTTGTTTATTTTTGGGTTTACTTCCATTTCTCTAGGAGGTGGGTCAAAAAAGATCTTGCTGTGGTTTATGTCAAAGAGTGTTTTTCCTATGTTTTCCTCTGAGTTTTATAGTGTCTGGTCTTACATTTAGGTCTTTAATCCATTTGGAGTTTATTTTTGTGTATGGTATTAGGGAGTGTTCTAATTTCACTCTTTTACATGTAGTTGTCCAGTTTTCCCAGCACCACTTATTGAAGAGGCTGTCTTTTCTCCGTTGTATGTTCTTACCTCCTTTGTCAAAGATAAGGTGACCATATGTGCATGGGTTTACCTCTGGGCTTTCTATCCTGTTCCATTGATCTATATTTCTGTTTTTGTGCCAGTACCATACTGTCTTGATTACTGTAGCTCTGTAGTTTAGTTTGAAGTCAGGGAGCCTGATTCCTCCAGCTCTGTTTTTCTTTCTCAAGATTGCTTTGGCTATTTGGGGTCTTTGTGTCTCCATACGAACTGTAAAGTTTTTTGTTCTAATTCTGTGAAGAATGCCATTGGTAGTTTGATAGGGATTGCATTGAATCTGTATATTGCTTTGGGTAGTATAGTCATTTTCACAATATTGATTCTTCCAATCCAAGAACATGGTATATTTCTCCATCTGTTTATGTCATCTTTGATTTCTTTCATCAGTGTTTTATAGTTTTCTGAGTACAAGTCTTTTGCCTCCTTAGGTAGGTTTATTCCTAGGCATTTTATTCATTTTGTTGCGATGGTAAATGGGATTGTTTCCTTAATTTCTCTTTCTGATTTTTCCTTGTTAGTGTATAGGAATGCCAGAGATTTCTGATTTTTTTTTTTTTTATGTTCCTGATCTTAGTAGAAATGCTTTCAGTTTTTCACCATTGAGTATGATGTTTGCTGTGGGTTTGTCATATATGGCCTTTATCATGTTGAGGTAGTTTCCCTCTCTGCCCATTTTCTGGAGAGTTTTTATCATAAATGGATGTTGTATTTTGTCAAAAGCTTTTTCTGCATCTATTGAGATGATCATATGGTTTTTATTCCTTAATTTGTTAATATGGTGTACCACATTGATTGACTTGCATATATTGAAGAATTCTTGCATCCCTGGGATAAATCCCACTTGATGATGGTGTATGATCCTTTTAATATGTTGTTGGATTCTGTTTGCTAGTATTTTGTTCAGGATTTCTGCATCTATGTTCATCAGTGATATTGGTCTGTAATGTTTTTTGTGATATCTTTTTCTGGTTTTGGTTTCAGGGTGATGGTGGCTTCGTAGAATGAATTTGGGAGTGTTCCTCCCTCTGCAATATTTTTGGAGAGTTTGAGAAGGATTGGTGTTAGCTCTTCTCTCAATGTTTGATAGAATTCGCCTGTGAAGCCATCTGGTCCTGGACTTTCGATTGTTGGAGGATTTTTAATTACAGTTTCAATTTCATTACTTGTGATAGGTCTGTTTATATTTTCTAATTCTTCCTGGTTCAGTCTTGGAAAATTGTACCTTTCTAAGAATTTGTCCATTTCTTTGTGGTTGTCAATTTTATTGGCATATAGTTGTTTGTAGTAGTCTCTTATAATCCTTTGTATTTCTGTGGTGTCAGTTGTGATTTCTCCTTCTTCATTTGTTATTTTATTGATTTGCATACTCTCCCTTTTTTTCTTGATGAGTCTGGCTAAGGGTTTATCTATTTTGTTTATCTTCTCAAAGAACCATCTTTTAGTTTTATTGATCCTTGCTACTGTTTTCTTCATTTCTATTTCATTTATTTCTGCTCTGATCTTTATGATTTCTTTCCTTCTACTGACTTTGGGTTTTCTTTGTTCTTCTTTCTCTCATTGATTTAGGTGTAGGGTTAGGTTGTTTATTTGAGATTTTTCTATTTCTTGAGGTGAGATTGAATTGCTGTAAACTTCCCTCTTAGAACTGCTTTTGCTGCATCTCATAGGTTTTGGGTCACTGTGTTTTCATTGTCATTTGTTTCTATGTATTTTTTTATTTCTTCCTTGATTTCTTCAGTGATCTCTCGGTTATTTAGTAACACATTGTTTAGCCTCCAAGTATTTGTGGTTTTTATAGTTTTTTTTCCTGTAGTTGATTTCCAATTTCATAGCAGTGTGGTCAGAAAAGATACTTGATATGATTTCACTTTTCTTAAATTTTCCGAGGCTTGATTTGTGACCCAATGTGATCTATCCTGGGGAATGTTCCGTGTGCACTTGAGAAGAGAGTGTACTCTTCCACTTCTGGGTGGAATGTTCTATAAATATCAATTAAATCTACCTGGTCTATTGTATCATTTAAAGCTTGTGTTTCCTTAGTTATTTTCTGTTTGGATGATCTGTCCATTGGTGTAAGTGGGGTGTTAAAGTCCCCTACTATTATTGTGTTACTGTCTATTTCCACTTTCCTGGTTGTTAGCATTTGCCTTATGTATTGAGGTGCTCCTATGTTGGGTGCATAAACATTTATAATTGTTATATCATCTTCTTGGATTGATCTCTTGATCATTATGCAGTGTCCTTCCTTATCTCTTGCAACAGTCTTTATTTTAAAGTCTATTTTATCTGATACAAGTATTGATACTCCATTGATTTCCATTTGCATGGAATATCTTTTTCCATCTCCTAATTTTCAGTCTGTATGTGTCCCTAGGTCTGAAGTGTGTGTCTTGTAGACAGCATATATATGGGTCTTGTTTCTGTATCCATTCAGCCAGTCTGTGTCTTTTGGGTGGGGCATTTAATCCATTTACATTTAAGGTTATTTATTTAAGGTTATTATCGATATGTGTGTTCCTATTACCATTTTCTTTTTTTTTAAATTTATTTATTTATTTATTTTTGGCTGCATTGGGTCTTCATTGCTGCGCGCGGGGTTTCTCTAGTTGTGTCGACGGGCTTCTCATTGCGGTGGCTTCTCTTGTTGCGGAGCATGGGTCCTAGGTGTGCAGCCTTCAGTAGTTGTGGTGCGTGGGCTCAGTAGCTGTGGCTCGCAGGCCCTAGAGTGCAGGCTCAGTAGTTGTGGCGCACGGGCTTAGTTGCTCTGCAGCATGTGGTATCTTCCCAGACCAGGGCTCGAACCTGCGTCCCCTGCATTGGCAGGCGGATTCTTAACCACTGCACCACCAGGGAAGCCCCCTATTACCATTTTCTTAATTGTTTTGGGTTTGTTTTTGTGGGTCTTTTTCTTCTCTTGTGTTTCCCGCCTAGAGAAGTTTCTTTAGCATTTGTTGTAAAGCTGGTTTGGTGGTGCTGAATTCTCTTAGCTTTTGCTTGTCTGAAAAGCTTTTGATTTCTCCCTTGA